>NC_056054.1:89754431-90379431 GCF_016772045.2 Ovis aries | reverse complement strand
CTTTCCACTGAAGGCCAACCAGGGGACTAGACTGTCGGTCCACCCACTGCAAATATCATGATTCATCATACCAACTTTGGGCTTCCCAGGTGGTGCCATTAGTAAAGAACCCCCCTGTCAATGCAGGAGACACAGAAGACACAGGTTCAGTCCCTGGATCAGGAAGATCCCCAGAGAAGGAAATGGCAACCCACTCCAGTATTCTTGCCTGGAGAACCCATTGGACAGAGGAGCCTGGCGGGCTATAGTCCACAGGGTGACAGAGAGTTGGACAGGACTGAAGCACTTTAGCACACATACGCACCTTTCCCCAACAATCATACATTAAACTGAAGCTCCCACCAGTGTCCAGGGGTTAACTGAGTAGAAGACCTGGCCCCTTTATGACTCCAGATTCTTGCAAGGAGTTTGTTTTCTGAACATTCCTCTCTGTACACTCCCCTCTGTCTTAATTGGCCCTACCCATTGAGGTATATTCCAGATCTTTCTCCTGTATCTTTGGCTTGGCTCAAGCCTCTGAACCCTCCACAGAGGAGACTAAAAGCAGGGAGATGGCCAAAATAGGCAGTCAGGGAAGAGCACAGGCATTCCTATTGCATCTGCTCAGTCTCTCAGCAACCCTCGTGTCAGGGGACTACTCAAGTTTCCAGGCTGAGCCCAGAGAGAGAGGCTCCCCTTCCCCACTCCCAGTGTGAGACATAGGGCAACGTTTCTCAGAGGCAGTCTTCTGAGTGCTGAAAGTCATAGATACTGGTGATGAATGTGGGTGTTATCCAGCAGCTCCCTTCTGGACATAATTCCTCGGAGCTGTCCCCTGGCTCTGTTTGAGGCAGGGTCTGATTGGCTTACTCTCAACATAACTCCTTGTCCTTTCTCTCATTATCACTGGTTCTCACAGGAGTTGTTGCTCCTGGTTGCCACAGGTAATACCTATTATTATTGTTGCTATTTTTTAACACTCTTGAGAACCAGCATTCAGGGCTGCAAGATTTCCACAAAGCCAGGCAGTAGTGACAGGTGACCACTTTGGCAAGGCTTGCTTAACTGATTGACTCAGAAACATCTGTTACGTATTGGCACGTGCAATGTGAGTTGCAGCTTGATGATGTGGAGGGAAACAAAGGTGAATGAGAAAACAAGATTCTCTCTTTCAGGGGGGTTACATTCTAATGGAGGCCTTTTTTGTTATTGTTTAGTCACTGAGTCCTGTCTGACTCGTTTGTGACCCTGTGGACTGTAGCCCACCAGGCTCCTCTGTCCTTGGGATTTCCCAGGCAAGAACGCTAGGGTAGGTAGCCATTCCCCTTTCCAGGGGATCTTCCCAACTCAGGGAACCTGCATCTCCTGCATTGGCAGGTGGATTCTTTACCAATGAACCACCAGGGAAGCCCAGTGGAAACCTAGGTACATCTACAAATCACTGAAATATAAGGTGAGGACAGAACGGCAGACAACAGCTGTATTCTCCAAATCTAGAAAAGTTGAAGGAGAGCATTTTCAACTATCAGGCCATCAGGCAGATGCCTGCTCATCTCCTGGGGTTGTCTAAGAAGGCATCACTAAGGTTAATAAAGTCAATTGTAACATGTTAAGCACCATAAAGTAAATATTTCATAATGCCCTATGCACCCAGGGCATGTGTATATAAAAGGGGCTCAGTATTTCATCACTTTCTTTTAAATGGATCTCTTTTAAATTAATGAAATGTGTTACTACCCTTCATCTCCCTTTTATGAAAGGAAAAGAAAAATAGATGCAAGAAATAGAACCTGCACTTCCCTGTTCCTCAGGGCAACTAACAAGAGAACAAACAGCGTTCAGTACCAAGAATAAAGTTGACTCATACTCTTAGGCTCTCTCTCCTTTTAGAGCGCATTGATTGAAGACTTGGAACATTCATTCTCTTAGGGAAACAGACCAAGTTGCCAAGGGAGAGAGGGTAAGGAGGGAATGGGGAAAACGAGGTGAAGGAACAGGAGGCAGCGGCTACTACACTGCCTTTGACAGTCTCTTCATCCCCACAGAAAGACTGTTCCAGGAAATTTATATTCTAGGCAGAGTGATAAGGATGAGTAGAAATCATATATATTCTGGCCCAACATCCTAGGGGAAGAAAGTAAGTCTTGTGACAACATGAGTATCTTTGTGGCCTGGTACCAGCCCAAGGGGCTTCCCAGGTGCACAGTAGTAAAGAAACTGCCTGCCAATGCAGGAGACACAGGAGACACATCCCGATCCCTCAGTTGGGAAGATCCCCTGGGGGAGGAAATGGCAACAACTCCAGTCTTCTTCCTGGAAAATCTCATAGACAGAAGAGCCTGGTAGGCTACAGTTCATGGGGTTGCAAAGAGTTAGACACGAATGAGCACCCATCAGCACACACCAGCCCAACGTGCACAGGTCTAAAAAACTTAAAAACAAAATCAACAAGAGTATAAAGTCTAATATAGAGAATTAGAAGTAAAGAGAAGAGGTGAACATTTCCCAAAGCAGGCTTTCTATGAGTGCCATTAAATAACCTCAGGTCAAGAGATGAGAGCCTAAAGTCCAGGAAGGGCCCATGGTCCATGTATAGGACAAGGACATCATATGTCTTCTACAAGTGCACCTCAAAATAGTGGCATGAAGAAAAATAGCACATAGACAGCTCTAACACTGGGATCCTGGCTTTCTAGATAAAGGAAGTAAAAAAGATGTTTTGTCCTCCAGTAAATTCACTTTTTTCTGTATCATTGCCTTTGCTATCCTTTTTCCTATTCCTATCAGTTGTCTTTACACTATTTAAATATTCATGTTTGTTTTTATAAAAACTACTTGAGGGCAGGGATAATGTGTACCTTTGCCTTTGATGGAAACTAGCTCAGTGCTTGTTCTTATTAGGTCACTAAGAAATGCTGTTTGATTTAATGTTATAGGAGAATTAGACGTCAAGAGTCAACAGCTGCAAGGGCTGGCAATCCATAGAATTTCCATGAGGCAAAGCCACATTTGGCAATTACAAGGGCATACCAGTGAAGTGAAGAGAAGCGTCAGATTTTGCAATAGTTCTGCAAATAAGATAGATTTTCTGGAGTGGCTGTATTCTCAGAAAATTATGTGCTGAATGCCAAAAAGTAATCCAGTTTCTCACTTTTATAGAGATCATGCAAGATATAATCTCTGCCAGATTCAAATGGAAAAGGGTGACATTTATAAGTTTTCTTAGCACTATATAGCATTATGCTAGGTATTGCACACGTAGAATATTTTAAAAAGTAAGATGTTATTACTGCCTTCAAGCTTAAAATCTTAACGTAGAATCAGTGTGAATATACATAAACTAATCAGTGTTTACACTGGAGAAGGAAATGCCAACCCACTCCAGGACTCTTGCCTGGAAAATCCCATGGACGGAGAAGTCTGGTAGGCTACAGTCCATGGGGTCACAAATAGTCAGACATGACTGAGTGACTTCACTTTCACTTTATAAATTAAACATTTTAGCACTGCTATTGGAAAATGTTTCCTAAGATGCTGTCCTTTAGATGAGTCTTCAAGACCCCCAATTTTTGTGGGTCTTTACTCTGAGGCTTCACAAAGCTATTCTGTGGGCATTTGAAATATAATAAAGTTTATTGCTTTAAACCCCACCCCACTCCACCTTACTCACACCTATTTATATTTTGAGATAGCATTTCATATACTTCGTGTAACAATGTGCTTAGCTCTTAACTTCTTAATGCTCTAGCCTTTGAGCTTGAATCTATAACCCTAACTTGCAGTTAAAGCTTCACTCAAGAACACAGATTCTTCCTGCTAGAAGAGCATGAGAAAACTTAGTCACTAAAGATTCAGTCTCAAAGGTAATTGAGTTTTAAGGAGGTTCCTGCCTTATACCTCTAATCCCCAGAACTAGATTTCTTGCTGGTAATTTCCCCACCCATGAATAGAATTACAGTCCCCCAAACTATATTCTTTTCAATGGGGTCTCTGTTTTCTATGATTTTTTTGGATGCCAACTTTCTGCACACCTGTTCTGTTCACGTTGTCTAGTTCTTGCTCAGATTAACACCCTGAGTCTTAGATTCATTTTAGACTTTTACCATAAGTTAAAACTTTCTGTATGGTCCTCAGGGGCTAGCTTTGGTGACAGAGTGACCAAGAAGGCAGTAGCTCAAGGGTCTCTCCCTTCAAGTGTTTCTGGTTGCAAGGCAAGAAGAGCAAGTAAGAGGCTGCAGCTCTGTGACTGGCTCATAGTCATCAACTTGTTCATGTTCCAAACACTAGAATATATGATTTCTGCTTTAAGCCAGGAGGCAAGAAAAGAGGTATTTTAGGGAAAAGGCTTATTACAGCATTAAGTGGATTAGATAGCAAGATGATCAAGATACCTTAGCAAGATACTAAGATATTTATCAAGAAACTATATTCCTTCTGGAGAAGGAAATGGCAACCCATTCCAGAATTCTTGCCTGGAGAATTCCATGGACAGAGGAGCCTGGAAGGCTAGAGTCCATGGGATTGCAGAGTCGGACACGACTGAGCAACTAACACTAGCATTTACATAGATCAAATGAGATAACGCAAGCAAAGCAACCAGCACTGTTCCTGGCACTCCACAACCATTAGTTCTTTTTCCTCTGTATATATATTTTACAGTTAAAGTATTTTTGCATACATTAACCCTCCAAAACCTTCTGAATTAGGTGTTTCCCCAAAGAATAGTGACTTGAACCCCAAAGGAGCTCATCTGAAAAACCACAGGGCTGAGAGTCAGACTCAGGTCTTCAGACACCAAAGCCAGTTCCCTTTCCCCTACACTCCAGACTGTTCTTATTGCATTGTCCTAAATTTAAGATTGTGATGGCCTGGCCTGGAATGTTAACGATGGGATGGCGATCAAAGACTGATGTGAATTCCTGGGTAGCAGAGCTTTGTAAAAAAACCTTTATCTCTTTCAAGGTACATCTATTTTCACATTTTAACACTTCTTAAATTGAGACAATTGGTCTTTTTCAGTTTTTTTTTTTTTTACCTCTCAGCAGGAGGAAGAGGAGGAGGAGGCAGCATGTAGTTGCTATTGTCCGCTCATGCACAAACTTGGTTGTTATTCCTGATGGCAGGACAGGATAAATAAAATCCATGGACATTTTAGTAAAAAAAAAAAAACAACACACACACACAACAATAAAACAAAACCATTTAAGCACCGTTTACACAAGAAATATGAATCCTAATTGTTGTCTGAAAACCTTCCCTTAACACCTTTTGGTAAGATCAAGAAAATACCAGCATCAAAACTTGTAGATTGGATATCAGGAGCTTGGAAGAAAATTACAGAAAAAAATGGTGGAACCCTGCTTAAGGAACACTGCAGAAGACAGACTCTGAATGTGAAGACTGAACTGCTGTAACATCCATTAGTTTCCCTTTTATTGATGCGCTAGTGTTTCTTATTGTCAGTCCCTAAGTTGCGTCCAGCCATTTGTGACCCCCAAGGACTGCAGCATGCCAGGCTTCCCTGTCCTTCACTGTCTCCTGAAATTTGCTCATATTCATGTCCCTTGAGTCGGTGATGCAATCTAACCATCTCATCCATTCTCTGCCACCCCCTTTCTCCTTTTGCCTTTAATCTTTCCCAGCATCAGGGTCTTTTCCAATGAGTCATCTCTTCACATCAGATGGCCAAAGTATTGGAGTTCCAGCTTCAGCATCAGTCTTTTCAATGAATATTTGGGGTTCATTTCCTTTAGGATTGAATGGCTTGATCATGCAGTCCAAGTTACTTTCAAGCGTCTTTGCTAGCACCACAATTCAAAAGTATCAATTTTTCGGCACTCAGCCTTCTTTATGGTACAACTCTCATGCCTTGTCCTGGCGAAGGGGCTTGCATAACTCAGTGAAGCTATGAGCCATGTGGTGCAGGGCACTCCAAGACAGACAAGTCATAGTGGAGAGTTCTGACAAGATGCGGCCCACTGGAAGAGGGAATGGCAAACCACTCCAGTGTTCTTGCCATGAGATCTCCATGAACAGTTGAAAAATGCACTAGTGTAATATACGATAAAAATACATGCTCAAAGAAACTTAATAAGGTCTTTAATAAGGGCCACATGAATAGAAAGCATTGCCCCATTGATTAACTTGTGGCATTCTTTCCTTTGTTAGCAGTTTATAAAATAATGATGTGCTCTACAATTGGTGGTGTCTTAAATTTGATGAGGATGGCCATGTTGTATTTGTATAAATGTTCCACAGTTTATACAGTTAGCTCATTGTAGTCATCTTAATAACCTTGTGATATTAGGAGCAAAATATTAACATCAAGATTCATTGATGGGAAAAACAAGGCAGATTAAATAATCTACTTAGCCCGCTATAGATCAGGATAAGGACTCCAAATTCAGTCATCTAGAATAAGCCTAACACTCTTTTTTTTCCCCTCTAAAATTTCAAGGCTTCTATTATTCTAAGAGTTATCGTTAAAAAAAAAAAAAAAAAAAGAGAGAAAGAGCAGACTTGACGAGAATGAATGTAATAGCTCAGGATGAGCATTAAAAATGCCTCCCTTTTGACAAGGGAAGTAATTGTCACGGCTGTAACAGTGATAAATCACTCTTACAGCCTAGAACTGCGTACTAGCACACAAAAGGTGTTGAATAAATAATAGAAGTTGTATCGCTCAGGGTAGTTAATGCTAGCTATCCTAGCAGTCAAACCCTGAACTCTTAATGGCTTAACGAGCAAAATTATATATCTCACACTTTGCCCTACATCTAGCCCAGGTTGGCAGGCAGTGAAGATTGCATTGTTCCATTCCACACCTTCACTCAATTAACCAAGATAACTCAGGAGCTACCATCTTTCAGCTGTACATGTGGAACATGTAACTCCTGAGGTCACTGTGAGGGGGTTAGAGGGTCAGAGGAGGCACATTGGCTTATAACTTCCTCAGCCTGAAAGTGACATAAGACTTCCTTCAGGATATGAGCCAGAAGCCATTACCTGACCCTACCCTAGCTGAGGGAAGGCTGGGAAAAGCAGAGGAGCGCAGGAATATTTGGCCACTGCAGTCTATTCTACAGTAGTCCTATCACTATTTCCTTGAGGACAAGAATGTTTTATTTACTGATATTCCCAAATATCTAGAATAGTATCTGGCTTATACTGTTCATGAATAATTACTGAATTAATAAATCAGTGAATTAGTAAGTGGCATATCATGTTGGTTTTCCTTGTTTCAACCCTGAATCTACTCTGAAAAGTTTCTAGATAGAATTAGATACTCAACTTCAGGTTAATATTTCCAAAACATCTACAGTCAACAAGCAGGTGTTCGGGTAAGAATTTATTTGAAGTTGGCAAACTCATTCTCAAAGCAATTATTAATAGATCACATGAAATCTTTTCTATAGGAGCTTAATGATTCTTTAAATTTACCAAAATATTAGGAAACCACACTAAAAGCCAGGTAGGTTTCTTGGTTTCACTTATAAATGAACACAGACTGCAATCTTCATAAAAATGATTGCTTAGAGAGTGCAAAATAATTAGCCCTGATGATATGAATTCAGATTGGGGTGATATGAAAAGGCGAGCAGTAGTCGGGCACGGGGAACTGAACAGTAAATAACAGTCCTTTTGGCTCTGATTCAACATCTAATCTTAGTATCACCTGCCTGGTCAGGAAGGCAGAGAGTTCAACACTGATTTTCACAAAGGAACCTAAAAGTGATTATAAGAAGCGATTCATCATTCATCCAACAAATGTTTATTAAGCACCAAATATGTGCAAAGCACAGTGCTTCATGGAGATTCAGGTTCAAAAGACAGATAAGATTCCTACTTTAATGGAAATTAAAATCTAATAGAGAAGACAGACAGTGAACAATTATTATCATTAAGCATGACACAGGTTGTAAAAAGGGAAGAACCCAGAGTGAAGTAAGCCAGAAAGAAAAACACCAATACAGTATACTAACACATATATATGGAATTTAGGAAGATGGCAATGACGACCCTGTATGCAAGACAGGGAAAGAGACACAGATGTGTATAACGGACTTTTGGACTCAGAGGGAGAGGGAGAGGATGGGATGATTTGGGAGAATGACATTCTAACATGTATACTATCATGTAAGAATTGAATCGCCAGTCTATGTCTGACGCAGGATGCAGCATGCTTGGGGCTGGTGCATGGGGATGACCCAGAGAGATGTTATGGGGAGGGGAGGTGGGAGGGGGGTTCATGTTTGGGAACGCATGTAAGAATTAAAGATTTTAAAATTTAAAAAATAAAAAATAAATAAATAAAAATAAAAAGGGAAGAACCAGGTGCTACGGAGTGATAAACTGGGGGGCTTCTTCCTTTTGAGCAGTAAGAAAGTAGGATTAGGCAAGCTCTCCTCAAGAAATTGAGGTCTCAACTTAAACTCAAAGGATAAAAAGGATTTGGTGTCAGACAAATGAGGGAAGAATTCCAGATGGAGGGAATACCTTGTCTTCACAACCCTGCTAGGAAGTCACTCAGGATTAAATGCTTTATTATATAGCTTTATTATCTAGTGGTAGGAGAACAAAGCAATTTAAGCAATGTTCAAAAGACACTGTTAATTAGGATTATAGGCTATGTTCCTTACCTTTCAGGGCAAGGCATAAAATTGTCTCCCTTTCCTGATTCAAAACAGTGGTTGAGCCAGTCACTCTTATAACCCACCAGGCACATCAACCAGCCACAGACTAGATTGATTTAACCGATATGAATTTGCAGCTTGTTTCTTGCTATGCAGGATGAGAATGAGCCCTAAATGGTTTTCATGCAGGAAGAGGGTGGGGTGTAGTGGTGGAGAGAGGAGCTTCATTGGTGAGAGCCAAGTGCTAAAAGCAGCTGCCTGTGACATTTCCGTCAGCAGGCCTCCCTCCTTCATTGTGTTATGAGACACACATCAGATGTTCTGGTTTATGATTTCAGCTTCAGAGAACACAACCCTCTGAGATCTAAGCTCATGTATCTCTCCCTGGCATGCTGCCTGTTCATTAACTGAACACTAAGGTCCATTTGAGACTGACAACTAAATGCTGAGACTATTGGAACCCCTTTTTCCTACCTTCAAGGAGGTCTAGGATCCTATGGAGTAGTTAAGTGTTAGGCCCAGATGCCTAGTTGCTGTACTTGCTAGAAAGTGACAAAGCACAGACTACCAAAAAGATTCTGTCCAGATGCCAGAACCATGTCAGATACAAAGTCACATACAGCTGCTGTCTTCTCCAGTTTGGATAAGCCAGAGGACCATGTATTCTCTCTCCTTTCGAAGACAGAGTAGGCACTAAACTCATGGAGGTCTCAGGTAAGCACCACATTATTCATTAGTAGACCAGACAGACCTACAGAGGGCCAAGACTTTGTCTTTTCATATTGTGTATACCTCCCCAGGTAAATTAAAGTAGAAAGAACCTATTATTTACTGGGGAGATAACAGAGGAAAGCCTTTATAGGCTTCTTTGATTCAACAGCAAGATCCTGATTTGACTGAGATGTCAGCAAATGAAATATGTTTGCATACTAACAATCTCCAAAAATTTAAAAGTTTCTGATATTCTGATCATTTAAATATATATTACTGTAGAGATTTCCATAAAGTATTTGTGCTGAAAACTCTTACTTGCTTCCAAAAATGCTGGGTCAGATAGTCGTTCAGATTACTTCCCCAAATTATCTCATGCAGCTATGAAAACCAATGTAAAATAAATGCCAAATTGTTTTCTTTATAAAGAACAAGATTACGAAAAAAAAAAAGAACAAGATTACATAATGATGACAATAATCTGTTCTAATCTAAATGACAGCAGTCTCTGAGCACCAAGGCTGCGTGCTCTACCTTTGGGAAGCCACATTTAAATGATTTTGTGTCAGAAATCTTTTCATAACCAGATATTAGACCCAATTTGAAGCGACTTGAATCATGGATTTGCTTTGAAAGGAGTGTGATAAAGTGAGCAGTGAGGGTATATCAGGGCTTCTTAGTATATGTTGTTACCTTTTATAATCAGTCTGTGATCTTGAGGAAGGTAGATGGGTAAAAAGGGAGGATATGAGATAGTTAAATCAGTATCATGAAGTTGTATTTATAGATTTTACTTCAGATGAACTATTCTGAAGATAAGTACAGTATATGAGTAATTCTGGGGGGTGGGGGGAGGGAAGCGATAATTCAAAAATAGGAAGAAAACAATTAAAAAATAATATGTTACCATGTTCTTAAGATATAGCAAAATCCTAAAATGTTGCCATCTTTTTTCTCAAACTTAAAAGAACACAGTTGCCAACTGTTCAGTTCAGTTCAGTCGCTCAGTCGTATCCGACTCTTTGCGACCCCATGAATCGCAGCACATCAGGCCTCTCTGTCCATCACCAACTTCTGGAGTTTACCCAAACTCGTGTCCATCGAGTTGGTGATGCCATCCAGCCATCTCATCCTCTGTCGTCCCCTCCTCTTCCTGCCCCCAATCCCTCCCAGCATCAGGGTCTTTTCCAGTGAGCCAGTCAGGTGGCCAAAGTATTGGAGTTTCAGCTTTAGCATCAGTCCTTCCAATGAACACTCAGGACTGATCTCCTTTAGAATGGACTGGTTGGATCTCCTTGCAGTCCAAGGGACTCTCAAGAGTCTTCTCCAACACCACACTTCAAAAGCATCAATTCTTCGGCACTCAGCTTTCTTCACAGTCCAACTCTCACATCCATACATGACCACTGGAAAAACCATAGCCTTGACTAGACAGATCTTTGTCGGCAAAGTAATTAATGTCTCTGCTTTTGAATATGCTGTCTAGGTTGGTCATAACTTTTCTTCCAAGGAGTAAGCGTCTTTTAATTTCATGGCTGCAATCACCATCTGCAGTGATTTTGGAGCCCCCCAAAATAAAGTCTGACACTGTTTCCCCATCTATTTCCCATGAAGTGATGGGACCAGATGCCATGATCTTAGTTTTCTGAATGTTGAGCTTTAAGCCAACTTTTTCACTCTCCTCTTTCACTTTCATCAAGAGGCTTTTTAGTTCCTCTTCACTTTTCTGCCATTATGCAATAAGCAGAAAGGAAGAAAGATGAGATAAAGATAAAGATTCTAGGAATTAGAAAATCCAATTATTGTTTGGATTAGAAATACTATCTGTGTACCCTAGGATAACTTCAGGCTTTATTTTTTTATCTATGAAATGAAAGGAATTGGGTTATTTCTAACTCATCCTCCAGCTTGAATAGTGCATGATTTGATCTGACAGGCAAACTCTCCCAGTTTATCATCCTTGTTTACTCAATCTCAAATTTAAAAAAAGAAGTCACTTACCACAGATTCTTAAAACAAAATAGCTCTCTCTATACAGAATGTATTCCTTTTTTTGAGAGTCATGACATGACTTAAAAACTCTATTGATAAAAATTATCCAACTAAAGATATAAAGAAAATAAATGCCACCCTATTATCCCATCACTGAGGAAAGATTTTCTTAACATTTTGAGTTATAATTTTCTAACATTACTTTTGTGCCTGTACTTGTACACATATTTACTTAAAAAGAAAACCGTGATAGCTTTGTACTTAGTGTTTTGAAAACTGCATTCCTTAATAATATATCATAAATATTTTGCATATTTTTCTAAAGCATGAATGTTTTTCATGGCTGCATTCGTAATCCATCATCTAGAAAAACCACAGTTTAACTCACTTATTCAACATCTAGGTTATGAATAGTCTTTATTATAAATTACACCATACTGAACAAATTTGTACAAGAAAACCTGATTATTTCCTAAAGATAAATTCTCATAACTAGTATTATTCCTACTAGCAACATATGAGAGTGTTGGTTTCCAGTTCCCTTTGAGAGTTATGAAACTAATTATAACTTAAATACATCTTTGCCAATATGCCTTGTGAAAAGCTCTTATTAAAGTCCTGGATTTTATAATTCAGAGAAATTCTTATCGCTATCCATATCTGGTTATTATTCAATACTTCTCTGTATTTTGCTGTGGTCACTTGCATTTCTTTTTTTCAGTTAAATATCTACTCTAGTCTTTGGCCCATTTTCCCACTCACCACTTTTCTTTTTGAGATGTTCTCAAATGCCTCATTGTTTTTGATGGGGTAGATTTTAGAAGGTGCCCTGCAGATGCAGGGAGATTCAGGTTTTTAAAATGTATTTACTTTTTATTGAAGTATAGTTGATTTACAATGTTTTACTTTCAGGTGTACAGCAAAGTGATTCAGTTATATATGTATATGTCTATATATATATACTTTTTCAGATTCTTTTCCATTATAGGTTATTACAAGATATTGAACATAGTTCCCTGAGCTATACAGTAGGTTCTTGTTGCTTATCTATCTTATACATATATATTAGTATGTATCTATTAATCCCCAAATCCTAATTTATCCCTTCCTGCCCTCCTTCCCTTTTGGTAACCATAAATTTGTTTTCTATGTCTGTGACTCTATTTGTTTTGCAAATAAGCTCATTTGTATCATTTTTCAGATTTCACATATAAATGATATTGTGATACTGGTCACAACCTACAGCATAATGACTTGATTTACATACACCATAAAATGATTATCCCAATAAATTTAGTGAGCATCCATCATCTTATATAAATACAAAATTAAAGAAATAGGAAAAAAATGATTTCTTTGTGATGAAACTCTTAGGATTACTCTCATAAGAACTTTCATATATAAATAAAGCAGTGTTAATTATATTTACCATTTTGTACATTACATCCCTAGTACTTATAATTGGAAGTTTGTTCCTTTTGACTGCCTTTGTCTAACTTCCTCTTCTCCAAACACCCTGCCTCTGGTAACCGTAAATCTGATCTCTTTTTCTGAGTTCGTTTTTGAAGTATAATTGACCTAAAACACTATCTTAGTTCCTGTTCTACCACATAGTGATTCAATATTTCTGTACATTTCAAAATAGTCACATGATAAATCTAGTTACTACCTGTCATCATATACAAATACTACATTATTATTGACAATATTTCCCACTCTGTACATTTCATCTCCATGACTCATTTTATTTTGCAGCTGGAAGCTGGTACCTCTTAATCTCCCTCATCTACTTCTCTCCTCCCCACTGGGAACCACATATTTGTTCTCTAAATTTATGTCTCTGTTTCTATTATGTTTATTTTTTTAAGTCCCACATATAAAAGAAATCATACAGTATCTGTCTTTTTCTGATTTGTTTTACTTGGCATAAGACCCTCTAGGTTTATCTGTGTTGTCACAAATGGCGTTATTTCATTCTTCTTTATGACTGGGTAATATTCCATTGTGTGTATACCGTAAGACTCAGTTGTTTTTGAAGATCGAAAATCGCCAAAATTATGGTCCCAGATCAAAGCTTCAATTAATGTTCTGTCTTTTACAGTTTTCCTTTTATCTATCCACAAATAATTGTATAATTATGTTTCACTTTTAAAATCCCAAACCTACCAGTAAATAATTTCAAGACCCTATCCTGAAGCACCTTTTCCATTAACATTTTAATAATGAAATACTCTTAAGGAGACATTAAGACTTCATTAATTTTTTGCATTGAACAGTAATAAATTTTAAACATTGGTAAGCTGGGCTGGAAGAAGCACAAGCTGGAATCAAGATTGCCGGGAGAAATATCAATAACCTCAAATATGCAGATGACACCACCCTTATGGCAGAAAGTGAAGAGGAACTAAAAAGCCTCTTGATCAAAGTGAAAGCGGAGAGTGAAAAAGTTAGCTTAAAGCTCAACATTCAGAAAACGAAGATCATGGCATCTGGTCTTATCACTTCATGGGAAATAGATGGGGAAACAGTGGAAACAGTGTCAGACTTTATTTTTTGGGGCTCCAGAATCACTGCAGATGGTGATTGCAGCCATGAAATTAAAAGACACTGACTCCTTGGAAGAAAAGTTATGACCAACCTAGACAGCATATTCAAAAGCAGAGACATTACTTTGCCAACAAAGGTCCGTCTAGTCAAGGCTATGGTTTTTCCAGTAGTCATGTATGGATGTGAGAGTTGGACTGTGAAGAAAGCTGAGTGCTGAAGAATTGATGCTTTTGAAGTGTGGTGTTGGAGAAGACTCTTGAGAGTCCCTTGGACTGCAAGGAGATCCAACCAGTCCATTTTGAAGGAGATCAGCCCTGGGATTTCTTTGGAAGGAATGATGCTAAAGCTGAAACTCCAGTACTTTGGCCACCTCATGCGAAGAGTTGACTCATTGGAAAAGACCCTGATGCCGGGAGGGATTGGGGGCAGGAGGAGAAGGGGATGACAGAGGATGAGACGGCTGGATGGCATCACTGACTCGATGGATGTGAGTCTGAGTGAACTCCAGGAGTTGGTGATGGACAGGGAGGCCTGCTGGGCTGCGATTCATGGGGTCGCAAAGAGTTGGACACGACTGAGCAACTGAACTGAACTGAACTGAACTGAAGCCAATACTGGATCAACTAGAAGAATACACATTGCAGGTGTTCAATTTTTAAATGTACAGCCTCCTAGACTAGATCAAAATTATGATGGCAGAACAGAAATATTACATTCAGGTATTTGACAATTTGACTCATTTTATGTGAGTGGATTGGCTAGGTAAATAGAAATATAAACACCTTGGAAGCGGCTCCCATCTAGCCATTTCATTAGAACTTTTTGAAAGACAAAACAAAAGGCTTTCAGTGGTCCTGACAAATGTGATGCTCTCTTAGACGCCTCAGGAAAAAACACTAAGCTAGAAACAATGGAAACCCACAGAACCCCCTTAGCTGGACTCTGACTTACTGGCTGAGCAGGTTATTGTTGATAGTTTATCATTCCAAAGAACAACCCGTAACACCATGTACAGAATCACAAAGCACATCTTTACATCGTTTATTGCCCTTTTACCTTTTTCTGAGCCTATATAGGTTCTTTCCTGAGCATATATCTACTCTTATTCTCTTTCTTCTTAATTTTTTTGGCTGTTGTTTCACATGTATATTTATAATTTATTTTTTAGAAAAGGTAGAAGTTTGCAATAATTTTTTGATTCTGTAATAAACAGCACCCTGTTGACTTAAGGAAATCAGTTCAAGGTCTTTTCTGTAGCTTTTTTGGGGGGCTGTGTCGGGTCTTAGTTGTGGCATGTGAGATCTTGCATTGTGATACATGGACTCTCTAGTAGTTGTGGAGCGAGGGCTTGGCTGCTCTGCGGCATGTGGGATCTTAGTTCCCCGACCAGGGATAGAACCCATGTCTTGCATTGCAAAGTGGTTTCTTAGCCACTGGAACACCAGGAAGTAATTTCTACTTCCTTATCTTTTTACTATAACTTTAATATTGAAATGTGTTGGTCATAATATTGCATTGAATTTAATGTGCCCAAAGAACAATAAATCTTATAAATTAGAAATTGTTAAATGAAAAAAGGAGAAGTGCAGAATAGTATATTACATTATGCTACCATAATATGCATATATTAAAAAAACTATGGGACTTCCCTAGTAGGAATTCAATAAATATGGAGTGAATAAATGGATGAATTAAGTACAGTGAATGTCTTAAACATGCACTTGGATTACTAAAGCTTTGTGGAATCTGTAAGTATAGCAGCGGTATTGCTAAAATGAATGTGTCTAAATGGTAGCAAACTTTCTGTAAACGTCTTCAGAAACAACAGAAGTGTGGAACAGCTAGAAAAAGTGCTTTGGTTAATAGAAGAACAACATTTTTATAATTGGTTCTAGGCTAGTGCTTTAAACATTCCTAAGTAAACAAAGCTAGATTATCTTCCATCCACCTAAATCTATGAAATTACTACTCATTGGAAAAAACACCTCTTGTGATCTAGAAGAAGATGCATTAACTCTACTATTAAAAAGTCAGGTCCCAAGTTTATCTAATGGCAGTTTTATCAAACTTCCTGTCACTGCTAAATGGTGAAATTTCATAACTGCATGAAAACTAAATGGCTTTTTAAGAAGAAAAACAAAGACATTCTGAATTGAAGGAAAAAACTATTGTCATTTTGCTAGATTCTAAATTGAACCAACCTATTACTCTTTATTACAAGTGATAGGGAACTTTTATGTATATAAATATATCAGTTCAGTTCAGTTCAGTTGTGTCCAACTCTTTGCGACCCCATGAATCACAGCATGCCAGGCCTCCCTGTCCATTACCAACTCCCGGAGTTCACTCAGACTCATGTCCATCAAGTCGGTGATGCCATCCAGCCATCTCATCCTCTGTTGTCCCCTTCTCCTCCTGCCCCCAATCCCTCCCAGCATCAGGGTCTTTTCCAATGAGTCAACTCTTCGCATGAGGTGGCCAAAGTATTGGAGTTTCAGCTTCAGCATCAGTCCTTCCAATGAACACCCAGGACTGATCTCCTTTAGGATGGACTGGTTGGATCTCCTTGCAGTCCAAGGGACTCTCAAGAGTCTTCTCCAACACTACAGTTCAAAAGCATCAATTCTTTCCAGTAAGCTTTCTTCACAGTCCAACTCTCACAACCATACATGACTACTGGAAAAACCATAGTCTTGACTAGACGGACCTTTGTTGGCAAACTAATATCTCTGCTTTTCAATATACTGTCTAGGTTGGTCATAACTTTCCTTCCAAGGAGTCAGTGTCTTTTAATTTCATGGCTGCAATCACCATCTTCAGTGATTTTGGAGCCCCCCAAAATAAAGTCTGACACTGTTTCCACTGTTTCCCCATCTATTTCTCATAAAGTGATGGGACCAGATGCCATGGATGGAATTCCAGTTGAGCTATTTCAAATCCTGAAGGATGATGCTGTGAAAGTGCTGCACTCAATATGCCAGCAAATTTGGAAAACTCAACAGTGGCCACAGGACTGGAAAAGGTCAGTTTTGATTCCAATCCCTAAGAAAGGCAATGCCAAAGAATGCTCAAACTACCACACAATTGCACTCATCTCACATGCTAGTAAAGTAATGCTCAAACTTCTCCAAGCCAGGCTTCAGCAATATGTGAACCATGAACTTCCAGCTCTTCAAGCTGGTTTTAGAAAAGGCAGAGGAACCAGAGATCAAATTGCCAACATCCGCTGGATCATGGAAAAAGCAAGGGAGTTCCAGAAAAACGTCTATTTCTGCTTTATTGACTATGCCAAAGCCTTTGACTGTCTGGATCACAATACACTGTGGAAAATTCTGAAAGAGATGGGAATACCAGACCACCTGACCTGCCTCTTGAGAAACCTGTATGCAGGTCAGGAAGCAACAGTTAGAACTGGACATGGAACAACAGACTGGTTCCAAATAGGAAAAGGAGTATGTCAAGGCTGTATATTGTCACCCTGCTCATTTAACTTATACACAGAGTACATCATGAGAAATGCTGGGCTGGGTGAAGCACAAGCTGGAATCAAGATTGCCGGGAGAAATATCAATGTCAATAACAATATATAATATACGTATCATAGAGACACAGCTATTGAGCCTGTGTTCTAGCGCCGGTAAAGCCTCTGCCTGCAACACAGGAGACTCGGGTTTGATCCCTGGATCAGGAAGATCCCCTGGAGAAGGAAATGTCAATTCACTCCAGTACTCTTGCCTGGAAAATTCCATGGGCTACAATCCATGGGGTCGCCAAGAGTCCGAGATGACTGAGCGATGTCACTTTCACTTTGTCATATATATACGGCATATATTTATTGTCCTGGCCAGTATTTTTCCAAAAAATTATCCAAGGTAGAGCAAGCAAAATTCAAATAAACATTTTCATAGTATCTCTTACATAGTGAAGCTAATCAAGGATTTATACCAAATACAAAGTTACTTAAGGCTCTGTTTGCCGCTTTATACGGGATAACCAACTGTATTGTGCTATCACTCAGTCATGTCCAACTCTTTTTGACCGCATGGGCCCAGGGCCCTCTGTCCATGGGATTTCCCAGACAGTGGGGTTACCCACTAAGTGGGTAACCATTCCTTTCTCCAGGGGATCTTCCCAACCTACGGACCAAATCCAGGTCTCCTTCATTGCAGGCAGATTCTTTATCATCTGAGCCAACAGGGAAGCCCAGCTGCATACTCAGGTCAAGTCTTGAGGGCGAGCATGGATCTAAAAAGTGACAGTTTATTGGAGTCAAAATAATAAAGAGAAGACATTGGAATTCTAGTTATTCTTGTTGAGGGAGTGAAGGCTGAATTGTGGAATTTATGGGAACACAAAATTTTAAAGCATTTTACCGGAAAAATACAGTAAGACTCCTATGTATGAACTTTTAAGTCATGCATTTTCACAGATGTGAATCTGTCCAAAATGTTCACATGTCCAAAATGATGCAAATTAGTTCACGTGTCTGGCTTACATTGTCATTGTCACAGGTGGACATCCTCTACAAGTGGTGTGCTTTTGTGTACTTTGCCGTACAGTACTGCATAGAGTACAGTAGTACCGTAGTACAGTATCTTTCGGGCTTCCCAGGTGAAACGAGTGGTAAATAACCTGCTTGCCAATGCAAGAGACATAAGAGATGTGGGTTCGATCCCCAAGTTGGGAAGATCCCCTGGAGGAAGGCATGGCAACCCTCTCCAGTATTCCTGCCTAGAGAATCCCAATGGACAGAGGAGCCTGGTGGGCTACAGTCCATAGGGTTTCAAAGAGTCAGAAACGACTGAAGCGACTTCATACACATGCACAGTATCTTTATTTCAAGCCCGGGATGTTTGGAAGCAAGCATAAAAGCAGCAGGGATATAGCTGATAGTACTGTACTTTTCAAGGTATTGTAAGATTTTTAAATGTTTTATTTTTTGTTTGTCTTTTATGTATTATTTGTGTGGAAAGTATTATAAATGCATTACAATACAGTACTATATGGTTGAATTGATTGCATTAGTTGAGGACCTAGGCTAACAAACTGGATTTACAAACTCGCTCTCAGAATGAAACTCATTTGTATACCATAAAGACAATCAGATAAAAGTAGTTTTACATTAAGCAACTCTACATAATACGCTAACAACAGTACCTGGCACAGAGGCTGTGTTGTATAAATGTTAGCTGCTTTTACCATCTGACACCACTTTGAAATATCAACCAATCTGTATTAGCCATATACATATAGGTTTATATAAAGCAATCTGTGTGATACCAAGAGAAGGAACAGTCCCTGTTGGAAGAAGTTTATAGAGATACACTATGAAGGAGAAAAGAAAATTAAATTGTTTAAGAAAAAATCATTTCCTTGAGGTAATGTCCTTTGCCAGTTCAGCTTGAGTTCTGCATCAAAGGCTGAGAAAAGTTCATAGCCTATTCTTTCCCAAATAAGCTTAAAACAGAGATTACTGATATTTAAAATAAACAGAAATAAATTATACAGTAATAACATATTGCTTTTTGACAATTCTCATGTCATAAAACTTAACTGAATCAAAACTCCATAAATAATTTGAATATAAGAATAAAAAATTCACTTTTTGGGATCTTCCCAGCCCAACATTGAACTCATATCTCTTGCACTGGCAGGCGGATTCTTTACTACTGAGCCACAAGGGAAGCCACAGGCTTTCTTAATCTGCCTTAAAACATAACCTTTCCTTTCCTCCCCTCAGCTTTGAAACTTAATTTGCTTTGCTGACCTGAGGAAAAGCTTTCTATATTAAAAAAAATGTATAAATTACATCACAAAATGTTCATATGGCTATCTAATACTCTCAAGATATTTCCTGAATCCTGCGACTTTTGCATTCTTAATCATAGATAACACATTAGAAGTTTGGAATGCTTGAATTTTAAAGTATAAAGACTGCATGCATTTTTGTTTGAAGTCCTTAAAATTTCAGGAGAGCCACTTACAGCCTAGAAGAGTCCTTCCGTTGGATAGGCAAAGCCTATAAATACGTAATGTTTTAAAGAGAGAGCAGAGATCTAAGTCTTCCAGAGGAGGGAGAGCAAGATACGGAACCTAATTATCAAGTCAAAGCTTTTTCCAAGATAATCATGTTCCCCTGGGAAGAAAATAGGAAACGAAACATTACACTTAATTTGGATTTGGAGGTGGCCTTCCTAAGCAATTTATTAAAGTGTAAACAATAATTATGTAGAAAGAACCTGGTGAATAAATATAATTATGAGACTTATTAATTCACATTAATTAGTGGGGCAGCTAAGCTGGATTACATCGAGGTTTGAGTTATATAATAGAAATACTAAAACTAAAAACTCCCTTGTTAGTTTATCTGCTTTTCTTTCATCTCCATGTTACTCTGTATACAGCTCACCTGCTACGTGGCGGAAGCGCTTTCCATGAAGAAACAGCATGTACAATGGCTAAGGCTCAGGGTTGGGACTATAAAACAGCCATCTAGTCCCTTCCTGCCTCTTACCTTCCTCATCGCCATCCCTCCCTATGACCTCAAAACTTTAGATAAATGAAATAGTCCAGCACTTAAGAGCACAAAGCTATGAATTAGACTAAGGTTTACATCTCAGCCTTATAGTAATTATTACTATAAAATTACTCACTTTCTGACAAAGCATAAGAATAGTGTAATAACATACATGTAAGTTTGGGGGAATAGGATAAGATTTTCCTAGGTTATTGGTGGAAGGTCTTTGTTAAGCTTAGTTGCAGCCAATAAGAACTCTTCCAGTAAGTCCCAGAGTCCTTTACCTCACTTAACCCACCAGATTCCATAAGTGAGCCTGGTAATCAACATAGTCTGCATTATATATTCCCATGTTATGGCTAAAGCATATTTGGGCTGTATTTCACGCATATGTCTCATCTGGGCTGGTCAATGAAATGACTAGCAAACCAGAGGGGACACAATTGGAAACAGGAGCAAAAAACTCATTATTGTAACTTCTTCAGATCCTGGTTCCTGGTGATGTGGTTATGGCAAGCATCCCTGAGACAAAACAATGACGGAGTGGTGGAAAAACAAAACAAAACAGCTGCAGTAGAATGGCATACTCTGAGCTTGGAAAGAGTGTACTTCTGGTTTGGGGACACTTAGTAGACCAGCTATCCTGCAGGTAGGTATCATGGAACAAAGGATATTCCACTACAAGATATTCCAGTTTCTTTTTTGCTACTAGATTAGAAGTGGTAAACAGTAAGAGGCATTATGTTTATGAAGACTTAAAGGGGGCTCTCTAAAAGCAAGATAAAATTAAAATCCTCAGCCTGAGACCATGAGTTTGAGACACTGGGGAGAAAATAACTCATCTTTAAGCAGTTGGTTTGGACTACAGGGCTGAAGGCTGTCCACTGCAAAGAACGAAACAGACCATTTCAGTTACTGTGGCCATGGTGACCAAAATGGAACCATGGACCTGGGATAGGAGAAAGCTGTGGATGAAGTTATAAGGCAATCCACAGGGTCTCTTAAACTCGAATCCTGATCTGCCAAAGATCATAATGGAAGGAGATTCTTCTCATAGGGAAGGGACTGTCAAACCTTTGTCATGAAAACTTTTGTTCTAAGATTTTCCTTGAAGATCTTTCTTAAGTCATCACTGACACCATGGGGAGGATCTTGGGGCATGGAAGGAACACTCCCCCTTTTGCCTGCTTCTTAAATACTTCAGCAGAGACCAGGCTGGAACAGACTATCCTGCTGCAATATTTGTTTGCCCTATTCCCCATCTGCCTACCCATTACTTACTTTCTAACCCCCTCCACACACAAAATTTTGTTTTCCACTTATTATTAAAAATAGTTTGGAATTTAAAGAATTCTATTTTCTTTGAATTACTAAATAACGTTATGTAGAAATGTCAGGTAAACTTGTACTGTTAGTGCTATATGGGAAAATGTTTCATTCGAAAAACATGAACTCGGATGTCTAGATGGATATGAACCCTTTCTCCATGCTGCTCACCATTTTTCACTATCTTGGTGGTGGCAGTGGTGGTTTAGCTGCTTCAGTTGTGTCCAACTCTTGAGACCCCATGGACTGTAGCCTGCCAGGCCCCTCTGTCCATGGGATTTCCCAGGCAAGAATACTGGAGTGGGTAGCCATTTCCTTCGCCAGGGGATCTTCCCAACCTAAAGGATGGAACCCAGATCTCATGCATTGCAGGCAGTCTTCACCAAATGAGTTACCCAGGAAAGTCTTTACTATCTTACAGTGAGCTGATTACCTTTTCTTAGTTCTTGAGGGCTTTTCGATTTGAATCCGATTTAGATGAAACATGACTGAAGTTCAAGGGTAAGTACAGTGATGTTTCAATAAGCAGACTAACAAAACATGAATATTTACCTTCATTTTGGGGTCTCCAGGAAAACCTCTTTGCCTGATTAATACTAGGAAGCTCCATGGCAGAGGCCATTTCCCCAGCATCAGTGAGGTGGATCCTCAACATTTCTTAACTCCTGTAAGTCCAAACCCTAAGAAGGTAAATCCAGGAGTGCCACCTCACCTGTTCTATGTTCCAGGTTTTCCTTTTTTTTTTTTCCCCCAGGTTTTCCTGTGTGCGAATTCTCTTCTTCTTTGAGCAACTGATGATGGAAATCATTTACCTTATTTAGGAAAACCTTTATACCCTAAACAAAGGAGTATGGCCTTATTCTACAACCTCAAAAAATAGGCCTGTCGGGGTAAAATACGATAGGCATGACATCTAAACTGGGTGCGGAGAGACTTCACTTTATTAATACACAGCTCAGAAGTAGTGTTGGTAGCCCCCGGACTTCACCTGGGCACAGGTGTCAGAGGTACTGTATGGTGCAGGGCACTGCGGAAGATTCAGGGTTCTCAGAGGTCACCACAGATTGATTTCTGTGCTTTATTCAAGCCTCATCTTGTTCACCAGTGCAGCAGTATCAAGGTTCAGTTAGAACAACCAGGCCTGGCTCCCCAGCCAAGTGGATACATAAAGCTGATCATTATGACCTAAGAGGCTTCCCTCTCCTTCATGCAACCCTCTCCTGACTCACACTAGGTCTGAGGTACAGATGTTCAGGAGTTCCAACTGCCTGCTGCTGCTGTTGGATGAGGGCTATAAGAAGAGTCCAAGTACTCTCACTGAAGGATCTCACAGCATGGAATGTACGTGCCAGGACACCTAGAACTTTCTGGAATACAGGTGATCTTAAAATTTAGCTGTTCAAAACGATATCCCAACATCTCCACCCCCAATTTAGCTGCCCAGAGATTCACAACTATTCCAGATTCAGATAAGCAGGGGTTGGTTCTCTTTGAACTTTCTAGCTTCAAAGGCAGCTTTTATGGCCAACAGATTTTTGGTAATGATTGTTTAGCTGAGGTAGAAGCAACTTAGAACATGGTCTTCCTAAGATGACCTTCAAAGTCTATTGATTAGTCTTCTATGGTATTAATAAGTAGCAAATGACCATTTCAACTCATGTATTTATAGCCTAGGCTAAGTCGCTTCAGTCATGTCTGACTCTTTGCAACCTTATGAACCTTAACCTGCTAGGCTCCTAGGTCCATGGGATTCTCCAGGCAAGAATAGCAGAGTGGGTTGCTGTGCCCTCCTCCAGGGGATCTTCCCAACGCAGGGGTTGAAACTGCATCTATTTCTCTCCTGCATTAGCAGATGGGTATACTGAGAACCAAATAATAACTATTTTCTGTTAACTCCAGACAATGTTAATTGTGTGACTTTGGGTTACTTAACCTCTCTGTATCTGTTACCTCTGTAACTTTGAAAGTGTTAATCACTCAGTCGTATCCAACTCTTTGCGAATCCACAGACTATAGCCTGCCAGGCTCCTCTGTCCATGGGATTTTCCAGGCAAGAATATTGGCATGGATTGCTATTTCCTTCTCCAGGACATCTTTCCAACCCCAGGATCGAACCTGGGTTTCTTGCATTGCAGGCAGATTCTTTACCATCTGAGCCACCGGGTCTGTAAAATGGGGATTATAATAGTACCCAGTCCATAGCATTTTTATGAGGAGTAAATGAGTTAATATGAGTAAAGCGCTTAGATCAATCAATGCCTGGCATATAACAAATATCCCCTAAATCTTAGCTATCATCACCAATATCATTAATTGGTATTATTATTCCCCTACTCTCAGCTTACCTGCCTAGAAGAGGGAAGGGAGGGAGGGAGAGAGGATAGAAGAAGGGACAGAAGGAGAGAGGAAAAAAGAAGGAAAGAGCAAGCTCAGGGTCAGCCAAGATCAAGAAAGTAGATAGGGCTGGTAAATACGCAGGACCATGCCTAAAACAAATGCTTGCTAGGAGAGATTATAATCAGTGATGGAGATTATGAGGTACATCAGCCCAAATCAGCCTGTGCTGGCAGAGGCAAGAAGAAGGAGACAAGTCACATCAGACCACTGAATGGGATGACGATATGGGAAAAGGACTTTGGAAAAAAGAGCCTCACCCAATTTGGCTGAAATCAAATTGAATTAAGAGGATAAACAGGTCAAAAAGGAATATTCTTATTCCCCATTTGGATAGTTCTATAAATTTCTCTTCCTATATTCCCAATCGAAATACTATAAATTTTAAATGGGGGAACGTTTTTAATCTATTAAGTATTCTTGTGTTTTAAAAGAATGCTTTCCTGTTATTTCCTATCTCACAGAAATGATGGAATAACTGAGGGAATGGAAGTGAAGTATGCAGCTGAATTCCAGAAAAAACACGGTAATTTTATTCTTCTCCTTTTCCAGATAAAAAAATTGAGTAGCTTTCTCAGTCTGAATAGTAACTAGTTGTTTTGAACCTTCAAAATTTGCGTTTTCTCATTCTATTACTAATTTGTGAAGTTATAACTCTTACCTTGAAATCTTCAGAGGTTTTGCTCACTTATTAACAAGCTTGCAAACAGTCCATCAACATTTAAGATAGAAAAGTCTACCTGGAAAATTTTGTGATAGTCAAAAGCCACTAGAGAGCACCATACCTTCCTTCTCTGATTTTGCAAGACCCTGTGATGAAATGCTTTTATCTTAAAAATTCCTTGGTACAATAACTTTGAGCCTAGATATCTGGTTCTTCTGATCATGCCATTTATTAGATGGGTGGCCTCGGAAAAGTCTTTTAGCTTCCCTGGACCTTAATTTCCTTTTCTGTAAAATTAGGGAGTTATGCTAAATGATCTTAAACCTCCTCTCAGCTCTAAATTTCTGATCTTACTAGTTTACCTCTTCAATGTCTCGTGGATTAATCAGGAAGAAAACCTGGCAGAACAGCAAGAATTTTACCTGTATCATTTCATCACTTTTGCCAGCTCACCCACCTCAGTTTTCACTTTTTCAGCTAAGAATCTTGGAATTGCTTTTTTTTTAAATTGGAGGATAATTGCTTTACACTGTTGTGTTAGTTTCTGCTGTTCAACAATGTGAGTCAGCTGTAAGTATACATATCTCTCTCTCCCTCTAGAACCTCCCTCCCTCTCCCCCCATCCTGCGCCTCTAGGTCATCACAGAGCACCAAGCTGAGCTTGCTGTGTTATATAGCAGCTTCCCACTATCTGTTTTACACATGGTAGTGTATATATGTCAATGGAGTTGCTTTTTATCTTTGCCTCTTATAAACTTTGTGGAAAAATTATAATATTAATTCATAAACATTTATAGGGTGCTTTCCAAGTTCCACCAATCACTTTTGCAAATACTATCTTACCTGACTATCACAACAATTCAGATTGATGGATACCATCTTCAAATTACCTGGTTAAAAAAAACAGGCCCAGAATAGGTCAGTGAATTAATTGCCCAAAGTAACAGGGATAAGTTTTGGGAACAAGTCTTTTGATTCCAAAGCCTGTATTCTTTTCACAACATTTCAAAGCCTACTAGGGGCAGATCCAGATTTTATGGGGCTTGTGGTATATATATTTTTGGTGGACATCTTCAAGAAAAGGAATACAAAAGTACAATCTATCACTAAGTATGATCCTGTGACTACATTGTTAGGACCAAGTGAGGGACCTTTAGAGTTAATCTTCAGCATTCAATTTCACAGTTTCCCCTAGCTATACATTTATGTAGTTCTTACTATATGCCAGACACTAAAGTAAATATTAATTTTATTATTATAACAACCTTATGAGGAAGGTACTGTCCCTGTTTTACAAAGCAGAGAATGAATGAGGCTCAGAGTGGGGGTGGTGGGGTGGTGGGGGTTATGATTTTACCTAAGGACAAAGACGTGGTAAGTGCCAAGTATTCAAGCTGGAATTCAGATCTGATCCTGGGTCCATATTGTGAATCTACCACACTATGCTCCTCCTACATTCCACTGTTCAGGTCCTGACAGTTCATATCTGAACCAGTCCTAGTCTGTCTTCCTAACTCTCCTACCATCTACCCTGAATGCTGCTTATTATACCCGTCACAGTCCTGAAGTGCTGCTGAAGTCCTGACCAACTGAAGGACCTGAAGAGCCTTCCTTCTCTGTACTTATCAAAGGTAAAAAAAACAATTATTGCTCATAAGTGGCACTTGGCTTTAGATTCCATGCTGTTTTCTAACGTGGTGAACTGTTACTGAAAACTTTTCCTTGCATGAAACAGAGGCGGAGTGGGTGAGAGGGAGAAAGTATTTGGAAACTTTCAGAATCTTATCCCTCAGGGCCCATTCCATTACAATCTAGGTTCTTCATTTGCAAAACAAAAAGCTGACCACTCGGGATTGTAAAGAGAATTAAGTAAGCGAGGGGTCAGGGGAGGAGAGGAGCGCAGGCTTCCAGTGCTGGTCACTGTTGGTTTGTCTCCATCTGACTCGACCTCCCCCCTAAATCTTGAAGTCAGGCGCCTTGACCCATACATTCTCGGTACTTCTCAAAAGTCTCGGACATCAGAGGCACTCCATGTTTCTTCAGATTGATCACTTCAACATCATAGGGTCCTGAGGATAGTTCAGGTGAACTGCTAAGCATATAATCGGCCCTTCAGAACCGTTAGCTATAATTATATTTTGTCACAAACCCTCAGCGTCCATAAAGATTTGGCCTCTCTGCAGTCTCATTTCTTCATCTTTCTGACACACAGATCCTCTCTTGGGACCAGTGTCGCCACCGTCTGACCAGCTCTTTCTCCCGACTTCTGTGTCCATACCCACCATTCATCAAATGTAAAAAAGTTCCATAAATTCTCTCATCAAAATCACCAAAAGCCCTTCTGAGGTGGCCTGTATTACTGTTTCCATTTCAGAGAGCAGGAAGCAGGCCCTGAGGATTTGAGTGACTTCCCCGAGGTCACTGATCTCAAGTAGCGAGGCCGCAGCCCGCGCTCTAAAGTGCCGGCTTTCGGCCTCTTCCCGGGTCCGAGATGCACCCGCATCCATTCAAACCCCGCCCAGTCCCTCACTTCCAGTCATTTCCCAGCTTCTCCGCGCACCGTCGCCCCCCACACCTGAGTCAGGCCCCAGGCAGCTCGCCCAATCCATCCTTGGCGGTTTTCCGCTTTTCTCCACCAGAGACTAAGGGTGAGATCGACGTTGGTGCCCCAGATGCGAGTAGATCACCCCGAGGTCCTCCGACGGCGGGCCGAAGGGGAGACTCCGCAGAGGAGCGCGGCTACAAGGTCCCTGCCGCATAGCGGGGGAGCCGCGCGCGGGTCTTGCCGGGCCGCGGGTCACGTGGCGGGGAGGGGGGCGGCAGCGCGCGCGAGCGAGAGAAAGCGAGTGAGCGGGCGCGCGCCTGAGAGCTGTGGAGGCGCGAGTCGCGGTTCGGGTGTAAGTGTAGGGGGGAGGGGGCGGTGGCCGTGAGGGCCAACTCCACCCCTGTGCGCATGCTCCGGCCCCGGGTTATAAGGCAGCCTCGCGGGCCGGGCCCGACAAAGTGCTGGCGCGCTGCTACGTGACTACCCGGTCGCGTGGGTGCCCGGACGAGCGAACTAGGCAGCCGGCAAAGGACGCGACCTGTACCGTGGGCCCAGCGAAAACTCCAGCCGCGCCGCCGCGTCACGCTCACGCTAGGCGCCGCGAGCCGCGCATAACGGTTAGTTGGTAACGGCCGGTTGCGTGCTTGGCGGGGACCCTGCGGTGCCCTTGCTTCCTCCGCGTGTTTGGAGGGAGGCGTGGGGGAGTGGAGGGCTTGGTCTCTGAGGGAGGGGCGACGGCCGGGCGTGGGCTTAGGACCGCAGCAGCCACGTGGCCTCGGAGCGCAGTGTTGCTGAAGGAGACCTTGAAGCGCTGGGGACAGCGCCTCAGCAGAACTGTAGCCCCGTTGTCAGGTGCGGGCCAGCGGCCTGGCCGAGGAGTTGGGTCGTGGTGCCGGTGACCTTGGGAAAGTCGCTTCCCCTCTAGTCTTAAGTAGACTCTTGAGGAGATGCTTTTGATCTAGGCAAGGGACGACGTGAGGTTGACTCACGTGGTGCCTTCAAGCTGCTGGCCGCGTTCTCCGAGGGTAGGGATTCAGGGCGGGAGTTATTTTGGACTCGTGGCACGCCCGCCCCAACCTCTTCGGCCAGCCAATCCTTGTCCCACCTGGTGACTTGCGGCAGTGGCTCTGGGGAGCTGCAGTCCCCGTAGCCAAGACGTGACTGCAGGGTTTGAGGGGACTTAGCCGAGGGAACATTGCAACTGGCAGACTCCCGGAGTGGTGCTGACGGGAACTCTTTGTCATTCAACCTGTGGCTGCGGAACGTCCGCCGCAGCGCCCTCACTCTGGGACTTTAAGGCGGCCCTGAGGAGAGGAGTCTGAAGCATAGCGTTACACTTGGTATGATGCTCGCTTTTTGTTCCAGATACATACTTTGTCCCCACGTGCGTTTTAACATTTCATTTCTTTGTCACGACTCAAATGCGACAGGCAGTTGCCAAAATTAGTTTGTAATTAATCTTAACCCCTAAAAAAGTACTACTTGAGTCATATTCCTAGTGTGCTATACTTCGCATCTGCTCTGTCATAACTAGTTTTGAAACTTGTTTTTCCAAAAATTATTCTGGTTTTGAAATAAAATGTGGACACCTCAGTGCCCTGATAAATGTGGGTATAGTTACTAGGGGAATATGACACAGTGAACTCTGAATTGTGAGTTTTTTAGAGCGTAAGTAGGAATTAGCCATTAATAAGCAATTTTGATGGCTGTTACCAGCCCAGTGAGGTGATGCAGAGAATATGTATTTTAGTGTAGTTTTTTAGTTAGGCAATAAAAATATCCTTAAGACCAAGTTTTATGCCTTAGGGTACAATTTTGCCTTTAGGTTGCCATAGAGAAAATATATAGTTTAAGACATTTAGCCCTTAAAACAGGTATTGGGTATTATTTAAACACAAGTTGAACTTTAGTAATTAATTCAGGATTGGATGCTGTTCTTTCATTGGACTGCATTGACCCTTGTTAAAAATGCAAGTTAATGGTCTGGGGAAATTTTTATAGCTGAATAGGTTTAAAGGTTTAGTTGTAAGCTTGACATAATAGGCTATAACATACCTAAACAGATTAAAAAGGAAAAAGATTCATGTTACCATAGGATGAACCAACTGATCAGTGTTTAAATAGTTTACGTATCTTTTGGCCTTTTAAATGTTAATTCATATAACTGTGGAAAAGATCTTACTGACCAGCTAGTCAGTTTTCCTTATTTTATAGATTAGGAAACTGTTAGGGAGGTTAAGTGACTTCTGATCTTAGTTCTGAAAACTTTAATGGTTAGGTGAGAATTATGTAACTTTTGACTCCCATTTAATGAGTTCAGCACTCCTGAACTTTCTTTAAAAATTATAAATATTGGTATGAAATGTGTGTGTGTGAGAGAGAGAATCACTCAGTCGTGTCTGACTCTTTGCAACCCCATGGACTGTAGCCCACCAGGCATCTCTGTGGAATTCTCCAGGGGACCTTCTCGACCCAGGGATTAGACCCCAGTCTTCTGCATTTCAGGCAGATTCTTTACCATCTGAGCTACCAGGGAAGCCCTAGATATGAATTATCTTATGCCAAAAAGGTTATTTTGAATAATTAGTAACTTCCCAACTTATACCTTCATTCTCACTGTGTTTTCCATCCACTTCATAATATGCCTTCCTATGAAGGATTTAGGTCCCTGCAGATGTCTACATGGCATTTTGTTAGAGAAGAGGATTAGGAAGATGGGACCTGATTTGTTGGCTACCAGCCACTAGGATTCAGAGACACCTAGGATTCAGCAAGAACAAGTTCTAGCCCTGGAACTTCCCTGGTGGTCCAGTAGTTAAGACTCCATGCTCCCAATGCAGGGGGCCCCGGTTCAATCCTTGGTCAGGGAACTAGATCCCACATTCTGCAACTATGAGTTATCATGCCACAACTAAGACCTGGTACAGCCAAATAAATAAAAGTTAAAAAGAAAAAAAAAAGACTGTACTCCCAATACAGGAGGCCCAGGTTTGATCCCTGTTGGGGAAATGAGTTCTAGCCCTATCATTCCTGGAGTTTATAGTCTAACTGGAAAACATAATATATATTGACATAAATACCAGAACATGTACTCTTTATGAACAATTATTGAGTACGTAATAGAGGAAGTAGAGGTTCCTATGGGAACAAATACTGTATTATGTAGGTGTGAGACAACTCCCAGCTTAGTATAGAAGCAAAGGTAGTCCTCTCTGAGGAAATGCTGTTTAACTTGAGACTTGAAGGATGAATAGGAGTTAGCTAAAGCCAGAGAGTAATAGTGAAAAGAGCATTCCAGATCTGAGTACTGAAGCTGCAGTCAGAATACAGGGTACATTAGAAAAACTTAAAAAAGAGTTTTGCTAAAGCATAAAAATAGAGCACAGAGAACATGGAAAGATAGGAGTTGGAGAGATGGGCAATATCAGATAATGAAAGGCCTTAATTAGTCATTTTAAGGAGTAGAAAAGGGACTAAGTAAAAAGATTTAAGGAAGTGCTCTTGAAGCTAAATGAATCAAGTTCAATGGTTATAAATGGGGTTGGGAATGGCACGATCAGATTGAATTTTAGAAATAACACTCTGATAACAAAGTGGAGAACAGGTTGGAGGCTTTTGGAATTTTGTGAGATCACAGTGATGGACAAGATGGACAGTAGGGGGAAGATGGAAGAGAGAGGGAAACAGGATTCAATGATAGACCATATGTTGGAGACTAGGAAAGCCAGAGAAGTTAAAAATATTTCCCAGGTTTCTAGCTTGAACAAATAAGAGGTTTTTTTTTCTCCATCTACCCAATGTGGACATTAAGAGGTTATGTGACTAGCCCAGGGCTGTTCAGCTTGTAAAGATTGGAAATGTCTTTTTGCAGTTATTGATAGTGATTTTTTCCCCTTCTATACAGTTTATTATGGCAACTTTCAAAACCCAATTGAAGTTTCAAACAGCCATTAATGTTTCATCTGTACTCCTACCTACTTCTCTCTGCCCCTTTTTAGATTATTGTGAAGCAAAACAGATACAGTAAATATTTCAGTATAATAATATGTAAATATTTAAGTATATCCCTAGAAGATATAACTCTTGGGCTTCCCTGGTGGCTCCGTGATGAATTTGCCTGCCAATGCAGGAGACACAGGTTTGATCCCTGATCTCGGAAGATCCCACGTGCCACAGAGCAGTTAAGTTCTTGTACCACAACTGTTGAGCCTGTGCTCTAGAGTCTGGGAGCCGCAACTACTGAAGCAGTTAGGCTCTAGACCAGGTGCTCTGCAACAAGAGAAGCCCCCACAATGAGAAGCCCGAGCACCCAGCTAGACAGTAGCCTCTGCTTGCCACAACTAGAGAAAACCGTGGAGCATTGAAGACTCAGCACAACAAAAAATAAATTAAAAAACATTTAAAGTAACTCTTCCTTAAAAAAAAAAAAACAAGATGATGCTTTAAAGAAACAACCATAACCATTGTTCTGCCTTTAAATATTAACATCACCAAATAACCAAGCAGTATTCACATTTTCCTTAACTGTTTCAAAATAATTGATCAGTTTGATTTGAGATCCAAATAAGGTCACACATTACTTTTTTTTTTCACACATTACTTTTTGTTGGTATGTCCTCCCTTTTTTCTTATTTTCTTCTTAAGTTATTTGTTGAAGGTACCATGTCATTTTTATGCAGTTTCCCTCATTCTGGATTTTGTTGAATGTGTCCCGCTGGTATAGATTTAACATGTCCTAGTTTAACATATTCTATTGTATTTTCTGTAAACTGGTAGCTAGATTGAGGTTTGATTTCTGAGAGGAGGTATGGTGCGGTGGAAAGGGCAAATATAATTCATAGGTGATGGTGTGTATTTCCATTGGGGGGCATATGATGTTTGTCCTTCATACTGCTATCTTGATGGCCTAGTTCTGTTATTTCATTGGTTTGCAAATGGCAGTTTAATTCTAACATTACTTCTTAATTAAAAGAAATATATATATTTATTTATTTATTTGGCTGTGTTGAGTCTTAGTTGTGGCACTTGGGCTTTCTAGTTGTGGCATGCAGGCTCAGTTGCTCTGAGGCATGTAGGATCTTTATTCTCTGACCAGGGATCAAATCCATGTCCCCTGCATTGCAAGGTAGATTCTTAACCACTGGACCACAGGGAAGTCCCTTTGTCTTAACTGAGTAGCTAGAATACCTCTACAAAAAAGAGTTAGTTTGAATAGGAAGGGCAAGTTAAAAATTTATGTGCTTAATATAATATCATGAGTGAGAGTGAAGTCGCTCAGTCGTGTCCGACTTTTTGTGACCCCGTGGACTGTAGCCTACTAGGGTCCTCCATCCATGGATTTTCCAGGCAAGAGTACTGGAGTGGGTTGCCATTTCCTTCTTCGGGGGATCTTCCCGACCCAGGACTTGAACCCAGGTCTCCTGTATTAGCAGGGAGATTCTTTACCGACTGAGCTACGCGGGAAGCACAATATCATATCATATATCATATGATTGCAACACTGTCTTTTTGGAGAAATGTATTTAAATGTACCAAGATACATTCTCTTTGAAAGCCAGTACATATTTTATTAGAATGTTTTTTAGTACTTGTCCTTAATGTTTCAAATGGCTTTTAGTATTAGGAACATTTAGAATTTCTTTTATTAAATTGGCAGGGATTCTTTTGGTCTTTGTTCTTTCTTGCAGAGCTTATCTGTTACCATAGGTTTGAAGGAATTTCTGGTAGAATCACTTACTACCAAATCTAAACCTCTAGCTGTAACCAGATTACAGGTTTTAAATTCCTTGAGGACAGGGATTGATTACTCCAGGTAGCCAGGCTTAAAATCTGAGTCATTTTAATACTTCTCTAGTGCGTTCCTTCCCTACCAAATGCATTTAAGTGCCAACCCCTTCGTCCCTTGGTTATCTCTTACGTCCACTTTTTCCCATCCCACCCCACCCCTAGTTTAGGCTGTTGTCATTATTAGATTAGTACCGTGACCTTTTAAGTTGTATGTTGTTCATCTTTTAATTTGCCCTGACAAATTTTTCTCCATTCTTTTTCCCTCTGTAATTTCTTCTCCTCCTCCTCCTTCTCCTCTCCTTATGCCTCTTCCCCTTCTGCTTCCCCTCTTTCTTTTTGGTTGTAGGATCTATTTCATAATGGATTTATGGCAGAAAGACTAGAATAGGTGACTTGTGAGCTGTGGTGTCTTACAGAGAAGTGATTAAAAGAGCAGTTAGAATCCTATTGAAATGGTGATTTCTCTTCTAGGGGTACATTATGCACAATAACTATATGAGTTCACATCCACAAGTGTTATTGGTTGCATGGGCTGAGTCACTGAAGAGTGCTACTGACCATTTATGCAGAAACAGTGGGATCTAGCCCCTCTGGTTGTCCACACTGCCCTATTGCTGATTACAACTACTCATAACATTGAATCTGATTTGATTACAGTGATTTAGCCTTCATATAAAGGAGAAATTCCTCAAAATATATAGGCAGTGTAAGCTTCATATTTGATCATTCATTGAAAAATAGTTCTTCCCTCTGATTTTGCTCTTCTTATATAAATCTTCTGAAGATTATTAAATGAATGAAGACCTGATGACACTGTTTTAGTGTATTGTTTTGGATAATAACAGAGCTTTTGTAAATTGTCGTATTGAGCTTTTGAGAGCCAAAGCTTTTTACTTTATTAACTTTCTCTTCTATTCCCCAATCAGAGGTTTTAACCTGAGATATGCAGGTTGATACTCCATGTTGGATGGAATTCAAGGAGGCTATGAACTTGGTTGGGGAAAAACTTTTCATTGACCTCTATGTAAAATTTAGAATTTAATTTGTGGCACCAAAAAAGCCAAGAACTCCTGCTCCTAACTCCTGTACTTTTGATGTGAGAATGAAGTTAGCCAGAACCTGTGATGCAACACAGCACACAACTCATGGTGTCAGTTAAGTAAATTTTTTGGCTACTGACTTCTGTGTACTAAATCATAAATCCTGACCTCACAAATGAGAGGGATCAAAGGGGGACTGCAGCTATGAAATTAAAAGATGCTTGCTTCTTGGAAGAAAAGCTCTGACCAACCTAGACAGTGTATCAAAAAGCAGAGACATCACTTTGCCCAAAGAAGGCTGAGTGCCAAAGAATTGATGCTTTTGAATTGTTGTGCTGGAGAAGACTCTTGAGAGTCCCTTAGACTGCAAGGAGATCAAGCTAGTCAATCTAAAAGAAATCAGTCCTGAATATTCATTGGCATATGAATTCCAATTGGAGCTGAAGCTCCAATACTTAGGCACCTGATGTGAAGAGCCGACACATGGAAAAGACCCTGATGCTGGGAAAGATTGAGGGCAAGAAGAGAAGGGGATGACAGGATGAGATGACTGGATGGCATCACTGACTCAATGGACATGAGATTGATCATATTCCTGGAGATCGTGGAGGACAAGGAAGGCTGGCATGCTGCTGTCCATGGGGTCACAAAGAGTCAGACATGACTTAAACAACAACAGCTATGCTAAGGGAGAACAAAATGACTTTCACAAATTGAGACAGAATAATTTTCCCTTGTATTCAGGAAGCATATTTTTAAAATTACTGTCTCCATCTCCTAGAGGTACGTCTACTTGATGTAGCAGAGGGCAGAGAAATGGCCTAACAATTACCTGTTTCTGGGAAAATAAAACACTCACTTGAAAATTAGGTATTTCTAATAAAGGAACTTATTATTATCTTTTTAATTGTCAGCAATTAAAAAGGCTATTTAAGTTTAATTATAGTATATTTTGAGGTAATAATGCTAACTTTTTTGATACATCTTTAGTGTCTAGTCTTAAAAAGCTTTGTAAACAACATTTGAGAATGGTGGATAATGCTTTAATGCCAAAGAGTACTCAGTTTTAATACTCTTATGTAGTTTGACAGTACTAATAAGACAAGTAAGAAAATTAAACTTGGTTCTTTGAGATAATAAGGGTCAAAGGTAGCATAGTAATGAAGTTCAGACTCAATTCAAAGGATATTTACTAAACAAATATGTATAATGTGAAACTAATATAGTGTTAATTATCACTGTGAGTGAGAAGTTCAACTCAGCCTTTTGCAAGAAAAGGAAAAGCTTTCTTTGCTGTTTATCTGTTAATAATTTGTAATTTTCCCGAGTAAGCTTCAGAATACTGGTAGTGAAGTAGAGTCTAACAGAAATACCATCAGTTGTATTCAAATATTCATTTGTATTCAAAGTGTAACATAAATGACACTGTTTTGACAGTATGTCTAATTATAATTTTAATTCAGTCTTTAGAAGATTTTGGAACAAGGTAGGTCATATAATAAACTGAAATGGCCCACTTAGATATTGATTTGTTGCATATGTATTTGTAGAAAACAACATATAAAGGTATTCCAAAATATAGCCTGAAATTCTGCCAAGCAAAACCTGCCTTTGGAGGAAACAGCCTCCAACTTTCTTAATCTGCTGGAATCAAGTGAAAATGAAGCATTAAAGAAGAGAAAATCTGGGAATTCCCTGGTGGTCCAGTGGCTAGGACTCTGAGCTCCCAGTGCAGGGGGCCCAGGTTCGATCCCTGGTCGGGGAGCTAGATCCCACATGCTACAACTAAGACCCAGAGCAGCCAAATAAATAAATAAAAATTTAAAAAAAAATGTTTAAAAAAAAAAAAAGAAGAGAAAATCTGCTGTAGTAATAACTCAAGAAAGTGAGACTGATCAGGTAAGCTCTATGTGCTGAAGCAAAATACCTTTCTGCCTGTGTTTCTTAACACAGAAAGCATAACATCACTGGAGGGTTCTTTGTTTCATATTTTTCCCCCACCGTCAAAAACTGGGAAAGTCACGTTCTTTGAATCCTAACATCATTTGATCCTGGTGGAGAGATTAGTTGGTATTTTTTGTTTTGTTTTGTTTTTGTTTGTTTTGCTTTGCACCCAGCTTAGTTCTCTGACTAGGAACCAAACCCTGTCCCCTGGCACTGAAAAGCATGGAATCCTAACCACTGGACTGCCAGAGAGTTCCTTAGCTTTTTTATAAGTTGAAACAATAGCTTCTGTCTTGAAGATCTAGAAGCACACACTTAAGCTAATGAGGGAAATAGTTACTTACAAAGAAAGAAACAAATATGGGAATTATTCTATTAGTTTTTTCCAGCATGCTATGGCCACCCACTCCAGTATTCTTGCCTGGAGAATCCCAGGGACAGAGGAGCCTGGTGGGCTGCCGTCTGTGGGGTCACACAGAGTCTGACATGACTGATTGACTTAGCAGCAGCAGCAGCCAAGAAGCATTGAGATAAGATGTCATAGAGGCCATTAATTTCATGTGGCAAGGTATATTCAGAAAAACAGTAATGATATTAGTGGACTGAAATAGAATTTTAGCATTAAATAAACTTATAATTATGGTATTGTTAATGAAAAATAATTTCATTTTTGAAAATTACTAAATGCTTCTGTCACATCAATATGTGGATTTGGAACACAATTATACTCCTGTCTTTGCTTTTGTTTCTGAATTGATCTTTAAGGTATCCTAAAGCATTGGTGCCTCTTGTGACTATCAATTTTAATTGTGTCTTAATGAGAAATTGATTTTATTAACTTAAAGCTTTGAAATATCCATGAGTTCTTTTTTGTTTTTTAATGAGCAAATAACTGCCACAGCAGTTAAAGCAGTGAAAGCGCAGCATCCTCACTACTTGACCGCCAGGGTATTCCCCCAAAGAAGTTAATTTCTAATCTTTGGACATCTTTATTTGCCTCCTTAACCCCATATGTAAGCCCCAGTGTTAGCGTATTTAAATTAACTTGATCTCATGGTTTTTTGTTTATTTAATTATGCTGCTATTTTCTAAAATACTTATATTACAGACATATAGTACTTTAGCTTCTCTGTGGTGACATTTGAGGGTAGCCCAGATGCCCAACCACAATGAGGTGGGATAATGTTCTGCAAGTTAGGAATTTGCAGTGAAAAGTAAAAAATGAATTTGTCGGACTTCCCCGGTGATCCGTTGGTTAAGAATTTGCCTGCCAGCGCAGGGGACACAAGTTTGATTCCTGGTCCAGGAAGATCCCACATGCTGTGCGTGGGGCAGCTCAGCCTGTGCACCGCAACTACTGAGACCATACTCTGGAGCCCATGACCTGCAACAAGAGAAGCACCGAAATGAGAAGCCCTCGAACCCTCGCTCTGCAACTGGAGAGTGCCTGCAACTAGAGAAAGCAAGCCTGCAAGCATCTGAAGACAGGGCACAGCCAAAAATAATATTTTTTAAAAAGTGAATTTGCTACTTCTTTGAGTAGATGTCCACCTTTACCCAAAGATTTTAATTCATGCTCAGCCCTAAATTAATCCACAGACTTTTATATTGGAGAGAAAAATGTTATTGTCTGTCTAAAGTAAACCTTACCATTTTTGAGATACTGTTCTCAGAGTTCTGAATATTAGTGTGATTCATAGTTTAAAATGCTTTTGCCACAAAATACAATGAAAGTGAAAAATAGGCTCCTTTTATTTTTTACAATATGAATTAAAAACCTTAGAATTTTGTAGAAATTCCATGTAACAATCTATGTGTTCAACAATAGGTGATTTTTTAAAAGTGTGGTACATCCACAGAATAGAATAACACTATTTAAAAAAAATGTTAGAGGGAATTCCCTGGCAGCCCAATGGTTAGGACTCCATGCTTCCATTGCAAGAGCATGGGTTCAGTCTCTAATCAGGGAACTAAGACCTCGCATGCTGCACAGTGCAGCCAAAAAAGTTACAGAACTAGGCACGTATCAAAAAATGCTTCAGATATTGAATAGGAAAAGCAGGCCATAAAGCATGAAATGCAGTCTCACGTTTATTTTTATGCTTATGCATGACTATCCTAGAAAGAAGTTTAGAATTTACATTGCATGTAACTAACTTACACGAGGGCTTACACCAGGGCTTCCCTGGTGGCTCAGCTGGTAAAGAATCTGCCTGCAATGTGAGAGACCTGAGTTCAGTCCCTGGGTTGGGAAGATGCCCTGGAGAAAGGAAAGGCTACCCACTCAGTATTCTGGCCTGGAGAATTCCATGAACTATAATGGGATTGCAAAGAGTTGGACACGACTGAGCAACTTTCACTTTTCACTACATGAGGATGATAGAATGACAGGTACATTTAATGTTTCTAGTCATATAAGCACATATAACTTTGTCATCTTTTAAAACTTTGCTGCTTTCTGTTTTCTTTATTATAAAGCAATGTATGTTAGTTGGAATAAGTCAAACAAGGATGTGGAAAGAGGATGTTATCTCCCCTTCCCAACCTCCAACCATTGTAAAGTTTTATGTATACTTAGAACATATTTCAGAGAAGGCAATGGCACCCCACTCCAGTACTCTTGCCTGGAAAATCCCATGGACGGAGGAGCCTGGTAGGCTGCAGTCCATGGGGCTGAAGAGTCGGACATGACTGAGCGACTTCACTTTCACTTTCCACTTTCATGCATTGGAGAAGGAAATGGCAACCCACTCCAGTATTCTTGCCTGGAAAATCCCATGGGCAGAGGAGCCTGGTGGGCTGCCGTCTATGGGGTTGCACAGAGTCAGACACTACTGAAGCGACTTAGCAGCAGCTGCAGAACATATTTATTTAGTTTACTTAATGTGTTTACCTGTTTGTTTTCTTTCTTCCTTGGAATCTAATCTCTACAACGGCAGGGACCATGCCTGTCTTGTTTACTGCTTTTCACTGGGGGCACTCAGATTTTATTATATGAAAGGTATACGTGGTGGGTATCCTAATATAACTTTTAAATGATTATACAGTCCTGTGATTCATAATTTTGCAAGTCTTAATTGCAATAACAATCAGATGAAATTTGATGATTTAGCATATTGACAGTTGATCCTCTTGGGATCTAATGACCCTAAAATCCTGCCTTTGAAAGAATCTTGATTAACAAAGTATGTTTTTTTTATTGCACTAATAAAAACTAACCCTTGTTCTTTGGGATGGTATAGTTCATAAAGTTATACCACAGTTTGTATTTGGATAGTGGCAAGAGTGAAATGCGCAAGAAATACAGCATGGCACACAGGAAATTGTTATAGACAAGAGGGTTTAATCTGCTACTATAGATTACTTTTCATCTTGGATGGTATATTTAATAGCTAAATGAACTTCATGTTTTTCTTTTTGAAGTCAGTATCTACATACTATAAATATACACACGTAAATATATTCATTCCCTTTAAGTTTGCATGTTTGACCATTTGCAGATATGATCAGCTTCATCAGTTTTCTATACTACTTATAAAGCTTTTATCCTCATTTCTAAAAGAAGATAAAAGAAAATTCAGATTCACTTTGGTAAAATGGGGTCACTTTAGCAATATCAAAGAGCTACTGTAGAGTATTAATATTAAACACTGTTGTTTCCAAAGAACTGATGCTTTTGAACTGTGGTGTTGGAGAAGACTCTTGAAGAGTGTCTTGCACTGCAAGGAGATCCAACCAGTCCATCCTAAAGGAGATCATTCCTGGGTGTTCCATGGAAGGACTGATGTTGAAACTGAAACTCCAATACTTTAGCCACCTGATGTGAAGAACTGACTCACTGGAAAAGACCCTGATGCTGGGAAAGATTGAAGGCAGGAGGAGAAGGGGACGAGGATGAGATGGTTGGATGGCATCATGGACTCAATGGACGTAAGATTGAGCTAGCTCCGGAAATTGGTAATGGACAGAGAAGGCTGGCATGCTGCAGTCCATGGGGTTGAAAAGAGTTGGACACACTGAGCAACTGAACTGAACTGTTTCTTGACTGATCCTGGTTTCTTCATTTTCTCCCTTTCCTGATTAGCAACTGTTTGAACCTGCACTTGGGAAGTCAGGGGAGGTCTCAAAGAGGCATCACTTTCAACTTTGGGTAACATATCAGAGAATATGCACAATCATCTGAAGAAGCTGACCATTAAACTCTTTTCCAACAACATATCTGCATAAAATTGCTTTAGATCAAAAACCTTATTTGTAGGATGATCTGATCATGTAAATGATTTTTAAATCCGTAAATAGTTACGAATGTTGACATTTTGGGAATTATAAATATGTGTTAAACTAAAAACAAGATTTAGAATCAATTTTCATGTATACTGAAGTATTCTGGTTAGGAAATAGTTCATTTCTCTTCAAGGGTGTTATGTATAATTTCTTATAATATTGATTGGGTTTACCTTGAATGATAAGGGAGATTAAGTTCTTTATATGCCATTTGATCAAAAATCACGCATTTCAAAACTGCTGAGTGTTGGCCTAACCAGTTACAGTAGTATTTATCCTTTTGAAACTGCACACCTTGAACACATACATACCTCTCAGATGGGACTTGAACACACAAACTCTGGTTTAGAACTATAAAGAAAGCTGAGTGCCGAAGAATTGATGCTTTTGAACTGTGGTGTTGGAGAAAACTCTTGAGAGTCCCTTGGACTCCAAGGAGACCCAACCAGTCCAACCTAAAGGAAATCAGTCCTGAATATTCATTGGAAGGACTGATGTTGAAGCTGAAACTCCAATACTTTGGCCACCTGATGCAAAGAGCTGACTCGTTTGAAAAGACCCTGATGCTGGGAAAGATTGAAGGCAGGAGGAGAAGGGGCGACAGATGGTTGGATGGCATCACCAACTCAATGGGCATGAGTTTGAGTACGCTCCAAGAATTGGTGATGGACAGGGAGGCCTGGTGTGCTGCAGTCCATGGGATCACAAAGAGTCGGACACAACTGAGCAACTGAACTGAACAAAGCCACAGTCTCTCAGCTGAAACCACACACTTGGTGTCAGGACACAATGAAACTCAGGTTCTTTTATGTCTCAGTGCAGAAGGAATTCAGCAAGAGGCAAAGCAATTGACAAGAAATAGATTTAAGTATAGGATGCTTGGAAGGATACAAGCGGGTAGGCAAGAGGCTCTGCCCAGAACTAAGTGGGAAAACAGTTTTATTTAAGATGAAGTGAAAGCTGCTCAGTAGTGTCCAACACTTTGCGACCCCATGGACTATATAGTCCATGGAATTTCCCAGGCCAGAATACTGGAGTGGGTAGCCTTTCCCTTCTCCAGGGGATCTTCCCATCCCAGGGATTGAACCAGGGTCTCCTGGTAAAGAATCTCGCCAGATTCTTTATCAACTGAGCTATCAGGGAAGCCCATTAAGGAGATAAACACTTCATAGACAAAGTATGTGCCATCTCAGAAGGTGAGATGCCCTGGGAGACACACACCCCATAGATAGAATGTGGTCCATCTCAAAAGGCAAGAGCAGCCCTGGGAGATAACACTCCATAAGTGTGGGCTGTATCAGAATGTGAGAGTGGCCCCAGGGGATGGGGTGTTAGTTTTTATGGGCTGGCTAGTTTCACTATGGGGGAGGAGGATTCCATTTTTTTGTGGGGAAGGAGCAGAGATTGGGCCACCACCGACTCTTTGGTCTTTAATGGTTGACCTTAGAACTGTCATAGCACGTATGGGTGTGTTCATGTGTATGCTAATATGTAACAATGAATCTGTAAGGATGCTCAAGGTCCATGAAGTTGAAACTAACACCATCTTGACCTGATCTGTTCTAACCAGTTTTTGTCCTGAACAGCTATGACCTTCTTTTAAAAGTTGTATCCTGGGAATTCTCTGGCAGTCCAGTGGGTAGGGCTTGATGCTTTCCTGGCCAGGGAACTAAGATCTTGCAGGGGGCGGAAAAAAGCTTATGCCCTGTCTCCTTCCCTCCTGTCTCATTTTCTTTGGTGCCTTCTGCTTGTTTGTAGTTTTTTTTAAAAAGTTTGTTTTGGTTTTCTTCATTGTATTCTATTTCAAAATAGAAAAGGCAAAGGAGGTTTCCTAGACCTTGAATCTTGCCATCTACCTTGGGGCTAGTGGTTCTGAAAGCCATGAAGCTGGACTGGGAGAGCAGTAGATTGGCTACTTCAGCATCAATAGCTTCAGTTAATCAACCTTTCTGGGTGTGAATGTTTGTATGTGAGTTTGATATGTAAAACTGGTCTACACTTAGTAACATTCTTTTCAATAATTGGTTTTAGGTACTTTCTGCTCTTTTAAGTTCACATACAGGCCATTATCATTTTAGGAAATGACAATGGCTTTGTTTTAAATGTTGATGGAAAAAGTGTAGAGAACATAATACTATTTGCAGGGGCTTTTGTAACTCTTCTAGAGTAGGGGCAGAGCATGAGGGGTAGGAAGCTCAGCTTTGAATTTCCAAATGTTTACTTGCACAATTCCTGAGAGTTACGAAAAAAGGAGAGAAATCGGAAAATCTAGAAGGTGGTTCTTGTCACCACCATCATTGCTAAGAAAAGTTAGGATTATTTACTGTTTCCTGTACTTTCCAAGTCAATTGATGAAGAACTTTCTCATTATCTTATCACTTAAAAAAAAATCTTTCTATCACTATCAGGCAACTACTGGAGAGTCATAAACTAATAGCTATGCTAATAGGAAGGCTACTGTGCACACTGTAAGGATTAAAATATAAAACTTTAATCTCTTTTAGCCTCTGGACTTGCGCATTCCCTCTTCTCACTGGGGCTCTGAATGCTGTACAAGGAGGCCTGCTCACATATTTTACTTTTTGAATGAACCCTTTTGTTTATAGCTCAAGTTTGGTCAGTTTGGAAGAAAACAGTTTGTTTAGATGATATTACACACTTTCTATTATGTACTGTCAGAATTTTTAAGTTAGCAAGGACAACCATGTTTTGGGTGGTGGCAGAACTGTTGAATCCATGTCTGGGTTTTGAAATGTTCTTTCTTTCAAAATTTGGTTACTCTTATTTCTTATACTTATTCCTAATGAATCTTTTTAAAGCTTCAAGTTTTAAATCTTAATTTTTACACAATGGAATAAGATATTATTAACTTGATGAGGCAAGTCTTAGTGACTAAAAATTGTAACTGCTATAACTAACTGGGACAAATCATAGCTGGCAGCTAAGCTCAAAGTTTAATCACGTCCAGCACGAATTAGCTGTTCGAGTCAGAGCTTGATGTGTTAAGTGACTCTGCGGTCTGTGTGTGGGTGTCTCTGTGTGTAAACATTCTGAGGCAAATTAATCTTTTTAGTGCTTCTTTGATTGAAAAAATTCAAGTGCTTTTTTTTCATAATTAGATGAAGTCGCTCAGTCATGTGCAACTCTTTGCGACCCCTTGGACTTAGTCCGTGGAATTCTCCAGGCCAGAATACTGAAGTGGGTAGCCTTTCCCTTCTCCAGGGGATGTCTCCCTACCCAGCTCTCCCACATTGCAGGTGGATTCTTTACCAGCTGAGCCACAAGGGAAGCCCAATTAGATGAAAGGAAAACTCAAAATTGGTTTAACGAGTTGATTTCAATTTATTGGTCTTATATCCTGAGATCTATCTAATTAAGTTCATTTTTAGTTCTAATACTTTTTTTATTCCTTAGCATTGTGCAAATAGAAAATTTTTCATCTGTGAATGAAGACAGGTTTACTTCTTCCTTTCTAGTCTTTATGCCTGTAATTCCTTTCTCTTGCCTGCACAAGCTGGCTTAGAACCTTTAGTGCAATGTTGTAGAAGTGGCGAAACCGATATCCTTGCCTTTACAGAAACCTTCCTTTGGGACTGTCTTCTTCCTTACCCTACAATGTCCAGTGTCTTAAATCAGATTGGAAGTGTTCAGATGGATTGGAAAGAACAGTATTTAGGAGATAACCAATATACTGCTCCTACAGTGTGAAGTTAGGGATTTGTGTTTTAGACTAACGAATGCTGCAGCCAAGAGTGAGCTTGTCATCTGTGACCTATATTTATTGTAGTAATACAGTCTGAGTGAAGATAATTTGAAGTGGACATACTCACATACTGTTGTAGGATGAGTTAAACATAGGGTGGAAGCTGGCTTTAAATAAATTAAAAGAGACCTTCATGAGAAAACAGGTAAGCCTACTGTCGAACAGCCACTCCCATCTTTTCCAAAACTATTCAAAATCTAACAGTCTAAACCTTGCTAAATACTAGTATTGGGTAGCTTCAAGAAAAAGGGATAATCTTTTATTTGAAACTACTATCTTTTGACTTTATAGTTCAACTTGTGTGTTGTTTAGGAATTTAACCAAAGAAATTGGATAGATAAAAGGAAACTTTTTGAAATTATTTTCCAGCTCATTAAATGCAATTCTTATGTGTTCAGAATGATCTTGTATTTTGCAAATTGCTATGTATCTAGTAAGTCAGGTGCCTACTTCCTATTACTTTTAAGTCAGCATATTAATAAGAGAAAGTAAGTATTTAAGAATACACAAGAAAGGGGAAAAGCTTACAAAGCCTGTATTAAAACCTAGAACTTTCATAGAGTATTGAAAAATAGTTCTGTTACTTGAGAGCTAGGTGTAAAGTATACTTTGCTGTTGGGAGTACTAGATGGGAGTGCTCTATTGCTGACATTGCATTTAAATTTTGTATTGTGTAGATAACTTGGATTTGAACTGCATTTTGGAATTTATCAACATTTACAATGCCACCAGCAGTTGGAGGTCCAGTTGGATACACCCCCCCAGATGGAGGCTGGGGGTGGGCAGTGGTAGTTGGAGCTTTCATTTCCATCGGCTTCTCTTATGCGTTTCCCAAATCTATTACTGTGTTCTTCAAAGAAATTGAAGGTATATTTAATGCCACCACCAGTGAAGTGTCATGGATATCTTCCATCATGTTGGCTGTCATGTACGGTGGAGGTGAGTACCCACTAAGGCCTGTTGTTTTGATTTTCACTAAGCAACTGTTTTAGGTAACTTTTTAAGAAATGTCTTATTCACTAGGTTTGAAATGATATTCCTTAAAGCTTTGTGTTTAAAATAATCACATTTTTTATTTTAATTAACAATGACAACTCTTGCTTTGCTTGTTACACTATAGTATTCCACAAACAGAAATAAGAAATTGTTAGGTCATTGCACTTAAAGCTCTTAGAAAAATTACATGTGCACAACTGATTTTGCTTATTGCTTCCACTAGATTCTTGATATAAATGTAAATAAAGATTCTTTTTAATTGATGTTGGGAGGATTAAAGTAAATCAGGCTAACTTGAATATCATAGTTCAAAGTCTCATGTAAAATCTTTTCATGGTGTTAGAATTAAAGAACTGGATAAAAATCCCCTCCTTGTTTTGTTCCTTGTGATGTAATTAGTTCTGAAGCATTTCAGCTGCATCTTAACTTAAGTTTTATCATTTTTTACCCTTCTGTTTTCTTCGACATGTTGTAAAGGAGTGAAGGAAATGTGGAGAGTAACTTGCTTACCTTAGCATCATTTAAAATAACTGGGGTTATTTGTTTGCCTTGGAACATCAAATCACAGTTTAACATATAAAAGTCAAAACCTCTCATAATAATAAAATAAGTAGTTGCTTAGTTAGCAGAGATTCTAAAGTTAAGTATATTTATTTACTGGGATTGACAGTTCACATGTTGATTATGTAGCCAACCTTTCACTTTTTATTTAATGATAATTTAGTACCTCAGAGGAACTTCCCTAATAGCTCAGTTGGTAAAGAATCCACCTGCAATGCAGGAGACCCCAGTTGATTCCTGGGTCGGAAAGATCCACTGGAGAAGGGCTAGGCTGCTGCTGCTGCTGCTGCTGCTGCTAAGTCGCTTCAGTCATGTCCGACTCTGTGCAACCCCATAGATGGCAGCCCACCAGGCTCCTCCGTCCCTGGGATTCTCCAGGCGAGAACACTGGAGTGGGTTGCCATTTCCTTCTCCAATGCATGAAAGTGAAAAGTGAAAGTGAAGTCGTTTGTCCCGCTCTTCGTGACCCCATGGACTGCAGCCCACCAGGCTCCTCCGTCCATGGGATTTTCCAGGCAAGAGTACTGGAGTGGGGTGCCATTGCCTTCTCCAAGGCTAGGCTAACCACTCCAGTATTGTTGGGGCTTCCCTTGTGGCTCAGCTGGTAAAAAATCCACCTGCAATGCGGGAGACCTGGGTTTGATCCCTGGGTTGGGAAGATTCCCTGGAGAGAAGGGAAAGGCTACCCACTCCAGTATTCGGGCCTGGAGAATTCTATGGACTGTATTAGTCCACAGGGTTGCAAAGAGTCAGACATGACTGAGCGACTTTCACTAGTACCTCAAATTATTTTCACATAAGGCCTTTAAAGAGATTCTGTATTTCATCTGTAAAACCTTAGCCTTAGGCTTCTAAACTGGTGGCAGATTCAACCAATATACATATGTATTTTTAAACCCATATTTATCAAGCTGTACACACATATTCCTCACTAGGCTAGGTCTAAGTTATAGAGGACACTGATCTTACAGACTGCCCTTGAGAAGTCTGTAATCCTGATGAGACAATAATGTAAACAACTCATGAAACAGGAATAAGTATTTGAAGTCATAATTCAGTTCAGTGCTTAATCTCATTGCACAGAAAAAGGGTAAGCTGGCTGCCTTAAGGGGAGATAAAGTGGGAATGGAGATGGAAGATTTATTTTTTTTTCCACCGAATGTTTCTTTGTGCTTTTTAAATTTTGAACGCATGCCTGTATTGTCTGTTATAAGTACTTTTTTTTTTTTTTAAGATTTTTTTTGATGTGGGCCTTTTTAAAAGTCTGTTGAATTTCTTAAAACATTGCTTCTGTTTTTTGGCCACAAAGCATGTGGAATCTTTGCTCCCTGTCCAGGGATTGAACTCACACCCCCTGGAAGGGGAAGTCTTAATCACTGGGCCTACAGGAAAAATACCTAAAATTAAGTACTTTTAAAGAGACCAGAAGTTCTAAATTATATTACTTGTTTTTCATGAGTCCAGAGAAATTAAAAGGGATTTTGGACATTTTCTAGCTTCTGAGAACCATTCATTTTGGAGGCTCTGAACTCCATCTGCTAGGATTTCTAATCAGATTTTGACTCTGATGGCTTGAAGAAATTGCTATTATCTAGTTACTTCAGGTGTTCAGAGTATTTTTAAGCTGACTACAAACAACAGGTTCACATGTAATTCTGAGAGCAAAAGCTTGAAAGCTGTTTGCATTTTGCATCAGAAGTAAGTGATGTCAGTAGTGCTGATTGCACATGACACTTTTCTTTTGGGAGAACAGTTTCTTCTTTTGTTCTCACCCAGAGATAACTAGCACATTTCTTTGAATTTGTGTTATAACAGGCCTATAAACTGTACCCTTCTCTATTTTTAATGATAGCTAATTGGGGTCATCCTTCCTGAAATAACTCTGAAAGACGAATTGCATATCAAGAACCCTGTGGCATAATTTTTACCAAATGGTTATTTTGTTTTGTTTGGCTCCTAGGTGAAACTGCCTTAACCTTTAACGTGTGCATTTGGGCCACTCCCTCAACCCTAATCATTTTGCTTTAGGCGTGGTTTAGGGTTCATGCCTGCCTGCCTTCCTCCTTCCTTCCTTTTCTCTTCTTAATTTCTTTTTTGTGTGCTTTGGTTCACAGATACATACTGGTTCTTGTTAAATTATATTTTTAAAGGAGAGGATCTTAGTTACCTACTCTTGGATTGCTGGGTTTTTTTTTTCCCCCCTTTTTTAACATGAAAGTATGAATTTACATATTTTTAGTTCCACAGTAATGTCATCTTAACATTCCTAACTTAAAATACTTCAAACTTTACAGCATTTTACTTTTACTTCACAGCATCAACAATGTGGCAGTCTGTGGGCTTTGTAACTCTGACTATACAAAAATCTCTTTAATGACTAATATTTTTTCAATGTTTAATTCTTTCATCATATATAAACTGTAAATTCAAATTACTTCCAAACCAGCTGTAGCCTAATATTTTCATGAAGTGTCTTAGAAGTTTGATGAAAACGTCTTTAGACACATCCCTGGTTGAGGCTGAAGTCTCTCTTGCAACCATCTCTTGACCCAGCCTTTTAAAGAGAATTGGTCCTCTGAAATACTAGGATATCAAAAGCTTTAATTACTTCTTGTGTGTTTATTGTATGTATGTATACATATATAGGGCTTCCTAGGTGGCACAGTGGTAAAGAATCCACCTGCCAATGCATGAAATGCAAGAGACTGGGTTTGATCCCTGGGTTGGGAAGATCCCCTGGAGAAGGAAATGACAACCCACTCCAGTATTCTTGCCTGGGAAATCCCACAGAGGAGTCTGGCAGGCTACAGTCCATGGGGTCCCACAGAGTCAAACACGACTGAACGTACACACATATACATATGGTATAGGGAAAAGAAAGTGAAGTCGCTCAGTCGTGTCCGACTCTTTGCAACTCCGTGGACTGTAGCCCACCAGGCTCCTCCATCCATGGAATTCTCCAGGCAAGAATACTGGAGTGGGTTGCCATTTCCTTCTCCAAGGGGTCTTCCCGACCCAGGGATCGAACTCGGGTCTCCCGCATTGCAGGCAGACGCTTTACCGTCTGAGCCACCAAGGAAGCCCCATACATATGGTATATACATACGATATTCAGAATATGTGTATTCTGTTTTTAAAAATAGACTATCTTCTAGGGAGCTAAGATAGAATAATGTAAGAATTTACTGTGCTAATGGAAGAAAAATTTGAATTTGTATGTCTTCTGCTTTGTAACTCTGAAACCATAGTTCCAGAAACACTATGTAATGGAGAAAAAACGGGATAGTTTTGAAACTTGGTTCTTGCTAGCTTTGTGATGTTGCAAGTTCAAATATCAGTTCTCCTTGTGTCCCCTTCCCTGATGACCCTTGCAGTGACCCTTTCTTTTTGCAGTCATCTGCCTTAACCAGGTGTCATGTAAACAAAGTTGTCATGTCCAGAGCCACGAAGTAGGGATGTAAGTATTCTTGTAAATAAATGAAACAGTGAATGTGAAATGTCATTCAAGTTTGTAATCAACAAATATTGTTAGTCTACTTAAAAGTTGTGTAACAGCTTTTGAAACATTGTTTGCTTTGGATAAGACACATAATTAAGACTTAAAAGAGGGAATTACAGTTTCAAGTAGAGAGAGGCCATTTGATTTTTTTGTATTTGAAAAATACCTGAAATGCACAAAATCTTTTTGTGATCCTTATAACACTACACATTTATTTGGTTTCTTCTCTCATGTTAAAGAAAAACTGATTTTTTGGTATGCATAAAGTGTTTGTCGACAATGCAGGAGACCCAGGTTCGATCCCTGGGTTGGGAAGATCCCTTGGAGAAGGAAATGGCAATCCACTCCAATACTATTGCCTGGAAAATCCCATGGACAGAGGAGCCTGGTAGGCTACAGTCCATGGGATCGCAAAGAGTCGGACACGACTGATCGACTTCACGTTCACGTTCATCTTTAGCTGAGAAAATTTAATCTTGTTTGCATTGTTAGACCTGATGATGTTTTGACCATTATCTGACTAAATCTTGTACGAACATTTTTTCATAGTTTTGATACCACAAAATATAAGCACAGAACCAGGTTGACAGGCATTCCATTCAGTTCAGTACCTGAGATATATAGGTGTAATTAGGAACAGTTTTGTTTTAAATTTAGATGTCCTAATCACAAAACTACTGAACTTAGAAAAAATAATTAGTTTTGCCTTTGCTTTTTAAAAATATGACACAAACCACATTGTCTCATCAGACTGCCTGTCCAAAAATATAGACCAAACTTACCTAATATGTGTTGATCATATCCTTGATATATCAAGAAGCCTATGAACATGTTATCAAAGTGTTTTCAGCCTATTCTGCCTTATAAGAGAAAGATTAAGGATAGACTAGAGTCTTATATTTTAGTAAAATTCCATCCAGTGTTTCAAGTCAGAGAAGGTACAGAGTTAATGATTCTTTTACCATCTTTATTTTCCAGCACACATACCTATAAGGCTATGAAATAATTATAGGTAGCAATATTCTTATCATTGCCTTTGTGTATCTGCTAATTTTGGAGGACTTGTCATTTAATGCAATGATCAGTGCCTGTGTACTACTGAACATTTGGTTATCTTTTAGGTCCTATCAGCAGTGTCCTAGTGAATAAATATGGCAGTCGTCCAGTCATGATTGTTGGTGGCATCTTATCAGGCAGTGGCTTGATTGCTGCTTCCTTCTGTAACACTGTGCAGGAACTTTACTTTTCTGTTGGAGTCATTGGAGGTGAGTTGATTCATTTTCAAGTATTGATATATTGCTGGTTATTTGGTATTCACCTACATTGGTCTTTCAGATCTTTTGAATGAAAGTCCCTCACAGAAATTAGCTGATTATCATTTTGACAAGCTGTAAATTTAAGAGCAATAGAAAGTCTAATTTTTAAAGAATTACTGTCATACAGTAGGTATGCATTGTTGAATAAATGAATGAATTGAAAGAAATCATTGTATCTCTTGTCCTAAGAATAGTCAATGGTTGTAGATAAAATGTGTTCCGCAGTTTGTTGCAAGAGTGGTCACTGGTTACTATTGTATTACCTAGTCCTCTTACCAGGCAATAGACATCTATTGGAGCACCAGAGAGTATTAAACATAAAGCAGGAATTATCTGGTACAACATCCAGGTTGTTCTCTATGAGTCTGTTTTTTTCTTGTTATCTTTGCTAGTTTGTATTGTTTAGATTCCATGTATAACTGGTAACATGCTGTATTTGCCTTATTCTGTCTGACTTATTTCACAGCATAATGCCCTCCGAGTCCACCCATGTTGTTGAAAATAGCAAATTTTTTGTGTTCTTTTTTATGGCTGAGTAGTATTCAGTTGCATATATTTATCAATTGGGCTTCCCCAGTGGTTCAGCTGTCAAGAATCTGCTTGCAGTGCAGGAGATAAAGGAGACGCATGTTTGATCCCTGGGTGGGGAAGATCCCCAGACGAAGAATAATGCTGTGATGAACAGTGGGTCTCTTGAGGTTTCATATATATTTTAGAATGTTTTTGTTCTATTTCTGTGGAAAATGTCCTTGGGATTTTGATAGGGATTGCACTGAACATGTAGGTTGCTTTAGGTAATAAGGAGATTTTGACAATGTTGATTCTTCCAGTCCATGAGCACAGAATATCTTTCCATTTTATTTGTATCTTTTTGAATTATATACCTCTTATTGTAATTTCTTTGTCTGGTTAAGTAATGCAAAATATGTCTCTGACATTTATTGTAATATATGATTCTTTTTTCTCTTCTCCCCAGGTCTTGGGCTTGCCTTCAACTTAAATCCGGCTTTGACCATGATTGGCAAATATTTCTATAAGAGACGACCGCTGGCAAATGGACTAGCCATGGCAGGCAGCCCTGTGTTCCTCTCTACCCTGGCCCCCCTCAACCAGGCTTTCTTTATGATCTATGGCTGGAGGGGAAGCTTCCTAATTCTCGGGGGCTTACTATTAAACTGCTGTGTGGCTGGAGCTCTGATGAGACCAATAGGGCCAAAGCCAACCACTGTAGAGAAAGGGAAGTCTAAAGGATCCCTTCAGGAAGCTGGAAAATATGAGATAAACAAGGGGGCAAGTGATGCAAATACAGATCTCATTGGAGGAAACCCCAAAGAAGAGAAAAAATCAACCTTCCAAACACTTAATACATTCCTGGACATAAGCCTATTCAAGCACAGAGGCTTTTTGTTATATCTGTCTGGAAACGTGCTCATGTTTTTTGGATTATTTACACCACTGGTCTTTCTTAGCAATTATGGCAAGAGTAAGCATTACTCTAGTGAGAAGGCTGCCTTCCTCCTTTCCATTCTGGCCTTTGTTGACATGGTAGCCAGACCTTCTATGGGACTTGTAGCCAACACAAAGTGGATAAGACCTCGAGTTCAGTATTTTTTTGCTGCATCTATTATTGCAAATGGACTGTGTCATCTGGCAGCACCTTTATCCTCTACCTATATAGAGCTCTGTATCTATGCAGGATTCTTTGGATTTGCTTTTGGGTGGCTCAGCTCAGTACTGTTTGAAACACTGATGGACCTTGTTGGACCCCAGAGATTCTCCAGTGCTGTGGGGTTGGTGACCATTGTGGAGTGCTGCCCTGTCCTCCTGGGGCCACCAGTTTTAGGTACAGTATGTCTCCCAATTTCTATGGTTCTGTTAACATAAAACAGGCAGAGAAGATTGGGAAGGTGATGGGAAGCAGAAGTCAGTGGGCTGCCTGATAGTCCTCATTTCTGTATCCTCAGGGCTGACACGGTGTTTATCATATCATAATGGCTCAAATACTTGAATTAAGGTGAATCATGAAATTGAAAGAAGAATAAAAATGACTTCAAATACATATTTATTAAAATAATAATAACAGTAGGTGCCATAGGTACAGTAGGTGAGGGCTCACAGTATACCAGGAACTCTGCTACTAATCATTTTCTATATTCTGTCATATATTACAAGTCTGATGTCAGACTATTACTGTCCTCATTTTATAAACTAAGAAATAGAGGCTTCTGAAAGTGAAATTACTTGCTTGCCCAGGATCACACAGCTCGTGAGTGACTATAAAACCTGATGTATTATTCTCTCAAGAATGCTAACCAGTTTACATTTAAAAATTATCATTAATACAAAACAACAATAATTTTGACTTCTGGATATAACTCATGCTTTTCAGATTGTACAGTATAAAGTCAGGAAGGATACATAATAGAAGACCCATTACTGACCCATCAAAACTTTTCTACCCTCTCTCCTCCCTATTCCTAAGTGAAGTCGCTCAGTGAGTGTCTGACTCTTGACGACCCCATGGACTGTAGTCCACCAGGCTTCTCCGTCCATGGGATTTTCCAGGCAAGAGTACTGGAGTGGGTTGCCATTTCCTTCTCCAGAGGATCTTCCCAACCCAGGGATCAAACCCAGGTCTCCCACATTGTAGGCAGACACTTTACCGTCTGAGCCACTAGGGAAGCCCTCCCTATACCTAAGGAGACTCTAAATCCTGTCCATTTTTGCTTCCTAAATATCTAATCTGCCCATTTTTCCTCCATCAGAACTACTGCTCTTGTCCATATCGTCTTGTAGTCTTCTAACTTTACCCATATTTGCTCAAGCTGTTCTCCAGTCTCTTAGGACACTCCAGTTGCTTCCTGCATTCTTAGGGTGAAGATCAAATTCCCTACTGTGGCTCCTGGTTCCTGCATGGCCTGGCCCACCTTCTCCAGCTTCATTTCCTACCACCCAGTTTGCCCTCTGGGCTTCCCCTCTCACGTGGTGCTTCCTCCTACCACCTGCCTTTGCACCAGCTGTTCTCTGCCCAGATCCTTTTCCCATCCCCTTTCTCCCAGATTAACTCTTATCCTGTAAGTCTTGGTTAAGTTTACACTTTAAGAAAAGCCTTCCTGGGACTTCATGGTGGTCCAGTGACTAAGTCTCTCTGCTCCCAGTGCAGGGGTCCTGGGTTTAATCCCTGGTTGGGGAACTAGATCCCACATGCTACAGCTAAGAGTTTGCATGCCCCAACTAAAGATCCTGTGTGCCACAACTAAGACCTGGTGCAGTCAAATAAATTTTTTTTTTTAAGATAAAAACCTTCCTGGTACTGAGTTTCACACTGGGGTAAACTTTTGTTAGCATGTTTTAAGGCTTTAACAGAAAACGGCAAGCAATAAAATAATAACCTGTTATCCTACCACACAGAAACCATTGCTGGTAGCTAATTTGCTATTTGGGGGAACAGATAAAAGCACATATTCTTTCAAAGAAAATGTGTGCAGTGCCATAAATGACCTTTTGGAACCTCTTTGCACTGATTACATTTCAGTCAATTTCCTTAAAGAGAAAAAATATTTTTAATGCCTGCTTATTATAGAACTGTACCCTGTGAGGCTCCTCTGTCCATGGGATTTCCCAGGCAAGAATACTGGGATGGGTTGCCATTTTCTCCTCCAGGGGATGTTCCCGATGCAGGGATCAAACCCATGTCTCCTGCATTGGAAGGTGGATTTTTCACCAGCAAAAGCCACCAGGGAAGCCCTCTCCTTAATAGAGTTTTAACCAACCCCCAGCATTTTTTTTTTTTTTAAAATATTTATTTCTTTATTTGTCTGCACTGGGTCTTAGTTGTGGCACGGGCTTAGTTGCAACATGTGAGCTCTTAATTGGTAGCATGCAGTTAGTTGCGGCATGTGGGATCTGGTTCCCTGATCAGGGATCGAACCCATCCCCCCTGCACGCGGAGTGCAGAGTCTCAACCACTGGACCACCAGGGACACCCAAGCATTTTTTTTAAATAAACTTTTTTTTCCCATTTAATAAATATTTACCAGGAAAAGAAAAGCCTTCCTGACCCTTCTTACTGGCCCAAACCTCCTATTTTCTGCCTTCAAACATTTCTGTAGCACTTGTCACAGTCTGTGTGGTTATTGGATTAACATTTCTCTTCTCTGCTGAACTATGGACGTTATCTCCTTTACTTACTCTTAACTCAGGGCTTAGCAGACCCAGGGCTGTATTGATATACAGAAACTAAGTATTGCTGGGTGAGTGATGCCCTCCTTGGAAAACCATATGGAATCATATTTGAATTGGTTATTATATCCCTTATATGTGTAGAGTTTTCCAAAGTTTCTTTAAATAAGTTTCTTTAATATCAGACCTCATAAAAATATGAATAGAAAAGACTATGGTGTGTCATTTCCAAATCTACTTGACTATGGAAACATGAGGGAGGTAGCCTGAAGCACAGAGGTTATGGGTGCATGCCTCAGAGTCAGACTCGCTGGAGTTAAAGCCAACCTGTTTCACTTAAAACTTTGTGACCTTCTTTAAAGTTTCTGTACTTCAGCTTTTATGTTATACAGTGGAAATGATGATAGAATCTTCCTGGTGTGAGGTTAGAATGGTGGAAAGTATTGCTGTTAGTTAATGTTTTAGCAGAGGATGAGTGTCCCCAGGAATGCTCTTTGGTAAATGCTGATGTCAGAAAAAGTGCATTGGCCTGTGGCCTTGGGCAAGACTCTTAAACAAACCTCTTTTGAGCAAATTTTTCCATTGTATATTGAGAGAACTGATTTTACGTGATCTCAAGTGTTAGTCACTCAGCCGTATCCAACTCTTTGGACTGTAACCTGCTAAGCTTCTCTGTTCATGGGATTCTCCAGGCAAGAATACTAGGGTGGGTTGCTATTCCCTTCTCCAGGGGATCTTCTTGACCCAGGGATCAAATACAGGTTTCCTGCATTGCACATAGATTCTTTACTGTCTGATCCACTAGAGAGCCCCAGGTGACCTCAAGGACTTTGCAATTCAAAATTACCACGATTTAATAATTTTCAAGTTGCTAAAGATAACAATGTGCGGGGACACCCCAAATCAGTGTGACATCATAGACAAAAGATCAAATAATTTTGAGCAGTTTCTTTTTACACTAATTTGGCATTTATGGGCTCTTTGAATGGATCCTTAAACTTTATTTGGGAAAAGGTATAATTGTTTGCCCTCATAACTTTTTTTTTTTTACATTCCTCAGGTCGTCTCAATGACATATATGGAGACTATAAATACACATACTGGGCATGTGGCATAATCCTTATTGTCGCAGGCATCTATCTTTTCATTGGCATGGGCATCAATTACCGACTTCTTGAAAAAGAACAGAAAGCTGAGAAGCAGCAGAAAAAGGAAAGTAAAGACGAGGAGACCAATGTAGATGTTGCTGAGAAGCCAAAAGAAGTCACCGATGCAGCAGAATCTCCAGAACAAAAAGCCACAGAAGGAGACCTCAGAGAGGCGGAGAGTCCAGTTTGAACCTGTGGGACTGAAGGGTAAATGGTGCAGCTCATGACCCAAAATATTCTATTGGCCTGTGATCTACCAGTGGTGCTCAATGCAAATACTGGACATTTCTGTGGGAATCATACCAGGGGTTTATTGATGGAATTTTTGTTTCACTCCTTACCAGTAGCCTGGATTAAAAATGCCTAGCCTTGGGAAGGGAGTGGTTGAAAAAGAATGAGAAAAGGAAGTCAGTTTCTGTGTTTGTTTCTTTGTTTAAATCTTTGCATTTAACAGTGTCATGAAGATTATAATACGTGCCTTAAGTTTTAGTCTTTAGGGAGCCTTAACTATTAAAACTGTTCTGCTTAACTCATCCATTTTCAGTGTTCCGTTACAAATAAAAATAACTGCTTTGAGGCAAATCTAAAATTTTAAATACATTTTGTTTCATATTGTCACTAGAAGATTTGGAAGTTGGTGGTTTTATAAAACCCTGACTAAAATATTTTCCTAGCATCAGTAGTTGCTTGGCATATGTGCCTGCTAGATATGTATTTAGGAAATTTAAGGCATGAAGCTTTGAAAACATCTTGGCTTTTCAGGATGCATTGTACTTACTCATCATCAACCCTCCAGTATCTTTTCTTGGGTTGCTTATTAGAAGTCAAGTGCTTGAGAGTTGATTTCATTAAATTACTATTTTTGTTCCCCTTTCCAAAGATACATTTTGTGTAGTCATAGATAATTGCCCTTTTTGAGATTACATACTATTTTTTTCAATGTAAAAATTAGTATTAAAATACACAACTATGTATTAGTGCCTCCTCACTAAATTAAATGTAGAAAGCTATTTCATACAGCAGCTGAATTCATCTTAAACTTTTCCAAAACATCAGTTAAACTGTGAGACTTGGAATCCTTTTTGGTTGCTGTTTTCCTGGAATTTTATCCCTTTGATTCCTAGTGGTTTCATTTATATCCATATCTAGCTTAGCACTGAGTGTGAGACACTCAGTCTGTGTAGTGTTTGCTAATTAAAGAGAACCATAGAAATGTGGCCCACAGAAACCAATAGGGATAAGATAGGGAGAGAAGTTGCTATTTTGGCTTATCAACACATAACTCCTTTTCTTTTTCTGATAAGGCCTTAAAGGAAATTAGGTTTTGCTTAGAATTATCGGACATATTCTTATTCCTCACACAACCCTAAAGATTTTGTGACCCTTTTTCAATTAATCTGAAATGTAAAGAAATGGGTTTAGTATATAGATAGGGAGGGGGACAAACCAGAATGAAAACTGTAAATTTTTTTTTAACCTAGTATCTTTTAAATTGCAGCAGGAAGATAATGTTAGACATTCAATGAATTATATTCAATGCATTTAAAAATATTGCGGTTGACAGTGTGAAAGCATAGACATAAAACCTTATTTAACAGGCTGGCTTTTTAAAATAAAACTTTTCTTTCTTTTTTTTTTTAAGAAATGTTTCTTCTTCCAAATGTTTATTTTCTTGAGGAAAATATTGTGTGTCTTCATTTTCATTATCAAGATTCAATCTGGCCCTTGCTAATGTTAAATAATTCAGCACATGTGCATTGGAATTTGTATATATGGCTTATTTTGATTTTTCTCCTTAACGTCTTCTCCCAGGCAAGCAGGAGAGAAATTTTTTAAAACTACTTCTCTGAAAGCATTTTGAAAGCAGAGCAAATCTTAATCTTAAGGACACAATGAAAACTCCCTTTCTGTGCTCAGGTATCATGGCAGATGGAGGAGGAATTTTAGGGGAGAAGCCTGCTGTGATTGTTGACAGGCTTGGCTCCAGTTTGGGCTCGGCCATTTTCCACAGACCTAACCTCTGTATGCCTCTTTCCCTTTCTATAAAAGTGAGGATCATCCTGAGTAAGTAAAAAATGTGGGGTGGGGGAGTAAACCAGGAGTATAAGATTATTTTCCCCCATCCCAGTTGTTAAGCAACATCCATACATAAGACGCTGCCTAGTTTTTTTCCACTAACTGAAACTTGTTAGTGAAGTGATGAAATTTTGGTGCAGAATGATCACCATTTATTAGGAGGAAGGGTTCTCAAGTTGCTGTATTCAGAAGCAAAAGGTTAAAAACTGGCTCAAAGCTGGACTAAACAAAACCTTTTACCACCCAATCCAACTCTGACTTTTTCCCACTGAAGACACAGGCTTAAGGGATTTATTCAGGATCAGTTTTGGTAACAGAGCCAACACTAAAGCCCGATATAGGCCTACTCTGCCATCTAGTCCTTGCTAACAATCAGCTAATCCTCTCGTGTTGCAGTGCTGTTTTCAACACTGGATGCAGCTGAGCTTTTTGACTGGGCAGTCTGTTGTCCCTTGCTCCATGTGAGGCCTGACTAGACCTCTTAAGTTTTATTTCAGTTGACAGAGTTTCAGTGGCTGCTTTGGGAAAATAGAGTACCTGCCTATCCTTGCTTCCCTCTGTCCCACACTCTGCTAAGTCATGAAACATATAGCTCTCTAGATTATTGTGCCCAAAGAGGCTGGGGACTGGTCAAGAGTATGCTCTGAAATAGTCTCAGTTCAAAGCTGAAAAATTGTTTAAGAAACTGGTAGACTGGACAGTTGCAGATGACCATGGCAACAAGACCATATTGTCACATTATAGTCATTTTTGAGAACTGAAATCATCTTGACCTATTCAAAATAATTTCTACAGAAAGTACTCAGAAAAGGATGATGCTAAAACTAGAAAATTCAGGGAGGTATTTTTATCCCTGGTTTAACCACACTAATGAATAATCTTATTCTTGTTTTATTGTATTGAATTTCAGATTGATAAATTCAGAATTGGTTTATATGAAAAACCTCAATGTCCAGGTTTGACATCTTCCCTAGGAAATGGTTCATAGTATATATATTTAATTATCAGGTGTGCGTCACTCGTCCCGCCCCCTTGTTGTTGGAAAGATGAGAAAAGGTGAACAGTGTATGTCTACCTTTGCAACATGGCTTGTTTTAATAATCAGATCAGGTACTTGAAGAAAGAGGTTAATGACAGACTTCGGCTACTATGAAAACTTGTGAGGAAGTCATGGCCCAAGCTTGCCTGGCTTACCCGAATGTGAGCAATTAAGCCAAGTTGCTTCAGATTAGAAGCATCTAAGGCGGTTTCAAATACATCATTCCTGAAATGTGTTTTAGCTTTAGGATTTCAGATTTCAGTCATCCTTTCCCCACTTAGTCTGGGCCGTTGTGACAGTCATTCAGTAGAATATCTCTTCTTGGCTATACAGCACTGATTTACTTTCTGCTGGCTTTTTACTGTGACTTGCTAGAAGACACTGGAATAGCTAGCAAAGAAATCACAGCCTACTGGTATGTTTAACAGTATAGACTGCCAGGGTTCAAACAAAGGCTATGTGACCTCAAACCTAAGCATCAGGTGTTTTCTTCTGTAAAGGTGTTAATAATTAATGCCATTTGTTGCCCCAGGGCTGTAATAAAGTTTAGTTGATATGTGACAGCTTGTATTAGGCAAGGGCTTAATAAATGTAAGCACCTATTTAAAATATATATATATCAAAGATATGTAGTACTTGGGGGAAAATTGAGCTGTTCTAATTCCCAAAGTGGGTGGAGCCTCACAGAGGATAGTTTGGGAGTGACTCTTAAAGGTAAGACTATTAGCTAAATGATCAAACTCCTTTTAGACCTATCCTCCTTTTACTCTTACAAATGTAATGGTTCCTCTTTGGTAATGAGTGGAAACTAACACCGCATGAGAGTGGTGCTCTTTAAGTAGGCAGGTTTGAATCCCAAAGCCCTTGGTCTTTGTTCACTGCCCCTACAAGGAAAAGGCACCTGATTAATAAAAACAGCAGAAATATAATGAGAAGCCAGTCATGATTGAAGTCCTCTCTACCTAGTTCTTAAATGTAAATGTTCTTAATGTAAACTGAAAGATTGATGAGCTTTGAATTTTTCCCTACTACATTGATAACATGATTTAAATAATAAATTGTCATCAGTTGGTGGCTGAATAAATTGGTACAACATATTGCAAAGTTTTGCTGCTTTTATTGACTACACAAAAGCCTTTAACTGTGTGGATCACAACAAACTGGAAAATTCTTAAAGAGATGAGAATACCAGATCACCTGACCTGCCTCCTGAGAAATCTATATGCAGGTCAAGAAGCAACAGTTAGAACAGGACATGGGAAAATTGACTGGTTCCAAATTGAGAAATGAGTACATCAAGGCTGTATATTGTTACCCTGCTTATTTAACTTATATGCAGCGTATGTCATGTGAAATGCCAGGCTGGATGAAGCACAAGCTGAAACCAAGATTGCCGGAAGAAATATCAATAACCTCAGATATGCAGATGACACCACCCTTATGGCAGAAAGCAAAGAAGAACTAAAGAGCCTCTTGATGAAAGTGAAAGAGGAGAGTGAAAAAACTGGCTTAAAATTCAAGATTCAGAAAACTAAGATCATGGCATCTGGTCCCATCACTTCATGGCAAATAGATGGGGAAACAATGGAAACAGTGACAGACTTTATTTCCTTGGGCCCTAAAATCACTGCAGGTAGTGACTGCAGCCATGAAATTAAAAGACGATTGCTCTTTGGAAGGAAAACTATGACAAACCTAGACAGAAAGCCGAGCGCTGAAGAAGTGATGCTTTTGAACTGTGGTGTGGGAGAAGACTCGATAGTTCCCCGGACTGCAAGACCAAATCAGTCCATCCTAAAGGAAATCAGTCCTGAATATTCATTGGAAGGACTGATGCTGAAGCTAAAATTCCAATACTTTGGCCACGTGATGTGAAGAACTGACTAGTTGGAAAAGACCCTGATGCTGGGAAAGATTGAAGGTGGGAGGAGAAGGGGATGACAGGGGATGAGATGGTTGGATGGCATCACCGACTCAATGGACATGAGTTTGAGCAAACTCCAGGAGTTGGTGATGGACAGGGAGGCCTGGTGTGCTTCGGTCCATGGGGTCGCAGAGTCGGACACGACTGAGCGACTTAACTGAACTACTAGTTCCCAAGCATTGTTCAAAGTTTTGAGAATCCAGCCATGAACGTAATAATGTCTTTACATGCTACTTTGTAGTAAGGGAAAACAGACAGTGAAGAGCAAGTTAAAAGGAAAACAGGAATATGGATATAAGATAAAACCTTCATTAATTCATTCACCTAAATAGTATTTTTGGAGTGCTATCTATGTGCCTGTCTGGTTTCTAGATAGAAGGGATAATAATGATCAGGGTTCCTGGCACCCACAGCTTCTGTTCCAGAGGGAAGACTGCATAGTAAGTGCTGTGACAGGACATCACATGGAGAAGTCTCTAACCCAATCTCAGGAGGGCCTAATGAGGACAAAAAAGTATATACCCTTGAGCAAGTTAATTTGTCTAAGCCTCTTTGGTAAATTAAACATAATTATTGTGAGGATTGTGAATGTACACTGCATACAGTTGAATGAACGGTAGTGTTAGTTGAGCTCATAGTAGTTTTAAAAATTAAACAGTGTCAGTTGTCATCAACCAGAACAGTCACTGGAGTACGCAAAGGCCTTTCCAGTATATCATCTGATTCAGGCAATATCCTAGGGTGTGTGTTGTGTGTGTGCTCAGTCACTGAGTCATGTCCCACTCTTTGTGACCCCATTAACTGTAGCTTGCCAAGCTCCTCTGTCCATAGGATTTCCCAGGCAAGAATGCAGGAGTGGGTTGCCATTTCCTACTCCAGGGGATCTTCCCGACCCAGGGATTGAACCACTGTCTCCTGCATCTACTGCATTGGCAGGTGGTAGATTCTTTACCACTGTATCACCAGTGGGTATAAGTGAAAAATACCCTTTAACTGGGTTTTACCACTCTCCCCAGCCCCTGCATACAGCTCAGCCGCTGGAGCTGAAGGTTGTACTGCATGGAAGTTTGGAAACACAAGAATGAAAAAGGTTGTATCCTGGGTAATCTTGAAGGATGAATAGAGACCAGTCACTTGGACTCTGCACCAATGGTCCTGACCCCAGTGAGTTCACAATCTGACTTACAGTCATTTTCCTTGGCCTTGGAATTCATAATGTGATTTCTTTACTTGTGAGATTTCCTTTCCTAATGTGCTTTACTGATTCCAGAATTAAAAGTTTGCATTTCCGGAGCTTACTCTGGCCAGGTCCCAAGAGGAAGTGGCTAGCAGCCATTAAGTAGCCAGGAGGTGATTAAAAATCACCTGGTATGCTGACAATCTGTACATCCATAGTTATCAAGAGAAGGTTTGTAATAGTTCTTGTCATTGTGGTCTATCTTTCCCTATCTTATTTTTTTTTCCTTTGAAACCAAAACAAAAATGTGTGCCTGCTAAGTCACTGCAGTCGTGTCTGACTCTTTGCAACTCATGATCTCCCCAGGCTCATCTGTCCATGGGGTTCTTCGGGCAAGAACACTGACTGGAGTGGGTTGCTATTTCCTTCTCCAGGAGATCTCTCCCACCAGAGATCAAACCCATGTCTCTTGGATCTCTTGCATTGGCAAGTGGGTTCTTTATCACTAGTGCCACCTGGGTGCTTTCATGTTATGCTATGCTTACTCGTTCAGTCGTGTCCGACCCTTTGTGACCCCATGGACTGTAGTCCACCAGGCTCCTTTGTCCATCGGATTCTCCAGGCAAGAATACTGGAGTGGGTTGCCGTGCCCTCTTCCAGGGATCTTCCCAACCCATGGATCGAACCCAGGTCTCCTCCATTGCAGGCAGATTCTTTACCGTCAGAGCCACCAGGGAAGCCCAGGAATGCTGGAGTGGGCATCCTGAGCCTCCTCCAGGGCATCTTCCTGACCCAGGAATGAAACCGGGGTCTCTTCTGTGTTAGGCCTTATTTATATATACTTTTCAGCATGGGAACTTTAGAGACTTTTTGGTAACAACCTTGTAAGTTCCCAGTGCTATCTTGTTTCTCAGATGCTAAGAATGAGCATAAACAAGGACCACCTTGCAATGCAGGAGATGCAGGGATAGGTTTGATCCCTGGCTGGGGAACTAACATGCCACATGCATGGAGCAACTAAACCAAAAGAAAAAAACAACCCTTGGGAGTCCTTGCCCCACAAGGAAAGATCCCCCATGATGCAATGAACATCTCGTGTGCCACAATTAAGACCTGATACAGCCAAATAAATCAGTTAACTTTAAAAAATGAGCATAAACAGGCTTGCAGCAGACAGAGCTGTGAGCTTAAACTACCTGTGCCCCAGCCCCTTCCACACCTCTCCCCGTTCCCACCCCCACATCCCTCTATGGTTGCCCAAATATTTATACTTTACTTACTGTTTCTCCTTACAGTGCCCTCTTCCCTGCCATAGGCTTCATTTTTAACAGCCTCCCTATCAGTTCTCTCCACTTTCAATCCAGTCTCAACACTGCTGCTAAAAGACTTCTAAAAAGGCCAGATTTTCAGCTGCCTTTATAACCTCAAAGCAATAAAGATAAAACTCATTGATCACTCACTCTGCTTTAAATCCTGTAATTTGAGAATAAAGTCCAAAGTCCTTAGCAGGACCCATAGGGCCCTTCTTAATTAGCTTCTGCATCAGATCAGTCCTCAGCCCACACCCTGCTCCCCAGCCCAACTGAATTACTTAGTTCTTTAACTAAGACCTTGTTTCAGACCCCTGCCTTCCTAAATGCTAATGCCTAGAAGCCCCTCCGGAGAAGGCAATGGCACCCCAGTCCAGCACTCTTGCCTGGAAAATCCCATGGATGGAGGAGCCTGGTGGGCTGCAGTCCATGGGGTCGCTAAGAGTCAGGCACGACTGAGCGACTTCACTTTCACTTTTCACTTTCATGCATTGGAGAGGGAAATGGCAACCCACTCCGGTGTTCTTGCCTGGAGAATCCCAGGGATGGGGGAGCCTGGTGGGCTGCCGTCTACGGGGTCACGCAGAGTCGGGCACGACTGAAGCGACTTAGCAGCAACAGCAGAAGCCCCTCCCTCCTTTCTCCTCAGCACCGACTCCTATCTGACTTTTGAAACTTGGTTGATCCCTGCTTTTACAGGGGGCCTTATCTGAGTCCCCAGATCGTTTTTTGTTGTCCTGCTGATCTGTTTTTTTTTTTTTTTAACTGAATGAAGGATTCTTTAAATTCTGTAGTGTGTTGTTGTTCAGTTGCAAAGGCATGTATCTACTAGCGACCCCACAGACTGCTGCATGCCAGGCTTCCCTGTCCTTCACTATCTCCTAGAGTTTGCTCAAATTCATTGTGTCAATAATGCCATCCAACAGTCTCATCCTCCTGTCAACCGCTTCTCCTGTCTTCAATCTTTCCCAGCATCAGGGTCTTTTCCAGTGAGTCAGCTCTTTGCATCAGGTGGCCAAAGCTGAAGCTTCAGCATCAGTCCTTTCAATGAATATTCAGGGTTGATTTCCTTTAGGATGGACTGATTTGATCTCCTTGCAGTCCAAGGAACTCTAAAGAGTCTTCAGCGCCACAATTAAAAAGCATCAGTTCTTCAGTGCTTAGCTTCCTTCAGTGCTCAGATGTGTCCAACTCTCACATCCATACATGACACTGGAAAAACCATAGCTTTGACTAGACGGACCTTTGTTGGCAAAGTAATGTCTCTGATTTTTAATATGCTGTCTAGGTTTGTCACAGCTTTCCTTCAAAGAAGCAAGTGTCTTAATTTCATGGCTACAGTCAGCATTCACAGTGATTCTGGAGCCCAGGAAAATAAAATTTGTCACTGTTTCCACTTTTTCCCCATCTATTCGCCATGAAGTAATGGGACCGGAGTTTTTTGAATGTTGAGTTTTAAGTCAGCTTTTTCACTCTCCTCTTTCACCCTCATCAAGAGGCTCTTCAGTTCCTCTTTGCTTTCTGCCATTATAGTGGTATGTCATCTGTATATCTGAGGTTGTTGCCGTTTTTCCCGGCAGTCTTGATTTCAGCTTGTGATTCATCCAGCCCAGCATTTTGCATGATATACTTTGCATAGAAGTTAAATAAGTAGGGTGACAAAGTTGGCAAACTCCTGTCTCAATTTTGAACCATTCTGTTGTTCCATGTCTGGTTCTGACTGTTGCTTCTTGACCTGCATAGGGGTTTCTCAGGAGGCAGGTAAGGTGGTCTGGTATTTCCATTCCTTTAAGAATTTTCCACAGTTTGTTGTGATCCACACAGTCAAAGGCCTTAGCATAGTCAATGAAGCAGAAGTAGACATTTTTCTGGAATTCCTTGCTTTCTCTATGATCCAGTGGATATTGGCAGTTTGATCTCTGGTTCCTCTGCCTTTTCTAAATCCAACTGGTACATCTGTAAGTTCTCAGTTCCTGTTGAAGCCTAGCTTGAAGGATTTTGACTATTACCTTGTGAGCATGTGAAATGAACACAATTTACAGTAGTTAGAACATTCTTTGGCATTGCCCCTTTTTGGGTCTGGAATGAAAACTGACCTTTTCCAGTCCTGTGGCCACTGCTGAGTTTTCCAAATTTGCTGAAGTATTCAGTGCAGCATTTTAATAGCATCATCGTTTAGGATTTGAAATAGCTGAGCGGGAATTCCATCACCTCCATTAGCTTTGTTTGTAGTAATGCTTCCTAAGGCCCACTTGACTTCACACTCCAGGATGTCTGGCTCTAGGTGTGTGACCTCACCATCATGGTTATCCAAGTCATTATGACCTTTTATGTATAGTTCTTCTGTGTATTCTTGCCACCTTTTCTTAATCTCTTCTACTTCTGTTAGGTCCTTGCTGTCTCTCTCCTTTATTGTGCCCATCCTTGTATGAAATATTCCCTTGGTGTCCCCAATTTTCTTGAAGAGATCTCTAGTCTTTCCCATTCAATTGTTTTCCTCTATTTTTTTGCATTGTTCACACAAGAATGCTTTTTTATCTCTCATTGCTATACTCTGGAACTCTGCATTCATTTGGGTATATTTCCCCCTTTCTCCTTTGCCTTTCACGTGTCTTCTTAACTATCCTTAAGGCCTCCTCAGACAACCACTTTGCCTTCTTGCATTTCTTTTTCTTTGGGATAGTTTTGGTCACTGCCTCCTCTACAATGCTATGAACCTTCATCCATAGTTCTTCAGGCACTCTGTCTACCAGATCTAGCCCCTCGAATTTATTCACCTCCTCCAGTGTATAATCATAAGGGATTTGATTTAGGCCAAACCTGAATGGCCTAGTGGTTTTCCCTACTTTCTTCAATTTAAGCCTGAATTTTGCAAAGGAAGCTCCCAATCTGAGCCACAGTCAGCACCAGGTCTTATTTTTCCTGACTGTATAGAGTTTCTCCGTCTTTGGCTGCAAAGAATATAAAAGATGGAGAAACTCTGTACAATCTGATTTCATTATTGACCGTCTGGTGATGTCCATGTGCAGAGTTGTTTCTTGTGTTACTGGAAGAGGGTGTTGGCTATGACCAGCATGTTCTCTTGACAAAGCTCTGTTAGCCTTTGCCCTGCTTCATTTTGTACTCCAAGGCAAAACTTGCCTGTTACTCCAGGTGTCTCCTGCATTTCTACTTTTGCATTCCAGTTCCCTATTTTAAAAAGGACACCTCTTTTGAGTGTTAGTTCTAGACGGTCTAGAAGTTTGTCTTCATACTCTTTGGCATTAGTGGTTGGGGCACAGACTTGGATTAGTGTGACTTTGAATGGTTTGCCTTGGAAATGAACAGATCATTCTGTTGTTTTTGTGGCTGCACCCAAGTACTGCATTTTGGACTCTTTTGTTGACTATGAGTGTTACTCCATTTCTTCTAAGGGATCCTTGCCCACAGTAGTAGATATAATGCTCATCTGAATTAAATTTGCCCATTCCCATCCATGTTAGTTCACTGATTCCTAAAATGTTGATGTTCACTCTTGCCATCTTCTGCTTGACCACCTCCAATTTACCGTGACTCATGGACCTAACATTTCAGGTTTCTATGCAATATTGTTCTTTATAACATCAGACTTGACTTTACTGTCAGACACATCCACAGCTGAGCCTTGTCTCTACTTTGGCACAGCTCTATTTCTGGAGCTGTTTCTCTGCTCTTGCCCAGTAGCATACTGGATGCCTACTGACCTGGGGGCGAGGGGCTCAACTTCCAGTGGCATATCTTTTTGCCTTTTCATACTGTTCATGGCATTCTTGAGGCAAGAATACTAGAGTGATCTGTCATTCCCTTTTCCAGTGGGCCACGTTTTGTCATAGCTTCATTGAGTTACACAGGCCCCTTTGCCACGACAAGTCATCCATGTGATCATTTTGGTTAGCCTTGTGTGATTGTGGTTTTCGTTCTGGAGGCTGTGGCATTGTAGTTCTTGCTTCTTCTGTCTGCCCTCTGATGGATGAGGATAAGAGGCTTGTGCAAGGTGTCTGATGGGAGGGACTTGCTATGGGGAAATCTGGGTCGGCAGAGCCATGCTCAGTAAGTCTTTAATCCAATTGTCTGCTGAAGAGTGGGGCTGAGCTCCCTCCCCGTTGCTTGTCCTGAGGCAACCCAGTCCTGGAGTCCGCAGGCTCTGTTGCAGGGCTGCTGGCGACCTCTAAGGGGACTTAGGCCAACTGGTGTCTCCCAGGACAGATGCCGCTAGGACCCCTGCCCCTGCGGCAGGCCACTCTTGACCAACACCTCTGCAGAAGACCCTCAGACATTCACAGGCAGGTCTGGCTTAGTCTACTGTGGGGCCACTGCTCCTTTCCCCTGGGTCCCAGTGTCCGCAAGGCTGTGTCTGTGTCCCCCAAGAGTCTTCTGTTTCCCCTAGTCCTGTGGAAGTTCTGTAATCATATCTCACTGGCCTTCAAAGTCAGATTCCCGGGGGATTCCCAGTCCCTTTGCTGGATCCCCAAGCTGGGAAGCCTGATATGAGGCTAGGAACTGTCACAACAGTGGGAGACTTACTTCGGTATTACTGTTCTCCAGTTTGTGGGTCGCCCGTCTGACAGGTCTAGGATTGGATTTTATCATGCCTGCACCCCTCCTACTGTCTCTTCGTTGTCTTTGGGAGTGGGTTCCAGCCATCCTCCTTTTGATGGTTCTTCAACAGCTAGTTGCGATTTCGGTGCTCTCTCAGGAGGAGATGAATGCATTACAATCTTCAAAAGTTTCACACATGTGATTTCATAGAATCCCTTCTTGATAACACATTTTTTCCTCCTGCCCCTATATTGCCCCTCCCTCCCCACTGGTAGCGGGACTAGATTGTTCTCTATGTCTGTGAGTCTGCTTCTTTGTTTTAATCACAGGTTTACTGTAATTTTAAGATTCCACATACAAATGGTAACATATAGTGTGTCTTTGACTTAATTCACTTAGTGTAACACCCTCCAAGTCCATCCATGTTGCTGCAGATGGGAAGTTTTCATCCTTTTTTATGACTGAATAGTGTTCCCCTGTGGGCTTCCCAGGTGGCTCAGTGGTATAGAATCCACCTGCCAATGCCAGACATGTAGGTTCAATCCCTGGGTCCAGAAGATCCCCTGGAGGAAGAATTGGCAACCCACTCCAGTATTCTTGCTTGGATAATCCCATGGACAGAGGAGCCTGTCAGGCTATAGACTGTGGGGTTGCAAAGAGCCAGACAGGACTTAGTGACTGACAGCAGGACCACCCATGAGTATTCCACTCTGTGTGTGTGTGTGTGTGTGTGTGTGTGTGTGTGTGTATACGTATGTATACCCACTTCTTTATCTGTTCATCTGTTGATAGACACTTAGGTTGCTTCCGTATCCTTTCTTTTTTTAGTTTTTTGGCCACTCCATATGGCATGTAGGATCTTAGTTCCCTGATTAGGGATCGAAATCTCACCCCCTGCAGTGGAAACTCAAAGTCTCAGCCACTAGACTGCCTGGGAAGTTACCATATCTTAACATTGCAAATAATGCTATTATTATATACCCTGGGATGCATGTATCTTTTCAAATTAGTACTTTTTTTTTTCAGACATCTAGCCAGGAGTGGAATTGCTGGGTCATATGGTAGCTCTATTTTTGTTTTTCTGAGAAACCTCCATATTGCTTTCCACAGTGGCTGCCCCAATTTGTTTTTGAGTGTCTTTCTGTCTACAGTGCAGTTAGAACATGAATCTTAGTGTCAAATCCCAGGTCTCTGGGTTCAAAGTACAGACAGACCACTGATTATCTCTTGGTCTTTAAGCAAGTTACTTAACCTCTAGGCTTCAGTTTCTATATCTATAAAATGGAGCTAATAAAGAGAACTTACCTTATAGGGCTGCTATGAGAATTAAATACAATAACTATAAAACCTGACACAGAATAAATACTCAGTACCTATTTTCACTGCCTCTGTCACAAACAGTGACCACTGAAACATAATTTTCAAAGTGGTAAAATCAAGCCTCTCATAGAGAAATAATAAAATTAACATGTTTATATAACTCATTAATTAAGGAAAGAATCAGTAAGATCTTACAACTTTTAAATGAGAACTGGACTCACAGAGACTTATCTCTCCTGAGGGTCCCTTGGACTGCAAGGAAATCAACCCTGAATATTCACTAGAAGGTCTGATGCTGAAACTCCAATACTTTGGCCACCTGATGCAAAGAGCCAACTCCCTGATGTTGGGAAAGACTGAAGGCAAAAGGAGGGGAGGGCGACTGAGGATGAGGTGGTTGGATAGCATCACTGACTCAACGGACAGGAATTTGAGCAAACTCTTGGAGACAGTGGAGGGAAGAGGCGTGCTACAGTCCATGGGGTCACAAAGATACAGACATGACTCTGACTGAACAACAACAAACTCTCTACTGGACAAAACTCATTTGCATTGCCTTGAACAGAAACAGTTTGTATCGCACATCAGACAGGAAGCATGTGCACCATCATCAGCCCTCTACAAGTTAATTTCCATCACTGCAGAGTTATAAGCCGGCCCAGCAAAAAGACAATCAAACGTGCAGTTAGTCCCCTAGAGGATCAGACAGCCTGGAATCCTAGACAACTCAGAGCGTTCCACTGAAAGAACATCCAGTGAGCCTGTGCCCATTTCAAAGTCTGTCATAGTTTTTCCTGGCACTGCACTGCATGGCACACGTCAGTTTGCTTTTCTAAACCTGAACCAGACTGTGAGCTCCTTGAGATAGAGGGGATAACATGCAAAGTTGTTGAGCCCTTTCGATTTGAGCTGGGTAGAGAAAGAGAAAGCAACATTTCTCCTGGAGGAAAGCATCCAGAGAGACCTGTGTTGGCACCAAGGTAGAAACGACTGGCAAGCAAGTGTGAGACGCAGACCATGTACAAGGCCCTGGGTTAGACTAGGAACACAGTCTCTGTCTGATGAGGGCAACCACAGAAAACCAGTGCTTACAATACAGTGTGATGAGGACCCTAAAAACCCAGAAGGTGGCCTTCAGGAGCTCAAGTGAATTACCAGCAACATTTTCCAAGCCCAGGTCTGATAAAGGGACAAACACAGGAGATCCTGTGAAGCCTATTCACAGCCTCAGAGAAGTGAATGAAAAACCATCTGTGTTCTACACCCATTGTTAGGCTCCCTCCCCTCCCTTCCTACCTTTTGGCTGAACTTCTGCTGGCAGACCTGTGGCTGTGGAGAATCAACATCCGAGTTATCTCAGATCTCTAGGAATAAGTCCTCATTACAGGCATAGGTGATCCAGCAGCACTCCCCACGTCTCACAGGCAACTAGCACGCTTGGAGTCATTGCTAAGAAATTGGTGTCCACCTGTGGAAAGAGGGGATGTTGAAAGGGGACTAGCCAACAACGAAACATAGAAGACTTGTTTCCCCCTGGAGCATCTCTGTGAGGCATGGGAGATCTGATTATGATAGCACTTATTTGTTGAATCTATAAAAGAATGAATGAATAAATGAGTGAAGACTCCAGAGGAAGATCTGTCCAGGGAGAGGGGCTAGCCCACTGGCTGCCCACACATGTCGTCAGCAAGACTGGTGTCCTTTAAATACTAAAGGAATTAGTATTTAAGTATCAACCAACTGCTTTGATTTACTTTTCTCCTCACAGGACAATCCTTTGGCTTCCTCTATACTCTTAGCTGCCTAACAGGAGAGGGTATGCTGGCAGGAGGGCTTTCCTGATGCCTCAGTGGTAAAGAATCCACCTGCCAAAGCAGTAGACGCAGGTTCCATCTGGGTCAAGAAGTTCCCATGGAGAAGGAAATGACAACCTACTCCAGTATTCTTGCCTGGAGAATACCATGGGCAGAAGAGCCTGGTGGGCTAACAGCTCGGAGCTCAGGAATATCGGTTTCGAGCTTGGCCCTACTACTCATTGGCTGTGTAGCTCTGGGAAGACCACTTTGCTTTCCCATGCCTCGGTCTTCCCATCTGTAAAATATGGATGACAACAGTCATATCAGCCGGAGTTCACTGCAGGAAATAGGAACCACTCGAGGTGTTTTGAACAGAGTGACGAGACGGACGGGGCTAGATGCTTATGGGATGGTTGGATGGAGGAGGGGAGGAGGTAAGGCTGAGTCTCTGGAGATCTGCTCCCTAGTCCCGGGCAGGAGAGGAAGGTGGGCAAATGGAGGTTGCCACTGGCAACCTGAGTTCTCAGTTCAGGATACACTGACTTGGCTGTGATCCCGGGAGCAGGCAGCAGCTCCACTGCTGCCGCTAGGAGTGGGGACCGCACACTGGACATGCTGCCAGAAATGATGCCCATCTGTGTGACCCTCCTTGCCAGAAGGGAGCAGCCAAAGCAGCAGGAAGGCGGTCTCTGGTTCCCTTCCACCCTCCAAATCCCATGTGAGGGTTTCCCAGTGAGCACCCACCACTCCTGGAGAAGTGAGTCTGGGAGGTGAGGCTTTAGCTTTCCGCTTCTAAGGACAGGAAACAGGTGGGGATGGATTCTGGGTGCTACTTAACCATGTGAGGATTAACCGCATTTATGCCAGAAGGCACCCTCAAATGTTACAGTGGTTATGGCTACATGCCTGCCACGTGCAAGCGCTGGGCCAGGGCCTGGAGATACAGCAGTGAACTAGGCAGGGCCAGATCCTGAAGTAGCGAGGAGAGTGCAGGGGAGCAAACGCTGGGATCACGAAGGCAAGGAGTTGACGTGCGAGTGTTCTGTGAAGGCCTGGGAGCACAGAGCGGGCACCCAGGCCCACACTGGTGGGGCGGGGAGGGGACAGAGGCAAGCGCCAGGTCCCAGTAGCAGCGGAGTCTAATATGAGGCTTGAGGGAGAGCCAGAAATGAACCAGACTAAGCAGGAGGAAATAGGGTGTGTGTGTGTGTGTGTGTGTGTGTGTGTGTATGTGTGTGTCTATGTGTGTGTGTCTATGCTAATTTCCACCTTGAGGAAGCATACACATATACAAAGCCCTGGAAGATAAGAAAGAGTGCTTGGCATTCCCCACTAGTGGACAGTTAAGTCTGCCCAGTGCCCAGAGTGGGGGTGGGGTGGGGCGTGTATAAGAAAGAAGAAAGCAGGAGCATGGAGATTTTTGAAGAATTACATGTCATTTTTGGAAGAATTTGAGCTTTATCTTGTAGGCAATGGGGATGCCCGCTGTTGTTTAGTTGCTGTGTCCAGCTCTTTCATGACCCATAGACTGTAGCCCACCAGGCTCCTCTGTCCGTGGCATTTCCCAGGCCAGAATACTGGACTGGGTTGTCATTTCCTTCTCCAGGGGATCTTCCTGACCTGGGGATCAAACCCACATCTCCTGCATTGGCAGGCAAGCCACCAAGGAAGCGCAGGGGGTACACATAGTAGAGTTTAAGCAGGGAGGAGGAGCTCCCATTCTGGTTTCAGTAATATCACTTTGATGCATTTTGTGCTATCAGTTGGAAGCGGGGGTTTCAGGTATGGTGTTACAGTAGTCTGGGCTGGAAATAGGGTTGCCAAGAAGAGGACAACAGAAAAGGCTGAGCAGATTCAATTGAGTTTACAAGGCAGAGTAGACAGAGTAAGGTGGGAGTGGGAACAGGGAGAAACCCAGGGTGGCTGCCAGGTTTCAGCAGCAGGCACACCTGGAAGGGCGGGGCCCCCATCAACTCCTGGCACTTGATCCTGGGTGGTGCCCACCTACAGGCTCCTGCCTGTAGACTGAACTCACATAAAGCCCCTTCCCTCCCATCAACCTTAGTGGCTGTATGCAATTCAGTTCCAGCAACATTTATTAACCAACTATGCGCTATGAACCAGGGAGTCATCGCCCTACCTCACCTAAGGGAGTTTTAACTGGATGTCTGAGAGACTCCAGAGCAGAGAGAAGGGGAAAGCTATACATACAAGTTACAATTTAGCAAAGCCTAAGTTCAGGCCATTTTCTCTTCCTCCTCCAGCCAAAGGGTCTTGACCCCTGACCTCTGACCCTCATGATAGGAAAGTTACAAGGGACATCAGCACAGCCTTACACAGAGCTCCTGGGCTCCCAGCTTGTACTGGGGCAGGCATTGGAGACAGACGCCACCCCCGGTCTCCTTCTCTGAAAGCTCTATGTTCCTTCTGCTGTGAGATTCTTGATGAAAGGACAGGCCCACCGTCCAACAGACTCAGCCTTTGGAATCAAGGCATTTCCCCAGAGGCTCTTTTCAGCAAAGAGACATGAATCCCCCCAGAGGCTCTTTTCAACAGAGAGACATGAATCCACCCCTGTCATAACATAGCATCTTCTTAGCGATTCACTGTCACAGTAGGGTAGTGCAGGCAAATTACAGGCTGGCTTTGGTCAGAGCCTAGGAGAGAGGCCTGGAGCCATCCATCCTATGTGGGTCTGGGCATTGGAAAATAATGGCAGTGTTACCGAGCTGAACTTGGGTCTGCTTGCTCATGGCATAGCAAAGCCAACTTACTAACTCCAAGTTGTGATGAAGGCAGGTACAGCATTTACTGCAGGGCCCAGCAAGGCGGAGAGGCGGCTTGAACCCTCGAAAGATCCAAACTCCCAGCTGGCTTTCACGGCAGTGTTTTTAAAGGCAACGTTTGGGGTGAAGGGCTGCAGGGTGCGTGACTTTCTTCTGACTGGCTGGTGGTGAGGTAACTGGGTGATAATTCAGGAATCTTAATCACCAGCCTTCTGGTTCCTACCTCTGGATCTGTGTGCTTGTGCTCAGCTTGACCTCCACCTGAGTAGGGGTCTCAGTTCCTGCAGAACAACTCAAAGATATATGTCAGATTGCTATATATCAGGACTCTGATTTATCACTCAACTATTGTCTCTTGGCTGCTTCTCCTTTATTTCAGCATTCCCTCACTTCCCTAGTCAGTAACTGCTTGAATCTACTCAGGCCTAGAAGACTAAGGCCTTTTCCTGCAAACAAATGGAAAGGCTTTTTGTAGTTGGGAGACCCCTGCTAGGTTTCAATTCACTTTTTTCTTTGATAATCCTCAATCCTGAAGGGAACACATGTGGGACAAGAAAGGGAATAAAGTTTTGCATAGAGAGATTAAGCATAAACTCAGCAGAAGAACTCTTTTTTTTTTTTTTTTGGCGGGAGGTCAGTTTCAATAGGAGAAGGCAATGGCACCTCACTCCAGTACTCTTGCCTGGAAAATCCCATGGACGGAGGAGCCTGGTGGGCTGCAGTCCATGGGGTCGCTGAGAGTTGGATGCGACTCAGTGACTTCACTTTCGCTTTTCACTTTCATGCATTGGAGAAGGAAATGGCAACCCACTCCGGTGTTCTCGCCTGGAGAATCCCAGGGACGGTGGAGCCTGGTGGGCTGCTGTCTATGGGGTCGCACAGAGTCGGACACTACTGAAGTGACTCAGCAGCAGCAGCAGCAGCAGCAGTTTCAATAGTAACAGCATTTACTATTGATTCAGCATTCCACACTCCTAATTTCTAAATCTTAATAATTCTGCAATGTGATTATTGTCCCCATTTTGCAGATGATGGAACTGAAACGAAGTAATCTGCTCATTTAAGTTCACATGGCTACTAGGTGGCTGAGTGAAATTTCAACCAACCCAGGACTGATGCTAATGCCTTTTTTTTTTTTTTTAAGATTTATTTATTTATGGCTGTGCTGGGTCTTGACGCTATGCTGGGACTTCTCCGGTTTCAGCAAGTGGGTGCTGCTCTCTAGCAGTTTGCAGGCTTCTGATTGCAGCGCCTTCTCTGTTTGTCCTCCTGGGCTCTAGAGCAAGGGCTTAGTCACTGTGGTGCCTGGGCTCAGCCGTCCCGTGGCAGGTGGTGTCTTCCCAGCCCAGGGATCGGGTCCATGTCCCCTACACTAGCAGGCAGATTCTTTACCACTGGGCCACCAAGGAAGCCCACTAATGCCTTCTTAATGACTACATGGTCATTAAGCCTTGCTCCCTGAACCAGCCAGGTTTCTGCTACTCCCCAGGGTAGTCCCATCCCAGAAGGATGCTGTTCTCTCACATCTTACTCATGGTTGTTTGGCTGGACCTAGAAATGAGGCGCCTAGAAAGATGAGGTGTACAGAGCCAGGGCCAGGCCCCTGGGGAGACGTCTGGAGCCTCGCTCTTGTTCTCCCTCCCCCATAGGGTGTCTCCTGGCACCTCAAAGTCCTGCTCATCCAGAGGACACCTGTGACTTCCTATCCCTCCTCTTCCTTTGACTGAGAAGTTGCAGGACTTTCTCCTCTGCTCTGGGACACTGCCTGGGGCCTCAGCTTACTGGCCAGAGGCTCCCACCCTGGGCTTAATTTCCACTATAATGCTCTCAAATTCTGGGCTGAGGCTCTAGGATACAGCCCACAGAGCACTTTTACACGCAGTAGCTGTGACTGGTGGGATGGGGAGGAGCCTCCAGGTCCCCCTAGCTGTGCCCCCAACCCCCTTCACCCCCATCCCCCATAGGGGAGGAAAAATAACTTTCCTCAACTCTTCTGAGCTCTCAACTGAGACCTCTGTAAACAAAAAGATAAATAAGAAAGAAACCGAAGTTTATTCACATATACTTGTACACCAGGGAGATACCCAGGAGAAAAAAATTAACTCTCCCAAGGGGCCTAAGCTAGCAGTTTAAACACTACCTTCCGCCAAAAACAGAGGAAGCAAAGGTGAGAGGGGGTCAGGGAGGAAGCCAGTTCTGGGAGATTACCAGGAAAAGCAGAGTAAACAAGGGGAAGGATTGTTATGTAGATTTAAGTAAACGCCCTTTCCACAGATTTTTATAATTCTGTGATTTATAGTCAACTTCTCCACCCACTGGGGGAGACACCCTCGCAAATGGAGATTTCTTTTATAAATGCACATCTCTCTCAAAAGAGTCATTTCTACTGTTTTTCAGAAGCTTCCTTTGTCTGTAGTTGCTGAAAATAATCAGCTCAAAATAATCCTTCTGCCCTGGAGGCGTATTTGAGATGGCCTATTCTCCCACTCTTCATACCCTCCTCAAACCTGGGCTCCCTGCCACTGGTTTTAGGAGAAAAAAAATGTTCTGGCCTAAAGTGAGGTCAGCAGGGTTTCTCAGGTCACAGACCTCTGCTGGGCTATTGCCCTGGGGCACAAGTTAGTAACACCAAGTCCCTGAGCAGCAGGAAGAGGCAGGATCCAGGTCTGGCAGCAATGTGGCATGCCAGCGTTGGGTGCTGAGCCACACCACTAGAAGGCTTGGTGGGGGAGGGGGTGTCTGCAGACCCACGAGGAAGGCCCCAGTCCTGCTGGGCCAGACTGAGGGAGGTGTCCTCCACAGGCCAGCAGTCAGGCTCCTCCCTCCTCTTTCACACCCGGGGCTCCTGAGGGGGAAGAGTTCTGAGTCCTCAGCAGCTGGATCTTGCTGCAGGTTCCTCTTCCTGTTTGTGCCAGCCTCAGAGCCTAGGGAAGCAGGAACAGCCCCTCTCCGCGCCCTGCTCCCACTCTCCACTATATTCCTGGGGAAAACACACACCCACACCCTCTAACCTAGATAGTCACTCCCAAGCAGCACATGCATACCACACACCCCTCAATAAACAGCAAACGCCCACCCCGCCCCCCACAGGCAGCCTTGATGGAGACTCCCATGATTTCCTCCCAGCCTGAAAGCCGGCTCTGTTTCCATTCGAATCTCACACCGACTGTCTTCAAGGTTTGACCACACAAGAAACCTGAGGGGCCAGTCTGTAGGTGGACAGGATGCGCTCCTCCACCCTACTTTCCTCAGAAGGCCTCTCCCGGGCTACTCTCCTTTCCTGTCCCCAGCCCATCCTGGCACGCCCGGCCGCCACCGCCGCTTAGATGTAGCAGCGTGGGGCGCCCTCGTGTGGGCAAGGGCAGACCTGCAGCCCCACCGCCAGGGTCCCGGGCTGCCCTCCTCCTGCACCCCAACTGCCCTCCTCCGGGAGCCCCTCCCGGGCTGTCCCACAGATGTCAGGGCTCTGCACTGCCCACGTCCACTATTCCAACTGGCCTGCCTCCAAGCTACATTCCCTCCTTTTACCTCTGAATGTTTTCTCATTTATATTTTCAAATTCAAAATTCTACGCATTTTAAAACCTAGAAGTGAAGTGAAAGTTGCTCAGTTGTGTCCGACTCTTTGTGACCCCATGGACTACACAGTCCATGGAATTCTCCAGGCCAGAATAGCGGAGTAGGTAGCTTTTCCCTTCTCCAGGGGATCTTCCCAACCTAGGGATCAAACTCCAGTCTCTCACCTTGCAGGCGGATTCTTCACTGAGTCCCAAAGGAAGTCCAAGAATCCTGGAGTGAGTAGTCTATCCCTCCTCCAGCGGACCTTCCTGACCCAGGAATCAAACCGGGGTCTCCAAGACAGCTGTTAAAACCTAGACAGGTTTAAAAAAAGCAGAGACATCACTTTGCTGACAAAGGTCTGTCAACTACAGATTGGCACTTGCGCAGATGGCTGCCGATGACTGAACAACAAGGGCATTCGCCGTCTGCCTCTGCGGAGACGAAACCCTGCAAAACTGTTGACCTTGAGCACCCACTGAGGGAGTTCAGGGTGGAGTAAGGCACTCTGTGCTCAAGGGAGTCTGGTGGCACAGATCTTCAGATGGATGTTTCAGGAACAGATCTTATGATCCCAATCCTTGCATGTCCTCATATCTAGAAAAGCACTAAAACCCTTCATGGTGACATCAGGTCCTCGTGAATAGCAACAAACTTTTTATAAAATAAATGCTTAATGGTATTGAACTCCCTCTTCACCAAAACCTTATATGTTGACCTTCCCCCACTGCCGCTTTGGAGCAGTCTCTCAGAGCTATCTGAGGTGCTGCCTCGCAGCCTGCAATCCTCATTCTGCCCCAAATAAAACTTAACTCACAACTCCCAAGTTGTACATCTTTTTTTAGTCGACAGGTCTATACAGTCAAAGCTATGGTTTCTCCAGTAGTCATGTACGGGTGTGAGAGCTGGACCATAAAGAAGGCAGACTGCTGAAGAATTGATGCCTTCAAACTGTAGTGCTGGAGAAGACCCTTGGACAGCAAGGAGATCAGACCAGTCAATCCAAAAGGAAATCAACCCTGAATATTCATTGGAAGGACTGATGCTGAAGCTGAAGCTCCAATACTTTGGCCACCTGATGCGAACAGCTGACTCAATGGAAAAGACCCTGATGCTGGGAAAGATTGAGGGCAGGAGGAGAAGGGGCACGACAGAGGGTGAGATGGTTGAATGGCATCATCGACTTAAGAGACATGAGTCTGAGCAAACTCTGGGTGATAGTGAAGGACAGGGCAGCCGGGCATGCTGCAGTCTGTGGGCTCGCAAAGAGTTGGACATGACTGATTGAACAACAATGCATTTTAAAAGACATACGATAAGAAAGATACATAAGATACGAAACATGATACATCCATAAGATAAGAAAATACTATCTATAAAACATAATAGGGTTAACACCCATGAGGCTGCAACCCAAGAGAGGTGAAATATCAACAACCAGCATCTTCCTCTGTGTTGCTCTTCATCCCATTCCCTTTCTCCCCAAACGAGAAGTAACCACTGTCCTAAATTTCATATTTTCTCTTGCCTTTTTTTTAAATCCCAATTTTCCTTTTAAAATTAGCCATTTGAAAGTGTATAGTTGGGGTTTCCCTGGTGGTTCAGTGGCTAAGAATCCACCTTGCAATGCGAGGGACACCAGCTCGATCCCTGGTCCAGGAAGATTCCACATGCCTAGGAGCAACTAAGCCCATGCTCCACAACCACTGAGCCTGAGCCTCTGCGCTAGAGCCGGCAAGTCGAAACTACAGAGCCTGCATGTCCCGGAGCCTGCGCTCGGAAGCAAGAGAAGGCACCACAGCCAGAAGCCTGTGCACTGCAATGAAGAGTGGCACCCCCAGCCCTGCGACCGGAGAAAACTCTGGTGGAGCAGTGAAGACCAGCACAGCCAGAAGGAAAAATAAATTGAATTTTTTTTTTCTTTAAGTTCTTGCGCTTAGGTTCCTGATGCATTTTCAGTTGGCATCTGTCAGGTTCTGCTAACGGGGAGCACTGAAGAAAAAGGGTGGAGGAGTGAAGAAAAGGCTCCCTTTATCTCCATCCCTGCTGGTTCCTTCCAGCGATTCTCCAGTGGTGGCACTTAACCCCAGCCTCCAGTCCTTTCTTCTTTCCCCTCAAACCTCTCACTTCCTCTCAGAGGCAGCAGTAGGTGGGGTCCTCGGAGGTCAGAGTTCCACTTCCTTAGAGCTCTTCCTCCAAGCTCCTGCGAAGTCTATATAACCCTCTCCTGACCCTTTGCTTCTCCACCCTTTGCTTCTCCAGAAAGCAGGGAGCTGCTTTCTGACTTTTATTAAGGGACGAGCTCAGCACGCCCTGTCTTCTTTCAGCCCTCCGGGGCATCTGCCAACAACATGCTGTATTAACTTCTCTAATTGAAAGTGTAACTTCTGCTTTCCAGACTGGGTCCCAGCTGATACAGTGAATATGCCATTATCTGTTCACCCATTCACCTTTTGATAGATGCTGGCACTGTTTCTAATCCTACTGTTTCTATGTTCTACTTCTACTATTTCACTTTGAACAATGATACCAAGACCTTTTGTACACGTGTTCTGTACACAGTCCTAACATTTCCCTATGTATGTAAAAGAAATAAGATGCTGGGTATTAGGGTATACAAATGTCCCATTTAACAGGCAACTGTCAAATCTGTTTCTGGTTTACACTGCATTGGATGCAATAATATCCTGCTTATTCACATATCCAGATTCCACATATGCCTCTGTGTGTGTGTGGAGGGGCCCACAAGCCTGGGAGGTGAAAGAGGCTTTCATGGACCCCAGCCAACAGATAAACTTGTGTGTCCCTGGGGAAGCAAGAGACTAGCCCCACCTGAGGAAAGCTCACTGGTGCTCTGAATGGAGATACCTACCTTTGCACCCAGGTCTTGTGTTGATCAAAGGAGAATCACATATCTCCTCCTTATATGTTAAGAAAGGGGAACAGGTTCTGTGCAACTGGTAGCAATTTCATGAGAGCCCTTAACACAGAATCCTGCTGCATTTAACAAATGCTCACTAAATACTAGTTCCCTTTTTTTTTCTTGTTCCTTTCCTGCACTGAAGCCGCTTCTCGAGAAAGTGAAAGAAAATGAAAAACTCGCAAACAAATCATAATTCTGATCTCCATCATTATGAACAGAGCACTCATTCATTGCTTACCCCCACGCCCCCCAAAACAAGGAGACGGGATTTTAAGTTTTGCTTAGGGCCTCTGCATGGCGGGAGGTGCTCCATTCAGAGCACCAGTGAGCCCTCCTCAGGTGAGGCTGGTCTCTTGCTTCCCAGGGTTGCAAAGAGTCGGACACGACTGAGCGACTTGCACCGTTTTGCGTGGTGGGAACTGGAATGAGCTGGTTTCTCTTGGAACTTCTGGATGATAATTAAAGAGATAGTCTGACTCTGGATGCCCGTTCCTTACTCACTCCTTATATGGGCCTCTCAGGGGAGGGCAGAGAGGAAGGGGTGGAGGAGACAGACCACCCCAATCAGGACCCTGGCTCCTATCTCTCAGGGACAGGTCAGCTGGGGTGACCCAGCTCAGTTAGAGGAACAGGGTACTAATTGTCCAGGAGCAGTGATTTCAGAAACGCTGACCTGGATCCACTGCCCAAAAACTACCTTCCTCAGCTATCACCTAAGGGCTCACCGGAGGAACTTTACTTACTCAGGTGTTAAACTGTGGTGGAAAGGAATTCATACTGAGCAGCTGACAACTTACAGGAGTCACCTAGCCCAGCCTCCCTCCCAGCACAGCCACGCGGCTAGATCTGACCCTGCTGATCGGGCCCTGGGGGAACGCTGACCGTGAAGGGACATGTCATCTCAGAGTGGCCCTTCCGGTGCCTGGACAGTGGGGACTGCTTGACAGCTCTTCTCATACTGGTCAGCTCCTGCCATGCAGAGCCACAGCGCAAGGTTCTGTGTGGGGCCAGGATGGCCCAGGCTGTGAGGAAGACAGGATGTGTAGACCTTGTCCCCACCCCTCAGCAGCCCTGAGGATGCGCGTGTGACCCACAGCCAAGGTGCCGAACTGCCCCCAGACAGCGGAGCCAATGCATAGTAAGACGGTCAGCCCATGGCCTGGACACCCCATGGCCTTCTGTAAGCAGCTCTGTCAGCCGCTGGCTCCAGTCAGACATTTCCAGGGCCCTTCTGAGGTACTCCCGGGCTGAGCCGGATCTTGCATCCTCCCTTCCAGTAGCCCAAGTGGGGTGTGTTAAGCTGAAGCTGTGGTGCCTCCCTAGTCAGGAGAGGCTGGGAATTAGCCAAGTGGTTCTCAAACTTACGGCTGCAACAACCAGGAAGGGCTGAAACACAGACACAGCCGTGAGCACCCGGGGCCCTTTCCCATCCTGGCTGGAGTTGACAAACTAACAGGGGGAGAGAGAATAGGTATAAATTGGAATGCCCTCATAGTACCAGGATAGGATGGGAAGGGGCTGGAAGGGTCCCTGGGTCCTCCAGTCCTCCTCTGATGGGACAGGGAAGGATCAGAGAAGGTGGCCTCTGCATTGAGCTCAGAAGGAAGCATCAGAGTTCACCAGATAGAGGAGATGGGGGAAGTACCCCGGGGGAGGTTGGGAAACAGGAGGGAACCATCCTTGAATCCCAGGGCCCACTCCCCACCCCCGCCACCCCAGTGCAGGGTCTGGGTGGCAGGTGAGGGCTAGCCTGGCTGTCTGGGGGACTGAGCACTGAGCAGGAACTCCGGTCCCAGGGACCCAGCCAAGCTGGACTGCCTGTCTTAGCTTTTCTATTGGTCAAATGGAGACTCAAGCTTCTGCAGCCCAGAGAGACAGATGCCCCACTCTTGACTAGCAAGTGAGGACATGGAGCCACCCAGGAGAGCAGAGGACAGAGCTGAGACAAGAGCTCGGGACTCCTCTCCTGGTCTCAGCTGTGTAGGGTGCAGGGATCCCCAGAAGCTTCACTGGCCTCCCTGGGGCAGCAAGTGAGCTGAGAGTTGGCAAATGATGAAGCATGCCACACACAGTGTGGGCTTTGTCCCCTTCTGGGAGGGGGTCAGTGGGCCATGCTGGGAGCGAGAGGAGCTGGGCTCAGACCACCAGCTCTGACAAAGCCCCATGAGCTGGGGCAAACAGGAGGCTGCATTTGCTGGGAAGAAACTCCTTTGTCGAGAAAGTGAGAAGGGTACAGAGTTAAGCTGGATCAGGAGAGATTCAAGCCAGAGCCCTGAAAGAACATCCAGGCTGAGGGTGGTGAGACTGCAAGGGGACAGGTGTCCACCAGCTTGGCAGCGCCACCATCCAGCTCCCAGGACTGGTGAAGCCAGTTCCCTACTTAGCACTCAGTTGGAGTCAATGACTCTGAGCCACAGCAGAGGGGAAAGATCAATCAGGGCAGACACAGCTTTCTTCAAGACCTTTCTGGCTTTGGGTTGAGGAGAGTGTGGCAGGGTGGGAGAGAAATGTATCGATAGGTTCCCAAGCCTATTTAAAGTCTTGATATTTTAAAAGATCTGGGGCGTGGATGAAGGCAAAGGAGGGCTAAATAATTTAGAAAGCAAGTGGCTGCTGCTGATGGGATTTGTGCCTTTTCGGTCCCAAAGCAACAACTGGTCTCCTGGGAGAAAGGGGGAGTGAGCACAAAGCCAGCCTTTATTGCCACTTGACTGGCTTTGTGCAGCTGTATCAGTTATATACTGCTGTGGAACAAAGATCCCAAAGCTTAGTAGCTTAAGACAACAAGCATTTGTATCTCACACAGTGTCTGAGGGTTAGAACTGTGGGAGCTGGGTTGTTGTGGCTCAGAGTCTCCCATGAAATTTCAATCAAATTTTTCTGGGGCTACAGTCACCTGAGGCTTGATTGGGATTGAAGTCTCTGCTTCTAAGACCGACATGGTTATTCAATAAGGCAAAGATGGCCCCTCACAGCCAGCTGAGACCATTGGCTCAAAAGCCTACTGGTGCCAAATTCAAATTTTTACACCCCCAGTTGTTTTAAATTTCTCTCTAGCCATTTGGACCCTGCCTGCTTTGCATCCCTCCCCATGCTGAACCCCATCTGCAAGCCCATCAGTACAGTAAACTCTGGGGCTACTGACGATCCAAGCCACCGCTGCCCCTTGGGGCTCTCTCATCTTGAGACTCTCCACCACATTGCTGGACACAGCATCTAGACATGAGGGGCCTCTCCATCTCCCTCTCCTCCAGGAGTCTCCTTGCCCTCCTCTTCTCGGTGAAGGCCCCAAGTGACTGACCATGGAAAGTCTCATGTTATAAAGGACTTGAAAGCCCTTTTACCTGTGTGAACCCAAATAAAGCTCATTGTCTGCTACTGCCAACCTCCTGGTTATCTTTTTCCTTGATCAGCCCTGAAAGCTCTCAAACTGACTACACGTGGCTGTTGGCTGGAGGCCTCTGTTCCTCATGAGGGCCTCTCCTCCTGTCAGTATTCTCAAGACAGGGCAGCTGGCTTTTCCCCAAGAGAAACTCGAGACAGTTTAGCCAAGTGGGAGCCACCATGCTATTTCATGACCTAGTCACACACATAACACACCCTCACTTCTGCTCTACCCTGTCAGAACTGAGTCACGTCTAACAAAATTCAGCCCACATGCAAGCAAGGGGAATGTGGCTCCATCTCTTGACGAGAGAAGTATCAGAGAATACATGGGTACATTTTAAAAAAATCATGAGAACTCTTTCGCAAGCACCCTTTCTCACCTCACCTCCTCTTTACCAGGACTCTGTGAGGTAAGCAGGGCAGGTAATAAGACTGAGGGAGGCGGAATGACCTGGTTATGCTCACGTGCCTGGTAGGTGAGGCTGAAACCCAGGACCTAATGAGCCTCCTCTCCCCACCCCCACCCGCTGCACAAGAACCCCTCACCTCTTCACAGTAGCGTGTCTCACTTTTCACACCATTTCCTCTCTTCTACCTTCTGGCTCTTCAGACAATTCTGTGAGTTACATCAGGGATTACGGAATACAGATCAGTCAAAAGAACCTGCCTCTGGTCACGGCTTTGGCACAAATAAGCTGTGTGATCCTGAGAACGTCCCACCCTCTCTCTGGACCTTCTTATGCTTCTCTGTAAGATGTTAAGAGGATACAGCTCTTACTCAGATACAAAATGCACCTGTGTCAAAAACTTAACTCATTATTAAATGAGGAAGCCCTGAGGTATTACAACCAAGTCCAAAGAATGCCAAAGGACTACAGATTTATGGTCAGATAAGATAGGAATGTAAAAATGAATAAACAAATAGTTGGAAACTGGAGGAACTGGCAAAACTGGCCAATACCCATAGGAATCAATAGCATCCATTGTGGAATGGCCGGTTTGCATTTCTTTAGAAATGAATTAACTGCCCTACTATGAGGCGGTGCTAGTGGTAAAGAACCCGCCTACCCATGCAGGAGACTGAGAGGCAAGGATGTGGGCTCGATCGCTGGGTCGGGAAGATCCCCTGGAGGAGGGCATGGCAACCCATTCCAGTATTCTTGCCTGAAGAATCCCATGGGCACAGAAGCCTGGCGGGCTACAGCCTATAGGGTCGCAAAGATTCAGACACGACTGAAGTGACTAGGCATGCATGCATGCGTGTGTATTTAAACTTTTACCTCTACAGGTTATAAAATAGCCCAGTCAAAGACAAACCAGGCAGAGATTACCTGGATCTATGAGCTGTCCATGTCAGGACTCCCACTTAATTTCAAGATCTCACCTCTCTATTTTTCCTTGTTTTAGTTGCTAAGTTGTGTCCAACTCTTTTGCAAACCCATGGACTGTAACCTGCCAGGCTCCTCCACCCCTGGGATCTCCCAGGCAAGAACACTGGAGTGGGCTGCCATTTCCTTCTCTAGGGGATCTTCCTGACGCAGGGATCGAATCTGCATCTCTTACACTGGCAGACAGATTCTTTACCACTGAGCCACCAGGGAAGCCTTTCATCCTTACATGAATAAAAATGCAGGCAGGAATCCCTGATAAATTCCCTGATTGTAAGCCTCAATTCACAAATGAGAAAACTGAGGCTCAGCCTGTGGGTGCTGTCCCTTGCAGCTGTCCCCTCAAGCATCTTCCGCCTGCTCTTCCTCTTCCCCCAGGAGCACAGCTATGAAACTCCCTCAGTCTTCTTTGGACACCAAGGACCCCTTTTGAGAAAACTTTGAGTTTTCTGTCTCTGTTGCCCTGGCCCAGAAGCAGGGCCCTAATCCATACTGACTTGAAGTAGTTAATGAAAAGCACATGAGTCAAAACCAACCTAATTATCAAAGGCACCTGTGTTAATGAATGCCTTTCAATCCATACAGGGAGCTTACACACTCAAAATTAAAAGGGAATAAAAGCCATTACCTGGAGATGCCAGGGCTCCTACCTGAGCTGAGCCCTGTGAAGTCATTATGGGTAATTATGGGCTATTAGTTGCTATCATTTCAGCAAGACGACTGGCCCCAAATGTTACAGTTAATGCCTAGGGCAGCATGTGACCCCTCTGAGGCAGGGAAGTTAAAGGTAACTTTCTGTTTTTAGCTCCCTTCCATGCCACTTCCTGTGAGTGCCCCCACCAAGCCCTTCCATTCTATCATTCACTTTTTTCACCCAAATTTGTTATTCTAAAATTTCTTTTGTGACTGGGAGGTCTAAGGAGCCTCAGAGAGCTTTCCTGATTCTCCACTCAACTCATTCTGAGCTAACTTCTCAGGCTGTGAAAGGTGGGGAGAGCGGTGTGTATCTGAGAGGGAGGGCCAGGGAGGAAAAGTGGCATGCCCAGGATCACAGAGCAGATTCCCCTGGAGGCCCAGTGGTTGGGAGTCCACCTGCCAATACAGGGAACACAGCTTTGCTCCCTGGCCCAGGAAAATCCCACGTCTCAGGGCAAGTGAGCCGGTGGACCACAAGTACTCAGCCTGTGTGCTGCAACTACCGAAGCCTGCATGCCTAAAGCCAATGCTCCGCAACAAGAAGCCAGCGCAATGAAAAGCCTGCATGCCCCACCTGGAGAATAGCCCCTAGTCTCTGCAACTAGAGAAAGCCCATGCACAGCAAGGAAGACCCAGCACAGCCAAAACCAAATAACAAAATTAAAAACAAACAGAAACAAATCAAGATCCTAGAGCTTGGCTGTAGTTCAGCTACAGAACAGAGAGAGGTTGTGAGAAGGGAGAGATGCTGGGAGCTTCAGGGGAACATTTTGGGGAGTGATCAGGCTTTTGCTGATTTCTTTCTAAAGGGAGCAGAGCAGTGTGTAGGGAGGGAGGTTTATGGCTCCTTCAAGACTCCAGCTCAGTAAGGCAAAGGACGGTTTGCCTTCACCTGCCCCATGTTCCCGGCTTCCCCAGCGGCTCAGTGGTAAAGAATTTGCCTGCAATTCAGGAGACACAGGTTCAATAGCTGGGTCAGGAAGACCCTCTAGAGAAGGAAATGGCAACTTACTACAGTATTCTTGCCTGGAGAATCCCATGGACAGAGAGCCTGGTGGGCTACAGTCCATGGGGTCTCAAAGAGTCTGACATGACTTGGCAAATAACAATGACAACTCCATATACCAGTCAAACTCTTTGTGGAAGATTGAATATGGCTACAGATTCTTTGCTCTCCCTCCCTCAGAAGTAGAGTCTATTTCTCCAGTCTTTGAGTCTGGCCTGTTCTCGCGTCTTGCTTAGACCAGGAGAATTCAGCAGAATGGCTACTGTATTGAAACCACACAACTTGTCCCAGGACTGAATAAAGCTCCAGTTTGTTATGTCTCAGTGCAAAAGGAATTCAGTGAGGGGTAAAGTGATAGGGAAGAAGCAGTGGTGGTGGTTTACTAGTTAATTTGTGTAGATTTATTAATATACTACACTTGTGAGGGACAGAAACAGGTAGGCAGAAGGGCTCAAGAACTAAGTTGCCTACATTTTCATAATCAAAGGAAAAGTGGGGGAGGAGAGAGGCCCACCTTCTTCCTCTTCCTTTGTAGAGATGTTGCAAGAAAATGGGGGACGAGGATGGTCATGTCCTAGATCTTAAGTGAGTCCCTGGCATGGATGCCAAGTGAGGGTCCTGGCTTCCGGAGTGAGCCACAGTGGCGTGAAAGCAGGTGTGCAGAGAGAGACACATTCCACAGGCAGAATGCGTTCCATCTCAGAGGGCGAGCGTGGCCCTGACGCGTGGGGTGGTTAGTTTTTAAGGGCTGGGCAATTTCTTAGGCTAACGAGTAGGAAGATTGCTACAACTATTTTGGGGAAGAGACAGGGAATTCCAGGAATTGGGCCACCACTCACTTTTTGGCCTTTTATGATATACCTCGGAACTGTCGTGGTGCCTGTGGGTGTGTTCTGGCAGCATATGTTAACGTCTTAGTGAGCTTAGAATGAGGCTCAAGGACCACTGGACATCGAATCTTCTGCCATTTTAGGACTAATTTGTTCCAACCAGTTTTTGTCATAGTCAGTTTTTCTCAACAGCTGTGTCATTCTTTAAGGGTTGCACCCGGCCCCCTTCCCTCCTGTCTCTGTGTGTATTTCAGAGCCTCGGTCTCAGAGCACTTGTAGCTTCTGCTTTCTCTCAGATCACAGCCTATAGTATGCTAGATAAGGAAGCCAGTCTAGCCTTCTGGAGGGTGAGAGGTGTGGAGCCACTGGGCCCCTCACAGTTGGTAAAGTGAAAATTTTAAGCTATAAAAGATACAGAAAGAAATCTTATCTGCCTAAAGGAGAGCCTCCTGAAAAACATCAATACCCCCTCTTCCCAGGGAGTTTCCAGAAGATTCAGCTACCATGAAGACAGACTGGCTATTTCCATTAGCATCAGAAAGCCCAGTAGGACCTTCCCGGATTTCCCACTGAGGGTCATGGGGGAAATTTAACAGTTAACAGAACTGTTCTCTTTATTGTGGTGTTAATTATATGACTTTATATGTTGGTCAAAACTTGCAGCACTATATCCACAAAAGGGTACATTTTTCTGTGTATGAATCATACCTTAATAAAATGGAAAAATATGCTCAAGTTTGAGATACATTTTAAATGGAGAGCAATAGGACCTGCTGATGGATTGAACTGCACAGGGCGGTGACAATGGCTCATCCCGCAGCTTAAGCAAAATATGTTCACAACTTTTTTGATATCCTTTCCTTCAAAGGTGGCGCCCAACTCACCTCCCTTTAGGTTGTACGCTAAATCTCACAACTCAGTTCCATTAAATAGACTGTAGCAGAAATTATGGTGTATAAGAGATTGGGAAATAAAAAGAAGAGGGGGCTCCTCCATGCTCTCTCTCTGGCATTTCTTGCTCCAGAGAAGTCAGCTGCCACATGACAAGCACACTTGGGGAGGACTCTAGAGAGTTCTCAGAGCAAGGGGCAGCAGTTTCCTGTCAACAAGGGGCACTGACTTGCCAGGAAAGGAGGTGAGAGAATAAGGGAAGTGGGTGGAAAGGAGAGGATGAGTGGGGAACTGTGAGGAAGGCTCTGTGCAAAACTGGAATTCTCACATTTGGAACATCCAGGTTCTCCCTTAGCAGCCTCTTTAACTCAAGATAACCAAGGCCTCCAATGCTCTAACAAAATCTAGTCTCATCTTCTTTATTCATGCGAAAGTGAAAATGTTAGAAGCTCAGTTGTGTCTGACTCTTTAGGACCCCATGGACTGTAGCCTGCCAGCTTCCTCTGTCCTTGGGATTCTCCAAGGACAAGAATACAGGAGTGGGTTGCCATTTCCTTCTCCAGGGGATCTTCCCAACCCAGAGACTGAACCTGGGTTTCCCGCATTGCCAGCAGATTCTTTACCATCTGAGCCACCAGGGAAGCCTCTCAGAAGTATATCTCTTGATAAGGGTGCAAACACCTCTGGGAGGATAGATACTCTAATCCGCCACTAAGCAGGCCTTAGGTGGCCTCTCACAGAGTCAGTGTCAGGCTTGGGATAGGACTCGCCCTGCAGAGGGCTCTGGGCCTCTCACAGAGTCAGTGTCAGGCTAGGGATAGGACTCGCCCTGCGGAGGGCTCTGGGCCTCTCACAGAGTCAGTGTCAGGCTTGGGATAGGACTAGCCCTGTGGAGGGCTCTGGGCCTCTCGCAGAGCCAGTGTCAGGCTAGGGATAGGACTCGCCCTGCGGAGGGCTCTGGGCCTTCCTGCCAGCATGTATCCCTGTGCCCCTGAGGCCACCTTCAGTGTCAGGTGGGCCATTTTGGTGCCTCTCCTGGAACTCTTCCATTTGTGGGCCACATCTAGCCTGTGCAAGAATATGATGAAACCTGAGCTCACCACAGAACGGGACTAAAGGCCTGCAGGTATGCGTACGTGCTAAGTCGCTTCAGTTGGGTCCAACTCTTTGCGACCCTATGGACTGTAGCCTGCCAGGCTCCTCTGTTCATGGGAATTCTCCAGACAGGAATATTGGAGTGGACTGCCATGCCCTCCTCCAGGGGATCTTAGTGACCCAGGGATCAAATTGGCATCCCTATGTCTCCTGCACTGGCAGGCAGGTTCTTTATCACTGGTGCCACCTGGGAAGCCCAGACTAAAGCCCTAGTGACCATTTAAGCTGAAACTCATTTTTAGCTCTGAATATTTTATGACAGGTGCTTAGAGTAGAACAATAACATGATTTGTTAATGGCTGATCACCCATTGCAGGTATTAATAGACTTTAGCAGCACAGTGTCAACCAGACGGATGCTGGCTTTGAGTCTAATGTGACCAAGTGTATCATCCAACTGCACAAAACTTCTCCCAGGGACTCATCATGAGGGCCTTTCAAACACCATCCTGTGGGGTAGGGAGGGCCATGGTTAGGTCCCATGCACCACCAGTCTGGCCTAAGATGCACCTTTCTCTAGCAGAGATGTTAATTCCTGACCCTTGATTTGGAGCTCAACATGGTAGCTATTCAGCCAGGGATTGACAAGAAGTAAATAAGGGATTTAGGTTGACCTGCCTCTTGAGAAAACTGTATGCAGGTCAGGAAGCAACAGTTAGAACTGGACATGGAACAACAGACTGGTTCCAAATAGGAAAAGGAGTACAACAAGGCTGTATATTGTTACTCTGCTTATTTAACTTCTGTGCAGAGTACATCATGAGAAACCCTGGGCTGGAGGAAGCACAAGGTAGAATCAAGATTGCCAGGAGAAATAGCAATAACCTCAGATATGCACATGACACCACCCTTGTGGCACAAAATGAAGAACTAAAGAGCCTCTTGATGAAAGTGAAAGTGGAGAGTGAAAAAGTTGGCTTAAAGCTTAACATTCAGAAAACTAAGATCATAGCATCTGGTCCCATCACTTCATGGGAAATAGATGGGGAAACAGTGGCTGACTTTATTTTGGGGGGCTCCAAAATCACTGCAGATGGTGATTGCAGCCGTGAAATTAAAAAATGCTTACTCCTTGGAAGAAAAGTTATGACCAACCTAGATAGCATATTGAAAAGCAGAGACATTACTTTGCCAACAAAGGTCCATCTAGTCAAGGCTATGGTTTTTCCAGTAGTAATGTATGGATGTGAGAGTTGGACTGTGAAGAAAGCTGAGTGCTGAAGAATTGATGCTTTTGAACTGTGGTGTTGGAGAAGACTCTTGAGAGTCCCTTGGACTGCAAGAAGATCCAACCAGTCCATCCTAAAGGAGACCAATCCTGGGTGTTTATTGGAAAGACTGATGTTGACGCTGAAACTCCAATATTTTGGCCACCTGATGCAAAGAGCTGACTCATTTGAAAAGACCCTGATGCTGGGAAAGATTGAACGCAGGAGGAGAAGGGGACAACAGAGGATGAGATGGTTGGATGGCATCACCGACTCAATGGACATGAGTTTGGGTAAACTCCGGGAGTTGGTGATGGACAGGGAGGCCTGGTGTGCTGCAGTCCATGGGTTCAGAGAGTCACACACAGCTGAGTGACTGAACTGAAATGAACTCACAGCAGTAAGAGAAAAACTCACAGCAGTAAGCAGTAATGCTACTTTCATCCGGTTGAGTCTATTACATTGCTCCTTTGGGCTATGTTATCAAACCCATTCAGTGGTTAGGGTTTTGCACAAGGAACTGAAACCCCTCTGAGTGTTCTAGGTGTTCTGAGTAGAAAGGGATTTGATACAGGACACTCAGATTGGTTGGAAAAGCTGAAGTGGTGAGATAATTCTCTGGACTCCTCAGAAGTGACCACCTCAAAAAAGGCTGTAAGCCCAACCTGTACATTTTGGTAGTTTGTTATCCTGTACATCAGGGTCTTTTCCAACGAGTCAACTCTTCTCATGAGGTGGCCAAAGTATTGGAGTTTCAGCTTCAGCATCAGTCCTTCCAATGAACACCCAGGGCTGATCTCCTTTAGGATGGACTGGTTGGATCTCCTTGCAGTCCAAGGGACTCTCAAGAGTCTTCTCCAACACCATAGTTCAAAAGCATCAATTCTTCGGCACTGAGCTTTCTTCACAGTCCAACTCTCACATCCATACATGACCACTGGAAAAACCACAGTCGGCAGGAGGAGAAGGGGATGACAGAGGATGAGATGGCTGGATGGCATCACTGACTTGATGGACATGTATTTGCGTGGACTCCGGGAGTTGGTGATGGACAGGGAGGCCTGGCATGCTGTGATTCACGGGGTCTCAAAGAGTCGGACACGACTGAGTGACTGAACTGAACTGAACTGATCCTGTACGTATTTGTCCTTCCCAGGTGGCACTAGTAGTAAAGAATCTGCCTGCCAATGCAGGAGATGCATGAGACATGGGTTTGATCCCTGGGTCAGGAAGATTCCCTGAAGGGAGAAACAGCAACTCACTCCAGTATTCTTGCCTGGAAAATTCTATGGAGAGAAGAGCCTGGCAGGCTACAGTCCACGGGGTCACAAAGAGTCAGCCCTGACTGAGCACGTGCACACACATATTAATTTACTGTTAAGGAAACCAAACTATTAAACATATATTCTGGGAGTAATATAATAGAAAACTATTCTGCATTGTTTTTCATGAGATTCTGGCCTTTCAAGTCTATTTCGTATTAACCTGAGCTGCTGCAGCCCTAGATGAATACACCTATGTCACCCCAGCTTCATCAGAATTGGGCATTTTCATTAAACATTTTTATAAGGTTTTTTTTTAATAATTAAGAGATGTTATTGTTTAAAAAAATTATTCTTAGATCATCTTAGATGACACACTGCCCAAGAAAATCTCAATAGAATGGTAGATCCTACAAGTACAGACTGAGGCTGGAAATGCAGTGTGTGTGTGTGTGTGTGTGTGTCTGTGTCTGTGTGTGGTTGGCCCTGTGACATGCAAGATCTTAGTTCCCTGCCCAGGGATCGAACTCATGCCCCTACAGTGAAAGTGCAGAGTCTTAACTGGACTACCAGGGAAGTCACAGGGAAACGTAATTTTTTCTTTCATTAATTAAATGCTGTCACACTTGGGAAAAAAATTCTTAAAGAGTGACATTTTCCCTTCTACTTGTGCACAGCAGTGTACCCTTTCTCTGTTTATGAGTTATCTCTTCTTATTCATTTTCTATCTGTTGAGGGCCTATTTTAAGCGTAATCTGATTTATTTTTTCTTCACATCTAGGCATTTAATTAGTGGCATGTTTCAAGTGTCAGTGCTGTCTGTTAATAGAAAAGAACTCAAAATTTGAGTGGTAGAGGCCTCTATGTGGCCTTGACCAGCTCCTTTATGATGTTCAGTCTTCCCAGTTCTTCCCAGCTGCCGAGAAGAAGCAGGAAGCCATGTCTCTATGGGTGACTCAAAAGTTAGCAGTGCTAAGTGGAATGCGTAGAGCTGACAGTCAGATAACCGGATGTGGCCAGCTTCTGAGTTGTGCTGCAGTGCCCTTGTTAGCCGGGCCCAGGGAGACTGGCCACAGGCACCATCGTTCAGCGAGGACGGTGGGACTAAAAACAAGTCCTATAGCTTCTCATTGCAATAGCAGGACAAAAACTTGGATCCACCTTGAGCCTTTGTGCAAAAACTAAAAACATGTGAACTTTAAAACATGTTTAAAATATTAAAAATCTATTAAAGTTAAAACTGCAGAAGCTTAAAAAGTAATATACAGGCGATTATCTGAAATATTCTGTCCGAGGCTGGTTGATCACCTGCCAACCTCATCACTGATTTCATCCTAGCCCCACGGCTTCCAGGCAGCAGCTGGGCAAACAAGCTTGGAAAATGGTTCCTTCAAGATCAGCCAGAGAGCTTTGGTTAAACATACTTTCCATGAAATTACACAGAGACATTCTGATGGAATTCTGCACGTGTCAAAGCTTAACATAATTAAATAAGAGATTGAGAATATATCAATAATTAAATATAAGATTGATATTTAGGAAAAGTATCATTTCTGTGTACCTTTTATTGTTCCCACACTGTTCAAACCCAAGTGTGGTTGACAGGGACAATTTTACAGATGAGTGGTTTGGGAGAGGCAGTATCTGCTGCTAATTCAAAAAGCACTCATACAGGGCCCTTACAATCTCAGCTTGTCCCATCTCATCTCATTGTCTCATCTCTTGATTTCTTGCTATTAATTTTTTGTGTGATTTTCTTTCTCAATTAAAAGTACTTATTACTAATTTTTATAAATAATTTTTTAAAAATGAATAAAACAAAGTATAGCTTTGAATAAGGTATTTATGTAGTGTTGATTTCAACCTTTTGGGACTTCTTAATAATACAAGTATTAGTTCATATGTTTTCCCAAACAGGTCCTTTCTTTTTATGTCTTCCACAAGTACAGGACTTTTAAGGATATATATATATCCTATGTAAATGTTATCAGTAACAGCTATGTATTGAGCCCCTATTACGTGCTAGACAGCTTGTTGATAAGCAGTACCTCCTCTAATCTTCTAAACAATTCATTTTACAAAAGAAGAAACAGTCTCTGAAGAGTTAAACTTTTAGGAAATTTTATGACATGATCATAATTTGAATGTAGGTCTTTTTGACTCTAAAAGTCTATATTCTATTCAATTCACCCATGATCTACTTTCTCTTTCTAACTGAGTATTCCTTTAATTACTTTTTTTGGACAATATTTTTCTCTGAATTTATTGAGCCGATCATAATGATTTCGCTCCTATAGGGTTCAGTTCAGTTCAGTTCAGTCGCTCAGTTGTGTCTGACTCTTTGCAACCCCGTGAATCGCAGTACGCCAGGCCTCCCTGTCCATCACCAACTCCCGGAGTTCACTCAGATTCACATCCATCGAGTCAGTGATGCCATCCAGCCATCTCATCCTCTGTCGTCCCCTTCTCCTCGTGCCCCCAATCCCTCCCAGCATCAGAGTCTTTTCCAGTGAGTCAACTCTTCGCATGAGGTGGCCAAAGTACTGGTGTTTCAGCTTTAGCATCATTCCTTCCAAAGTTATATTGATTTTTTAAAGACAATTTAAAATTTCACAGTAATATTTTTTAAAGATTTATAGTGAACATAAATATAATAGAAAATTAAAATCACAAAGTTAAAACAATTCACTATGATTTAATCAGTCTGGATAGATGGGATATACTGCAGGAGAAAGTATCAAACAAAATCGTAATGACTTACAAAAACACAATTTAAATTCTCCGATATGGGTTAGTGGGACTTCTCTCCATCTATAATAGCAATTTGAAGTAGTCTTTTTTAACTTTTTATTTTGTGTTAGGATATTGCCGATTAACAATGTTGTGACAGTTTCAGGTGAACCACAAAGGGGCACAGCCATACATAGGTATGTATCCATTCTCCCCCAAACTCCTCTCCCATCCAGGCTGCCACATAACATCAAGCAGAGTTCCATGTGCTATAGAATAAATTCTTGTTGGTTATCCATTTTGAATACAGCAGTGTATACATGTTCGTCCCTGATTCCCTAACTATCCCTTTTGCCCAGCAACCACAAGTTCATTCTCTGTGAGTCTCTTTCTGCTTTGTAAGTTCGTTTGTATTGTTTCTTTTTAGATTCCACATATAAGGGATGTCATAAAACAGTTCTTCCCTGTCTGACTTCCTTCACTCAGCGTGACAATCTCTAGGTCCATCCACGTTGCTGCAAACGGTATGACTGCATTCCCTTACTGGCTGAGAAATATCTTTTTGTATACACGTACCACGTCTTCTTTACCCATTTTTCCGTCAGTGGGCGTTTGGTTGCTCCTGTCTTATTTATTTTGCTGTTGGGTCTTAGTTGCAGCACGTGGCATCTTCCTTGCGGCACGCAGGCTTCTCTCTAGTTGTGGTGCACAGGCTCTAGCTGGCTCAGTAGTCCTGTGGCGTGTGGGATCTTAGCTCCCCAACCAGGGATTGAACCCATATTCCCTGCATTGGAAGGTGGATTCTTAACCACTGGACCACCAGGGAAGTTCCTCAAAGTATTCTTTATCTCAAGATGTCGTCACTATACTTTTAATTTTGTGTTGCACTTTCTTCCTTCCTGATGGGCCAAGATTTCTTCTTTCATTATTTTCTTTCTGTTTAGAGAGTTTCCTTTAGCCGTTCTTTTGAGACAGGTCTTCTGGGAAAGTTCTCTTAATTTTCCTCCCTCTGAGAAAGTCCTGGTTTCTCCTTCATACCTAAAGGACGTGTTTGATGGATATAGAATTCTGGGTTGACGTTTCTTTTAACACATGAAAAACGTGCCACCTCTTTCTGGCCTCCATGGATTTTGATAAGAAAACCTGTTGTAATTCAAATTGTTTAACTCCTATAAATAATGCATCTTTTCTCTTTTGCTACTTTCAAGAATTTTTTCTTTGCTTTTAGTTTTCAAACGTTTGACTATGATGTGCCCTGGCATAAAGTTTGGGGGTTTATGATATTTGGGTTCATCAGTTTCGTGAATTTGTAAGCTTATGTTTTTTGGACAAATATTCAGGAAACTTAGGAAAAATTTCAGTCATTATTTCTTTGAGTTCTTTTTAATCTCTGCCCTCTTTCCAAGATTCTGGTGCCACAACACTAAGATCTTTTATATAGCTCCATAAGCCCCTGATTCTATGTTCATTTTTTTCTATTTTTATCTCTGTTGTTCAGATTGAGCTATTGCTATTGCTCTCTTTTCAAGTCCATGGATTCTTTCCACAGTTCTACTATGGGGCCAATCCACTGAACTTTTTGTTTGCACTTACTGTATTTTATATTTGAGTCCTAAAATCTCCATTTGCCCTTTTCTAATCTTCTAATTCTTTACTTTCTCCTTTCATTGGTTTTAAGTGTGCTCATAATGGCCCACTGATACATTATTATGATGGGTGCTTCAAAATCTTTCTTTGACAAGTCATTCTAACACCTATACCATCTAGATATGGGTATCTGATTATTACTTTTTCTTACTCATATTGAGAGATTTTCTTGATTCTTGGTATGAGTGATTTTTTTATCAAAGCACGAACATTTGGGGTATTATGCTATAAGACTTTGGGCTTCATTTAAATTTTATGTTTTACCAGACCTCCTGTGACACTGTTGTGGTGCTAACTTTTTCATCTCCACAGAGAAGTCTTTGCATGGGATCTAGCATTTTCTGTATGGTTCGCAAAGCTCCTGGTGATTTTTCAAAGTATTGTTATGTGAAACAATAAAACTATGGGGTGGAAGGAAGCACAGGTAATTCAGTCCAGGTATGCCTTCCTGGATGACTCATTTTTTTAAAACAGAGTACAGTGTTTTTTATTCACTGATAAACTTAAAGTCTGTTTCTAGATGTTTCTTCCTCTTGTATGCCTCATTTATTACCAAACAAAGCCCTATAAGGGGCAGTTTTACAATGCTCAGGTTCAAATCCACCCTCATCTTGACTAATCTTGAAGTAATAAAGTTCATAAGTCTCATCGTCAGATACAACCACATAAAGTCAACCATGAAGACTGTTCTTAAGATATTTCTTGGTAAGATACTTCAAATAGCTTTTGGAGAACTGTTTCTCAGGAAAAATCATTTTATTCTTGAAGCATTCAATATGAACAACATTCCCAAGATTTCTAGTTTTTCCATTGACTTTAACTTTCTCTAACAAAAAAATGTTCAAAATTTCCAGAATCAAAAATCCATCTTCTATTGGATGAGTCGGGTTCAAATTAAACCTCCAGGCTGACTTCTCAGGCTTCTTGTCTTTCTGCGGCATCATCTTGAAGACTGGCAGGGAATTAGAAAGAGACTGGATGATTGATTTAATGGAGAATTAGCTCATAGCCAATGAGGACAGACTCTGCTATGGTCTGAATGTCTTTGACCTCCATAAATTCATGTGTTGAAATTTTAACACCAAAGGTGGTCGTATTAATAGGTAATGGCTTTGAGAGGTGCTTCAGTTAAGGGGGGATCCTCATAAATGGGACTAGTAACTTATAAAAGAGGCTCCAGAGAGATCCCTAGCCATGTGAGGACACAATGAGACATCTACAACCTGGACAAGAGCCCTCACTGGACCATGCTAGCACCCCGATCTTGTACATCAAACCTCCAGAACTGTGAGAAATAAATTTCTGTTGTTTATAAAAACTTTATCTTGTCGGTGGGATTTTGTTACAGCAGCTTGAAAGGACTAAGACAGGCCCCCGGTGGATGGTAGCCCAGACCAGGGTGAAGAGGAGGACAAGAAGGGGATTTTGCAATCCACTGGAGATTGAAAGGTACTCAGTTTAAAAAATCAACATCAAAAAAGTTATTCTAAACCTATTATTAGAGGGAGCTGTGTTAAGCAACTAGTCTCCATGCTCTGAGTCAGAATTGAGTCAGATTCCTATGAAATTGAGTCAGAACACCAAGGGCCTGCCTAGGTCCAGGTCACGCATGCACAAACAAACAAACAAGAAAAGGTTTATAATAATTAGTTAGTTCCAGATGGAAAGAGATGATTGGAGAACAAAATCTGTATCACACAATGCCTGGTCATGTTTAGGTTTTCAAAGAAGAGGGTGAGTTACTGAGAACTTTGTTAAATGGCAACCTCAGAAAAGTTGGGGACCCATTGCTGGCAATAATTAGGAGTCCTAGCCAAGAATCCTCTGGCTTGAAAATAAGCCTGGAAAACGAAAGGCTTCCAATAAACCCTTTCAAGCCTGCAAGTGAGGGCTTTGCCTTCTTGGTATAAATCATGCCCTAGGTAATGAGCTTTGACTTGACACAATTGTAACTTTTCTTTGAAAACTCAGGATAAAAAATTAAATGGACTGATACCAGTCCTAGAGCTCACTTCATCTTTAGAATGCAACAAAATGTTAACTATGTATTTGATGGACATAAGATAACAAGGTAATCTAAGGCCTTTAAAGTCCTAGTAAGAATCCATGAGGGGCTTCCCTGGTAGCTCAGTAGTAAAGAATCCACCTACAATGCAAGAGACAGGGGTTTAATGCCTGGGTGGCGAAGATACCCTGGAGAAGGAAATGGCAACCCACTCCAGTATTTGCCTGGGAAACCCAATGGACAAAAGGATGGGGTCACAAAGAGTCAGACACAACTTACCAACTAAATTACACGAATTTATGCCAAGTAGGTGGGTGCTTAAGTAAACCCCTGAAAGACCTCTGCAGAGATCTTCAGATTGGGCTTTATTAGAACACAACAATATAGGTAAGTCTGGGTCCAAATGAATGATAACCTCATTATGAATTGAAGAACCCTCATGAATTTCAAGAAGTAGTAATCAGAAAAATGCTTATTCTGGCAAAACCATTTGCACTATTCAGTTATTAGATGTCATGTCACAAGAGAAAAGAACAATCTATGGTGTGAGGGCTACATTTTTATTATTCTAAAAGAAAATCTGTACCCATTAAACAATAATGCCTGATTCCTTCTTCCTTCTAGCCCTTGGTAACCTCTATTCTTTTTGTCTATGAATTTGCCTATTCTGGATACCTCATATAAGGAATCAAAGGGACATGCTCTGGCAAGATGGGCTGCCGGATGAACAGCCTGCTCAGTCTCCTGGGTCTTATCACCTGCAGGACAGTGTGGCCTCGTGTTAGGAACATGCACTGTCACCAGATGACCTGGATTTGGATCCTAGCTCTACTACTTCTTTTTCTCTTTTTTAATTAAAATACTTTTCTAATTGTGGTAAAATGCACATAACATTAAACTTATCATCTTAATGACCTGCCTCTTGCAGGTCAGGAAGCAACAGTTAGAACTGGACATGGAACAACAGACTGGTTCCAAATAGGAAAAGGAGTACGTCAAGGCTGTATACTGTCACCCTGCTTATTTAACTTCTATGCAGAGTACATCATGAGAAACACTGAACTGGATGATGCACAAGCTGCTGGGCTGGGAGAAATACCAATAACCTCAGATATGCAGATGACACCACCCTTATGGCAGAAAGTGAAGAAGAACTAAAGAGCCTCTTGATGAAAGTGAAAGTGGAGAGTGAAAAAGTTGGCTTAAAGTTCAACATTCAGAAAACGAAGATCATGGCATCTGGTCCCATCACTTCATGGGAAATAGATGGGGAAACAGTTGAAATAGTGGCTGACTTTATTTTGGGGGGTTCCAAAATTGCAGATGGTGATTGCAGCCATGAAATTAAAAGACGCTTACTCGTGGGAAGGAAAGTTATGACCAACCTAGACAGCATATTAAAAAGCAGAGACATTACTTTGCCAACAAAGGTCCATCTAATCAAGGCTATGGTTTTTCCAGTAGTCATGTATGGATGTGAGAGTTGGAATATAAAGAAAGCTGAGCACTAAAGAATCGAAGCTTTTGAACTGTGGTGTTGGAGAAGACTCTTGAGAGTCCCTTGGACTGCAAGAAGATCCAACCAGTCCATCCTAAAGATTAGTCCTGGGTGTCCATTGGAAAGACTGATGTTGAAGCTGAAACTCCAACACTTTGGCCACGTGATGCAAAGAGCTGACTCATTTGAAAAGACCCTGATGCTGGGAAAGATTGAGGGTGGGAGGAGAAGGGGATGACAGAGGATGAGATGGTTGGATGGCATCACCAATTCAATGGACATGAGTTTGGGTAAACTCTGGGAATTGGTGATGGACAGGGAGGCCTGGCATGCTGTGGTTCTTGGGGTCACAAAGAGTTGGACACGACTCAGTGACTGAACTGAACTGAATTGAACTTAATTATTTTTAAGTGGACAGTTCAACAGTGTTAAGTATATTCACATTGGGAAACCAATCTCCCAGACTCCATCTTGCAAGACTGAAACTCTATTAAGCAGGAGCTTCCTACTCCCTTCTACCCCCAGGCCCTGGCAACCACCATTATACAAGTCTTTCTAAATGTGGCTTTCCTTCTAAATAGGCTTCCCTGGTGACTCCACAGTGAAGAATCCACCTGCCAAGCAGGAGACGCGGGTTCAATCCCTGGCTCAGGAAGATCCCCTGGAGATGAACACAGCAATGGACTCCAGTATTCTTGCCTGATAAATCCCACACACAGAGAAGCCTGGTGGCCCCCAGTCCATGTGATCGCAAAAGAGTTGGACACAACTTAGCAACTAAACAAAATGTGACTATTCTAGATACCACTCAGATAGGTAGAGTCATACATCATTTGTGCTTTTGTGACTGACTTACTTCATTTAGCAAAATGTTTTTAAAGTTTGGCCAAGATGTGGCATCTATCAGAATTTCATTCTTTTATAAGGCTGAATAATATTACACTGTGGGTGTAAATGCATATATATATATACACACACCACATTCTATTTATCTATTCAGTCTGGATGGAGATTTACCAATTTTATTTTTCTTCTCACTCTGGAGGGTGTTGAGCTGAAGGGCGACATGATGTGATTTATAGTTCAGACTATCATTCTAGTTGCTCGATCTAAAATAGAATGTAGGAAAGCAGCATGGTGTTGGCACAAGAACGGACACATAGATCAATGGAACAGAACAGAGCTCAAAAATAAGCTCCCGCACCTAGAGTCAAATAGTCTATGACAAAAGGAGGCAAGAACACAAAATGGAGAAAAGACAGTCACCTCAACTGTGGTGCTGGGCAAACTAGACAGCTATAAGTGAAAGACTGAAATTAGAACATTCCCTCATACCACATAAAAAATAAACTCAAAATGGCTTAAACATCTACATGTAAGACACGAGGCCATAAAACTCCTAGAAGAGAGCACAGGCAGGACACTCTTTGACATAAACCATAGCATTATTTTCTCAGATTAGTCCCCCAAGCAAAAGAAATAAAAGCAAAAATAAACAAATGGCTCCCAATTAAACTTAAAAGTTTTTGCTCAGCAAAAAAACCATCAATAATATAAAAAGACAACCTACTGAGTAGGAGAAAATATTTGCAAATGATGTAGCCAACAAGAGGTTAACATGCAAACTATCCAAAAGCTCACACAACTCACTCCCAAAAAAGTGAGCAATGCAAGCAAACCCTGGGCAGAAAGCCTGAACAGACATCTTTCCAAAGGAGACACAGAGATTCTGGCTAATAGGCATATTAAAATATACTTGATATGGCTAATTATTAGAGAAATGCTAGTCAAAACCACAATGAAGTAACGCCTCACACCTGTCAGGATGACTGCCATCAAAAACTCTATAAATGACTAATGTTGAAGAGGATTTGGAAGAAAGGGAACCCCTGTACACTGTTGGTGGGAACATAAATTGGCAAAGCCACTACGGAAAACAGTATGGTGGGCCCTCAAAAAGCTGGACTTCCCTGGACTTCCCTGACCAGTGGTTAAAACTCCACGCTTCTACTGTAGGGGCCAAGGATTTGATCCCTGGTTGGGGACCTAAGATTCAACATGCACACCACATGCATGGCCAAAAGATTTAAAAAAAAAAAGAACTACCAAATGATCCAGCAATCTCACTCTAGGGTATATAATCTGGAAAAAATGAAAACACTAAACTGAAAAGATACACACTCCAATGTTTAGCACTACTATTTACAACAGCCAAGATGCAGATGCAAACCAAGTGCTCATCACAAATAACTGAGTTAAGAAGATGTGGTATATATATGTATAGATATAACGTATTATATATACACTCACAATGGAATATTACTCAGCCGTAAAAATAATGAATACTGCCATTTGCAGCAACATGGATGGACTTAGAGAATATTATGCTTAGTGAAATAAGTCAGATAAAAAAGCAAATGTATGTGATATCACTTATATGTGGAATCTAAAAATACAAATTAAATTTGTATACAAAACAGAAACACAGACATAGAAAAACAGACTTACAGATATAGAAAACAAGCTTGTGCTTACCAAAGGGGAGAGGGAAGCGGACAGGGGCAAATTATGATATGGAGTTAACAGATACAAATTCCTATATATAAAATAAATAAGCAACAAGGATTAGCACATGGAATTATACCCATCACCTTGCAATAACCTACAAGGGAATATACTGCTTCCCTGGTGGCTCATCCATAAAGAATCTGCCTGCCAATGCAGGGGATGCAAGTTTGATTCCTGGGTAGAGAAGATCCCCTGAGGGAGGAAATGGTAACCTACTCCAGTACCCTTGTTTGGAAAATTTCATGGATAGATGAGCTTGCAGGGCTACAGTCCATGGGGTCACAACTTAGCAACTAAACAATAACAACATAATGGAACATAATCTGCAAAAATACTGAACGATTATGCTGTACACCTGAAACTAACACAATATTGTAAATAACTACTCATCAACAACAAAAGCTGTATTTTCACACACACACAATAAAAGATAAGTTAAATAGAATGTAGAAGAGGAAAAGACAAGCAGGGAGTTCAATTAGAAGAGTATAAAATTAGTCCAAAGCAGAGATAATGATGGTGTAGGTTAGGCTGTTAGCAATGGAAATGATAAGTGGTTTATAATAGATTTTGATACTAGAGCAGATATCATTTACTGATAGCAGGAATTAGGGTACACCTGTATGAAGTAAACAGAAGAATCAAGCACTGTTACCAGTTTTTGGTCTGAACAACTGAAAGAATTGTCGTTTACTGGGAGGAGAAGAAGAAAAGTTTTGGAAATGAAAAAATTAAGAGCAGTTTTACAACTTAATCAAAAAAATGAGCAAAAGACCTAAACAGACATTTACACACAGATGTCCAACAGGCACATGAGAAGGTGTTCAACACTGCTAATTATCACAGAAATGCAAATCAAAACCTTACACCAATCAGAATGGCCATCATCTAAGTCTACAAATAGTAAATGCTAGAGAGGGTGTGGAGAAAAAGGAACCCTCCTACCCTGTTGGTGGGAATGTCAGCTGGTACAGTCGCTATGTCGAACAGCACAGAGACTGCTTAGAGAAACGAAACCCAGAGTTATCCTATGATCCAACAATCCCACAGCTGGGCATATATCCAGAAAAGATGAAAACTCTAAATTCGAAAAGGTACATGTACAAATGTTCACAGCAGCACTATTTATAATAGCCAAGACATGGAAACAACCTAAATGTCTACCAACAGACGAATGGATAAAGAAGATGTGGTACACACACACACACACAGAAATATTACTCAGCCAGGCAAAAAGAATAAGACAATGCCATTTGCAGCACCATGGATGGACCTAGAGATTATCCCACTAAGTGAAGTCAGACAGAGAATGACAAATATGTATCACTTTAGAATCTAAAAAAAAAAATGATACAAAGGAATTCATTTACAAAACAGAAATAGACTCACAGACACAGAAAACAAACTTGTGGTTACCAAAGGGGAAGAGGGGGGAGGGATAAATTAGGAATTTGGGATGAACATATCTATACACTGTATATAAAATAAAAAACAAGGACCTATTCAGTTCAGTTCAGCTCAGTCGCTCAGTTGTGTCCTACTCTTTGCAACCCCATGAATCACACCATGCCAGGCCTCCCTGTCCATCACCAACTCCCAGAGTTCACCCAAACTCATGTCCATTGAGTCGGCGATGCCATCCAGCCATCTCATCCTCTGTCGTCCCCTTCTCCTCCTGCCCCCAATCCCTCCCAGCATCAGGGTCTTTTCCAATGAGTCAACTCTTCGCATGAGGTGGCCAAAGTATTGGAGTTTTCAGCTTTAGCATCGGTCCTTCCAATGAACACCCAGGACTGATCTCCTTTAGAATGGACTGGTTGGATCTCCTTGCAGTCCAAGGGACTTTCAAGAGTCTTCTCCAACACCACAGTTCAAAAGCATCAATTCTTCGGCGCTCAGCTTTCTTCACAGTCCAACTCTCACATCCATACATGACTCCTGGAAAAACCATAGCCTTGACTACACAGACCTTTGTTGGTAAAGTAATGTCTCTGCTTTTGAATATGCTATCTAGGTTGGTCATAACTTTCCTTCCAAGGAGTAAGCGTCTTTTAATTTCATGGCTGCACTCACCATCTGCAGTGATGGAAGTATATTTGATATCCTGTAATAACCTATAATGGAAAAGAATCTGAAAAGGAATATAGATTCTTACATCTACATCTACATATACATGATGAAATCACTTTGCTGTACACCTGAAACACTGTGAACCAACTGTACTCCAACAAAAAATTAATTTAAAAAAAGAGCCCAATTTTAGGTATGTTAAATTTGAGATGTCTGTTAAATTTCCAAGGAGGCAGTTGACTGTATCATTTGGAGTTCAGAGAAGATTAGACTGTTGATGTAAAATTTGAGAGTCATCAACATATCAATCGCGTCGCATTTGGATTTTGGGGAAGCATATTCTAAGGCAGACTTCAGTGTCTAGAATGTGGAATAGGGAATGTCATCAACATCTCTGGAAGGCAGGAGAGAGCTATGATGAGCTGTGATGCAGGCCGGACAACCCGAGATGACTACATGGGAAGCTCTGGAGCGGAAATGGCCTGTCAGAGTTGTCCTCTGTGAGGCTGAGATAGTAAACCCTTGATGCTCTTGCCTCAACCAGTTATCAAACGTTGACCACCTCCAGAAGGACATGTCCTCGGGCGAGGAGGTTCTGTCAACTGCTGGCAGGTGAAGCCTGAGCAGCTGGGGCACAAGCCCTTCCTTGAAGGTGCATCTGCTGGTTCGTCAGAGTGTCCACCATGAACAGTGTTTAAACTCATACGGCTGGATCAGCTCGCCGAGACAGCGATGCAGTTAAAGAGGCATGATGACGGGGCTCCGAGGCACCGTGAGAGACCAGGGGAATAAGAAGGATGCAGCAAAACAGTTTAGGAGACGTAGCTGGTGAAGCCAGAAAAAAAAGAGCGACCAGGAGACTCTGGAAGCCAAGTCAAGCGAGCATGCTACCGCTATCACTCCCACTACCGTTCTTGGTACAATTCGATCGTCACAGCACTACAAATCAGATGATCTTATTATCACCCCCACGTTTTGAGGCACAGCGTTTAAAGGTCCCTATCCAAGTCACACAGCTTGTGGTGGTTGGAGCTCTAATTTTGAACCTTTGCTGGCTTCAGAGTCCACACCCCTGACTGCCTCACTACCTGAACTCCAAACAACTGTGTAACATACTGTCAATCAGGTGACGTAAAAAAACCGCAAACTCACCCCTGAATTTGGCAATGTGCACTTATCAGCAAGGGCAGTTTTGTTGGAACTGTGGGAGTGAGAGCCTGAAGGTGGTAAATTCAAACACAGTACTTAGCAGCAGTTCCCTGGTAGTCCAATGGTTAGGACCCTCCTGACAATGGACCAGACTGTTGCTATCGCTTGGCCTTGAACACTTGGTTTGTTGCTATCAAATTGATTCAACCATCATTTTATTTTGATTATCAAAGAATGCTTGCCAGCAGATATAATTTTGAAGGCTAGAGAAACACACTGATCTCTACTTTGGGGAGTGGAAGTGCAGAATCCTAACCACTGGACTGCCGGGGAATTCCCTCTTTCTATATTTACTGTATGGCCATGATAGTAAGGAGAGGGGGAGCTGAAACAATTGAGTTGTAATAAACCACATTATCCTTCCTCCCAGCAATGTCTTCCAGTCTCCCCTTCCTCTCTGAACAACTTCTCCATGAGTTCTGGAGAAGAAACACGTGCACTGTGCTCCCCTGTGCTGGAAAGTCTCTGCTAAAGTGTGTGGAGCTTTCATTTCTTCTCACCCAGAGGAGAGGCCTGTCCCCATACGTGGACAGGAGGGGTGGACCCGCAAAAGCATCAACAGAGACACTGAAGGAGGAAGGAACTCACTAAAAAGGGATAAATATTAAGCCCTTGTAAAAAAGAATTCATTTGAATCAGTTCTGATGAGATGGATGAAACTGGAGCCGATTATACAGAGTGAAGTAAGCCGGAAAGAAAAACACCAATACAGTATACTAACACATAAATATGGAATTTAGGAAGATGGCAATGACGACCCTGTATGTAAGACAGGGAAAGAGACACAGATGTGTATAACGGACCTTTGGACTCAGAGGGAGAGGGAGAGGGTGGGATGATTTGGGAGAATGACATCCTAACATGTATACTATCATGTAAGAATTGAATCGCCAGTCTATGTCTGACGCAGGATGCAGCATGCTTGGGGCTGGTGCATGGGGATGACCCAGAGAGATGTTATGGGGAGGGAGGTGGGAGGGGGGTTCATGTTTGGGAACGCATGTAAGAATTAAAGATATTAAAATTTAAAAAATAAAAAAACTAAAAAAAAAATATTAAGCCCTGCTCTTAGCTACTTGAGGCAGTGAAGGCAAGGGAAAGTATGGCTGAGCAGCAGCGCAGGTAATACGTTGTGGAGTATCAGGTTATCACACATGACACAAAACTCGTGTCTCAGACAAATTTGAGCCAAAGAGAGATTTATTGCATCCTGCATTTAAAAAGTCCAGAGGCAGTCTCAGTTTAGGCAAATCTGGATCAGGGATTCAAAAGATATCATCATAATTCACTCTCTGTCTCATCTGCGTTTTCCTCTTTACTGGCTTCATTCTCATCCTGCTGATCCCATGTTGGGGCAAGTTGGCTGCCAGCCATTCTAGGCTAATATCTTTTTTTACTTTCAGGTTCCCTGGTGGCTCAGATGGTAAAGAACCTGTCTGCAATGCAGAAGATCTGGGGTTAATTCTCAGGTCAGGAAGATCCCTTGGAGAAGGGAATGGTAACCCACTCCAGTGTTCTTGCCTGGAGAATTCCATGGACAGAGGAGCCTGACAGGCTATAGTCCATGGGGTCACAAAGTGTTAAAAAGAGTTTTAATGCTACAGATAGAGAACTTCTATTCTTACAGTTCAGTAAGCCCTAAAACTGAGTCTCACTGGCTCTGATTGCTCTAACTTGAGTCACATGGCCATCCTTGAATCAATTAGAGATGCCTTCAACTGCAGATAACAGCAAACTTGATAAAACAAAATGAAGTTCACGTTCCTTATATTAAAAGATGTGTGGAGTAGATAGCCACTGCTGATGAGTCAATGGACTGACACTTTTCATAGTTCTTTTTTTTAATCGCAAGATGGCTGCCGCAGTTCCAAAAAACCACATCCAGGTTCTAGGCAGGAAAAAGGATACTATGGGAAGAAAATGTCCCTCTTTGGAGAAAGCACAAGTTTTCCCCAAAGCACCTGGCAGACTTCTGCTTATGACCCACTGATCATTAGTGGGTCACAAGGCTACCCCTACCTTCAAGGGAGGTTGGGAGCCAAGTATTTTGCTCTTCCAGACTCTCTAGTTGAGATAGGCTGGGAAGAAGGGGATTGAGAATGGGAATTGGGTTCGCCTATCAGTGGGATCTGCCGTACAGGTAATGCTCTGACTGGCAGAGCCTGGCTGGCAAGTCCACTTCTGAAGCTGGGGTGGACTCATCTCCCCCAGGACTGAACTGAGCATGACAGAGGAAAACCAGGTGCTATAAACATGAAAAGGAGGAATGGATGTTAGTCAGACAAGAATAAAATGTGTCTATCGTATATGCTTAAGGCCAACTTGTGACTTGGCCTCACCAGAAGTGAAAGTGAAAGTGTCGCTTAGTCATGTCTGACTCTTTGTGACCCCATGGACTGTATTGTCCGCAGAATTCTCCAGGCCAGAATACTGGAGTGGGTAGCCTTTCCCTTCTCCAGGGGATCTTCCCAACCCAGGGATCGAACCCAAATCTCCCTCATTGCAGGTGGATTCTTTACCAGCTGAGCCACAAGGGAAGCCCTCATCAGAAGTACGCAGTATCTAACGGCAGACATAAGAAAGCAAAATTTACATGTATTTACCTCAGCATTATCTCAGGTGATATTTCATATCCCTTTCAGTTCTAAAAGGTGAAGTGATAATAGCTTCAATTACATGAACCATCTAATTTATTTCATAATAGTTCAATTAAAATTTTCCTCCTTTTAAAAAGTATTTTATTTTTGGCCATGCCAGGTCTTAGTTGGGGTATGCGGGATCTTCGATCTTCACTGCAGCATGTGGGATCTAGTTCCCTGACCAGGGATGGAACCTGGGCCCCCTGCATCAGAAGCACAGAGTCTCAGCCACTGGACCACCAAGGAAGACCCCCAAAAGTCCCTCCTTCCCCCCCCCCCTCAGAGCATCTGTTGGTGTGTTAAGGAATATCTGTTTTACTTAGAAGACTATTCAGATTTAGTAATATATGCTAAGAAATTAGTGTTAGGTACTTCCACATAGATTATTTTACGCAGTCCTACCACAGAATCCATTAACTGATGAGGAAACTGAGGTTACATGACTTGTTCAAGGTCTTGTGAGCTTTATGTTCCAAGCTAACATACTCCCTACTCCCCAGATACTTTTCTTCTTGCCATATCACAACTGCAGCATGACTGCCTCAGAAGAGAAAGGGCCCATTCCAATGAAACCAGGTCACTGGGGCAGTTTTCAAATATCCTAAAAACTCTTTTTTTCCCCTCCATGGAAAATCGAATGAAGTGCCAATCACTCCTGGACTGAAGGTCCTAAACCTCTTCAAGAGGCAACCCTCTACCTTAATTTAAGAGTGGCTATTTAGGATGCCTTACATGGGTTTTGTGACTTTTTCCAGCTGGACTCTCCAAGGCATTCCAACTAGCCTAGTGCCCTGAAGCAAAAAAAAGTCACCTACCCAGCAATAGCTCCCCTGCCACTGACAGTCCTCAGGCTGGTGCACCCTCCTTATGCACAAAGCTTCCTGCACCACAGCAGACTGTACTGAGCAGAGTGTTCCCAGGCAGGGATTAGAAAGACTAATCTGTTATATCAGCTGAACCCGACTACCAGGGGCCTCCTTTGATTTCTAAGTGTGGCATTCTAGGGTCCTCCCTTGGCAGAAACTCAGCTTTCTGAATAGAGTTTTTCTGCATTGCTGTATACTTAATATAAACTTCTTAATATGTGGTTGACTAGGTAGATGGTAGCTCCTTCTCAAAAATCCAGGTTGTAAAATATACACATGAGCAGATAACACAGGACATCCCCCCCAAAAAACAATAAATGTATAAGGTTCATTGTTTTGGAACAAATTTTCTTCACATTGCAATGATCAGTTGTATAATAATCAGTGAACACTTACAGACACTTCTAGCATTTTTTATTAGTTGGGATTAGTTATGCCCAACTATTACATATATGAAAAAAAATCTGAACTCTTATTAGATACAATTTGATTCCAACCTGAAAAGAAAAATGTTTAATATACTTCCTTCCAGCTTTAGAATTAATGTCACTGAAGAGTGACCTAAATTACAAAATTTGGATTTAATTTCCTAAAATTACATGAGATATTTAAAAAATCTGCTATATCTGAGTACTTATTTTGATCAATCATTTCAGTACTGTCCAAACAAAATAAAATGGAGAAAGAAATTATTATATAAATATTCCAGTTACAAAATTTTCTCTTATAATGATCAAAAGTTGGCTCTGGTAAAGTCACTGACCATAATAAGTTTATATTACCAATGCCAACTAGAAAATATATTCACTTAAATTTTCCTGAAAAGAAAACATATTATCAACAAATATTGAAATATAGTGAAATGGGATTCCCAGGTGGCTTAGTGGTAAATAAACCATCTGCCAATGTAGGAGACACAGATTCGATCCTTGGGTCAGGAAGATCCCTTGAAGAAGAAAATGGCAAAGCACTCCAGTATTCTTGCCTGTGAAATCCCATGGACAGAGGAGCCTGGTGGGCTATAGTCTATGGGGTTGCAAAGAGCTGGACACGACTGAGTGACTGAGCACGTAGGCATGCAGTTAGTGATGAGTATTTCAAACTATTAAGAGGGAAACTTATTAACACTTGTAATTTCCTTTGAAAGACATAAGCACACTGATATTCATGCATGTGCGCTCACTCAACCATGTCTGACTCTTTGGGACCCCATAGACTAATAGCCTGCCAGGCTCCTCCACCCATGAGATTCCCCAGGCAAGAATAATTGAGTGGGTTGCCATGCCCTTCTCCAGGGAATCTTCCCGACCCAAGGACCAAACCTGAGTCCCCTGCATCTCCTATACCGGCAGATGGATTCTTTACCATTTCTTTACTGAGCCACCTGGGAAGTCACTGATATTCACTGCAGCACTATTTATAATAGTCAAGATATAGAAGCAACTAAAGTGTCCAGCAACAGATGAATTAACAAGAAGATATGGTGTACATATATACACACAGTGGGCTTCCCTAGTGGCTCACTGGTAAAGAATCCACATGCAAATGCAGGAGACGTGGGTTTGATCCTTGGGTCAAAAGATCCTCTGAAGGAGGAAATGGCAACCCAATTCAGTATTCTTGCCTGAGAAATCCCACAGACAGAGGAGCCTGGTGGGCTAGTCTATGGGGTGGCAAAAGAATCAGACAAGACTTAGTGACTAAACAACAACATATATACGTGTGTGTGTGTGTGTGTGTGTATACATACAATAGAACATTACTCAGCCAAACAAAAAAATGAAATCTTGCCATTTGAGGCAACATGGATGGATATAGAGGGCATTACACTAAGTGAAATAAGTCAGGTAGACAAAGACAAATATTGGATGTTATCATTTACATGAGAAATCTAAAAAATAAAACAGATGAATAAATACAACAAAGGAGAAACAGAGTCACAGACACAGAGATCAAACTGTTGCTTACCACTGGGGAGAGGGAAGGGGGTGGGGCAGTGATAGGAGTAAGAAACAAAGGAGGTGCAGCCACCATGCATAAAATAAGTAATCTACAAGGATATGCTGTACAGCGCAGGGAACATAGCCAGTATTTTATAATAACCTTAAATGGAGGGTAACCTATAATACTGAATCACTATATTGTATACCTGAAACCAATATAATACAGTACATCAAGTGTATTTCAGTTTAAAAGAAGAATACATATGATGTCAAGCACACGAAATGGTACTAAACCTCATGAGTCACCAAGATAATATAATTTTAAACCACAATTAGGCACCATTTCCTACACATCAGAATGGCCACAGTAAAAAAAAAAAAAAAACCAAAAACCTCTAACAATGTTAAATGTTAGCAAGAATATGAAACAACTTGACCCGTCATACATTGCTGGTAAACTTAGTACAACCACTTTGGAGGAATTAGTAGTTTCCAATGAACTCAAACATACCTTTACCCTATGACTTAGTAATTATGCTTTTACGTATCTACCAAAGAGAACTACACAAATAGTCACAGCAGTGTTTGTTATAGAGGTCTCAAATGAGAAATGAACTGAAAGCACAAACACAGAAAGTGCAAGTGAAGTTGCTCAATCGTGCCCGACTCTTTGGGACCCCGCGGACTATAGCCTACTAGGCTCCTCACTCCATGGGATTCTCCAGGCAAGAATACTGGAATGGGTTGCCATTTCCTTCTCCAGGGGAGCTTCCCAACCCAGGGATCGAACCTGGGTCTCCTGCAGTGCAGGCAGACGCTTTAACCTCTGAGCCACCACACAGAAGGATGGGTTTTTAAAATGGTGCTGTAGGGCTTCTCTGGTGGTTCAGTGGTTAAGAATCTGCTAAATGCACGGAACACGGGTTCAGTCCCTGCTCTGGGATGCCATGGGGCAACTAAGTCCATGCGCCACAACTCCTGAGCCTCTGGTCTAGAGCCCTCAAACCACAGCTACTAAAACCCACAGGCCTAGAGCTCGTGCTCTGCCGAAGAGAAGCCAGGGCAGTGAGGAGCCCGGGCACCACAACTAGAGTGAGTGCCCACGTTCACGGCAACTAGAAAACGCCCACACGCAGCAATGAAGACACAGTGCAGCCAAATAGTTAAATCAACAAATACTTGCTAAAAATGTGGTGTGAAACATGGAGGAAATAATTGATAAACTTTATTTCATGAAAATTAAAAACTTGGCTTTGTGAAACAAAGTTATAAAGAGAATCAGAAAAGAAGCCACAGACTGGGAGAAAACATTTGCAAAAGACACACCTCACAAAGGACTATTATCTAAGATACACAAAGAACTTTGAAAACTGAATAATAAGAAAATCCGAATTTTAAAATGGGCCAAAGACAACATACAAATGGCAAGTAAGCACATGAAAAGATGTCCCACATCGTATATCATCAGGGAAATGATAATTAGGTCAAAATCTAGAGCATGACGACCCCAAATGCTGGGGAGAATGCGGAGCAACAGGAACCGTTATTCATCACTGGTGGGAATGCAAAATGGTACAGCCACTTTGGAAGACAGTTTGGTGGTTCCTTACAAAACTAAATATACTCTTAGCAAACAACCAAGCAATTGTGCTCCTTGGTATTTATCCAAAAGAGCTGAAAACTTATATCCACTTAAAAACCTGCCCAAAGAGGTTCAGAGCAGCTTTACTCATAATTGCTAAAACTTGGATGCAACCAAGGTGCTCTACAGTAGATGAACAGACACATAAATATAACCCAGAAAATGAGATAATATTCAGCATTAATATGAAATGAACTATCAAGCCATAGAGGGCAGCTCCCCTGTCCCTGGGATTCTCCAGGCAGGAACACTGGAGTGGGTTGCCATTTCCTTCTCCAATGCATGAAAGTGAAAAGTGAAAGTGAAGTCGCTCAGTCGCGTCTGACTCTCAGCGACCCCATGGACTGCAGCCTACCAGGCTTCTCCATCCATGGGATTTTCCAGGCAAGAGTACTGGAGTGGGGTGCCACTGCCTTCTCCGGAAAAGACATGGGAGAATCCTAAATGCATATTACTAAAAGAAGCCAATCTGATAAGGCTACATACTATATGATTCCAACTGTCTGACATCATGGAATAGAAAACTAAAGAGACAGTGAAAAGACCAATGGTTGTCAGGGATATGAAAGGTTTGGTGGGTGTTGGAGAAATGAAAAGACAGAAGACAAAGGATTTTTAGGGCAGTGAAAACATTGTGTATGATATTATATAAAGATGGATACATGGATATATTTGTTGAAAACTGTAGAACATACACCACCAGGAATAAACCCTTAGGTAAACTATCAACTTTGGGAGATTATGACACATCAAAGTAGGGTCACTTTTGATAAAATATAGTGTTTTGGTGAGTAATGTTGACAGTGGGGAAGGCTATACATGTGTATATGGAAAATCTACTTACCTTCCTCTCAGTTTTATTGTAAACCTAAAACTGTTAAAAAAAATAAACGTTTAAAAAACGTGATATTTATTTATATAAAGAAATACTACTCAGCAACTAAAAGTAACAAACTCTGAAATCAGCGATGGCGTGGATAAATCTTAGAAATATGCTGAGTGAAAGAAGCCAGGCATGAAATAGTGCATTACTGTATGATTCCATATATATGAGGCCCAGGACCAGCCTCAACAAGTCTATGGAGAGAGAAATCAGGAATGCGTTTCCTTGGAAAGAGAGAGACAGGACTGGAAAGGGCATGAAGAAACCTGCTGGGTGACAGAATGTTCTATACCTTTTTTTCATGTGTAAGATTTCATCTGTAAGATTGTCAGCTCACTAAACTGATCGCATAAGATCTATGTGTATAATTTTACCTGAATTACCTCAATTTAAAATGCACAGGGGGGGAAGGGAGAGAAGGAGAAGAAATGCGACCACCATGCTCAGCAGCTCCTGCCCTCAGCCCAGCTCCACCTGGTCTCCGGTAGCTCCCTAGCGTGAAGTGGTGTTTATTTTCCATTTGGGGGTAGAGGAGAAAGAACAGGTGCAAGTGCTTTCATTGGATCTGGAATCTGGCTATGGGAGTCCACGTTCATGTGATCGATGATTTTGTGGAAATATTGTTTGAAATGGTGTGTATTACTAGCACCTGCAAATAAATGTTTGGAGGAATTTGGTGATAAGCTAATGCAATCTTCTCCCAGAAAAACAAAATTTAACTGCTCTAAGTTTTTCTACACAATTTTAGGGGTTGGAATAGCATAAGTATGTATAGAACTATTTTTAGATCTTTCATATAAAAAATGAAGCTGCCTGATAAAAGATGATTTTCTAATTTCTTACTAATACAATGTGACAGTACCTTCAGATCAACACTTTTGATGAGATAAACACTACTAAGAGTACCCAGATAATGAAAATATTAAGCTTCATTTCATTTGATTTCACACATTTAATTTTGTTGGCTATTCTACATGACTTCTATTAGTAAAAGTTATTCCTCTTAAAGTAAGATGGGAATTAATTTATTATCCCTTATTATCCTATTTCTTCCAGCTATATTTTGCTATTAAAATTTTTTTAATTTTGAAAAATAAGCATAGGCCTGAAGATATTCTCTCACATAACATCCAAATTACCTTATTTTTGCTTTTTTTCTCATGTGCGTCATAACAAGCTGATTTCTCATCTCGTTTTTCATTCTATCCTCTTCAGAGTAAAACCTGCAACAAAAACAACAAAAAAACTCCATATAAACTTTAAAATTTTCATTTAACTTGCATGGGCCCCAAGTCAAAAAACATAAAACACTTACAGGTTGTCTTTTGGTTCTGTGTAACTCCTATTTTTCCACAATATATCACAACTTTTTAAGCACAGCCATATGCAGTTCATTTTCAGATTATTTACCAAAATAGAAAAATGATACAGGGCTCTAACATGTCTTAGGAAAGAAAGAAGGCTGTGCAGTTAACTAAGTTCCAGTTAATGCACTTACGTATTTTAGACCACACTGATGGAATTGATAATCATGACTAATGTATAATATTTCAGTGCTTGATAAAGTTCTGGTAGTATTCTAATAGATGACGATGCATACAGAAAACTTTGCTGATTTGAAGTCTATGAAAGGGAATACAAGAAGAAAGTTTTATGTGAGTTCAGGTATCTTAATTACATAATAATGAGGAGTTTGTCAACTTTACCAGAAGAAGAGGAAGATGAGGATGAGAGAAAGAGAGAAGGGGAGAAGAGGAAGATAAAGATGGGAGGGGAGGAAAAAGAAAGGAAAGAGGCAGAAGGAGAAAGATAAGGTAGGAGGGAAAGTGAAAGCGGGAGAAAATGGGGAATGAAAAGAATTAGAAAGTGACAGAGAAGATCCAAGGTAAAACACCTGAAAGAATTTTTAAGTATAAGATTAGATAAAGGTACAAATGATACAGGAAGTTAGGAATGGGCAACCTAGGAGTTTATTCTATTTGCTTCATATGCACTTGAAACTTTCCATAATAAAAGACATTTTAACAAAAGAAATAGAGTGATTCACCAAGGAGAAAAAGCATTTAATTATCTCAGTAAACATCCAGAATGCATTTCATAAAATTTAACACCTGTTCATGATTAAAACTCTTGGTTCAGTTCAGTTCAGTTCAGTCGCTCAGTCGTGTCCGACTCTGCGACCCCATGAATCTCAGCACCCCAGGCCTCCCTGTCCATCACCAACTCCCGGAGTTCACTCAGACTCGCATCCATTGAGTCAGTGATGCCATCCAGCCATCTCATCCTCTGTCGTCCCCTTCTCCTCCTGCCCCCAATCCCTCCCAGCATCAGAGTCTTTTCCAATGAGTCAACTCTTCACATGAGGTGGCCAAAGTACCGGAGTTTCAGCTTCCAAAGAAATCTCAGGGTTGATCTCCTTCAGAATGGACTGGTTGGATCTCCTTGCAGTCCAAGGGACTCTCAAGAGTCTTCTCCAACACCACAGTTCAAAAGCATCAATTCTTTGGCGCTCAGCCTTCTTCACAGTCCAACTCTCACATCCATACATGACCACTGGAAAACCATAGCCTTGACTAGACGGACCTTAGTCGGCAAAGTAATGTCTCTGCTTTTGAATATACGATCTAGGTTGGTCATAACTTTCCTTCCAAGGAGTAAGCGTCTTTTAATTTCATGGCTGCAGTCACCATCTGCAGTGATTTTGGAGCCCCCCAAAATAAAGTCTGACACTGTTTCCACTGTTTCCCCATCTATTTCCCATGAAGTGATGGGACCGGATGCCATGATCTTCATTTTCGGAATGTTGAGCTTTAAGCCAACTTTTTCACTCTCCTCTTTCACTTTCATCAAGACCCTCTTTAGTTCCTCTTCACTTTCTGACATAAGGGTGGTGTCATCTGCATGTCTGAGGTTATTGATATTTCTCCCATCAATCTTGATTCCAGCTTGTGTTTCTTCCAGCCCAGCATTTCTCATGATGTACTCTGCATGTAAGTTAAATAAGCAGGGTGACAATATACAGCCTTGACATACTCCTTTTCCTATTTGGAACCAGTCTGTTGTTCCATGTCCAGTTCTAACTGTTGCTTCCTGACCTGCATACAGATTTCTCAAGCGGCAGGTCAGGTGGTCTGGTATTACCATCTCTTGAAGAATTTTCCAGTTTGTTGTGATCCACACAGTCAAAGGCTTTGGCATAGTCAATAAAGCAGAAATAGATGTTTTTCTGGAACTCTTGCTTTTCCATGATCCAGCGGATGTTGGCAATTTGATCTTTGGTTCCTCTGCCTTTTCTAAAACTAGCTTGAACATCGGGAAGTTCATGGTTCACGTATTGCTGAAGCCTGGCTTGGAGAATTTTGAGCATTACTTTACTAGTGTGTGAGATGAGTGCAATTGTGCGGTAGTTTGAGCATTCTTTGGCATTGCCTTTCTTAGGGATTGGAATGAAAACTGACCTTTTCCAGTCCTGTGGCCACTGCTGAGTTTTTGAAAGGAAATTCATTTATCTAATAAGGTTATATATGAAATCTTATAAGTGACATCAAACTTAATGATGAAATATAAGTGAATTTGGGAAGGTTACAGGATACAAATTTAATATGCAAAATAAATTTTATTTCTATTAGCAATGAACAACTCAAAAATTAAAATAAAACAATGCTATTTTTAAATAACCAAAAATATCTAGAATAATTTTAATGAAATTGTGCAAAATTTCTGTTTAAAAACATTTGCTGAAACACTAAAAAAGACCTAAACAGATGAAGAGATATACCACATTCATGTATTAGAAGACTTAATACTGTTAAGATGACAATTCTCATCATATCTTTTATAGATTCAATGCAATTCCAATAAAAACCCCATGAGGGCTTTTTTGGTTGAAATCAACAACTTATTTTAAAATATACATGGAAGTGGATAGGACTCAGAATAACTAAAACAATATTGAAAAACAAGGGCAAAGCTCTAGGGCAAACTTTACCTCATTTCAAGACTTATTAAATAAAAAGCTACAATATTGAAAGACAAGGTAGTCATGGCAATAGAATGAACAAATAGTAATACAGAACAGAGAGTCCAAAAATAGACCATACCCTATAGTAATTTTAACAAAACAACCAAAGCAATTCAATGAAGGAAGAAAAAGTTTCCCAATAAACAGTGCTGAACAACTGGATAACTGTGGGAGAAAAAAAATGAACACCAACTACCCCTCAACTTTACTGCATATTAAACAAAAATTATTAATTTGATATGCATCTGTATGCAGGTCAGGAAGCAGCAGTTAGAACTGGACATGGAACAACAGACTGGTTCCAAATAGGAAAAGGAGTATGTCAAGGCTGTATATTGTCACCCTGCTTATTTAACTTACATGCAGAGTACATCATGAGAAACGCTGGGCTGGAAGAAACACAAGCTGGAATCAAGATTGCTGGGAGAAATATCAATAACCTCAGATATACAGATAACACCACCCTTATGGCAGAAAGCGAAGAAGAACTAAAGAGCCTCTTGATGAAAGTGAAAGAGGAGAGTGAAAAAGTTGGCTTAAAGCTCAACATTCAGAAAACGAAGATCATGGCATCTGGTCCCTTCACTTCATGGGAAATAGATGGGGAAACAGTGGAAACAGTGTCAGACTTTATTCTTTTGGGCTCCAAAATCACTGCAGATGGTGACTGCAGCCATGAAATTAACAGATGCTTACTCCTTGGAAGAAAAGTTATGACCAACCTAGATCGTATATTCAAAAGCAGAGACATTACTTTGCCGACTAAGGTCCGTCTAGTCAAGGCTATGGTTTTTCCAGTGGTCATGTATGGATGTGAGAGTTGGACTGTGAAGAAGGCTGAGCGCCAAAGAATTGATGCTTTTGAACTGTGGTGTTGGAGAAGACTCTTGAGAGTCCCTTGGACTGCAAGGAGATCCAACCAGTCCATTCTGAGGGAGATCAGCCCTGGGATTTCTTTGGAAGGAATGATGCTAAAGCTGAAACTCCAGTACTTTGGCCACCTGATGAGAAGAGTTGACTCATTGGAAAAGACTCTGATGCTGGGAGGGATTGGGGGCAGGAGGAGAAGGGGATGACAGAGGATGAGATGGCTGGATGGCATCACTGACTTGATGGATGCGAGTCTGAGTGAACTCCGGGAGTTGGTGATGGACAGGGAGGCCTGGCGTGCTGCAATTCATGGGGTCGCAAAGAGTCGAACACAACTGAGCGACTGAACTGAACTGAACTGATAGGCCTAAATGTGAAAACTAAAATGATAAATCTTTCAGAAGAACATACAGTAAAATATATTTGTAACTTGGGGGTAGAGAAAGAGGAGGTCAGAAAACATTTTTCATATAGGACACAAAAAGCACTATCTGTAAAAGACAACAATAGCCCCCCCCCAAAGAAAACAGTAAATAAATTTGACTACATCAAAATTCAAAACTCAGCAATAAAAAGTAATAACTGAATACATGCAATAATAACAGATGAATCTCACAGATGTAATTTTAGCCGAGTAAAAGAAGCCAGGCACAAGTAGTCCATATTACACAGTTTGGTGTTTTGTTTTCAAATTTATTTGGCTGCACCGGGTCTTAGCTGCAGCAGGTGGATTCTTGAGTTGTGACTTAGCTACTAGACCATCAGGGAAGTCCCTACAACTTGTTTTATAAATTTCAAAAACATACAAGACTCATTTCCATTGACAGAAATAAAGATAGTCATTGCATTGGGTAGAGAGGAATGGGGGGCTGACCAGAAAGGAGGGAATTATCTGGAGTGACAAAAATATTCTTTAACTTGCCGTGGATGAGAGTTACAGGGATGTATGAATTCGTCAAACTTCATTCAGCTGCTCCCTTAAGATCTGTATATTTCACTTTATGTAAAGTATACCTCAGCAGAAGGCAATTTAAAATAAATCCTTTTGCAACTCATGTATCTTGATAAAAAGAATTTACATCTAGAATATATAAAGAATTCATCCAACTCAACAACAAAAAGACAATCCAGTTCAAAAACGGGCAAAAGATTCTTAATGCATTTCTCCAAGGATACATATAATAAATAGATAACAAACACATAAAAAGATGTTGAATATAATTAGTCACTAGAGAAATGGAAATCATAACCACAGTGAGATACTAACTCACACCAACTGAATGGGTTATTGTAAAAAAGAAAACAAAACAGAAAACAGCAAGCGTTTGAGGGGACATCCCTGATGGTCCAGTGGTTGAGAATCTGCCTTTGAATGCAGAGGACACGTGTTTGATCCCTGGTTGGGAAACTAGGGTCCCACATGCCACAGGGCAACTAAGCCCCACACCCAAGACAGCCCATGCACTCTACAGCCCGTGTGCCACAACTACAGAGACCTCACACTGCACGTACTGAGCCTGCGTGCTCTGGAGCCCACGCTCCATGAAGAGGCCGTGTGCCACAACTAGAGAAAACCCAAGCGCTGCAGTGAAGACTCAGCACAGCAGAGTACATACATAAATAGAACAAATGTTAGAATACACGGGAAATGAGAGCCCCTGTGCACTACTGACGGGAATGTAAAACAGTACAGCCGCTATGGAAAACAGTGTGGCAGTTTCTTAAGCAATTAAAAACAGATTTATATATGATGCGGCTACTCCATTTCTAACCATACATTTAAAGAATGGAAAAGAGGGTCTTGAGGAAATATTTGTACACCCATGTTCATAGTTCAGTTCAGTCGCTCAGTCGTGTCCGACTGTTTGCGACCCCATGAACCACAGCACGCCAGGCCTCCCTGTCCATCACCAACTCCCGGAGTTCACCCAGACTCACGTCCATCGAGTCCGTGATGCCATCCAGCCATCTCATCCTCTGTCATCCCCTTCTCCTCCTGCCCCCAATCCCTCCCAGCATCAGAGTCATAGTAGTGTTATTCATAAAGCCAAATGGTAGAGGCAACCCAAGAGTTCATCGACAAGGAAATGAGTAAATAAAATATGGTATGTATATATATATATATATATATATATATATATACACAACAGAATACTATTATTTTGTTGTTGTTATTATTATTTTGCCACACTGTGCAGCTGTGGGTTGACTAGGGATGGAACCTGTACCCCCTGTAGTGGAAGCGTGGCGTCTTAACCACTGGACCACTAGGGAAGTCCTACAATGGAATATTATTCAACCTTAAAAAGAAAGGAAATTCTGATACATGCTACAACACAGATGAACTTTGAGGACCTCATGCTAAATGAAGTAAGTCAATCACAAAAAGACACATATTATATAATCCCATTAATATGAGATAACCTAGAATCATCAAACTCATAGAGACAGAAAGTGGAATGGTGGTTGAGCGGAGAGGAGAATGCGAGCTGCTTAACAGGCATCATTTCAGTTTTGCAAGCTGGAGTTTTGGAAATTGGCTGCACCACAATGTGAATATACTTAACATGAATGAACTATCTATCTTAAACAGTTATGAAGCTAAATTTTATGTTTTGTGTGAAGTGAAGTCACTCAGTCGTGTCCGACTCTTTGTGACCCCATGGACTGTAGCCTACCAGGCTCCTCAGTCCGTGGAATTTTCCAGGCAAGAGAACTGGAGTGGGTTGCCATTTCCTTCTCCAGGGTATCTTCCCAACCCAGGGATTGAACCCGGGTCTCCCGCATTGCAGGCAGACGCTTTACCACCTGAGCCACCAGGGAAGCCCTGGTTTTGTGTTATTTTAAAGATAAAAAGGAGGAATGGATGTTAGTCGGACAAGAATAAAAGGTGTCTATTGTACATGTTTAAGGCCAACTTCTGACTTGGCCTCACCAGAAGTGAAAGTGAAAGTGTCGCGTAGTCATGTCCGACTCTTTGTGATCTGTATAGCCCATGGGATTCTCCAGGCCAGAATACTGGAGTGGGTAGCCTTTCCCTTCTCCAGGGGATCTTCCCAACCCAGGGATTGAACCCGGGTCTTGCGCATTGCAGGCAGACACTTTATCATCTGAGCCACCAGGGAAGCCCTGGTTTTGTGTATTTTACCACAAATAAAAAATAAAAGAGAGAAAAAAATAATCTGCCCTGAGGAAAGGAAGCTCAGTCTGTGAAAACGGGAAACTGGCCCCAGATAGCTGAGGTGCTTATCAAAGGAAAGGTTTCAGTGAGCCTAGATTCTTGCATCTTTCCCTCCACAGAAAAGTGCTAAATTTCTTAACTTGGCATATTTGGTTTTCTTTAATTTATAAAAGACCTTTGACAGTCAGACTACCTGTCTTTTGTTGCAAAACTTCTATATAACCTGGTTCCTCCCTCCACCTCCAGTAAGCAGTTTTCTCAGGGTTACTTGAGATCCTGTCTTCCAGGCTTAAAGTTCAAAACATTTCCACTAAATAAAACACAACTCTCAGCTTTTTGGATGTGAATATTTTTTAAGTTGATACATAATAGTCAAAATGTGTAAACAACGCAAATACCAATGGACTGATAAATAATTACAATGTGATCTATCTATACAACAGAATAGTGTTTTGCTATAAAAAGAAATTAAGCATTGATACATGCATAATATGGGTGAAAGCCGAACATGCTGAGTGAAAGAAGCCAGACACGAAAGTTCACATACTGTATGATTCCACTTATATAAAATATCTAGAACAGACAAATAAATAGACAGAAAGTACATTAGCAGTTGCCAGGGGATGGGAGAAGGGGTGTGTGTGTGCTCAGCTGCTCAGTCGTGTCCAGCTCTTTGCGATCCCATGGACTGTAGCCCACTAGGCTCCTCTGTCCGTGGGATTTTTTCCAAGCAAGAACACTGGAGTGCATTGCCATTTCCTCCTCCAGGAGATCTTCCCAACCCAGGGATTGAATCTGCCTCTCTTGCCTGCATCTCCTGCTTTGGCAGGTGGGTTCTTTACTACTGAGTCACCTTGGAAACGCAGAGAAGGGGGGAATTGGAATTAACTGCTAATCTGTTTGGGGGTTGTGGGGATGTGAGGAGAGATGAAAATATTCTGCAATTAGATAGTGGTAATGATTGCACAACATGGTGAATATACTAAAAATTACTTAAATGTATTCTTTAAAATGATGGATTTTATGTTATAAGGATTATATGTCAATAAAACAATAAATGAACCATTTTTATTTCACTGTTTGTCAGTGAAAACACAACACAGATTTATTTTTCTTATTTTCCAGATAAAATATTTGAGCAATGTATTCACCATTAGGTATTAGTTACTCAGTCGTGTCTGACTCTTTGCGACCCCACAACTGTAACCTACCAGGCTCCTCTGTCCATGGAATTTTCCAGACGAGAATATTGGAACGGGTGGCCATTCTCTTCTCCAGGGGATCTTTCCAGGGATAGAATCTGCATTGCAGTCAGATTCTTTACCATTTGAGCCACTATTTCTGATTTTGTACTTAAATCCTCTACCCCTTTCCTTTAATGGTATTTCTCATCCTAGCCCCTAATTTCTCAAGTTAAAACTGGCTCGGGCTTCCCTGGTGGTCCGGTGGTTAAGAATCTACCTGCCAATGCAGGGGACACGGGTTCGATCCCTGGTTTGGGAAGATCCCACGTGCCTCAGGGCAGTTAAGCCTGAGCGCTGTAACTACTGAGCCCACCCACTGTAGCTACGCCAGACCAAGATAAGCCGCTGCAATGAGAAGCGAGTGCACGGCAACTAGAGAGTCGCCTCTGCTCATTACAACTAGCTGTGTGTAGCAACAAAGACGCAGTGCAACCGAAAAAACAGAAACCAAAAACCTTGCTTGAGGGCTTCCCTGATGGCTACACGGGTTGGATCCCTGGCCCAGGAAGATCCCACATGCCTCAGAGCGACTGAGCCCATGCGCCACAACTACTGAGCCTGTGCTCTAGGAGCCCAGGAGCTGCAGCTACTGAGCACCGGTGCCGCAGCTACCAAAGCCCCCATGCCTAGAGCCTGTGCTCCACAACAAGAGAGGCCGCTGCAGCGAGGGCTGCGCACTGCAGCGAGAGAGCAGCTCATGCTCACTGCAATGAGGAGCCTGCGCGCTGCAGCGAGGAGCCTGTGCACTGCAGCGAGGGCCTGCGCGCTGCAGCGAGGAGCCTGCGAGCTGCAGCGAGGGCCTGCGCGCTGCAGTGAGGAGCCTGCGAGCTGCAGCGAGGGCCTGCGCGCTGCAGCGAGGAGCCTGCGCACTGCAGCGAGGGCCTGCTTGCTGCAGCGAGAGAGCAGCTCACGCTCAGTGCAACGAGGGCCTGCGTACTGCAGCGAGGAGCCTGCGCACTGCAGCGAGGGCCTGCGCGCTGCAGCGAGGAGCCTGCGCACTGCAGCGAGGGCCTGCGCACTGCAAGGAGAGAGCAGCTCACGCTCACTGTAACTGAAGGAAAGCCTGTGCAGCGACGAAGACCCAGCAAGCCACAAACAAAACACAAATGTAACTATGTATTAAAAAACAACTTGCTTGAGACCTACGGACACAGGAGGAGTGGAGAAAGGAGAGGGTGAGATGTAATGGAGAGAGTAACATGGAAACTTACATTACCATGTGTAACATAGGTAGCCAATGGGAATTTGCGGTAAGACGCAGGGAATCAAAATGGGGCTCTATGACAATCTAGAAGGGTGGGATGGGGAGGGAGATGGGAGGGAGGTTTGTGAGGGTGGGGACACGGGTGTACCAATGGCAGATTCTTGTTGATGTCTGACAGAAAACAAAAACATTCTGTAAAGCAAATATCTTTCAACTAAAAAATAAATAAAGCAGGGGAAAAATAGCTTGAAATCTTCCTGAGTTTGAAAATAACTATAAGGGATGTCCCTAAGGCAGCTTCAGTTCAGTTCAGTTTACTTGCTCAGTCATGTCCGACTCTTTGTGACCCCATGGACTGTAGCACATCAGGTCTTTCTGTCCATCACCAACTCCTGAGAGCCTACTCAAACTCATGTTCATCATGTTGGGGAGGCCATCCAACCCCCTTATCCTCTGTCATCCCCTTCTCCTCCCACCTTCAATCTTTCTCAGCATCAGGGTCTTTCCAATGAGTCAGTTCTTCGAATCAGATGGCCAAAGTACTGGAGCTTTAGCTTCATCATCAGTCCTTCCAGTGAATATTCAGGACTGACTTCCTTTAAGATTGGCTGGTTGGATCTCCTTGCAGTCCAAGAGACTCTCAAGAGTCTTCTCCAACACCACAGTTCAAAAGCATCAATTCTTCTTCACTCAGCTTTCTTTATGGTCTAAATCTCACATCCATACATGACTACTGGACAAACCATACCTTTGACTAGACAGACCCTTGTTGGTAAAGTAGTATCTCTGCTTTTTAAAGTGCTGTCTAGGTTTGTCACAGCTTTTCTTCCAAGAAGCAAGAGTCTTTTAAGTTCATGGCTGCAATCACCATCTGCAGTGATTTTGGAGCCTCCCCAAAATAAAGCCTATTACTGTTTCCATTGTTTCTCCATCTATTTGCCATGAAGTGATGGGACCAGATGCCATGATCTCAGTTTTTGGAATGTTGAGTTTTAAGCCAACTTTTTCAGTCTCCTTTTGCTTTCATCAAGAGGCTCTTCAGTTTTCCTTCTCTTTCTGCCATAAGGGTGGTGTCATCTGCATATCTGAGGTTATTGATATTTCTCCCAGCAATCTTGATTCCAGCTTGTGCTTCATCCACTCCCAGCAATCTTGATTCCACCTTGTGCTTCATCCAGCCCGGCATTTAGCATGATATCCTCTGCATATAAGTTAAATAAGCAGGGTGACAACATACAGCCTTGACGTACTCCTGTCCTGATTTGAAACCAGTCTGTTGTTCCATGTCCAGTTCTAACTGTTGCTTCTTGACCTGCATACAGATTTCTCGAGAGGAAGGTCAGGTGGTCTGGTATTACCATCTCTTGAAGAATTTTCCAGTTTGTTGTGATCCACACAGTCAAAGGCTTTGGCATAGTCAATAAAGCAAAAGTAGATGTTTTTCTGGAGATCTCTTGCTTTTTGTATGATCCAGTGGATGTTGGCAATTTGATCTCTGGTTCCTCTGCCTTTCTTTTCAGCAGAAATGTGAAGTAATGGGGATTTGTACAATAAAATAAAAAGCCACTAGAGGGCACTGTATCCCCTCTGGTGTGCAGTAAAGATATTTGTGCAGAAATACCTTTTATCTTCAAGATCACACTTCAGACAGTAAAGTCCAGGAAGATTGTCTATTCACCTGGTCAAACCATTCATTAGCTGAGGTTTGAGGAAACTGTTCCAGTCTCTGCTTTCAGCTTCCACATCTGCATAATGTGGGAGGTTGGGTACAAGATCTCCAAGCATCTGCAGATGGTGACTGCGGCCATGAAATTAAAAGACGCTTGCTCCTTGGAAGAAAAGCTATGACAAACCTAGACAGCATATTAAAAAACAGAGGCATTATTTTACCAACAAGGGTCTGTATATTCAAAGCTACGGTTTGTCCAGTAGTCCATGTATGGATGTGAGAGTTAGACCATAAAGAAAGCTGAGGGCTGAAGAATTGATGCTTTTGAACTGTGGTGTTGGAGAAGACTCCTGAGTCCCTTGGACTGCAAGATCAAACCAGTCAGTCCTAAAGGAAATCAGTCTTGAATATTCATTGGAAGGACTGATGATGAAGCTGAAGCTTCAATAATTTGGCCACCTGATTTGAACTGACTCATTGGAAAGACCCTGATGCTGGGAAAAATTGAGGGCAAGAGGAGAAGGGGACAACAGAGGATGAGATGGTTGGATGGCATCACTGAGTTAATGGACATGAGTTTGAGCAAGCTCTGGGAGTTAGTGCTAGACAGGGAAGCCTGGCATATTGCAGTCCGTGTGGTTGCAAAGAGTCAGACACAACTGAGTGACTGAACTGACTGTCAACCCTGAAATTCCTATCTTATACTGTCTTAAAATAAGGATGACATCTGGAAAAACAGTAAGAATTACACCTGCTTTATCATTTTCTCCAGTTCACTCAAACTGTTTCCTCTTCCCACCTTCTCTATTTCTGAATTTTCTTTCCCCCTAAAGCACCCTTTTTGGCTTCCCTTGTGGCTCAGCTGGTAACGAATCCGCATGCAATATAGGAGACCTGGGCTGGATCCCGGGGAAGATCCCCTGAAGGGAAAGGCTATCCCCTTCAGGATTCTGGCCTAGAGAATTCCATGAACTGTACAGTCCATGTGATCGCAAAGAGTCGGATACAACTGAGCGACTTTCACTTTCACTTAAGCACCCTTTACTGATAATTTGATCTTCCCTGGTGATTCAGTGGTAGAGAATGAGCCTGCTAATGCAGGAGACATGGGTTTGACCTTTGGAGTCAGGAAGATACAATGGAGAAGAAAACGGCAACCCATTCCAGTATTCTTGCCTGGAAAATCCCAAGGACAGAGAAGTCTGGTGGGCTATACAGTCCATGGGGTTGCAAGAGTTAGAAATGACTTAGCAATTAAACAACAACCGATAATTTATAAAAACATGATAAAAAACATTCTCAGAGTACTTTCCCAGTTTCACCTATAATTTTCTCTTTTGATTCTCATGACAAATCAGGTTTGAGGTATTTCCAATGTAGCTGGTGAGAAAACTGAAGCCTATAAGAGTTCAGTGAATTGCCTGCAGAAACATAGCCATCAAGTAATAGCATCTGCCTTCCAACTCCAAAGCCTTACTCTTCATGAAATATTCACTGTCTATGAGAAGATACAAGTTTTGTGGGACCTGAAGTATACACATTAAAGCTGTCTGTACTAGTTTTCCATGGCAGAATGCCATGATCTTAGTTTTTTCAACATTTGGTTTTAAGCTGGCTCTTTCACTCTCCTCCTTCACATTCATTAAGAGGCTTCTTCAGTTTGTCTTCAATTTCTGCCATTAGAGTGGTATCATCCCCATATCTGAGGCTGCTGATGTTTCTCCCGTCTATCTTGATTCCAGCTTCTAACTCATCCAGCCTGGCATTTCTCATGATGTGCTCACTGTATAGGTTAAACAAACAGGGTGACAGCAGACAGTCCTATCATGCTCCTTTCTCTATCTTGAACCAATCAGTTGTTCCATACAGGGTTCTAACTATTGCTTCTTGACCGGTATACAGGTTTCTCAAGAGACAGGTAAGATGGTCTGGTATTCCCATCTCTTCAAGAGTTTTTCACTGTTTATTATGATCCACACAAAGGCTTTAGCGCAGTCAATGAAACAGAGGTAGATGTTTTTCTGGAATTCCTTAGCTTTCTCTATGATCCAGCAAATGTTGGCAATTTGATCTCTGGTTCCTCTTCCTTTTCTAAACCCAGCTTGGACATCAGGAAGTTCTTGGTTCGCATAATGCTGAAGCCTAGCATGCAAAAAATTTTAAGCACGACCTTACTAGCATGGGTGCTGTGCTTAGCTGCTCAGCTGTCTGACTCTGAGACCCTATGGACTGCAGCCCGCCAGGCTCCTCTGTTCATGGGGATTCTCCAGGCAAGAACACTGGAGTGGGTTGCCATGCCCTCCTCCAGGTACTAGCATGGGAGATGAGTGCAACTGTCCGATGGTTAGCACATTCTTTAGTACTTCTTTCCTGGGAACTGGGATGAGGATTGACCTTTTTCAGTCCTGTAGCCACTGCTGGGTCTTCCAGATTTGCTGACATATTGAATGCAACACCTTGATGACATCATCCTTTAGGGTTTTGAATAGCTCTACGGGAATTCCATTGCATCTACTAGCTTTATTAACAGCAGTGCTTCCTAAGGCCCACTTGACTTCACTCTCCAGAATGTCTGGCTCTGGGTGACTGACCACGCCATCCTAATAACTTGGTTCATTAAGATCTTTTTTGTGGATGCAAAAGTAGGAAGTCAAGAGCTACCTGGAGTAACAGGCAAGTTTGGCCTTGGAGAACAAAAAGAAGCAGGGCAAAAGCTAAGTGAATTCTGCCAAGAGAATGCACTGGTCATAGCAAATGTGTTTGAATATCTGTTTTCAATTCTTGGGGTATATACTTTGAAGTAGAATTGCTGGGTCATGCGGTAATATTATGTTTAACTTCTGAGGAACTGCCAAACTGTTTCACAGTGGCTATACCATTTTATAACTCTATGAGCAATGTATGAATTTTCAAATTTCTCCACATTCTTGCCAATACTTATTTTCCTTAAAAAATTATTATTATAACCATCCTAGTGGGTACAGAGTGGCATCCTGCGGTTCCAACTTACATTTCTCTAATGACTAATAATGTTGTGTATCTTGCCATGTGCTTGTTGGTTACTAACATATCTTTTTTGGAAAACACCTGTTCAAGTCCTTTGTTCATTTTTTAATTGGGTTGTCTTCTTGTTGTTGAGTTGTATGAGTTATTTATGTATTCTGGACATTAGATCCGAGTCACGGCACCATAGATGTCACACGAGTGTATGTTCCCCGGTTCTTTGTCTCGTTACAACAAAGATTTGGAGCAACGGACATTAGAGCTCTCGGCGCGTCACAGCTCTCAGGTCTTGGACAAACCGTGTTATAGTTCTTAGGCAAATCAGTGTTATAGCTCTATTTTATTTAGAAGATAGCAGGAGAATACATCCTCGAAGCGTGAGGGCATGACAACCCAAAGACTTGAAGAGAAGAGAGTGGAGGAGCGCGTGGGAGAAGGAGAGAGAGAGAGAGAAAGAGCACACGCATGTAAGAGAGGAAGAGAGAGAGAGAGAGCACACGCACACGGGAGAGGGAGAGAGAGAGAGCACACAGACGCGGGAGAGAGAGAGAGTGAGCACACGCACGTGGGAGAGGGAGAGAGAGAGAGAGCAAGGCTTTGGCTCCTCCTTTTATATGTTTGCCTCCGCCTGGGCCTGCCCTGTGCAAGTTGGGCTTAGCCAGGAGTGCTGTTTGTTCTACCTGAAGTCTTCACTCTGGTCCTTGGACCTTCTTTTGTTCTATTTTCACGGGCTTTTCCCTTCCTTGTCTTTTAGCCACCGCCATTTTGGACTCCTTTTCCCTATTCTACCTACCTAACATTCCCCCCTCAAAAGACGGGAGGCCCAGTTCTTTGGGAATAGGGGCGTCGAAGTCTTTCTGGCTACTTCCTGCTGAACTGGGGCGATGAAGGGTATTGGGCCTCCCCCTCTTGATAGTCTCAAGCCTCAGAGTCTGAGGTCAGGGGCAGCCAGGAGAAGCCACCTCGCGCCCGAGGCCAGGGGCGGTGACCCTGAGGAGCCATCCTGAGCCCGAGGCTAGGGACGGCAGCTGGAAGGAGCCACCCATGCCCGAGGCCAGGGCCCGCAGCCAGGAGGAGCAACATGAGGAGCGGTGTCTGTGCAGGCGTAGGAGGGCCTAGAGGAGCCATCCCATGTTGAAGGTCAGGAACAGCAGCGGTAAGGAAATACCCCTCATCCAAGGTAAGGAGCAGCAGCTGTGCTTTGCTGGAGCAGCCGTGAAGAGATACTCCACGCCCAAGGTAAGAGAAACCCAAGTAAGATGGTAGGTGTTGCAAGAGGGCATCAGAGGGCAGATACACTGAAACCATACTCACAGAAAACTAGTCAGTCTAATCACACTAGGACACAGCCTTGTCTAACTCAATGAAACCAAGCCATGCTTGTGGGGCAACCCAAGACTGGCGGGTCATGGTGGAGAGGTCTGACAGAACGTGGTCCACTGGAGAAGGGAATGGCAAGCCACTTCAGTATTCTTGCCTTGAGAACCCCATGAACAGTATGAAAAGGCAAAATGATAGGATACTGAAAGAGGAACTCCCTAGGTCATTAGGTGCCCAATATGCTACTGGAGATCAGGGGAGAAATAAATACAGAAAGAACAAAGGGATGGAGCCAAAGCAAAACCAATACCCAGCTGTGGATGTGACTGGTGATAGAAGCAAGATCCGATGCTGTAAAGAGCAATATTGCATAGGAACCTGGAATGTTAGGTCCATGAATCAAGGCAAATTGGAAGTGGTCAAACAGGAGATGGCAAGGGTGAACGTTGACATTCTAGGAATCAGCAAACTAAAATGGACTGGAATGGGTGAATTTAACTCAGATGACCATTATATCTACTACTGTGGGCAGGAATCCCTCAGAAGAAATGGAGTAGCCATCACGGTCAACAAAAGAGTCCGAAATGCAGTACTTAGATGCAGTCTCAAAAATGACAGAATGATCTCTGTTCGTCTCCAAGGCAAACCATTCAATATCACAGTTATCCAAGTCTATGCCCCAGCCAGTAATGCTGAAGAAGCTGAAGTTGAATGGTTTGTGAAGACCTACAAGACCTTTTAGAACTAACACCCAAAAGAGATGTCGTTTTCATTATAGGGGACTGGAATGCAAAAGTAGGAAGTCAAGAAACACCTGGAGTAACAGGAAAATGTGGCCTTCGAATGTGGAATGAAGCAGGTCAAAGACTAATAGAGTTTTGCCAAGAAAATGCACTGGTCATAGCAAACACCCTCTTCCAACAACACAAGAGAAGACTCTACACATGGACATCACCAGATGGTCAACACCGAAATCAGACTGATTATATTCTCTGCAGCCAAAAATGGAGAAGCTCTATACAGTCAACAAAAACAAGATGAGGAGCTGACTGTGGCTCAGATCATGAACTCCTTATTGCCAAATTCAGACTTAAATGAAGAAAGTAGGGAAAACCGCTAGACCATTCAGGTATGACCTAAATCAAATCCCTTATGATTATACAGTGGAAGTGAGAAATAGATTTAAGGGCCTAGATCTGATAGATAGAGTGCCTGATGAACTATGGAATGAAGTTCGTGACATTGTACAGGAGACAGGGATCAAGACCATCCCCATGGAAAAGAAATGCAAAAAAGGAAAATGGCTGTCTGGAGAGGCCTTACAAATAGCTGTGAAGAGGAGAGAGGCAAAAAGCAAAGGAGAAAAGGAAAGATATAGGCATCTGAATGCAGAGTTCCAGAGAATAGCAAGAAGAGATAAGAAAGCCTTCCTCAGTGATCCATGCAAACAAATAGAGGAAAACAACAGAATGGGAAAGACTAGAGATCTCTTCAAGAAAATTAGAGCTACCAAGGGAACATTTCATGCAAAGATGGGCTCGATAAAGGACAGAAATGGTATGGACCTCACAGAAGCAGAAGATATTAAGAAGAGGTGGCAAGAATACACATAAGAACTATACAAAAAAGATCTTCACGACCAAGATAGTCATGATGATGTGATCACTCATCTAGAGCCAGACATCCTGGAATGTGAAGTCAAGTGGGCCTTAGAAAGCATCACTACGAACAAAGCTAGTGGAGGTGATGGAATTCCAGTGGAGCTATTTCAAATCCTGAAAGATGATGCTGTGAAAGTGCTGCACTCAATATGCTAGCAAATTTGGAAAACTCAGCAGTGGCCACAGGACTGGAAAAGGTCAGTTTTCATTCCAATTCCAAAGAAAGGCAATGCCAAAGAATGCTCAAACTACTGCACAATTGCACTCATCTCACATGCTAGTAAAGTAATGCTCAAAATTCTCCAAGCCAGGCTTCAGAAATACGTGAACTGTGAACTTCCTGATGTTCAAGCTGGTTTTAGAAAAGGCAGAAGAACCAGAGATCAAATTGCCAACATCTGCTGGATCATGGAAAAAGCAAGAGAGTTCCAGAAAAACATCTATTTCTGCTTTATTGACTATGTCAAAGCCTTTGACTGTGTGGATCACAATAAACTGTGGAAAATTGTGAAAGAGATGGGAATCCCAGACCACCTGACCTGCCTCTTGAGAAATCTGTATGCGGGACAGGAAGCAACAGTTAGAACTGGACATGGAACAAAAGACTGGCTCCAAATAGGAAAATGAGTGCATCAAGGCTGTATATTGTCACCCTGCTTATTTAACTTATATGCAGAGCACATCATGAGAAACGCTAGACTGGAAGAAACACAAGCTGGAATCAAGATTGATGGGAGAAATATCAATAATCTCAGATATGCAGATGACACCACCCTTATGTCAGAAAGTGAAGAGGAACTAAAAAGCCTCTTGATGAAAGTGAAAGAGGAGAGTGAAAAAGTTGGCTTAAAGCTCAACATTCAGAAAACAAAGATCATGGCATCTGGTCCCATCACTTCATGGGAAATAGATGGGGAAACAGTGGAAACAGTGTCAGACTTTATTTTTTGGGGCTCCAGAATCACTGCAGATGGTGACTGCAGCCATGAAATTAAAAGACACTTACTCCTTGGAAGAAAAGTTATGACTAACCTAGATAGCATATTCAAAAGCAGAGACATTACTTTGCCAACAAAGGTCCGTCTAGTCAAGGCTATGGTTTTTCCTGTGGTCATGTATGGATGTGAGAGTTGGACTGTCAAGAAGGCTGAAGTGCTGAAGAATTGATGCTTTTGAACTGTGGTGTTGGAGAAGACTCTTGAGAGTCCCTTGGACTGCAAGGAGATCCAACCAGTCCATTCTGAAGGAGATCAGCCCTGGGTGCTCTTTGGAAGGAATGATACTAAAGCTGAGACTCCAGTACTTTGGCCACCTCATGAGAAGAGTTGACTCATTGGAAAAGACTCTGATGCTGGGAGGGATTGGGGGCCGGAGGAGAAGGGGACGACCGAGGATGAGATGGCTGGATGGCATCACTGACTCGATGGACGTGAGTCTGAGTGAACTCCGGGAGATGGTGATGGACAGGGAGGCCGGGCATGCTGCGATTTATGGGGTCGCAAAGAGTCGGACACGACTGAGCGACTGAACTGAACTGAGACCCTAATTTGCAAATATTTTCTCCCATTCTACAGGTTGTCTTGTCACTTTCTTGATAATGCCCTTTGATGCACAAAAACTTCTAATTTCGATCAAACCCAATTCATCTTTTTCTTCTTTCCTCTTCGTGTGGTTTTATATCTAAGAATTGATTGCCAAATGCAAGGTCATTAAGACTTACCACACATATTTTTCTTCTAAGAGTTTTATAATTTAGTTCTTATATTTAGGTTATCGGTTAATCTATTTTTAATTTTTGTATATGGCATAAGATAGGGTTGTAACTTCATTCTTTTGCATATAGATATTCAGCTGTCCCAGAACCACTTGTTGAAGAGACTTTTCTTGTTCTATTGAATGGTCAGAAAAAAATCAATTTGCCATAGATTGATAAGTTTATTTCTGGACTTCTATTCTCTTGTATGTATATCTTTCCTTATGCCAATACCACAAAAATGTTTTGATCTCTGTAGCTTTGTAATACATTTTATAGTAAGGAAATGTGAGTCCGCTAACTTTGTTCTTCTTAAATATTTTAAGTATTCAGGGTCCTGTGCAATTCCATATGTATTTTCCACTTTTGCAAAAAGGGCTATTGGGATTTTAATCAGAACTGCATTGAATCTGTACCACAAGCTGGGTAGTATTGCCATCTGAACAATATTGTCTTCTAATACATGAACACGGTCGTCTTTCCACTTATTTAGGTATTCTTTAGTATCTTTCAGCAATATTTTATAGTTTTTAGTGTGAAAGTCTTTCACTTTTGTGTAGTAAGGAATCTGGCCTCATCTAAACGGAGGTCTGGCCTCTGTCCCAGCTCCAGGGAGATGACCTCCACACCCTTGCAATTTCCCAAGAGACAGGAGTATAATTCATAGTGGAGTCCCTCAGACCAACTTTAATAGTTTTATGCTAATAAGGTGTCTCAGGGTGGGCCCCTTCATAGTTCAGGCTAATGAAATGACTCAGGGTACAGCTGCCAGTGTTAGAAAACCCAGCAATGTGACTGGGAAGTTAGGACTGTGTGTCACAAGGTAACAGCCCAAACTTCAGGGAAGCAGGTGGATAGAGATTTTAGTTCAATCACATGGACAATAATTCTCCCCAAGTAAAGAAGCCTCATCAAGCACTGGACACCAGTGAGCATTCCTGACTGGCAATATGCTTAGAGCACTTCATACATCACAGATGAGAGGAGACAACTCCACTCAGGACCCCACCTGGAGAGGACAACCAGAACTTCCAGTTTGGACCCCTCCCAGATGCTGCCCTACCACTACTCTTCCTTTGCCTCAATTCAATGTATCTTTTCTCTGTAATCAATGTGACTGTGTATATAATAGCTTTCAGTGTGTTCTGTCAATCTTTGTAGCAAATTATTGAGTCTAAGCGAGGTTATGAGAATATTTGAATTTGTGGCCAGATGGTCTGAAGTCAGGGTGGCCCTGGAGACTCCCAACCTTGCAGATGGCATCTGAGATAGGGCAGTGTTTCTTCCAACAGCAGAGTTGCCTAAACTCTTTACAACCTCCTCAGTTAAATCTATCCCTAAGTGTTTTAACTAAAGAGGTTGCAAAGAGTTTAGGCAACTCCCTAGGTGTTTTGGGGCGTCCCTGAGGATTCTGATGGTAAAGAATCTGCCTGCAATGCAGGAGGCCAGGGTTCGATCCCTGGGTTGAGAAGATCCCCTGGAGAAAAGAATAGCAACCCACTCCAGTACTCTTGCCTGGAGAATTCCATGGAGAGAGAAGCCTGGCAGGCTACAGCCTATGGGGTTGCAGAGTTGGACATGACTGAGAGACTAACACCAGGTGTTTGATTCTTTTGAATGCTGTTGAAATGAAATTATTTCCTTAATTTCCTATTTATTCATGTTTTTAAAATACTTATTGAGCACGTGCTGTATGCTAGCCTCTGTTCCAAGTGCTTCACAACCCTAATTTTATTCTCCTAGCAACCTTAAGGTACTTTGTTGAAAACTAGGTAGTCTGCCTCCTGAGTCTGTATTCTGAACTCACCATACTGTTGCTTCACAAGCCTTCGAGAAGTTTCCTGGGACCTGTTATCTACCTCTTCACACTCCCATTCCGTAGTTCAGACCCTTATAAATTCAACACTGAGCCAGAGCTTCCCACTGTCTTCCTAATTCAACTGTCTACCACCTACCCGGAATGCTGCCGCGATTCTAACAACTCTGAAGCTTTGCTGATCTAAGTCCTGGCCATTCCAGTGACATGAAGTGCCTTCCTTCTCTCTGCATTTAGGAACATAAAAAACAATTACTGCTCATAAGCTGTACTTGACCATAGATTCTGCAGTGTCTTCTACTAGCATTGAATTCTTACTGAAAACTTTGCTGTGAAACAGAGGCAAAGTGGGTGAGGGGAGGGCACAAAGCCTGACCCCACAAACCCCAGGTCTCAATCTCAGATTATTCATTTGCAGAACAAACTAGAAGGTCTCCTCTCAAAAGTTGTTGTAGGAATTAATTGTGTGTGTGAGAGAGACAGAGAGAGGAGCGGAGGGACAGGTCCTGGCATGAACAAATGCTCAGCAAATGTAGGCTGATTTGTATCTCAGTAGTCACAAAGAATTTCTCAATTCTTTGACGACAAGGGCCTTCGACATACTTTTTTGGTATTTCTTAAATAAAAATTATATAACTTTTAACAAATACACTTTGGTATCTGGACCTGCTTAAGAACCAAGGCCCTTATGAGAAAATCAGCTTCTGAAGTCTGAATTCAAAGATTGGCCACTACTAGGTCAGTGACTTTTGTTAAGTTACTCAACTTCTTCCTGAGCCTCCGATTCTATATCTGTCAACAGTCAACAGAACCTACTTCACAGGGTCATGAAGGTTCATGTGAAGTGCTTAGTAATATAATCAACCCCACCCCCAAACTGCCAGCCGTAATTACATCATGTCCTAAACACTGCGGCCACAGAAATCTGGCCTCTGCATTACTCCATGTTTCTAACACACACACTCACACACACCCCTACCCTTCTGGACCAATCTTGCCACCCTGACTTGCTCTTCTTTCCCGACTTCCATGTACCTGCTGCTGCTGCTGCTGCGTCACTTCAGTCGTGTCCGACTCTGTGCGACCCCATAGATGGCAGCCCACCAGGCTCCCGCGTCCCTGGGATTCTCCAGGCAAGAACACTGGAGTGGCTGGCCATTTCCTTCTCCAGTGCATGAAAGTGAAAAGTGAAAGTGAAGTCGCTCAGTCGTGTCTGATTCTTAGTGACCCCATGGACTGTAGCCTACCAGGCTCCTCCATCCATGGGATTTGCCAGGCAAGAGTACTGGAGTGGGGTGCCATTGCCTTCTCCGTCCATGTACCTACCATCCCTCAAAGGCCATTAAAATATAAATGAGGTCACCAGTATTACTGTTGCCATTTTAAAGAGCGGAAACAGGCCCTGAGGGTTTTGAGTGACTTCCCTGAGGTCACCGAAAACCAGTGGCCAGGTCACAGCCCACCTCCTCACCTCTGGCCCTCGGCCTCTTCCGGGGTCCAAGGTGCACCCGCGTCCATTCAAACTCCGCCGGGTCCCCCACTTCCATCAGTCCCCCGCTCCTCCCCGCACCATCGCCCCCCAAACCTGAATCAGGGCCCTGGCGGCACGCCCCATCCATCTTTGCCGGCTTTCCCCTTTTCTCCTCCAGAGACTCAGGGAGAGGCCGACACTGGCGCCACGCAAGTGTGCAGGTGGGACCTGGAGGAGGCGCAGGAACACCTGGAGGGGCCGCAGCCGACGCCGCGGCGGGGAGGGCGCCACAGTGCAGTTAGCGCCTGTTGGGGGGGCGGCCGGGAGGGCCGACTCCGCCCACTGCGCGCTAGCTCCGGCCCCGGCGGCGGGGTATAAGGCGGCGGCGCCCACCGGGTCCACCGCGGCGCACCTGTACGTGCGGAACTCCGGCGAGCTCCGGCTGCGCGCGGGGCGCGTGGTGTGGTGAGCTCTGCCCAGCGCCATCCGGGTCCGTCCCGCCCACGCTCGCGCACACGCGGCGCCCGGAGCCGCGGACTTCGGTTAGTTGGGTGATGGCTGGCTGCAAGCCGGGAGCCGGCTGGCTGCAAGCCGGGAGCCCTGGCGGCTTGGGCCGGGGGGCAGGGAGCCTTGGGGAGCGGAGAGCTTGGTCTCTGGGGACGGGGATGGGGGCGGTCCGGCAGGGGCTTAGGTGGCGGCAGCGTCTGTGAATCACCGAGAGGCTGGTGTCCCGGCTACCGGCTCGGGGAGACGAGTGATCTGGGGTGGTGATCTGGTGATCTGGGGGAAATCGTTTCATCCCCTGTGGGGATGCTTTCCGGCAGGAAGAGTAGAGTGACCTAGGGTTGGTTAATCTCTTGCCTGCAGAATCTCTGAGTGGGGTTGTGCCTCAGCTAGGGGTGGGGAGCAGGAGTTTTTTTTTTTTTTTTCTGGCGTGGCGTGCCCTGCCACCTGTAACGTTCTCATCCTTAAACTCTTCTAGTTCAGTTCAGTTGCTCAGTCGTGTCCGGCTCTGCGACCCCGTGGACTGCAGCACGCCAGGCTCCCCTGTCCGTCACCAACTCCGGAGCTTTCTCAAATTCATGTCTATGGAGTCGGTGATGCCATCCAATCATCTCCTCCTCCGTCGTCCCCTTCTCCTCCCGCCTTCAATATTTCCTAGCTTCAGGGTCATTTCTAATCAGTTCTTCGCATCAGGCGGCCCAAGTATTGGAGTTTCAGCTTCTTCATCAGTCTTTCCAATGAATATTCAGGACTGATTTCCTTTAGGATGGACTGGTTTGATCTCCTTGCTGTCCAAGGGACTCTCAAGAGTCACCTCCAACACCACAGTTAAGCATCAGTTCTTTTCAACACTCAGCCTTCTTTGTAGCCCAACTCTCACATCCATACATGACTACTGGGAAAAACCACAGCTTTGACTAGAGGGACCTTTGGTTGGCAAAATAATGCTTCTGCTTTTTAATATGCTGTCTAGGTTTGTCATAGCTTTTCTTCCAAGGAACAAGCATCTTTTAATTTCAAGAGGTTAAATTTCAAACTCTCTTAGACCTTCCTTTAAACCTCTTTAACCTTTTAAACCTTCCTTTGACTCATTCTGGCTTCCCTGGTGGCTCAGAGGGTAAACAAAGCGTCTGCCTGCAATGAGGGAGACCTAGGTTCAATCCTTGGGTCGGGAAGATCCCCTGGAGAAGGAAATGGCAACCCACTCCAGTATTCTTGCCTGGAGAATCCCATGGACGGAGGAGCCTGGTGGGCTACAGTCCACGGGGTCGTAAAGAGTTGGACAGGACTGAGCGACCTCACTTTCACTTGGACTCATCCTGACTGAATTCTATCCCATTCTTGATTATCTGTGATTTTGCCCCATAGAAATTCCATTTTCCCCTCAAATCCTACCACCCCTGGTCTCCGGTTTGTTTGTTTTTTTTTCTTTTATACTATATTATGCGAATCTTAGTGTCTCAGTCGATAAAGAATCCGTTTGCAGTGCAGGAGACCCGGGTTTACTACCTGGGTGGGGAAGATTCCCATGGAGGAGGAAAAGGCTACCCACACCAATATTCCTTCCTGGAGAAATCCCATGGACAGAGGAGCCTGGCGGGCTACAGTCCATGGGGTCGCAAAGAGTCGGACAGGACTAAGGGACTAAACCACCACGTGAGAATCTTTAGGGATTTTTCTTTAAATTATCTATTTGACTGCCTTGGGTCTTAGTTGCCTAAGGCTGTATCTTTCTGCTTGGAGCAGGCTCAGTAATTGTGGCTACTTGGCATAGTTCCCCGCGGCTGCACCCTCCTCCCCTATGTGGGTTCTTAGTTCTCAGAGCCGGGATAGAAATGGGTCTCCTGAATTGAAAGGTGGATACTTAACCACTGAACCACCAGGGAATTCCCTTTTATGTGAATCTTTAATTTTGTATTATTTTACTTTCTCTCCACTATTGTGAGTTTCTAAGGTAGTAGCTGTCTTTGAAATTCCCGTAAGCATAGGTAAATGGAACGGTGTGTCTTGAGCAATTTTTCAGCTAATTACCATGACCCATGGAATTCTCTCTTCTTGTGGATCCAGTAACATCAGTTACGTTATTTAAATTAGCCCCAAACCTTGTCTTCAGTAATTCCCTGGCCGGTGTCATGCCAGTTGCCAGTAACCCCTCTAGAGGCTGATGACTCAGATTTGGGATGCCAATTAGGAATGCACCCCTTGACCTCACTCTGTTGTGATTGCACTATGCTGATATTTTTCATATAGAAAACAGCCCGGAAGGGGAGTAGATTAGCAATTTAATGTCTTTTTTTTTTTTTTTAAGGGAAGTGAAATAGATTGTTGAAATTACTGTAAGTGTATTATAAAGTGATTTTTTTGTTTTACTGATAGAATAGTCTAGGACTTACACTGTCAACATTTAAAGACCCTTAAGTTTAACCTATAATAGTATTTTGAGGTAATAAAATTTCATTTTTGATACATTTTTAGTGTCCAGAAAGGCCCTTTAAAACAACCTTGCCAATAAGTATTTATCTGTGCTTAGTGTAAGTAATGTTAGACAAACAATACTTAATTTATTAGTCTTTTGTGGATTATCAGCTTCTTTATTTTTTTTTTAATTTATTATTTTTTAAATTTATTTGGCTGCCTCAGATCTTAGTTGCTGTACACAAGACCTTTTGCTACTGTGCTTGGGCCCCAAGGCATGTGGGATTTAAGTTCCCTGACCGGAGGTTGAACCTGAGTCCCCTGCATTGCAAGGCAGATTCTTAACCACTGGACTACCAGGGAAGTCCCTATCAGCTTCTTTACAAAACAACTTTGTTACTTCTTTGAAGTAAGTAATGAGCTCAGATGTAACAGTTATAATGATGTTCAGACTCAGTCATGGATATTAAACAATTACATATACAGGAGAGAACTAAAAAGAGACAAATTCAATTGTCTTGCATTTGAGTTGAAAACTTTTAAGAAAGATGAAAATCATAGAGGTAAAAGTTTAGTCTTAGTCATCCCTGGTGGATCAGCGGTAAATAATCTGTCTGCCAGTGCAGCCAGTGCCAGAGACAGGGGTTTGATCCTGCCTTAGGAAGATCCTGTGGAGAAGGAAATGGCAACCCAGTCCAGTATTCTTGATGGATAATCCCATGGAGCCTGGCGGGCTACAGTCCTGGGGTCACAAAGAGATGGACAAGACTTAGCAAATAAACAACGACAAAACATCAATACCTATGAGAATGTAAAATTAGATAGCCAGTGGAAATTTGCTGCATGATATAGGGAGCTCAAATCTGGTTCTCTGTGACAACCTAGAGGGGTGATATGGGTTGAGAGGTAGGAGGGAGATTCAAGAGGGAGGGGACATACGTGTACCTATGGCTGATTCATGTTGGTATATGGCAGAAACCAACACAACATTGTAAAGCAATTTTCCTCTAATTAAAAATAAATAAAATTTTAAAACCTATGAGATATTTTAGGGCTTTCCCGGTGGCTCAGCAGGTTAAGAATCTGCCTGCAATGCAGGAGACACAGGAGGTGTGGGTTCAATCCCTGGATCAGGAAGATTCCTTGGAGGAGGAAAGGGCAACCCACTCCAGTATTCTTGCCTGAAAAATCTGATTGACAGAGAAGCCTGGCCAGCCACAGTCCAAAGGGTCCCAAAGAGTAGGACACAACTAAGCGCATGAGATACTGTTACGTAAAACTAACTATAAACCATAAAACTATTGAAAATCATGAAGCTAATTATAATGTTAAGTATTTCTGTGAGCCATTCATACTTTTTTTTTTTTTTCCCGAGAAAAGGAAAACGAAATGTCTCTGCTGTCTTCTTTATGATTATTTATTTTCCCAACTCGGCCTCAAAGAATTGGGTGTGTGGTAGATACTGGCAGTGGTATACTAGCATTTCTATTCAAAAGGAGTAATGTAGATGACCATAACCCTAACTCCATTCTTGTTTGTTTGTTATTTTAAAGTACCAATACCTTTGTGCCTCAAATCCTGGGACAAAATCAGTCATATATTAATAAGTAAAAATAGTACATTTTTATACTATTTTTAGTATAGAAATAATCTATTTTTATACTAAAATCAGGATTTTTCAATCCCTGATCCAGAGATTGAACCCATACCTCCTGTGTCTCCTGCATTGCAGGCAGATTCTTAACCTGCTGAGCCACTGGGAAAGCGCTAAAATATTTCATAGGTTTTAAAATGTTTTGATAGTCTATTTTGGATTGCTGCAGAAAATAATGTTTATAGATTATAGTCTAGATTATAATATGGAATTCTACTGAGCAAAACTCTCCTGCATGGTGTAAAGGACTTCAGAGAACACAGTCTGTAACTTCCCTTTCTTCACTATTACTTCAGGTTTTTATGTCCTTTTTAAAATGTGAAGAAAACTGGTATTTAAGAAATGCCAAAATAAGACATTTCAAACAACAAAGACAGGAATTTGGTAATTTGGCAGAATTGTGTTGAGTCCATGTCAGGGTTTTGAATTTTTTTTTATCCATAAATTTTCTTTTGACTGCTTGTATTTTATTCACTTTCTTCTCTCTGAATCTTTTTCTTCCTGAAGATACTTGCAGTTTTAAATTTAATTAAATTAAAATTTAATTTAATTTAATTTAATTTAATTTTGACACTGTGGAATAAATTTTTTAATATAAGACAGTGTTATTATTAAGACTGATGAGACAGTTCTTGGTGACCAAAAATTGTAAACATTAAAAAACAAATTGACGGGCTTCCCTTGTGGTTTTGTGCTTGAGAATCCATCTGCCAGTGCAGGGGACATGGGTTCAGTCCACGGACTGGGAAGATTCCACACGCCGCAGGGCAGCTAAGCCCAGGAGCCATGACTACTGACGCCCTAGCAGAGTGGGTGTCCCGCAGGAGAAGCCCCTGCAATGAGCAGTCCTGGCACCTTCAACCAGAGGGCATCCCACGCTCGCCACAGGGCTCAGCAATGAAGACCCAGTGAGCAAAAATAAGTACATCTTAAATTTAAAAATAAAAACAAATTGTGGGAATTCCCTGGTTGTTTAGTGGTTAGGACTTGATGCTTTCACTGCCATGGCCATGGTTCAGTCCCTGGTTGGGTAACTGAGGTCTTGTAAGCCACAAGGTGTGGCCAAAAATAATAATAATAATAATAGGATAAATACAAAAAATCATGAGAAATCATAACTGGCAACTAAGCTCAAAGTTTAATCAGATTCAATAAGTATTATATTAGCTGTTCCAACTGAACCTTACTGTATCAAACAGCTCTACTATCATTGAGTGTATATGTAAATTTAAGCATAAGTATTCTGAGACCAATTAACATTTAATCCTTTTGTTTTAACTCTTACTTCAAAAAAAAAAATCTGTAAAATTCATGCCATGGAGCATTTCTATTTAATCTCAGAACCCAGATTGTTTCCTTTGAATTCAGATGTTACAGCTTTTGTAACTCAAGGGGAAATTTTAGAAATCTTGGAGATATTTTATTATCGTGTCTTCAGCAAAGGTAGGTGCAATGCTCTTGGACAGGTAATCTTCATTCTCACATGGTGCTATAGTTTTAAGGACTAAGTTTGCAAATCCTCAGTTTGCAAAATATACCTGGAATTTAGAATGAGCTCTTCTAAGATGTGTGGATGCCTCAGGACTTAAATCTCATCTTTGTCTTTAAAAAAATAAAGTCCTTTTTTTGAAGTATAGTTGCTTTACAATGTTGTCCTTCAGGTATATAACAAAGTGATTCATATATATTATATATATATATGTATTTATATTTATATATCTTTTTTCAGATTCTTTTCCATTACAGGTTATTATAAGATATAGTTCCCTTGCTGTACAGTAGGTCCTTGTTTATTCCCTTCTCCTTCTTTACAAAAGAAAGGCTACCTCACTCATCCCTGTTCTTACCTTGGTGTGCTGTTCCGTGCTATCAAAATATTTGGCAAACAATCCAAACAAAGAGAAATATCCAGAATGCATTACCTTCTGAATGAGAGAAATTTTGAAGGAGACAGGAATAGGTTATAACAGGAATGTTTTTCACTGCTTTGAGTTTGTAGGGAAAGAAAATTTTTCCCTTCTTCGCTTCTAAGCTCTGTGGTCAGTCTAATAATTAAACAATAATAATAATTAAATTGACGTAAGACAGATTAACATCAGAAAAACAATTTCATACATATGTGAGCCATAAAAATAAGACACTCAAAGAAGTGACCTAAGCAGGCAGCGTTTATACCTTCTAGACAAGGAAACAATACATTTGTGAGGAGTTGACAAAATGGACTTGGGTAGCAAATCAGTAAAGAAGTAACAAGCTGTGTTTATACAGCCTTGTCAGTCCTAAACTCCCTATCTATGATAATAAGGATGCCTTCTAACCTCCTGGTAGTGGGAGGGTACTTTCCCAGTGGGAGACTTGTGTTCTGCTATCATGGGGGCAAAGGAAATCAGAAAATCAGAGTGTTCTTCTTATGCGAGCTATTTCTTAAGTAATATTAATTCAAAGTAAACAATATGCCAAATGGCATGTTTTGGGGTGGCATATTCTGTTCCCTTTCAATTTCAAATGAGGTCACACCTTTTCTGATAGTGAGAACTGGCCAGTTATATGGTGGCCATTTTCCAAAAACTGAATGAACTCAAGTGCCAAGGTTTGACAATAATCTATTTAATGCAGAAATAACACACTGTACCATATGCCAGAAACTACACATTTGCAACTATTGAACTTAACACAATTTAGTAGTCAGTGTGTGAGGAACTACAGTTTCCAAATTTTTTTTCAGGGGTGGGGGCAAAACGATTGAATACCACAGACCTGGGAGCCACTTCTACACTTAATCGAAGAGATGAAGAGAGGATCAGTTCAGTTCAGTCGCTCAGTCGTGTCCGACTCCTTGCGAACCCATGAATCGCAGCACGCCAGGCCTCCCTGTCCATCACCATCTCCCGGAGTTCACTCAGACTCACGTCCATTGAGTCAGTGGTGCCATCCAGCCATCTCATCCTCTGTCATCCCCCTTTCCTCCTGCCCCCAATCCCTCCCAGCATCAGAGTCTTTTCCAATGAGTCAACTCTTCACATCAGGTGGCCAAAGTACTGGAGTTTCGGCTTCAGCATCATTCCTTCCAAATAACACCCAGGGCTGATCTCCTTCAGAATGGACTGGTTGGATCTCCTTGCAGTCCAAGGGACTCTCAAGAGTCTTCTCCAACACCACAGTTCAAAAGCATCAATTCTTCAGCGCTCAGCTTTCTTCACAGTCCAACTCTTGCATCCATACATGACCACAGGAAAAACCATAGCCTTGACTAAATGGATCTTTATTGGCAAAGTAATGTCTCTACTTTTCAATATGCTATCTAGGTTGGTCATAACTTTCCTTCCAAGGAGTAAGCGTCTTTTAATTTCATGGCTGCAGTCACCATCTGCAGTGATTCTGGAGCCCAAAAAAATAAAGTCTGACACTGTTTCCACTGTTTCCCATCTATTTCCCATGAAGTGATGGGACCAGATGCCATGATCTTTGTTTTCTGAATGTTGAGCTTTAAGCCAACTTTTTCACTCTCCTTTTCACTTTCATCAAGAGGCTTTTTAGTTTCTCTTCACTTTCTGACATAAGGGTGGTGTCATCTGCATATGTGAGGTTATTGATATTTCTCCCATCAATCTTGATTCCAGCTTGTGCTTCTTCCAGCCCAGCATTTCTCATGATGTACTCTGCATATAAGTTAAATAAGCAGGGTGACAATATACAGCCTTGATGCACTCATTTTCCTATTTGGAGCCAGTCTGTTGTTCCATGTCCAGTTCTAACTGTTGCTTCCTAACCTACATACAGGTTTCTCAAGAGGTAGGTCAGGTGGTCTGGGATTCCCATCTCTTTCACAGTTTTCCACAGTTTATTGTGATCCACACAGTCAAAGGCTTTGGCATAGTCAATAAAGCAGAAATAGATGTTTTTCTGGAACTCTCTTGCTTTTTCCATGATCCAGCGGATGTTGGCCATTTGATCTCTGGTTCCTCTGCCTTTTCTAAAACTAGCTTGAACATCTGGAAGTTCACGGTTCACGTATTTCTGAAGCCTGGCTTGGAGAATTTTGAGCAGTACTTTATTAGCATGTGAGATGAGTGCAATTGTTGTGGTAGTTTGAGCATTCTTTGGCATTGCCTTTCTTTGGGATTGGAATGAAAACTGACCTTTTCCAGTCCTGTGGCCACTGCTGAGTTTTCCAAATTTGCTGGCATATTGAGTGCAGCACTTTCACAACATCATCTTTCAGGATTTGAAATAGCTCCACTGGAATTCCATCACCTCCACTAGCTTTGTTTGTAGTAATGCTTTCTAAGGCCCACTTGACTTCACATTCCAGGATGTCTGGCTCTAGGAGAGTGATCACACCATCATGATTATCTTGGTCGTGAAGATCTTTTTTGTATAGTTCTTCTGGGTATTCTTGCCACCTCTTCTTAATACCTTCTGCTTCTATTAGGTCCCTACCATTTCTGTCCTTTATCGAGCCCATCTTTGCATGAAATGTTCCTTTGGTATCTCTTATTTTCTTGAAGAGATCTCTAGTCTTTCCCATTCTGTTGTTTTCCTCTATTTCTTTGCATTGATCGCTGAGGAAGGCTTTCTTATCTCTTCTTGCTATTCTTTGGAACTCTGCATTCAGATGCTTATATCTTTCCTTTTCTCCTTTGCTTTTTGCTTCACTTCTTTTCACAGCTATTTGTAAGGCTTCCCCAGATAGCCATTTTGCTTTTTTGCTTTTCTTTTCCATGGGGATGGTCTTGATCCCTGTCTCCTGTACAATGTCACAAACCTCAGTCCATAGTTCATCAGGCACTCTATCTATCAGATCTAGGCCCTTAAATCTATTTCTCACTTCCACTGTATAATCATAAGGGATTTCATTTAGGTTATATCTGAATGGTCTAGTAGTTTTCCTACTTTCTTCAATTTAAGTCTGAATTTGGCAATAAGGAGTTCATGATCTGAGCCACAGTCAGCTCCCAGTCTTGTTTTTGTTGACTGTATAGAGCTTCTCCATCTTTGGCTGCAAAGAATATAATCAGTCTGATTTCGGTGTTGACCGTCTGGTGATGTCCATGTGTAGAGTCTTCTCTTGTGTAGTTGGAAGAGGGTGTTTGCTATGACTAGTGTGTTCTCTTGGCAAAATTCTATCAGCCTTTGCCCTGCTTCATTCCGTATTCCAAGGCCAAATTTTCCTGTTACTCCAGGTGTTTCTTGACTTCCTACTTTTGCATTCCAGTCCCCTAGAATGAAAAGGACATCTTTTTGGATGTTAGTTCTAAAAGGTCTTGTAGGTCTTCATACAACCATTCAACTTCAGCTTCTTCAGTTACTGGTTGGGGCATAGACTTGGATTACCACGATAGTGAATGGTTTGCCTTGGAAATGAACAGAGATCATTCTGTCGTTTTTGAGATTGCATCCAAGTACTGCATTTCGGACTCTTTTGTTAACCATGATGGCTACTCCATTTCTTCTAAGGGATTCCTGCCTGAAATAGTAGATACAATGGTCATCTGAGTTAAATTCACCCATTCCAATCCATTTTAGTTCTCTGATTCCTGAAATGTCGACATTCACTCTTGCCATCTCCTGTTTTACTACTTCCAATTTGCCTTGATTCATGGACCTAACATTCCAGGTTCCTATTCAGTATTGCTCTTTACAGCATCAGACCTTGCTTTTATCACCAGTCACATCCACAACTGGCTATTGTTTTTGCTTTGCCCCTACAATTGTGTAATTTAGGACTTTATGTCAAGCAAGACTTCTGCCTGATTTTTTTCCCTTCCTTTCACCAAACACACAGGGGAAATGTACAACATATTCTGTATTTACTTGAGGACTTTCCCTAATCCTTGTTTGTCTCCATCAATGAATGGGAATGGATGGAAAATTATATTTCTGATAATGTCATGGTATAATCTTACTCATTCTGATGAATAGTCAAAATAATAGGAAATCTCTGAAGGAGATGGATCTGTAATTGTTACCAGACCCTAAAATAATGGTGCCTTCATGTTCCGATGTGATTTCATCAATTTCTGGGCTTTAGCAGCTACGTAGAAGCTTCTAAATATTAGAAGGTGATATCTAAATATTAGAAGGGCTGTTTTGCCAAATCACTTTAGAGGACTTGAAGCAATCTCTGTCTGAGCTTCTGTAGAACAGGCCTAGCCTAGTGGAACTTGCTGGTCCTGGTCATATCTCCATTATGTTTTCTCTAGACAGACTGCCCTGGGGAAGTTTCGGGCAAGGCCAGAGTTTCTTAAGGAAGATTGTTGAAGAAGTCTCAAGTCTTCCTGAAGGAACAAGAGGAGTCTGAAAAATTTGCCCCGGCCCCTGCTTGTTTGTGGTGACAATTGGGTCTGTACATTAAAGTACATGTGTTGTGGAACCAGACTCATTTGAATTTGGATATATGCTCTACCATTTAACAACTTTAAGTACATCTTCACCAATAAAATGGGGCTTCATTTAATTTTCCAAGTAATATAATTGCCTTGTATCCGTCAGAACCTATTCTAGATAATGAAAGTATATGGCTGAACAGAGTAGATAATGGTGTTTGTTCACAATAGCATACAGCATTTAATGGGAGAGATGGGCAAACAGATTAAAACACAACAGAGGTGTTCTGATAGAACAAAGATTGGGGTACTCTGAGTGCACAGAGCAGAGATGACAAACCTGTCTCTGGTGTTTCGGGAAAAATGAGACCCAAAAGACAAGTAGCAGTTAGCCAAGTGATGGGAGGGTCTTCCCTGGTGGCTCAGCAGTAAAGCATCTTCCTGCAGTGCAGGAGACGCAAGTTTGATCTCTGGGTTGGGAAGATCCCCTGGAGAAAGAAATGGCAACCCACTCTAGTATTCTTGCCTAGGAAATCCCATGGACAGAGGGGCTTGGCAGGCTGCAGTCCATGGGGGACTGCAAAAGTGTTGGACATGACTTTAAGATTAAACAACAACAAAGTGATGAGAGATCCAGAACTAAGCACAAGGAAGCAGAAGTGTGTGAAAGGCAGAGGATGAGAGAAGATGGCACTTTGAAGAAGTTCAAGTACTTATTAAGGCTAGAGCATAGGGTATAGTGGAAATCAGGAAGAGTTTAAGTTGAAGGGGCAAACAAGGGTGAGATTAGAACAGGTTTTGAATGCTTTAATAAATTATTCCAAGGGCAGTGTATCTGGAGCCAGAGAATAATTGTTTAAAAGGCAAAATGACCAGACTTTACTTTCAGAAGATCACTTGGATTGCAGTGTGGAGAATGAGAAGGGGAGACCGAAAGGTGGAAAGTAGGGAAACCAGTTAGGTTATTGCATTAATCCATGGGAGATGGTGACCTGATCTAAGGTGTAGTGGCAGCGAGGGTGGAGAGGTGGACAAATTTAGAGCTATTCAGATTGATAAAATATGGGGCATGAAGGCACACAAGAGAAGGATGACTCCAGGATTTTGGACTCCAGCTGGAGCTATGCGATTGAGTCATCACATAAGTGATAAGAAAACTGCTAGAATAGATATGCTCTGAGTCTGCAGTGTTTATTTAGGGCCGCTTGTGTGTAGTTCATGTTTAAGCGTTCATTTTCTCTTCTGGCTACATTGGCCTCCTCTTTCATTTGTTCATCAAATATTTGTTGAGTATCTATTATTATATGCCAAAGGACTAGAGCTATGTCACTATTAAAAGTTCCCATTTTCATGCAGACTTTTTTTTTTTTTTTGGTGTGGAGAGACTGAAAACAGAGCTAACATGGTCTAGTAGTTAAGAGCACAAACTTGGGAGCCATTCTGATTGGGTTTGAATGCCATGTCCTAAGGTGCTTAATCTTTCTGTTCCTAAGTTTGCTCAACTCTAATTTAGGAATAGTAATAGTACTTAACTTCATAGGGTTGTGCTTTTTGCATACTTGGGCCAGTAATTGGAATGTAAGTGTGGGATCAGCACCAAAGGAAAACTAACCATAGCTTCCATGTTAAGCCAGGAATCCTGGCTAAAATCATCCAGGTCCATAATGTTCCTAGCTTCTGGGAGATTCTTCCAGAAAAATATTTGCATCTCCCACTTTGTGGAAGAATGTGTCCTCAGTTTAGGCCCTCAGGTTTCTCAGAGATTAAAATCAGCCAACTAAGCTTGTAAACATTACCAAAAGTATAACATAGAAAAATTGAGAAACATCATCATTAGGAGATTTCAACATACTTCTCTTCAATTATTAATAGATGAAGCAGAAAATAGAAAAATAGCAAAGATTTAGAAAATTTTAAAAAAGTTTAATTCAACAAACAGTTCAACCCAACAGTTAGAAAATGTATATTCTTTCTAAACATACATGAAATATTTTCAAAAATTAATATATCAGTCCATAAATGCCAGTCTTATATAAAAAAACTGAATTGTACCAACCATATCATCTCACCAGAATGTTGTTAAGTACAAGTCAATAAAGCTAAACAAAACATGTCCTTTAGAGAGTTAAAAACCCCCTTCTTTGGGTCAAAAGAAGAAATCACAATGGAAATTTTTATTTTATTTATTTACTTTTGGCCATGCCACGTGGCATGCAGGATCTTAGTTCGCTGACCAGAATTGCATCTATGCCCCCTGCATTGGTAGCAGAGAGAGTCTTATCTAGTGGACTGCCAGGGAAGTCTTTGGGTTTTTTTTGGGGGGGTGGCGGTGAGGGGTGGTTAACAATGGAAATGTTTAAAACACTTGGAACAAACAATAGTACGAGTACTGTATATAAAACTATATAGTATGCAAATTTGTAGTTTTAAATGCTCATATTAGGAAAAAAAATCAGTCTAAAAAGTAGTCAGCTAAGTAGCCTTTATGTTTGAAAAGGAATCAAATAGGACCTCTCTGGTGGTCCAGTGGTAAAGAATGCACCATCCAGTACGAGGGACAGGAGTTCAGTTCCTGGTCTGGAAAGATTCCACAGGCCACAGGGCAACTAAGCCTGTGCCGCACAACTACTGAGCCCATGTGTCACAGCTACTGAAGCCGTCACACTCTAGAGCCTGTGCCCTGCAACAGGAGAAGCCACTGCAAAATGAATGAGAACCCTGAGCACCGGAGTAGCCCCCACTCGTTGCAACTAGGAAATCCCATGTACAGCAATGAAGACCCAGTGTAGCCAAAAATAAATGAATAACGAAACAGAACAAACCCCAAATATGAAGAATAAAAATGACGGTAAAAATAATAGCAAATCAATGAAATAAGAGGAAGGTACAATAAAATATTGATAAACCGAGAATGTTCTTTTTTATGGGTATACTGCAGTTGGAGGAAAAACCTGTTCAGGACAGAGAGGTTCTTGTGAGAATGTTCTTTGAAGATAACTTAGAAAATAGATAAATTCCTGAGATTAAAGTGGGAAAAGAAGATACAAGAATCAGTGATAAAGAGGATATAGCTATATCCATAAAGAGATTAAAATATAAAAATTCTATGCCAGCAATTTGAAAACTTTGACAAAATGGAAGAAGCCATAAAAAAATATCCTAAAAAGATAGACTCAAAATGCAGCTGAAGGAATGAATAGACTTATATTATTGAGAAAATTGAAGATAAGATTTGAAATCTCCCCCCCAAAAATAAAGTGCCCAAATAGTATTACCAGTAAATTCTACCAAACTTAAAAGGAGTAGATCATTCCAATCTTAATCTCTCTCTGAGAGGAGGAAAAAAGAAAACATCTCTTAACTTACTTTATGACTCTAATATAAAATTTATATTTAAGTCAGAAAAGGACAATATGAGAAGGGAAAATTATATTTCCAAATACTTTATGGACACATTTTTTAAAAGTCCAAACATAATAACAATTTAACTTAGAAACATACTTTAAAAAAAGATGTATATTGTGACCAAGTTGGGCATATTCTAGGGATGCAAGGGGTGGCTTAACATGTAAAAATAAAAATCTATAAATGTTACTCACTGTACAGATAAAAGAAGAAATGCCTTGTGAAGGTATTATGGGAGAAAAATACCTGAATTCAGTGGTCACTGGATTTAAAGTAAGTTCTTAATGAGCTAGGCATGAAACTTCCCAAATCTGATAATATATTTGGCAAACTTTGGAGTGAATACTTTTCTTGATGAGACACTACCTACATAATTTTATTTAATAAATAAAATTAAGGTTATTTAAGCACAAGCATTGCCATACTATGACAATCTGAAAACGGAGACAGCTACTAAATGACTAATGAGCTGGTAGCACATACAATGTGGAGCTGCTGGCACAAGAATGATGCACATCCCAGGCAAGAAGTAGCGGGATGGTGTGAGATTGATCATGCTACTCAGAATAGCATGCGATTTAAAGCTTATTAAGTTGCTTATTTCTGGAATTTTCTATTTCATATTTTCAGACTGCAGTTTGACAACGAGTAACTAAAACTGCAGAAAGCAAAACTTCAGATAAAGGGGGACTTCTTACTAGCTCAGTCATGTCCGATTCTTTGGGACCCTTAGGACTGTAGCCCACCAGGCTCCTCTGTCCATGGGCTTTTTCAGGCAAGAATACTGGAATGAGTTGCCATTTCCTCCTCCAGAGGATCTTCTTGATCCAGGGATTGAAACTGCATCTCCTGTGTCTCCTGCATTGCAGGGGGACCCTACCCATTGAGCCATACTGGAGTGGGTTTACTAGATACAAAAATCAACTGTAGTGGAATTGCTTCTGGAATGGTAAAGTAAGGTCTTCTGAAACTTTCCTCTTTCATAAAAGCAATAAGAACATTGGCCAAAAAAACCACAAAAACCTCTCACTTTTCAAAACTCAAAATTAACCCAAGGCTTGCAATAATCCAAAGAGAATATAATCAACAAACAACTGAACCTCATCAGTGTAGTAATCATTGCGGGGACAGAATTGTTTGGAACTCACAGAAAAGCCCCATTCTTAGAGAATTATTATTAGCCAACATGTCTGACAGTCACGGAAACTCTAACTCACAGAGCTTGCCTTTGACCTAATTCAGAGCTTGCCCAGTGCAAACAATTTTTTCCCCAGGACATTTGTTGAAAACAATCAGGGACAATTACTTAGCATCTCACATGCCTGAATTGGAAAAACAACTGGGGCAAACAAAAAGCTGACCAAGCACTTCACAACAAAAGCTGGGGAGTGAGATGTTCACAGTGGGCTTTGAAAAGCTCTGCCATATTCCCAAGGTACTAGAAGGTCATGCACATGGGCACACTGGGCCCATGCTTAGGAAAGACCTAGAAGGCCTGAATCTCCCTCCTCTGACTGATCTTGAAGCTCTATACAAGCAGGAATTGAAGGCTAAGGCAGAACTGTAAGCTGCCTGCTGGATAATTGAAAGCATGCCCCAACATACACATAAAACCCTTTGATGAAGCCTGGGAGATATTCTGACTGATTCAAGGCATTTTAAGAAATTTTTTGTCCAACCATTGGCTGATGACTGAGCTAAGCAAGTATTTCAATAGTAACATATGACAAAAAATACAAACTTCACAGAATGTATTTAGGAAATTCATTAAACAAACAAAGGGCAATAGTAGTAGTGTCAACATGAATAACAAACAGCAATAACAACTAGCCATGGGGAGGAGGGAATCTGAAATCAGATTGCCACAGTTGCCACTTTGTATTATTTTAAATGCCCAGTTTGCAGCAATAACAAAAACAAAAGCAAAATGTGAGATACTCAAAGAAACAGAAAAGTATGGTCTGTAGACAGAAAAGTCATTAAATAGAAACTATCCCCAAGGAAGCCTAGACATTTGGACTTACTAGACAAGGGCTTTAAATTAGCTATTACAAAGTTTTTTTAAAGAATTAAAACCATGTCTAAAGAACTAAAAGAAATGATTTGAGAACAACATCTCATCAAATAGACAGTAGTTATTTAAAAATGAAAAAGCCAAAGAGAAATTCTGGAGCTGAAAAGTATGGTAACTGAGAGAAAAAATTTGTAAGAAGGACTCAACAGCAGACTCCAGCTGGTAGAAGAATCAGTAAACCTGAACACTGGCCAATTATCTAATCTAAGGGGGAAAAAATAAATGAAAAATGAATAGAATCTCAGAGACAAAGACAAAGAGAGAATCTTGAAAGCAACGAGAGAGAAGCAACTCATTACAAACCAAGCCTCGATAAGATTCAGTTCAGTTCAGTCGCTCAGAAGTGTCCGACTCTTTGCAGCCCCATGGACTGCAGCACACCAGGCCTCCCTATTCATCACCAACTACCAGAGCTTACCCAAATTCATGTGCATTGAGTCAGTGATGCCATCCAACCATCTCATCCTTCATCCGGTCCCACTCGTACCCCTCATCCTTCCATTTCCACCCTTTCCTTAGCATCGCATTCCAGAACATCTGTTCAGCTATCGGTTGAGTCTGATGGCTCAGCACTCACTGGACAGCCTTTCACTTTCCCTTCATGCAGTGTTGAATCAGGGTCTTTTCAAATGAGTCAACTCTTCGCATGAGGTGGCCAAGGTATTGGAGTTTCAGCTTCAACGTCAGTCCTTCCAATGAGCACCCAGGACTGATCTCCTTTAGGATGGACTGGTTGGATCTCCTTGCAGTCCAAGGGACTCTCAAGAGTCTTTTCCAACACCACAGCTCAAAAGCATCAATTCTTCGGTGCTCAGCTTTCTTTAGAGTCCAACTCTCACATCCATTCATGACTATTGGAAAAACCATAGCTTTGACTAGACAGACCTTTGTTGGTAAAGTAATATCTCTGCTTTTTAATATGCTCTCTAGATTGGTCATAACTTTCCTTCCAAGGAGTAAGCATCTTTTAATTTCATGGCTGCAATCACCAACTGCAGTGATTTGGGAGCCCCCAAAAATAATGTCAGCCACTGTTCCCATTGTTTCCCCATCTGTTTCCCATGAAGTGATGGGACCAGCTGCCAAGATCTTTGTTTTCTGAATGTTGAGCTTTAAGCCAACTTTTTCACTCTCCTCTTTCACTTTCTGCCATAAAGGTGGTGTCATCCGTATATCTGAGGTTATTGATATTTCTCCCATCAATCTTGATTCCAGCTTGTGCTTCATCCAGCCCAGCATTTTGCATGATGTACTCTGCATATAAGTTAAATAAGCAGGGTGACAATATACAGCCTTGATGTATTCCTTTTCCTATTTGGAACCAGTCTGATGTTCCATGTCCAGTTCTGACTGTTGCTTCCTGACCTGCATACAGGTTTCTCAAGAGGCAGGTCAGGTGGTCTGGTATTCCCATCTCTTTCAGAATTTTCCACAGTTTATTGTGATCCATACAGTCAAAGGCTTTGGCATAGTTAATAAAGCAGGAATAGATGTTTTTCTGGAACTCCCTTGCTTTTTCAATGATCCAGGGGATGTTGGCCATTTGATCTCTGGTTCCTCTGCTGTTTCTAAATCTGGCTTCAACATCTGGAACTTCACGGTTCATGTATTTCTGAAGCCTGGCTTGGAGAATTTTAAGCAGTACTTTGCTAGTGTGTGAGATGAGTGCAATTGTGCTGTAGTTTGAGCATTCTTTGGCGTTGCCTTTCTTTGGGATTGGAATGAAAACTGACTTTTTCCAGTCCTGTGGCCACTGCTCCGTTTTCCAAATTTGCTGGTATATTGAGTGCAGCACTTTCACAGCATCATCTTTCAGGATTTGAAATAGCTCCACTGGAATTCCAACACCTCCACTAGCTTTGTTCGTAGTGATGCTTTCTAAGGCCCACTTGACTTCACATTCCAGGATGTCTGGCTCTAGGTGAGTGAACACACCATCATGATTATCTTGGTCGTGAAGATCTTTTTTGCACAGTTCTTATGTGTATTCTTGCCACCTCTTCTTAATATCTTCTGCTTCTGTGAGGTCCATACCATTTCTGTCCTTTATCGAGCCCATCTTTGCATGAAATGTTTCCTTGGTATCTCTTATTTTCTTGAAGAGATCTCTGGTCTTTCCCATTCTGTTGTTTTCCTCTATTTCTTTGCATTGATCACTGAGGAAGGCTTTCTTATCTCTTCTTGCTATTCTTTGGAACTCTGCATTCAGATGCTTATATCTCTCCTCTTCTCCTTTGCTTTTCACTTCTCTTCTTTTCACAGCTATTTGTAAGGCCTCCTCAGGGAGCCATTTTGCTTTTTTGCATTTCTTTTTCTTGGGGATGGTCTTGATCACTCCCTCTTGTACAGTGTCACGTACTTCCATCCATAGTTCATCAGGCACTCTGTCTATCAGATCTAGTCCCTTAAATCTATTTCTCACTTCCACTGTATAGTCATAAGGGATTTCATTTAGCTCATACCTGAATGGTCTAGTGGTTTCCCCCACTTTCTTCAAATCTGAATTTGGCAATAAGGAGCTTGTGATCTGAGCCACAGTCAGCTCCCAGTCTTGTTTTTGCTGACTGTATAGAGCTTCTCCATCTCTGGCTGCAAAGAATATAACCAATCTTATTTCAGTGTTGGCCATCTGGTGATGTCCATGTGTAGAGTCTTCTCTTGTGTTGTTGGAAGAAGGTGTTTGCTATGACCAGTGTGTTCTCTTGGCAAAACTCTACTAGCCTTTGCTGTGCTTCATTCTGTACTCCAAGGCCAAATTTGCCTGTTACTCCAGGTGTTTCTTGACTTCCTACTTTTGCATTCCAGTCCTCTATAATGAAAAGGACATCTTTTTTGGATGTTAGTTCTAAAAGGTCCTGTAGGTCTTCACAGAACCAGTCAACTTCAGCTTCTTCAGTGTTACTGGTTGGGGCATAGACTTGGATTACCGTGATAGTGAATGATTTGCCTTGGAGATGAACAGAGATCATTCTGTCATTTTTGATATTGCATCCAAGTACTGCATTTTGGACTCTTTTGTTAACCATGATGGCTACTCCATTTCTTCTGAGGGATTCCTGCCTGCAGTAGTAGAGAGAATGGTCATCCGAGTTAAATTAACGCATTCCAGTCCATTTTAGTTTGCTGGTTCCTAGAATGTCAACATTCACTCTTGCCATCTCCTGTTTGACCACTTCCAATTTGCCTTGATTCATGGGCCTAACATTCCAGATTCCTATGCAATATTGCTCTTTACAGCATCGGACCTTGCTTCTATCAACAGTCATATCCACAACTGGGTGTTGTTTTTGCTTTGGCTCCATCCCTTCATTGTTTCTGGAGTCATTTCTCTGATCTCCAGTAGCATATTAGGTACCTACTGACCTGGGGAGTTCCTCTGTCAGTATCCTATCATTTTGCCTTTTCATACTGTTCATGGGTTCTCAAGGCAAGAATACTGAAATGGTTTGCCATTCCCTTCTCCAGTGCACCACATTCTGTCAGACCTCTCCACCATGACCCGTCTGTCTTGGGTGGCCCCAGAAGGCATGGGTTAGTTTCATTGAGTTAGACAATGCTGTGGTCCATGTGATCAGATTGGCTAGTTGTGATTGTGGTTTCAGTCTGTCTGCCCCCTGATGCCCTCTCTCAGTGCCTACTGTCTTACTTGGGTTTCTCTTACCTTAGACGTGGGGTATCTCTTCATGGCTGCTCCAGCAAAGCGCAGCCGCTGCTCCTTGCCTTGGACATGGGGTAGCTCCTCTCGGCTGCCGCCCCTGACCTTGGATGTGGAGGTTATCTCCTCTCAGTAAGATAAAGGGTAATTTTTCTTTCTTGGCCATAGAAGCAAGAAGACAGTGGGAGAAAGTGTTCTAAGTGCTGAAAGAAAAAGACTTGTCAACCAAAACTTCTATATCCGGCAAAGCTATCTTCTAAAATGAAGGGGAGAGTAGGACATTCCCAGATAAAAAGTGAAAGAATTTCTTGCCAGCAAGCTTGCTCTACAAGAAAGACCAAAGAGTGTCCTTCAGAATGAATTGAAAGGACACTACACAATAACTTGTATCCACATGGAAGGAAGTGCACCAGTAATGGCAACTTCATTGGTTAATATACAGTAAGATAGTAAAATATATTTTTTCTTTGTAAACTCTCTTTGTCTTCAGTCCAATTGTAAAACAATAATTATACAACTTTTGATAGGCTTGTATAAAGAGGTCATTTGTAAGACAATAGTGTGAAAGGGGATACTGTACAGGAGCAAAATTTTTGTACATTATTACAATTAAATTGGTATTAAACCAGACTAGATTATTTTAAGATGTTAATTGTAATTCATAGGACAACCACTAAGAAAATAACCAAAAGCATAATAAAAGAAACAGCAAGGTAATTAAAGAGGCACACTAAAATATATACCTAACATAAAAGAAGGTAGTGATGGAGGACTGGAAAAGCAAGACATGGCAGAGAAGACAAACAGTGAAACAGCAGACTCAAGTCCTACCTTAGCATTAATTAAATGTAAATAGATTAAACACTCCAATCAAAAACCAGTGATTGGAAGATTGGATCAAACCTTATGCTATCTACAAGAGACAAGTTATAGATTCAAAGGCAGACTTATTTAGAGTATACAGATGTGGGGGGAAACAGTAACCAAAGAGACCTAGACATAAATAAGGACATTTTATGAATGGTAAAAGTTTAATCCACTATGAAGATATAAAAGTTATAAACATGTTGTTGTTGTTGTTAGGCATTCAGTTTTTTCTTACTCTTTGTGACCCCATGGACTATAGCCTGGCAAGTTCCTCCGTCCATGGGATTCTCCAGGCAAGAATACTGGAGCGGGTTGCCATTTCCTTCTCCAAATTATAAACATATATACACCTAACCACAGAGCCCTAAAATACATAAAGCAAAAACTGACAGAATTAAAGAGAGAAATAGTAACAATAGATCAATGGAACAAAATAGAAAGCCCAGAGATAAATCCACACACCTATGGACACCTTATCTTTGACAAAGGAGGCAAGAATATACAATGGAGTAAAGACAATCTCTTTAACAAGTGGTGCTGGGAAAACTGGTCAACCACTTGTAAAAGAATGAAACTAGATCACTTTCTAACACCACACACAAAAATAAACTCAAAATGGATTAAAGATCTAAACATAAGACCAGAAACTATAAAACTCCTAGAGGAGAACATAGGCAAAACACTCTCCAACATAAATCACAGCAGGATCCTCCATGATCAGTAACAATAGTTGAAGATTTCAACAGAAATTCAATAAAATAAGCTTCCCTGGTGGCTCAGAGGGTAAAGCGTCTGCCTGCAATGCAGGAGACCTGGATTTGATCCCTTGGTCAGGAAGATTCCCTGGAGAAGGAAATGGCAACCCACTTCAGTACTCTTGCCTGGAAAATCCCATGTCCAGAGAAGCCTGGTAGACTACAGTTCATGGGTTCGCAGAGTCGGACGCGACTGAGTGACTTCACTTTCACTTTCAGTAAAATAACTAGGCAGAAAATCAACTAAGAAATAGAAGACTTGGACAACCAAGTACATACTGAGTATAAACCAAATAAATCTAACAAACATCCATAGAATATTTTATCTAACAACAGCAGAATACACTTTCTTCTCAAGTAACATACAGAACATTTTCCAGGATAGACCATCCATTAGGCCATAAAACATGTCTCAGTACATTTGAAAGGACTGAGTATGTTCTCTGATTATAATGAAATAAAATCAGAAATGAATAACAAAAGAAAATTTGTGAAATGAACAAAAATGTGAAAATTGTCAACACATTCCTAAATAACCAGTGGTGGTTCAAGGGATGAACTGTAAAAAAAAAAAAAAAAAAAAATTAGGAAACACATTGAGATGAATGAAAACAAATACAAAATATCAAAGGTTCTGGAATACAGCTAAAACAGTGCTTAGCAGGAAATCAATAGCTGTATACATCTATATTTTAAAAGAGAGAAAATCTCAAATTAATAACTGAAACTTTTACCATGAGAAATGTGGGGAGAAAAGGGCAAATTAAATGTAAGGAAATGGGGAAAGAAATAATAAAGATTAGAACAGAAATAAATGAAAGTACAAAAACAAAAAGTCAATAAAACAAAGTTTGATTGTTTGATAAAAATCAATAAAATTTTCCATGTCCTGGCTATTATAAATAGTGCTACAATGAACATTGGGGTACATGTGTCTCTTTCAATTCTGGTTTCCTCGGTGTGTATGCCCAGCAGTGGGATTGCTGGGTCATAAGGCAGCTCTATTTGCAATTTTTAAAGGAATCTCCACAATGTTTTCCATAGTGGCTGTACTAGCTTGCATTCCCACCAACAGTGTAAGAGGGTTCCCTTTTCTTCACATCCTCTCCAGCATTTATTGCTTGTAGACTTTTGGATCACAGCCATTCTGACTGGTGTGAAATGGTACCTCATTGTGGTCTTGATTTGCATTTCTCTGATAATGAGTGATCTTGGGCATCTTTTCATGTGTTTGTTAGCCATCCGTATGTCTTCTTTGGAGAAATGCCTATTTAGTTCTTTGGCCCATTTTTTGATTGGGTCGTTTATTTTTCTGGAGTTGAGCTGCATAAGTTGCTTGTATATTTTTGAGATTAGTTGTTTGTCAGTTGCTTCATTTGCTATTGTTTTCTCCCATTCAGAAGGCTGTCTTTTCACCTTACTTATAGTTTCCTTTGTTGTGCAGAGCTTTTAATTTTAATTAGATCCCATTTGTTTATTTTTGCTTTTATTTCCAGTATTCTGGGAGGTGGATCATGGAGGATCCTGCTGTGATTTATGTTGGAGAGTGTTTTGCCTATGTTCTCCTCTAGGAGTTTTATAGTTTCTGGTCTTATGTTTAGATCTTTAATCCATTTTGAGTTTATTTTTGTGTGTGGTGTTAGAAAGTGATCTAGTTTCATTCTTTTACAAGTGGTTGACCAGTTTTCCCAGCACCACTTGTTAAAGAGATTGTCTTTACTCCATTGTATATTCTTGCCTCCTTTGTCAAAGATAAGGTGTCCATAGGTGTGTGGATTTATCTCTGGGCTTTCTATTTTGTTCCATTGATCTATATTTCTGTCTTTGTGCCAGTACCATACTGTCTTGATGACTGTGGCTTTGTAGTAGAGCCTGAAGTCAGGCAAGTTGATTCCTCCAGTTCCATTCTTCTTTCTCATGATTGCTTTGGCTATTCAAGGTTTTTTGTATTTCCATACAAATCTTGAAATTATTTGTTCTAGTTCTGTGAAAAATATCGCTGGTAGCTTGATAGGGATTGCATTGAATCTGTAGATTGCTTTGGGTAGTATACTCATTTTCACTATATTGATTCTTCCGATCCATGAACATGGTATATTTCTCCATCTATTAGTGTCCTCTTTGATTTCTTTCATCAGTGTTTTATAGTTTTCTATATATAGGTCTTTAGTTTCTTTAGGTAGGTATATTCCTAAGTATTTTATTCTTTTCATTGCAATGGTGAATGAAATTGTTGCCTTAATTTCTTTTTCTACTTTCTCATTATTAGTGTATAGGAATGCAAGGGATTTCTGAGTGTTGATTTTATATCCTGCAACTTTACTATATTCATTGATTAGCTCTAGTAATTTTCTGGTTGTGGTACATATACACAATGGAGTATTACTCAGCCATTAAAAAGAATACATTTGAATCAGTTCTAATGAGATGGATGAAACTGGAGCCGATTATACAGAGTGAAGTAAGCCAGAAAGAAAAACACCAATACAGTATATTGACACATATATACGGAATTTAGAAAGATGGTAATGATGACCCTGTATGTGAGACAGCAAAAGAGACACAGATGTATAGAATGGACTTTTGGACTCTGAGGGAGAGGGAGAGGATGGGATGATTTGGGAGAATGGCATTGAAACATGTATACTATCATGTAAGAAACGAAGTGCCAGTCTATGTTCGATACAGGATACAGGATGCTTGGGGCTGGTGCATGGGGATGATCCAGAGAGATGATATGGGGTGGGAGGTGGGAGGGGGATTCAGGATTGGGAGCTTGTATACACCCGTGGTGGATTCATTTCAATGTATGGCAAAACCAGTACAGTATTGTAAAGTAAAATAAAGTAAAAATATTTTTAAAAAAAAGAAGAAGAAGACACAAGAGTCTGAGACATCAAAAAAAAAAAAAAATCAATAAAATTGACAAACTTTTAGCCAGACTAACCAAGAAAAGAGAAAAGACTCAAATTACTGAAGTCAGAAATGCAAGAGGATACAGTAGGTATAGTAAAGAATTAACCTTATGAAAAACAAGGTTTGGCCTTTGCCCTTGGCTATTGGAATATGATCTCTGCTGCTGTTGCTAAGTCGCTTCAGTCGTGTCCACCTCTGTGCAACCCCATAGATGGCAGCCCACCAGGCTCCACCATCCCTGGGATTCTCCAGGCAAGAACACTGGAGTGGGTTGCCATTTCCTTAGCCCTCTGAAAAGTCCTGTTTGATAAGAGTGTCTTTGCTAGGCCTTTTAGCCATATTGCCTTTTTTCCAATCTCTAAAAGAGCTGGAGACAGTCAGCTGTCATGTGGGCAGTGTGTGATCAAGTCCCATTAAATTCTAGACACTGAAAGCTTAGGTGAGCTTCCCTGGTTGGTGATACTCTGTATTGTCATACACTGTGACTTGGAGAAGGTGATGCTTCCATGACTTCATGGAAAGAGGATGATCAAAACCTCCACACTTGAACCTCTCCCAAACTCTACCCTGTGCATCTCTTCCTTTGGCTAATTTCAACCTGTGTCCTTTCCCCTGTAAGAAATCATGGGTATAATAGCTTTCAGTGAATTCTGTGAGTCCTGTAGAATTGCCAAACCTGATTTTGAAACCACCTCCCACCACACACCCCCACCTCCAATGCCTAGCAGTTGGTGTTAGAAGTGAGGTCAATTTTGTGAGGCCTGTTCCCTCTAATAGTACTCTTGCTGAAACTCTTTATGGTATTGTTGTTGTTTAGCCTGTAAGTCATGTCTGCCTCTCTTGCAACCTCATGGACTATAGCCTGCTAGGCTCCTCTGCCCATGGGACTTCCCAGACAAGAATGCTGAAGTGGGTTGCCATTCCCTTCTCCAGGGGATCTTCCTGAACCAAGGATTGAACCCATGTCTCCTGTATTAGCAGGTGGATTCTTTACCACTGAGCAACTCTTCATATATCACTACTAATCTTACAGAAATAAAAAGGGGATTATAAAGGGATACTATGAACAATTGCAGACCAACAAATTAGATAACCTAAATGAAATGAATACATTTATAGAAAAACAAACTGTTAAATGACTCAAGTTAGATACAGACAATTTGTATATACCTATAGAAAGTAAAAAGATTGACATAATCATCACACACACAAAAAACTACCCACAAGGAAAACCTGAAGCCTAGATGGCTTCACTGGTAAATTCTATGAAACACTTAAAGACAAACACAACTCTTATAAATTGTTCCAAAGAACAGAACACCTCCCAACTTATTTTTGAAGCCAGAATTACCCTGAAACCAAAATCAGACATCACAAGAGGAGAAAACTATACATCCCTTGTAAATATGGACATAAAAATCTTCAACAAAATGTGAGCAAACAGAATCCAACAACATTTAAAATGGGTTATATATCATGATGAACTGGGACTTATCTCAGGAGTACAGGAATTCATAAGTGGGTCAAAATTTAAAAGAGTCAGTTCAACCACACTGTATTAATAGAATAAAGGTCCCAAACCACAAGGTCATCTTAATAGATACATAACAAAGCATTTGCCACAACCCAATATCCTTCTGATGCTGAAGGACTGATGTTGAAGCTCCGATACTTTGGCCACCTGATACAAACAGCTGACTCACTGGGAAAGACCCTGATGCTGGGAGAGATTGAAGGCAGGAGGAGAAGGGGACGACAGAGGATGAGATGGTTGGATGGCATCACCCACTTGATAGACATGAGTTTGAGCAAGCTCCAGGAGTTGGTGATGGACAGGGAAGCCTGGGGTGCTGCAGTCCATTGGGTTGCAGAGTCGGACACGACTGAGTGACTGAACTGAACTGAACATCCTTCTTGATAAAAATACTCAACAACTAGAAATAGAAGGAAACTTCCCAAACTTAATAAAGTTAAAGTTAGTCACACAGTTGTGTCTGACTCTTTGCGATCCCATGGACTGTAGCCCACCAGGCTCCTCCATCCATGGAATTCTCCAGCAAGAGTACAGGAGTGGGTTGCTATTTCCTTCTCCAGGGGATCTTCCTGACCCAGGGATCAAACCTGGGTATCCTGCATTGCAGGTGGATTCTTTACCATCTGAGCTAAAGGGCATCTACAAAACCCCACAGCTAATAGCATACTTAATGGTAAAATACTGAAAGCTTTCTAAGGTCAGAAATAAGATGAGGATGTTTGCTTTCACCACATGTGCTGGAGGTTTTATCCAAGGAATTAGGCAATGAAAGAAAAATGTAAAATCATCACAGATTACATGCTTTTGTAAATAGAAAATCCTGAGAAATCCACAGATACTTATTTAAGCCCATTAGAACTAATAAATGAGTTCGGCGAATTTGGAGGCTGCAAAATTAACATCAAAAAATCAATTTCTAGACATTAGCAATGAAAAATCCAAAAGTGATATTCAGAAAACAACTTGATTTACAATATCATAAAAAATAATATTTAGCAATAAAATTGCTAATGGGTACAGGGTTTCTTTCAAGGGTGATAAAAATGTTTGATGTTAGTGATGATAGTTGATAGTTTTGTGAATATACTGAAAACCACTGAAATATAAAGTTTAAAGTTTTATTATATGTGAATGATATCTCAGTAAAGCTATTATTGAAACAAATAAGTTATGTCTTTATACACCAGCAACTAACAGAAGATGATTTTTTATAACTACTATCTATAAGAGTAATAAAAACACCTTGGGATAAGTCTAACAAAAGTTTGCAAACTCTGGGAGTTTTATAATTTTATAAAGGTTTTAGAAACTTTACTTCTATAAAAGCTTTATTTAAAAAACTTAGTCTTTTAGCTTCTCAAGCAGAACTCTTTCTGAGTTATTTTTTTTAAATCACTACAGCATCACTTTCTAAACTATATTTGAAGTGTTTAGTTAGAATGTGAGCTATTTAAAAGTTAATTTCTATGGATAGGAAGGTAGAATTTGTATTAAAAAGGAATAGTAAAATGTGATATTGTTACTGTTAACCATTTTATATCATTTATATCATATTGTCATTGCACAGTGTCAATACGGTACTAAATCTCTCCAGGTAATGTTAGGGTGGCCAGAAATATGTATGATAACATATTGTTAATTTTGACACAAAATAGAATCTGGTTTAAGTAAATCCAAGGAGAACTTAATTTCTCTAGACTGGTAAATCTGCTCTCAACTTCTCCCACCTGCTGGTAATTCATAATCATATTAAATTTCTTTTTCTAGCTATGTTTTTCACTAATGCTGGGGCTTAAGAAAAGGTGAAATCTTTGGTTTAAAACTACTAGTCTCTGATATCAGGATTCATTTTGCAGATTTAAACTGTATTGGCCAGCCATCATTTAGGAATCTTTCTAGTCACATAATAGTAAAACAACAAAAACTTAAGTCTAAGCATCTGGATGAAAAATAAACTTTACTGAGATAACTTTGCAGCCCATTAAATGAGAATCTAATGTTTGATCTTTTATTTAGAAAATTGCTATATGCCTTTATTTATTTATTTCATAAATGTAAGGGATTTTCTGGAAGTGCTTTGCTATTGATCTACTTGTTCTGTACTATTTTGATTTCATACCCTTTAGATATCTGGATTTGAACTGGATTTTAGAATTCATCTTTACTTACAATGCCACCATCAGATGGAGGTCCAGCTGGATATACCCCACCAGATGGAGGCTGGGGGTGGGCAGTGGTAGTTGGAGCTTTCATTTCCATTGGCTTCTCTTGTGCATTTGGCAAATCTATTAGTGTATTTTACAAAGAAATTGAAGAAATATTTAAAGCCAGCACCAGCGAAGTGTCATGGTTATCTTCCATTGCGTTTGCTGTCATGTATGCTGGAGGTAAGTACCCATGAAGGCTTGCTCTTTTAACTTTCAGTGGGTAGACAGAAGTTCTGTATTAAGTACTTTTTGCTCTTGATATCTTTATTAGTAAAAATAATTGAAATCTTAGTTATTGGAGTTATGTGATTAGAATCATATTTTTCATTCTAACAAAGTTACATAGCAATCGTGTTCTCTGTTGGGTCAGTTATAATATAAAACAGTGTCATTATAAAGGATAGCTTTCTTTAAAAATGTGTCTTGTGTTGGCTGCTGGGTATAGACAGGTTATTGATATTTGTACTTTAATCATATATCCTGTAAGCTTGCTAAACTCTGATTTCCAGTAGTTTATTGGTAGATTTCTTTTTCAAAAATTTTAGATAGACAAACAAATCTTCTACAAATACTGATACTTTGGTTTCTTCCTTTTCTTACACCTTTTTTCCTCCTGTCTTACTGCACTGGCTTGGACCTCCAGTATAATGTTGGAGAAAAGTGGTGATGGTAGGCATTCTTATTTTGTAGGCCTCCTTTGGTTTTGTTGTTGTTTTCTATGAGAAACAATATTTTAGGTAGTTTGTAGTAAATATGCCCTTAAGTCAGAAGTATGATCAGACTAGCTCATATATCTCATCAGTCGTGTATGTTTAAATTCCATCTAAAATTTTAAAACAAGGACTTCCCTGGTGGTCCAGTGGCTAAGACTCTGTGCTCCCAGGGCAGGGGGCCCAGGTTCAACCCTTGTCAGGGAACTAGATCCCACATGCCACAACTTACAGAGTTCATATGCTGCAACTAAGACCCAGAGCAACCAAATACATAAATTAAAATATTTTTTAAAAAAATTAAAATAAGCAAACTTGCTATATATATGTGCATAATATCCTAGATATATGAAGAATCCTTTAAGCACTTATAATCAGGGTACTTGCAGCCTCTTCTGCCTTAAAATAGTTAGCTTATGGTCTTTCATACTTCAGTTAAAACCCATCTCACATGTCCTAGGTATATAGAAGATGTATAATCAATACTATATTTTTTTTCCATTAGACAAACCTGTGACTCTGAAATAAAGACAGAAAGCACTATTCTTTAGCACTGGGTTCTGTCTGTTTATTTTCTGGGATAGCATGCTGTCGTGTCAGTAATGGCATGAGCAGGTGTGGATGGGAGGGCTGGGCTTCTCCTCTATATTGTTACTAATCTGTCTGTTCTCTCCTAGGTCCTATCAGCAGTGTCCTGGTGAATAAATATGGCAGTCGCCCCGTCATGATTCTTGGTGGCTGCTTGTCAGGCTGTGGCTTGGTTGCAGGTTCCTTCTGTAGCACTGTGATGGAACTTTACTTTTGTATCGGAGTTATTGTAGGTGAGTTGTACTAATGCCTTTTCAGGCAATAATTTCTTTGTGGACTATTTATAGTATCCATTTGCCAATTCTTTTGAAAAATGAAAGTTCTTTGTTAGAAAATTACTAGGTCACTATGTTTTTGAGCTGTTGATCATTAATTTAATAGTATTAGAAAAGCAATCTTTAAAGAAAGTTCACATTAAGTGTAAAAGTAATCATACCTAACGAGTGATTATTTTTTATTGAATGAATACAGTGAAAGAGAATTCTTTTTCTTTTTTTGTTTTTATAAAGAAGATAGCAGTGATAGGTAAAAAGTTGTTGAAAGGGAGGTCATTAACTGTTCCCACTCATTTCCCCTTCTGCCTAGGAAGGCACTGGCTCAAATTGGAGAAAGAGAAAATGTCAGATACATAGAAAGAGTTTTCTGATAGAAAAGCCAGATACATTTCAAAGGATAAAGGGCACACATGGGAAAACTCTCTTTCTAATAGCTAAATTAAGAAAATAGAACTGCTGAATATAAATACTGTCAACACCCAGAGCTCTACAGTTCAGAGAAAACTACCATTAATATTTTGATAACATGGGGGGTGAGGGATAAACTGGGAGATGGGATTGACATATGTACACTTCTATATGTAAAGAAGATAATTTATAATAATCTGCTCTATAGCACAATATTCAATACTCTGTAATAGCATATATGGGAAAGAATCTTAAACAAAAAAAAACAAGAGTAGATGTGTGTACATGTATAACTGATTCACTTTGTTATACACCTGGAACTAACACAACATTATAAATCAACTATACTCCAATAAGATTTATTTAAAAAACAATTTGATGCCATATCCACTGATTTTTCTATAGTTTTTCTATATGATTTTTATATAGTTTTCTATATTCTTTCTAAAAACAAAACAAAAAGTTTTGTTTTAAAAATTCTTCTATACACATAGAACTTTTAGAACAAAAAGGGATGAGATTAAGTGAAGTAAGTCAAAGACAAATATCATGATATCACTTATATGTGGAATCTAATTTTTAAAAATTATACAAATGAACTTATTTACAGAAACAGATATAGATATTGAAAAAACTTATGGTGACCAAAGGGGAAATGTTGAGGGGTAGGGGATAAATTAGGAGCTTGGGATGAACATACACACAGTACTGTATTTAAGAAATATAATGAACAAGGACAATAACACAAGGAATTCTACTCAGTACTCTGTGCTAACCTGTAAGAGAAAAAAATCTTATAAAGCATGAATATATGTATATGTAAAACTGAATCACTTTGCTGTATACCTGAAACTAACAAAAATCAGCTATACTCCAATAAAGTTAAAAAATTTTTTTAAAGGGATATTGTTGTTCAGTTACTAAGTCATGTCCAACTCTTTGTGACCCCATGGACTGCAGCTCACCAGGCTTCCCTATCCTTCACTATCTACCAGAGTTTGCGCAAACTCTTGTCCCTTAAGTTAGTGATGCCATCTAACCATCTCATCTTCTGTTGCCCCTTTCTCCTCCTGCCCTCAATCTTTCCCAGCATCAGGGTCTTTTCCAATGAGCTGGCCCTTTGCATCAGGTGGCCAAAGTATTGGAGCATCAGTTTCAGCATCAGTCCTTCCAATGAATATTCAGGATTGATTTCCTTTAGGATTGACTGGTTTGATATCCTTGCCATCCAATTCTTTGGCACTCAGCTTTCTTTATGGTCCAGTTCTCACATCCATACATGACTACTGGGAAAACCATAGCTTTGACTACACGGACCTTTGTCAGCAAAGTGATGTCTCTGCTTTTTGATGTGCTGTCTAGGTTTGTCATTGGAGAAGGCAATGGCACCCCACTCCAGTAACTCTTGCCTGGAAAATCCCATGGATGGAGGAGCCTGGTGGGCTGCAGCCCATGGGGTCGCGAAGAGTCGGACACCACTGAGTGACTTGACTTTCACTTTTCACTTTCATGCATTGGAGAAGGAAATGGCAACCCACTCCAGTGTCCTTGCCTGGAGAATCCCAGGGACAGGGGAGCCTGGTTAGCTGCCATCTATGGGGTCGCACAGAGTCAGACACAACTGAAGCAACTTAGCAGCAGCAGCAGCAGCAGCAGCAGCAGCAGCAGCAGCAGCTAGGTTTGTCATAGCTTTCCTTCCAAGAAGCAAGTATCTTTTACTTTCATGACTGCAGTCACCATTCCATAGTCATTTTGGAGCCCAAGAAAATAAAATCTGTCACAGTTTCCACTTTTCCCCCTTGTATTTGCTGCGAAGTGATGGGACCAGATGCCATGATCTTAGTTTTTTGAATGTTGGGTCATAAGCCAGCTTTTTCACTCTGGCTGAGGTGGAAGATGAGGTGAAAGACCCTCATCTAGAGGCTGTAAAGTTTCTCTTTGCTTTCTGCCATTAGAGTGGCATCTTCTGCATATCTGAGATTGTGATATTTCTCCCAGCAATCTTGATTCAATCTTTTGAGTCATCCAGCCCAGGATTTCACATGATGTACTCTGCATGTAAGTTAAATAAGCAGGGTGACAATGTATAGCCTTGACATACTCCTTTCCCAATTTTGAACCAGTCTGTTGTTCCATGTCAGTTCTAATTGTTGCATCTTGACCTGCATACAGGTTTCTCAGGAGGCAGGTAAGGTGCTCTCGTATTCCCATCTCTTTTAAGAATTTTCCAGTTTGTTGTGATCTACACAGTCAAAGGCTTTACCATAGTCAATGAAGCAGAAATAGATGTTTTACTGGAATTCCCTTGCTTTCTCTGTTATTCAATAAATGTTGGCAATTTGATCTCTGGTTCCTCTGCCTTTTCTAAACCCAGCTTGTACATCTGGAAGTTCTCAGTTCATGTACTGCTGAAGCCTAACTTGAAGGATTTTGAGTATTATGTTGCTAGCATGTGAAATGAGCACAATTATACAGTAATTTAAACATTCTTTGGCATTGCCCTTCTTTGGGATTGGAATGAAAACTGACCAGATTATGTGAAATATTTGTAACCAGTTTTTTTTACTTAGTAATACATCATGAACATATTAATAGCTTCCCCATCTCAGTAAATATACTTTAGCAGCTATTATTTTTTCACTGGATAGATGTACTATAATTTATTTCACTTTAATTGAAGGACATTTAGATTGTTTATATTTTCATTCTTAATAAACAGTGTTTGTACGATAGTGCCTCTGTATGCATCTTTGAAAATGATAATTTTCTTTGGATAAATTGTAGAAGTGCAACTACTGGGGGGAAGAAAAGGTTTTTGATACGATTGGTCAATTAATCTTTAGAAAGGTTTTAATAATTTACAGCCCCACCTGCAGGACCTGAGATAATGCTAATAATAGGTATTATCTTTTTAGATCTATACTTTTACTGCATTAAAATTTTAAATATTTAAATATTTTAATTCATCTGGAATATTAGAATAACACAAAGAAGGAATAGAACTTTATTTGTTCCCACGTGGTTATTCAACCTGTTCATTATTTCATGTCATTAATTTACTCAGCAAATATTCATTGAGTCCCTAACTATATGCCAGGCACTGGTTCAAGCTCTGTGGGGAGACCAACATGACAAGCAAAATTCCTGATCCTTAGTGGAGGGAATCAGACAATAAACAGGCCAATAAATAAATGAATAAATAAGAAAAATTCAGGTAGTAATAAGTGCTTTGCAAAGACTTAAAACAGAATTTGATAGAGAAGGATTGAATGGCCCCTAAAGGGAAGGAGATTGTGATTTTGAGTTGAGATCTGAATGATAGCCAGGAGAAGGCTTTGTGGAAACCTAGAGTAATAGTTCCACTTTGCACAAAAAGAACAGACTGAAGTGAGGGCAGGGAGGCAAGTCATAGGACCTCTTAATCCAGAGTGAAAAGTTATGGACAGGCAGTCATTAGAGAGATGGAAATGGGCAAGCATCCTAACCTGGTTTACCTAGTAGAAAAGCAAGATTGGAAGACCACTTAAAAGGTTATCAGCATAGTTACTGTCCCAACCCCATTAGCTGAAAAATCCATTTTTTCCCTATTAATTTAAATGTATCTTTTGGTTCTATTTCTGGATTTTCTTCCCACTTTTAGAAATCAGTTTTTCAATTTTGAGTAAGTGTTTTGTTCTATTACTATAGCTGTACAATATGTTTATTTATTTGTTAGGGCAGGCCCACCAATTATTTATCCTTTTCCAATAGTTCTAATACATTTGTAATTATGAAATTAGACAAAGAATCTCTATTGTTCTTTTTGTTGCTAAAGTGAAAAGAATTGTTTTTAATAATATACATTTTTTAGGGACTTCCCTGGTGGTGCAGCGGTTAAGACTGCACACTTCCACTGTGGGGGGCATGGGTTCCGTCCCTGTTCAGGGCACTAAGATCCTGGAAGCCACATGGCATGCCATACACACACACACACACACACACACACACACACACACACACACACATGCGTGTGTGTGTATAAATCTAGTATTTGCTGCATAAAGAGATTTTATGTCTGTATTTATTTGATAATAGTCCACTTCATGACCTAGTAGTTACAATAGCCTCTCATGATTTTGACCTCTTTCCATGTCAGTTCTTTCCCTAGTTAATCATTTCCAAATATGTTTCTGATGGTATGTGATTGTTTTTTCTTCCCCTCTCCCCAGGTCTTGGGCTTGCCTTCAACTTCAGTCCAGCTTTGACCATGATTGGCAAGTATTTCTACAAGAAGCGGCCGTTAGCAAGTGGACTAGCCATGGCAGGCAGCCCTGTGTTCCTCTCTGCCATGGCCCCACTCAGCCAGGCTCTTTTTGCTGCCTTTGGCTGGAGAGGAAGCTTCCTGATTCTGGGGGCCCTCCTACTAAACTGCTGTGTGGCCGGAGCCCTGATGAGACCAATAGGGCCCAAGCCAACCACTGCAGAGAAAGAGACGTCTAAAGAATGCCTTCAGGAAGCTGGAAAATGTGATGCAAACAAGGGGCCAGGTATTCCAAAGACAGGAGTTAATGGCAGAAACTCCCCAAAGGAGAAACAATCACTTTTTCAAACAGTTAACAAACTTTTGGACCTATCCTTGTTGAAGCACAGAGGCTTCCTGCTGTACCTCTCTGGGAATGTGATCATGTCTTTTGGGATGGCTACGCCTTTAGTCTTTATTAGCAGTTACGCCAAGAGTCAACATCACTCTAGTGAGAAGGCTGCCTTCCTTCTCTCCATCCTGGCTTTTGTTGACATGGTATCCAGACCTTGTATGGGATTTGTAGCCAACACAAAGTGGGTAAGACCACGAATTCAGTACTTTTTGGCTGCTTCTATTATCATGAACGGAGTATGTCATATGCTAGTACCTTTATCTTCCAGCTACATAGGGTTCTGTGTCTACTCCGGATTCCTTGGATTTGCTTTTGGGTGGTTTGGTGCCGTACTGTTTGAAACACTGATGGACCTTGTGGGAGCCGAGAGATTCTCCAGTGCTGTGGGGTTGGTGACCGTTGTGGAGTGCTGCCCTATCCTCCTGGGGCCACCAGTTTTAGGTACAGTATGTCTCCCAATTTCTATGGTTCTATTAACATAAAACAGGCAGAGAAGGTTGGGAAGGTGATGGGAAGCAGAAGTCAGTGGGCTGCTTGATAGTCCTCATTTCTGTACCCTCAGGGCTGACACAGTGCTTGGCACAGCAATTGCTCAAATACTTGTAGAACTGAATTAAAGTGAATCCTCAAGCTGAAAGAGGAATAAAAAGCTATTATAAATTTAAGTATTTCTAATAATTTTCCTGATTAAAAAAAATCCTAACATTTACTGTAGAAAAATGTATAACCACCTTTAGAATACTGTTGGTGATTTCTTTTTAATTGTGGAATTTATTTCAAAAGTAATATTTAAAATAACAGTAGGTACCAGATGAGGGCTCACAGTGTACCAGGGACTGTCCTAATCGTTTCTATATTCTGTCATATATTGCAAGACTATGATATCAGACTATTATTGTTCCCACTTTAAAGAAATAGAGGCTTTTGAAAGTGAAATAACTTGCCCAGGATCACACAGCTAAGAAGTGACCATAAAACCTGAGGCATTATTCTCTCAGTCAGTGCTAAACAGTTTACATTTTTAAATTATCATTAATACAAAATACAACAATAATTTGGACTTCCGGATGTGATGCATGTTTTTGAGATTATGTACTATAAAGTTAAGAAGGACACGTAATGAAAGACCCACTATCGACCTGGCAAAACTTTTCCACCTTCTCTCCTCCATAAGATCTTACAGAAGAACCCCAATTGAACTTTTATGGCCAACCCAGTATATCCAAGGAGATTCCAAATCCTGTTCGTTTTTCGCTTCCTAAATCTCTTTCTAATCTGCTCATTTTTTCCTCCATCACTACTACTGCTCTTATCCTAATCTCCGATCTTCTATCAGTAGCCTTCTAGCTTTACCCATATCCACTCTAGCTATTCTCCCGTCTCTTAGAACACTCCAGTTGCTTCCCGCGTTCTGAGGGTGAAGATGAAATTCCCTACTGTGGCTGCTGGTTCCTGCATAGCCTGGCGCATCTCTTTCTCCAGCCTCACTTCCTACCACCCAGTTTGTTTTCTCTGCTGCCCCTCTCACACCTGGTGTTTCCCCGTCCCACCTGCCTTAGCACTGGCTGTTCTCCGCCCAAATCCTTTTCCCATCTCCTTTCTCCTAGGTTAACTCTATCCTCCTGTAAGTTTTGGTTAAGTTTGCACTGTAAAACAGCCTTCCTGACCCTCCTTGCTAGCCCCAAACCCCTAATTTCTGCCTTCAAGCACACCTGTAGCACTTGTGACAGTCTGTGTGGTTATTGGATTAACATTTCTCTTCTCCACTGAACTGTGGACGTTACCTCTTTTGCTCACTCTTAACTCAGGGCTTAGCAGACCCAGGGCTGTACTGATATATAGAAACTAAGTATTGCTAAGTGAGTGATGCCCTGCATTGGAAAACCATATGGAATCATATTTGAATTGGTTATTGTAGCCTTTATATGTGTCAAGTTTTCCAAAGTTTATTTCTTAATACTAGTTTGATGAGTTGCTAATAAATTTTACTATAGTGAGGATTCAATAAGTTTCTTGAATATCAGACCTCATAAAAACTTGAATAGAAAAGACTATGATGTGTCATTTCCAAATTTACTTGACTGTGCAAATGTTAGGGAGGTAGCCTGAAGCACAGAGGTTATGGGTGCATGCCTCAGAGTCAGACTCGCTGGGGTTAAAGCCAACCCGTTTCATTTAAAGCTTTGTGACCTTGGATGACTTCCTTAAAGTTTCCGTACTTCAGCTTTTATGTTATACAGTGGAAATGATGATAGAATCTTCCTGGTATGAGGTTAGAATGGTGGAAAGTATTGCTGTTAGTTAATGTTTTAGCAGAGGATGAGTGTCCCTAGGAACATTCTTTGGGAAAAGTTGATGTCAGAAAAAGTGCATTGGCCTGGGAGACTGGAATTAGCTCTGTGGCCTTGGACAAGACTCCTAAACCTCTTTTGAGCAAATTTTTCCATTGGATATTGAGAGAATTGATTCTAGGTGATCTCCAGGACTTTCCCAATTCAAATTTCCCAAGATTTAGTTATTTTCAAGTTGCTAAAGATAACAGAATGTGCAGGGACACCCCAAAATCAGTGTGACATCATAAACGAAAGATCATACAACTTTGAGCAGTTTCTTTTTAGACTAATTTGTCATTTATGGGCTCTTTGAAAGGATCCTTAACCTTTATTTGGGAAAGGGTATAATTGTTTACCCACATAACTTATTTTTTTTTACATCCTTAGGTCGTCTCAATGACATATATGGAGACTATAAATACACATACTGGGCATGTGGCATAATCCTTATTGTCGCAGGCATCTATCTCTTCATCGGCATGGGCATCAATTACCGACTTGAGGCTAAAGAACAAAAGGCAGGAGAGAAACAGAAAACAGAAAGTAAAGAGATGGAACCAAAAGAAGTTATTAAAGCTGCTCAGTCTCCAGAACTGAAAGGCACAGAAGAAGGACCCAAAGAGGCAGAACTTTGAGGCTGAAATCAGGGAGAAACAGAAGCTTTGGAGCAAAGATACATGAAAAATGCTACTGAATCATGTTCTACTCTTGGTGCTCACCACGGACAGTGGACACTTGTGTAGAAGTCGGACCAGGTGTTCACTGATGGAACTTTTATTCCTTCCTTTACACCCACTTACAGTCACACTTTTTAGGGGCAAGGGACAGTTGCAGAAGGTGACAGAAGGAAATAGCTTTTATTTGAAGTCATATTTATTCAGGTATACTTATATACTATTCACACTCCTTTTATAAATTTTAATGAATTTTGACAAAGTTCTTTTGTCAAATAACTACCATTCCAATGTAGAACATTTAAAACAGCCAAGATAATTCCCTTCTGCTCCTTTGCAGTCAACTCTCTCCTTAACTAAAGCACCTGGTACCTACTTCCCCTATGCCTGCATGCTCAGTAGTGTCGACTCTTTGGGATCCCATGGACTATATAGCCCACCAGGCTCCTATGTCCATGGGATTCTCTGGAGTGAGTTGCCATGCCCTCCTCCAGGGCATCTTCCCCACCCAATTCATATCTCTTGGCATCTCCTGCATTGACAGGTGGACTCTTTACCACTGTGCCACCTGGGAAGCCTATATGAAATGACCTAGTATGTAACTGTGGCATGATAGCATATATTTGATCTTTATCCTCAGTTCCTGGTATAGAGCTCCTAGAACCCTTGGAACCTTGGGAGTGATGAGTATCTTTTGCATGCTAATTAAGTGACTGGTGGCTGGAGACCCCCTTCTTAACTTCAGGATGGGGGCTAGTCTATAGAGAGGCCAAGGCATGATTGGCTCTTTCAGCCCCATGACCTCTGGGGAGGGGAGAGGGACTGGAAATTGAGTTCAATTATTAATGTCCAATAAAATAATCAATCACACCGATGTAATGAAACCCCCTAAACTACAGAGAGCTTCCTGGCTGGTGAGTACCTTAAGGTACTGGGAGGGTAGTGTGCCCAGATAAGACATGGAAGTTCCCTGCCACTCCTCCCCTCCATATTTTGCCCTATGAATCTCTTCCATCTGGCTGTTCTGAAATGTATATTATATAATAAATCACTGCATGTAAGCAAAGTGTTTCCCTGAGTTCAGTGATCCATTCTAGCAAATTATCAACCTTGACAAAGGATTCGTCACAAGTACAGGTGGCAACCTGGGACTTGAGAATGGAATCTGAAGTGAAGGCAGTCTTGTGAGACTAAGCCTTTAAATCTGTGGAATCTGATGCTAACTCTGGGTACTTTATGTCAGAATTGAACTGAACTGTAGGACACCCACTTGGTATCTGGAGAATTGGCAAAGTGGTTGTTGGTGTGAAAATAACCCACACATTTGGTGTCAGAAGTGTTTGAGTAAAAACAGTTGGGAGTAGCCTTCAGTGTCTGACTTCACAATAGCGTAATGTTTTATGATCCATCCTGTTGTTGCATTTTTCAGTAATTCTTTGCTTTTTATTGTTGAGGAGTATTTGTTGTTGTTTTGTTGTTTAGTGGCTAAGTCATGTCTGACTCTTTTGTGACCCCATGGACTGTAGCCCTTCAGGCTCCTATGTCCATGAGATTTCTCAGGCAAGAATACTGGAATGGGTTGCCATTTCCTCCTGCAGAGGCTCTTTCTGACCCAGGGATTGAACCCAAGTCTCCTGCACTGGCAGGCAGATTCTCTACCATGGAGCCACCCAGGAAGCCCATTTCTTTGTGCAGATGTTCCATACTTTGTATATCCACCAGTTGGACATGTGAGCAGTTTCCACTTTTTAGCTGTTACAAGTTAAGATGCTGTAAATATTCACATAGGGGTCTAGCGGGCATATGCTCTCATTTCTCTTGGGTAGATGCCCAGCACTGGAATTGCTGAGTCATGACAAATGCATGGTTAACTTTGTAAGAAATTATCACACTGTTTTCTCAATGGCTATCCCATTTGCTAATCTCACTAATGATGTATGCAAATTCTAGCTATTCTGCATTCTTGTCAGCACTTGGCATTGCTGATCTTTTTAATTTTAGTTGGAATGTAGTGGGTGACATTTCCTTGAACATGAATGATGTTGACCATTTTTTCATGTGTTGCCCTCCATATACTTTTAGAGATTTTTTGTTGTTGTTGTGCTGTGTGACATGTAAGATCTTAGGTCCCCAGCCACGGGATGAACCCCTGTACCTTGCCGTGGAAGTGCAGTGCAGAGTCCTAAGCACTGGACTGCCAGGGAATTCCAGAGGTTTATTTTTTTAAGCTTGACATTTAACAGTCAAAAGTATTTAGGTTCCTTGAGTTTTTATCTTTCAAATTCTTTAGATGACTTTGCGTGGCATATCTGATAGTGAAATGAATAATGTATTTGAACATCTTTAAATGTGTAGAGTATATTTAAATAGATGGTTATGAAGTCTCATAGCATGGAAAGATCCTTCTGTTATAAGCATGATACAATGTTAAGTGAAAAACACAGAACACAAACTAGATAAGTATATATAATATACTCTTGGGGGGGAAAAAGGAAAGGGGAAAACATAAAATTCCAACCATACTTGTGCTGGAATGGTGACTTTTACCCTATATCCATTTTCCTTAATAGGAATGTGATTGTTATCTTTTCATTAGTGACAGGAAAAATAGATTTGAAATAGAAGAGTTGTGACAAAAGGAAATATCTCCTAAGGAAATCAAGCTAATGATTATTATAAGCCATTGTCTGTTTGTCATTTAGAGTTGCATTCTGGTGAAAGGGAGGTGAGTGTGACATGGAAGCCACGAGCACAGAGCACAAGGACTTCCCCGGTGGTCCAGTGGCTAAGACTGTGTGTTCCCAATGCAGGGGGCCTGGGTTCAATCCCTTGCCAGGAACTAGATCCTACACGCCACAACTAAGAGTTTGTATGCTTCACCTGAAGCTCTTACATGCTTTAACTAAAGATCCTACACGCTGATCCCTCGTGCCACAACTAAGACCTGCCTCAGCCAAAAAAAAAAAAATATTAAAAACAAAAAACATTAAAAAGAGCACAGAGCACAGATAGCCTCAAGGCGTGGTTCTCCTGGTCCTGGACAAAGCTGTAGGGTGTAGAGTCCACAGGCCACCTGTGCCAACCAGCACTGCCTCCTTCCTGCAGACAGCATTCCTGTGATTCCCCCTTCAGTCACCATTCAGCTGCAAATGACCATTTAACTCAGGAAGCCAGAGCTGTCAGTGCTCACAGCATTATTGAACATTAACTTATTGAGATCAGCATCAGAGAAAAATATGGTGATGTCATAAAAAGACAGGATGATATGGGCCAAAGGAGGAAGTCTACCTCTCTACACATCCATTCAACAGATATTATTGAGATTTACCATGTCTGAGTTGTCAGTTCTAAACAGGGTTCTAGGTATTGAAAATTCATTAGGGAGTGAAACTCAGCAGTCTGTGTTCTATGGATCTTACTTTCTGGTAGGGGAAGGCAAACTGAACAGTAAGTTGAAAGGGAAACAGCAGTTTTCAGAATAGAGCAGTGGGTAAAAGATCATTTATTCATTTATCTAAGCAGCGTTTTTTGAGCATCATCTAAGTACCTATTTGGGGTTCCCTGGTATTTCAGCTCGTAAAGAATCTGCCTGCACTGCAGGAGACCCTGGTTCAATTCCTGGGTCAGGAAGATACCCTGGAGAAGGGGTAGGCTACCCTCTCCAGTATTCCTGGGCTTCCCTGGTGGCTCAGCTGATAAAGAATCCGCCTGCAATGCAGGAGACCTGGCTTTGATCCCTGGGCTTGGAAGAGCCCCTGGAAGAGAGCATGGCAACCCACTTCAGCATTCCTGCCTGGAGAATTCCCATGGACAGACGTGCCTGGTGGGCTGCAATCCATGGGGTCACAAAGAGTCGGATACAACTGAGGACTAAGTACAGCACAGCACAGGTACCTATTTGCTGGATAGCAGGGATAACAAAACAAAAGTCAGTTCCTGGCAGCCCCAGCTTCTAGTCTAGTGGGGACGATGGCACAGTAAGTGCTGTGATGAGATAACATATGAAAAGGCAGCTATTGGGAGGAAGCCTAAGACTATATCAACTCTTGAGTCTCATAACAGAAGCATAATATAATTGTTGTGAGGATTAAAGTGCCCAGCATATAGTTTTAGTCATTTTAGTAATGAAATTGGAATCTGCTCACACCCTGCAGTGCTGGGAGGGAAGTGTATGTTTTATCATTAACCAGAACAATAATGGAAGAGAACTGCTGGTAACACAAGTTCATGGTCTATGAAGCCCTTCTACATGCGGTTTATTATCCAACCCCTACAAAGCCCCAGGGAGGTAGCTATAAGTAAAACAACACATGCAATATCTTGGATTAGGTCCTGGAACTAAAAAAGAACGTTAATGGAAAAATTGGTCTGTGGTTTAGTTAATAGGATTGTCCAATGTTAACTTCCTAGTTATGACCAACGTTCCATTATTATGAAAGAAATTAACATCAGAGGAAGGAAAACATGTATAACTAAATCACTTTGCTGTATACCTGAAACTAACACAATATTGTGGATCAACTATGCTCCAATATAAAATAAAACTTAAAAAATTTTTTTTAAATCTGAGAGCTAGGTGAAGAGAATAGGAACTCAATGTGCCAACTTTTCTATGAATTTTAAATTTCAATGAAAAGTGAAGAAAAAAAGTACACAACACAGCCCTTCATCCTAGCAGATCATCCGCCCTCAAAAGAGCATAGCAGCTCAGGGGCATGAAAGCTCTACTCAGCTACCTCAGTAGAGCTGAAGGTACAGACTCAAGAGTGGATGGAAACTCTGGGAAAAAACACTAGAATGGAAGAGGTGAGTCCTTGGTAATCTTGGAGGGTAAACAGTGGCCAAAGAAATCATTCAAGTCCTGCACCAAAAAGAACAAGATGATTCCTGGTCTCCGGTGTATTCATAATCTGATTTACAGTCTTTATTCTTGGCACCAGAATTCATAACATGGTTTCTTCATTTGTGGACTTTCTTTCCTACCATGCTTTACTATTTTAAGAATTAAAAGAGCTTGCATTACTGAGCTCCTGCTGGCTGAGTCATAGGAAGAGGTGGCCAGTAGTCATTAAGAAGCCAGGAGAAGTGGGCTGGGAGTAAGTCTCTTCCTATGTTGACAGTCTACAAATGTGTAATCAAGAGATGTTTACCCTGGGGTGTTTTTCTCTTGTGGCTGTGTTTCCTTCTCTGTGCCTTACCACCCCACTTACAAAGAAAGGAAGAAATGCACCCGATACTTCTGAGTGCTTTTCATATTTGAGGCTGGAGGGGCATTTTAAGACAATTTTATGTGTTTCTTTATTCATCATATACATAATATCTGAAAGCCAACCACATGCCCAACACTGTATAGAGCCTTGGGAATTTGCAATAGTGACTAACACAAGGAATGTTTCCTCAGAGTTGTATAGTCTAGAAAGTAAAACAGACATTAAACAGAGTACATAATCTGTGATTAAATTTAAAGGCAGAACCAGAAACACTGTGTTTCTTCTTATCACCCAATGACTGTATTTGATTATTATTATGTCACTTTGTGAAACACCTGGATTTTTTTAAAAATTCTAATACAGTCCAGTCTATCAAAACAGTTTTACCTAAAGCAGCATTTAAAAATATTGATTGTCCATGAACAAAACAAAAAGGCAACCTATGAAATGGGAGAAAATATTTCCAAACAATGCAACCAACAAGGGCTTAATTTCTAAAATATACAAACAGCTTATACAACTCAGTAACAAAAAACCAAACAACCTAATAAAAAAAAATAGGAAAAAGACCTGATAAACATTTCTCCAAAGAAGATATACAGATGGCCAACAGGCACAGGAAAAGATGTTTAACATCACTGATTATCAGGGAAATGCGAAACAAAACTGCAATGAGGTATCACCTCATGCCCCTCAGAATAGCCATCATCAAAAAGGCTATAAATAAGTGCTGGAGAGGGTGTAGAGAAAAGGGAACACTACTGCATTGTTGGTGGGAATGTAAGTTGGTGCTGCTAAAACCATTTACCGCAGATTGGAACTTGAACCCATGTGCAAGGACTTGAACCTAGCTAAAGGGACCCAAACCCACATGGCTGGAACTCAAACCCAGCCAAAACCCTGGTTGGGACTTGACCCAGCTGGCTGGGACTCAGTTCAGTTCAGTTCAGTCGCTCAGTCGTATCCGACTCTTTGCGACCCCATGAATCACATCACGCCAGGCCTCCCTGTCCATCACCAACTCCTGGAGTTCACTCAGACTCATGTCCATCGAGTCAGTGATGCCATCCAGCCATCTCAGCCTCTGTCGTCCCCTTCTCCTCCTGCCCCCAATCTCTCCCAGCATCAGAGTCTTTTCCAATGAGTCAACTCTTCACATGAGGTGACCAAAGTACTGGAGTTTCAGCTTTAGCATCATTCCTTCCAAAGAAATCCCAGAGCTGATCTCTTTCAGAATGGACAGGTTGGATCTCCTCGCAGTCCAAGGGACTCTCAAGAGTCTTCTCCAACACTACAGTTCAAAAGCATCAATTCTTCAGCGCTCAGCCTTCTATACAGTTCAACTCTCACATCCATACATGACCACAGGAAAAACCAATAGCCTTGACTAGACGGACCTTAGTCGGCAAAGTAATGTCTCTGCTTTTGAATATGCTATCTAGGTTGGTCATAACTTTTCTTCCAAGGAGTAAGCATCTTTTAATTTCATCGCTGCGATCACTGTCTGCAGTGATTTTGGAGCCCCAAAAAATAAAGTTTGACACTGTTTCCACTGTTTCCCCATCTATTTCCCATGAAGTGATAGTCTGACACTGTTTCCACTGTTTACCAATCTATTTCCCATGAAGTGATGGGACCGGATGCCATGATCTTTGTTTTGTGAATGTTGAGCTTTAAACCAACTTTTTCACTCTCCACTTTCACTGGGACTCAAACTAAGCCAAAACCCTGCTTAAGACTTGAACCACGTGCCAGGACCTAATGAAACTCAGGTTCTTGATGTCTCATCGCAGAAAAAATTCAGTGAGAAACAAACTGATAGGAAGAAGTGGATTTATTCAGATATAGAGAGAAGCACACTACACAGAGTGCAGGCCATCACAGAGGGCGAGTTCAGTTCAGTTCAGCTCAGTCGCTCAGTTGTGTCTGACTCTTTGCGACCCCATGAATTGCAGCACGCCAGGCCTCCCTGTCCATCACCAACTGCCGCAGTTCACTCAGACTCACGTCCATCGAGTCCGTGATGCCATCCAGCCATCTCATCCTTTGCGAGTACATCCCCGAAATTTGGCCTGGTTAGTTTTTCTAGGCTGGGTAATTTCACATGCTAATGAGTGGGAGGATTTTTCTAACTTTTTTGGGGAAGAGGCAGAGATTTCCAGGATTTGGGCCAACGCCCACTCCTTGTTCTTTTAACTGTGCCTTGGAACTGTTATGACACCTCTGGGTGTGTCATTTCGCTTGCTGACTGAGGATCAAGGTCTAGTCTTGTCTACCAACTTGGTCCCATTTGATTCTAAGCAGTTTATGTTGTGTCCTTGGGCTATGTCATTCTTTCAAAAGTTGTGCTCTGCCTTTTTCCCTTCTGTTACACTGCCACTATTGACAACAGTATGGAGGTTCCTTAAAAATCTGAAAATAGAGCCGCCATTTTATCCAGCAATCCCGTTCCTGGATATATATATGGAAAGATGAAAACTGTTAATTTGAAAAGATGAATGCACCACAATGTTCACAAAGCACTATTTACAATAGCCCAGACATGGAGGCAGCCTAGGGGTCTAAGAGCAGATAAATGGAGAGAAGAAAATGTAGCATATGCATGCATACACACACACACACACACACACACACACACATAGTGGAATAATCAGTTCAGTTCACTTCAGCTGAGTCGCTCAGTCGTGTCCGACTCTTTGCGACCCCATGAATCGAAGTATGCCAGGCCTCCTGTCCATCACCAACTCCCGGAGTTCACTCAAACTCACGTCTATCGAGTGAGACTTGAACTGTGAAGAAGGCTGAGCGCCAAAGAATTGATGCTTTTGAACTGTGGTGTTGGAGAAGACTCTTGAGAGTCCCTTGGACTGCAAGGAGATCCGACCAGTCCATTCTAAAGGAGATCAGCCCTGGGATTTCTTTGGAAGGAATCATGCTAAAGCTGAAACTCCAGTACTTTGGCCACCTCATGCGAAGAGCTGACTCATTGGAAAAGACTCTGATGCTGGGAGGGATTGGGGGTAGGAGGAGAAGGGGATGACAGAGGATGAGATGGCTGGATGGCATCACGGACTCGATGGACGTGAGTCTGAGTGAACTCCGGGAGTTGGTAATGGACAGGGAGGCCTGGAAAGTTGTGATTCATGGGGTTCCAAAGAGTCAGACACGACTGAGTGACTGAACTAACTGAACTGAATGGTCTAGTGGTTTTCCCTACTTTCTTCAATTTAAGTCTGAATTTGGCAATAAGGAGTTCATGATCTGAGCCACAGTCAGCTCCTAGTCTTGTTTTTCCTGACTGTATAGAGCTTCTCCATCTTTGGCTGCAAAAATATAATCAATCTGATTTTGGTGTTGACCATCTGGTGATGTCCACATGTAAAGTCTTCTCTTGAGTTGTTGTAAGAGGGTGTTTGCTATGACCAGTGCATTCTCTTGGCAAAACTCTATTAGCCTTTGCCCTACTTCATTTCATATTCCAAGGCCAAATTTGCCTGTTACTCCAGGTGTTTCTTGACTTCCTACTTTTGCATTCCAGTTCTGTATAATGAAAAGGACATCTTTTTTGGATGTTAATTCTAAAAGGTCTTGTAGGTCTTCATAGAACCATTCAACTTCAGCTTCTTCAGAATTACTGGTTGCGGCATAGACTTGGATTACTGTGATATTGAATAGTTTGCCTTGGAGATGAACAGAGATCATTCTGTCATTCTTGAGATTGCATCCAAGTACTGCATTTCAGACTGTTTTGTTAACCATGATGGCTACTCCATTTCTTCTAAGGGATTCCTGCCCGCAGTAGTAGATATAATGGTTATCTGAGTTAAATTCACCCATTCCAGTTCATTTTAGTTCGCTGATTCCTAGAATGTCAACTTTCACTCTTGCCATCTCCTGTTTGACCACTTCCAATTTGCCTTGATTCATAGACCTAACATTCTAGGTCCCTATGCAATATTGCTCTTTACAGCATCGAATCTTGCTTTTATCACCAGTCACATCCACAACTGGGTATTGTTTTTGCTTTGGCTCCATCCTTTCATTTTTACTCAGCCATAAAAAAATGATGAAATAGTGACATTTGCAGTGAAGTCCAAGAAAGAAGGACAATACATTATATCACTAATATGTGAAATTTAAAATAATGTCTGAAAAACTGTGGATGGAGGTTCATGACTTTGTACAGGAGGCAGTGATCAAGATCATCCCCAAGAAAAAGAAATGCAAAAAGGCAAAATGGTTGTCTCAGGAGGACTTACAAATAGCTTTGAAAAGAAGAGAAGCTAAAGGCAAAGGAGTAAAGGATACTTATACCCATTTGAATGTGGAGTTCCAAAGAATAGCAAGGAGAGATAAGAAAGCCTTCCTTAGTGCTCAATGCAAAGAAATAGAGGAAAACAATAGAATGGGAAGGACTAGAGATCTCTTCAAGAAAATTAGAGATACCAAGGGAACATTTCATGCAAAGATGGGCTCGATAAAGGACAGAAATGGTCTGGACCTAACAGAAACAGAAGATATTAAGAAAGGGTGGCAAGAATACACAGAAGAATTGTACAAAAAAGATCTTCATGACCCATATAATCACGATGGTGTGATCATTCACCTAGAGCCAGACATCCTGGAATGTGAAATCAAGTAGGCCTTAGGAAGCATCACTACCAACAAAGCTAGGGGAGGTGATGGAATTCCAGTGGAGCTATTTCAAATCCTGAAAGATGACGCAGTGTAAGTGCTGCACTCAATATGCCAGCAAATTTGGAAAACTCCGCAGTGGCCACAGGACTGGAAAAGGTCAGTTTTCATTCCAGTCCCAAAGAAAGGCAACGCCAGAGATGTTCAAACTACCGCACAATTGCACTCATCTCACACAGTAGTGAAGTACTGCTCAAAATTCTCCAAGCCAGGCTTCAAAATTACATGAACTGTGAACTTCCTGATGTTCTAGCTGGATTTAGAAAAGCAGAGGAACCAGAGATCAAATTGCCAACATCCAGTGGATCATTGAAAAAGCTAGAGAATTCCAAAAAACCATCTACTTCTGCTTTATTGACTATGCCAAAGCCTTTGACTGTGTGGATTACAATAAACTGTGGAAAATTCTTCAAGAGATGGGAGTACCAGACCACCTGACTTGCCTCCTGAGAAACCCCTATGCAGGTCAAAAGCAACAGTTAGACCTGGATATGGAACAACGGACTGGGTTCCGAATCAGAAAAGGAGTAATGTCAAGGCTGTATATAGTCACCCTGCTTATTTAACTTATATACAGAGTACATCATGAGAAATGCTAGACTGGATGAAGCACAAGCTGGAACCAAGATTGCCGGGAGAAATATCAAAAACCTCAGATATGTAAATGATACCACCCTTATGGCAGGAAGTGAAGAAGAAATAACAGCCTCTTGATGAAAGTGAAAGAGGAGAGTGAAAAAGTTGGCTTAAAATTCAGCATTCATAAAACTAAGATCATGGCATCTGGTCCCATCACTTCATGGCAAATAGATGGGGACACAATGGAAACAGTGACAGATTTTATTTTGGGGGGCTCCAAAATCACTGCAGATGGTGACTGCAGCCATGAAATTAAAAGATGCTTGCTCCTTGGTGAAGAAGGAAACAGACAGAGCTGGACTCCATCTTAGGCCAGGCTGTGAACATTAGGCTACACGCATGGTCACCCTCCCAATGGACTCTGAACTTTGTGCCCGGTGTCTATAGAAATGGCATACCAGTGGAAAACCAGACCCCCCAATAAAAGAGCCTCAGGACTTATATTTGGACTCTCCATTGCCTAAAAGAATATGCTAATTATCTCTGTAACAGAACAAAGTGGTAAATTCCATTATGTTTATCGGGATATGACCACAGCCCTGTTGATAAATGTCCACTGTGTATCTAGTCTTGTGACACATGAATCATGTGTTAACTTTGATCATATCTCTCTTTTACCTTGTCCAGACTAGTTTCAAGGAATTTGGGGAGGTGGGTTTGAGCAAGTACGCTTAGGGTATATATGGTTTTCACCAAAACTGGTCGGGGTCCTTGGCTAAGAGGAGACTCTGCCTTGGGCCCGCCAGTGTAATAAACTGCACTCCACTATCTGCATTGTCCTTCTGAGTGAGTTTGTTTCCCAGAACGCATGGCTACAACATTGGAAGAAAAGCTAGACCAACCTACACAACATATTAAAAAGCAGAGACATTACTTTTCTAACAAAGGTCTATCTAGGCAAAGCTATGGTTTTTCTGGTATTCATGTATGGATGTGAGAGTTGGACCATAAAGAAAGCTGAGAGCCAAAGAACTGATGACTTTGAACTGTGGTTTTGGAGAAGACTCTTGAGAGTCCCTTGGACTGCTAGTAGATCCAACCAGTCAATCCTAAAAGAAGTCAGTGCTGAATATTCATTGGAAGGACTGATGCTGAAGCTGAAACTCCAGTACTTTGGCTACCTCATGCAAAGAACTGACTCACTGGAAAAGACCCTGAAGCTGGGAAAGATCGAAGGCAGAAGGAAAGGAGGATGACAGAGGATGAGATGGCTGGATGGCATCACTGACTCAACTGACATGGGTTTGAGCAAACTTGGGGAGTTGGTAACGGACAGGGAAGTCTGGCATGCTGCAGTACACTGGGTCGCAAAGAGTCAGATATGACTGAGTGACTGAACTGATTGACTGACCAACACCCACAGGTTCTTCCACTTCAGCATCTGCCCTGTCCATACCTTCCTCACCTGTTTTCCCTGCTATAGTCTTGGGTCAGGCCCTTACTCGCCCAGCAGGATTCTTGAGATAGTCTAAGGACACCCCCAGCCCAGGGTCTCATTCTTCACTTCCAATTCCCCGTCAACACTACTACTGTCCCAGCAAAACCATGACAAGGTTAAAATATGCCTGTCATATGCATATATAAGGAGCATGCGACAAAGATTAGTTTAACTCCTTAATGAAGAAACTAGCAGAATAGTAAGTCCAGTTCAAAGGAAAGTTCAAGAAGCTATAGTGCACGATAAAAGGTATGCTGGAAAGACTGCAGACTTAGAGATAAAAGAGATAAAACAAAACTAACCTTAGCTCTTTCACACTTACATTCCTTGCCAGTGCCTTCATTCCCAGGTCTCCTTGTCTGAGGCCTCAGGCGGGCCAGGCCGTCTTCAGGCACTTCAGGTCTGCCAGGCCTCCTTGCGGGTAGGGGGAGGGGAAGGCAAGTTCAAGCCCTCAGGATCCAGGTCTTTCCACAATTCACCCTTCCCCAACCCCAGAGTTCATCAAACTGCCGGAGAGTTTTGTTCGGTGCTCCCGCAACAGTGATGATACTGAGTTCAAGCTCCCCGAATGGCGGGCCACTGAATCTGAGAGATGAGGTGTTGAGGCAAGGAATACAGCTATCTGGAAAGCTGACCAAGAAGATTTTGAGATTAATATCTCAAAATAACCATCTTATCAGGGTCTGGAGGCCAGGTTCTCTTATAAAACCAGAGAGAAAAGAGGTGAGCAACTAAAGTTAAAAAGCAGAACAGAGAGGGAGAGGCAGTGAGGACGTGGAGTAAAAAGAGCCGCGTCTCGCAAAACATCTCTGGGATGGCCAGCCTGTGGAAGGGATGTGCTAATCTCTTCTTTCTTGCAACCTTTTACAGGTGGGCAGTGTCGGATAATCTCTCTGTGAGTTGAATGATGGCACTTTAACAGTCTGGCAGAGAGGCAGGGTTCTCTGAGGTGGGCCATTATGTGTGATTATAAGAGCAAAGGCAATGAAAATCAAGTCAAAGAGACAGTTCCAACCTGGAGTCAGAACCGACTCTTTCCTGCAACACTGTTATGACCCCACGTCTGTGCTGATCCACATGAACTTCGGGAAAAAGCAATGGCGCAGCCGCTGCTTCCTGGATTTTGGCTTCTTATTTACACCACCACAGCAAGTGATTACAGGCTTACCTCTTCCATTTAGGGCTGTGCTTTATCTGGCTGCTCTTGACACCTGGCCACTCTCTGGCTCCTGGCTCAGCCAGGCTCTGGACAGGGCTGCGTATTTATTGGATGAGAGACCATCTGCATGTTTGTGAGGCAAAAAGATGATCTCAGAGAGGCAGCCGTTAGTGGTGGTGTGAAGCGAGATCTTAATTTCCTGCCCAGGAAGTGAACCTGGGTAGCCTTGATGAATCCTATTCAACAGACCAGCAAGGGCTAGAGGCTAGAAGCTAATTTTCCTTGGATCTTGCCCCCAGTGAAACACTCATTTCTCAACGGAGGCAAGGACTGTAAATGCAAGTACAAAGCTTATTATTACATATAGAAAGCAACAACGAGTGGGATTGAAGGAGGAAACAGACAGAGCTGGACTCCGTCTTAGGCCAGGCTGCGAACATTAGGCTACAGGCATGGTCGCCCTCCCAATGGGCTCCGAACTTTGTGCCTGGTGTCTATAGAAGTGGCATACCAGTGGAAAACCAGACCCCCCAATAAAAGAGCCTCAGGACTTGTACTTGGACTCTCCATTGCCTAAAAGAATATGTTAATTATCTCTGTAACAGAACAAAGTGGTAAATTCCATTATGTTTATCGGGATATGACCACAGGCCTGTTGATAAATGTCCACTGTGTATCTAGTCTTGTGACATATGAATCATGAGTTAACTTTGATCATATCTCTCTTTTACCTTGTCCAGACTAGTTTCAAGGAATTTGGAGAGGTGGGTTTGAACAAGTATACTTAGGGTATACAAGGGTTTCACCAAAACTGGTTGGGGTCCTTGGCTAAGAGGAGACTCTGCCTTGGGCCCGCCAGTGTAATAAACTGCACTCCACTATCTGCATTGTCCTTCTGAGTGAGTTTGTTTCCTGGAATGCATGGCTACCGCATTTGGTGCATGGGCCGGGAAACTCCTCACTTTGAAGAGACAAGTCCCATTTGGGACTACTCCGAGGCCTTGCAGCTTGAATCTTCCAGAGGGGGGAAGGCGCCTCGCCTTTCTGGAAGGATTCTGCTTCTCAAAGCCTGGACCTTTTAGTTAGCAGGTAGTGGACGGCAGCAGGGAAACCGAGCGCTCAGGTGAGGAGGAACCCACCTGGCAGGGTGGGAGAGGGGGCCTGATCACCCCCATGGGAGAGACTAGAAGGGGCATGGACCCACAGGAGCCTGGAATAGGCAGGCGGTGATTGCTTGGTACAGAGGTCGATGAGCGTGCTAGGGCTTAGGAAGGGAATTTGCGAAGGTCATTTAGGAGGTGTGTCCACGCTGGCTCAGGGAATATTATTACCAGCGATCGCCAGGGGATTTTTAGGATAGGAAACTGGTCCTTGTATGCTCATATTCTGCCCTCCCCCAGGAGGTGTCCTGTCTGCTGTGAAATTCTTGACCCCCTCGGAATTGTCAGGCTAGAAGGAGAGGGATACATAAGTGAGTATGAATTGGCTTTTCTGGAGATGGCCTGGGACATAGGATATTTAACCCGTCTATGTTTTCATCTGCACTTGATCAAGCCCACTAAGACAGAATGGACTTTAAGGGAGAAACAGTCTTGGACCACGTGGTGTTCTGGTTTGGCCTTGCTGACCGGCAGGTGAAGACACGCCGATCCCCCTTCTCTCTCTGGGATCTGGCAGGATTTGGATGAGGATGACCTGCCCCTCCCCCATACTGGATGATGACGCGCCCGCCGGCCCAGTGCTCCACCAGGACCAGAGGCCGCCTTAATGCCCGATCCAGGGCCAGGTGAAGTTCCTGCAGCAGCGCTGCTCCTCCACCAACTCTCCCGGAGGTTGTAGAGCCGCCACCTCGGCAGCTCTGATCCCGGTGGCAGAAGCCTCTGGCCAACACTTCCGGGATTCGCCTCCAGCCAAACCGCCCAAGCTATCCCCGCCTCTCCCGGTCTCAAGGATGCCTTCTTCTGCATACGCCTTGCCCCAGCATCACAGCCCATCTTTGCCTTTGAATGGGAAGATCCAGTCGGGGACACCAAACAAAAGCTCACCTGGACTCCCCCGCAAGGGTTAAGAACTCCCCAACCATCTTTGGGGAAGCCTTGGCTTCTGACCTGGACTCATTCCATCCGGAAGAGTATGGATGTTGGCTCCTACAATACGGGGACGACCTGCTGCTGGCTGCCGAGACCAAGGAAAAAGGTTGGGAAGGGACAAAAGCACTGCTCCAGCTGTTGACGGAAGCAGGTTACCGGGTGTCAAAGAAAAAGGCACAGATCTGCAAGGAGGTAAGGTATCTGGGATTTGTTTTAAAGAAGGACACAAGGGTCCAGACACTAGTTGGGTCCTGTATACTGATGGCACTAGCCTGATAAAAAAAGGACAACGGCTGTCAGGTTAGCCAAAGCGGAAGGGATTTCAAGATTGAAAAGGGATGGTGGGAATTGCCAAACACACCAAGCGACCCACCTAGGCCATGCTGTCTGCTCACAGGTTAATGCTGCCTCTCAGGTATTCAGACAAAAACCTCCGGGTATTTAGCTGAAAGGCACGCTGCTCTTTGAACACCTGGGAGTGGACTTCACGGAAATGAAACCTGACCGACACTACCGGTACCTGCTGGTCATGGTATGTACGTACGTTCTCGGGATGGGTAGAAGCTTTTCCTACCTGGACTGAAAGAGCATCAGAAGTAGCCCAGTGCCTGCTTAGGGAGATGGTTCCTAGATTTGGATTTCCTACCACATTGGATCAGACAATGGCCTGGCTTTTGTAGCTGATTTAGTACAGCAAGTAAGCAAAACTTTAAACTTCAAATGGAAACTGCACACTGCATATAGGCCCAGAGTTCTGAGATGATGGAATGAACCAACTGGACACTTAAAGAGACTCTCCGAGTGGATCATAGAGACTGACTGCTCCTGGGTGGACTTGCTTCTGACGGCTCTGCTCAGACTCAGGATGACCCCACAGTCCCAAGGCTATTCACCATACGAAATTGTGTACAGGAGGCCCCCTCCCATAATAAAACAGGTGTCAACAAATTTGCCTCAGGTAAGCGGGGATAGGATTTCACAGCAGATGGAACTAGGTAAGGTAATAAATCGGGTAACTAAGTTTGTACAAGAAAGGGTGCCATTCCCCCTTGGGGAACAGATTCATGAGTTTACGCTTGGTGACTAAGTATGGGTCAAAGATTGGAAACATGATTTGCTAGCCCCTTGGTGGAAGGGCCCTTATACTGTTATTCTAACTACTCCTACTGCAGTAAAAGTTACAGGTATTGACCCTTGGATCCATCATACGAGGGTGACGAGAGCATACCATGCAGACCCAGAAAATGGAGGTCAGAGGGACCTCGCTGACCCTTGAGAGATTAAGACTGTCCTTAAGAAGAAGGAAAAGAAGATCCTGGATGAGCCCCTTGAGGATGAACCACATAATCAACTCTTGCTGCTTGGTCTCATCAATGTGCACATTCCTATGCCACCTTCCACAATACCTCCAGCTGTTGGGTATGTGGGGCTATGCCTCTGTGATGGATGGACTTCCCTGGTGACTGTCACCGCTCCACCAAGGAGATTTTAAACCACTCTGCTCTCTTCTGGGACACAATCATAATCTCTCCCTGCTCTCTGGGTGTAAGCCAGACCTACTGGCAATAGACTCGGGTCATAGGATTACATTTGATATAAATGCCAGTGTAACAAAAGCCTAACCTACAACAAGCCCTGGTAAATCTACCTTATTTACATGCTAGGTGGACAAGGTCTCTGTTTCAATGGTATGAGTATATTGCTGCCTTATTCCTACCCTCTACAGGGACAACAGATATTATGATTAAAGTAGAGGCCTTGACTAATTTCACAAAACAGGCCCTCCTAGATAGAACAAAAGCCATCCAAGCCTTAAATGAAGAGCAAATCCAAATGAGAAAAGCAGTAATTCAAAATAGAATGGCTTTGGACATACTCACAGCTGCTCAAGGAGGGACCTGTGCTATAATTAAGGTTGAATGTTGTGTATGCATTCCTGACTTATCTGGCAATGTATCAACTGCTTTAGATGATATGAAAAAACAGGTAAAGGCAATGTCAAATGAAAACATTCCTTTCTGGCCTTTGGTCCTATCTTGGGTGAAGGGTGATTGGTGGAAAACTATATTTACCATTGTTATAGTTGCCTTGATAGTCCTGCATTGTGGACCCTGAATTTTACAATGTATTATGAAATTCTGAAAGAGATGGGAATACCAGACCACCTGACCTGCCTCTTGAGAAACCTGTATGCAGATCAGGAAGCAACAGTTAGAACTGGACATGGAACAACAGACTGGTTCCAAATAGGAAAAGGAGTACGTCAAGGCTGTATATTGTCACCCTGCTTATTTAACTTATATGCAGAGTACATCATGAGAAACGCTGGACTGGAAGAAACACAAGCTGGAATCAAGATTGCCGGGAGAAATATCAATAACTTCAGATATGCAGATGACACCACCCTTATGGCAAAAAGTGAAGAGGAACTAAAAAGCCTCTTGATAAAAGTGAAAGAGGAGAGTGAAATAGTTAGCTTAAAGCTCAACATTCAGAAACCGAAGATTATGGCATCTGGTCCCATCACTTCTTGGGAAATAGATGGGGAAACAGTGGAAACAGTGTCAGACTTTATTTTGGGGGGCTCCAAAATCACTGCAGATGGTGACTGCAGCCATGAAATTAAAAGACGCTTACTCCTTGGAAGAAAAGTTATGACCAACCTAGATAGCATATTCAAAAGCAGAGACATTACTTTGCCAACAAAGGTCCTTCTAGTCAAGGCTATGGTTTTTCCTGTGGTCATGTATGGATTTGAGAGTTGGACTGTGAAGAAAGCTGAGCACTGAAGAATTGATGCTTTTGAACTGTGGTGTTGGAGAAGACTCTTGAGAGTCCCGTGGACTGCAAGGAGATCCAACCAGTCCATTCTAAAGGAGATCAACCCTGGGATTTCTCTGGAAGGAATGATGCTAAAGCTGAAACTCCAGTACTTTGGCCACCTGATGAGAAGAGTTGACTCATTGGAAAAGACTCTGATGCTGGGAGGGATTGGGGGTAGGAGGAAAAGGGGAGACAGAGGATGAGATGGCTGGATGGCATCACTGACTTGATGGATGTGAGTCTGAGTGAACTCCAGGAGTTGGTGATGGACAGGGAGGCCTGGCGTGCTGCGATTCATGGGGTCACAAAGAGTCGGACACGACTGAGCAACTGAACTGAACGGAACTGATGAAGTTTGTAACCCAAAGGGTGATGTCATTCTCCCAAATTGGCAGTCAGAGAGCCAGGGTGCAATATATCCCTATGAGTGATGCTCATAATACAAGTTAAGGGCATCAACAGGGGGGAATGAAGGAGGAAACAGACAGAGCTGGACTCCATCTTAGACCAGGTGTGAACATTAGGCTACATGATTGGTCACCCTCCCAATGGACTCTGAACTTTGTGCCCGGTGTCTATAGAAACGGCATACCAGTGGAAAACCAGATCCCCCAGATAAAAGAGCCTCAGGACTTGTACTTGGACTCTCCATTGCCTAAAAGAATATGTTAATTATCTCTGTAACAGAACAAAGTGGTAAATTCCATTATGTTTATTGGGATATGACCACAGGCCTGTTGTTGATAAATGTCCACTGTGTATCTAGTCTTGTGACACATGAATCATGAGTTAACTTTGATCATATCTCTCTTTTACTTTGTCCAGACTAGTTCCAAGGAATTTGGGGAGGAATTTGGGGTTTGAGCAAGTACACTTAGGGTATATAAGGTTTTCACAAAAACTGGTCGGGGTCCTTGGCTAAGAGGAGACTCTGCCTTGGGCCCACCAGTGTAATAAACTGCACTCCACTATCTGCATTGTCCTTCTGAGTGAGTTTGTTTCCCGGAACGCGTGCCTACAACAGGATAGCACACAGAAAAATTGTTAAGATAGAAGCAAGGCAGAGATTCCCAGGTGGCACAGTGGTAAAGAATCTGTCTGCCAGTGCAGGGGATGCAAGAGACACAAGTTTGACTCCAGGGTTGGAAAGATCCCCTGGAGAAGGAAATGGCCACCCACTCCAATGTTCTTACCCAGAAAATTCCGTGGACAGAGAAGCCTGGCAGGCTACAGTCCATGGGGTCAGAAAGAGTTGGACACAACTTAGCACACCTGTGCACGCACGCGTGCACACACACATACTCACACACGGCAGAGGTGCACACCCGGAGAGAAAGGGTATGGGCATCTTCCCTAATGAGGAGGAATGCAGTGAGGCAGTTGAGTCACTTACTTATATAGAACAGTTCTTTGGGGTCTTTGTTTACCTTTAATTAATCTGGTTTCTTTTTCCACACCTGACCTACCCTAGGGCCCTCCCTGACATGTGTGTGCAACTTTTTTCCATAATGGATTCCAGCCCAGAGGGCTATGGAGTCACATATTAGCATCACATATTATGGAGTGGTGCCTTCTCCTTTTTGACCCAAGGAGGCTTTCTGCACATATGATATGCCTCCCTTGCTCCAATGATGGGAAATACATGACCTCCTGATCCTTTATTCAAACAAGGTTTAGCCCCTCTGTTCCTGCCATGACTGTTACCTTAAGGCGTCCGCAGGAAACAAAACTCGGCTTTTTACCCTGTCTGTCAGTTGTTCTCCATCTCGGAGAACAAACAGGAGGCTGATTGTAAATATCTAACCCGAAGATCATGGCATCTGGTCCCATCACTTCATGGCAAATAGATGGGGAAACAGTGGAAACAGTGGAAACAATGTCAGACTTTATTTTGGGGGGCTCCAAAATCACTGCAGATGGTGACTACAGCCATGAAATTAAAAGACGCTTACTCCTTGGAAGAAAAGTTATGACAAACCTAGATAGCATATTCAAAAGCAGAGATATTACTTTGCTGACTAAGGTCCGTCTAGTCAAGGCTATGGTTTTCCAGTGATCATGTATGGATGTGAGAGTTGGACTGTGAAGAAGGCTGAGCGCTGAAGAATTGATGCTTTTGAACTGTGGTGTTGGGGAAGACTCTTGAGAGTCCCTTGGACTGCAAGGAGATCCAACCAGTCCATTCTGAAGGAGATCAGCCCTGGGTGTTCTTTTGGAAGGACTGATGCTAAAGCCGAAACTCCAGTACTTTGGCCACCTGATGAGAAGAGTTGACTCATTGGAAAAGACTCTGATGCTGGGAGGGATTGGGGGTAGGAGGAAAAGGGGACGACAGAGGATGAGATGGCTGGATGGCATCACTGACTCGATGGACGTGAGTCTGAGTGAACTCCGGGAGTTGGTGATGAACAGGGAGGCCTGGTGGGCTTCGATTCATGGGGTCGCAAAGAGTCGGACACGACTGAGCAACTGAACTGAACTGAACCTGGAGCCCTCTTATCCCCTGTTTTAGGAAATACAAATAGGCTATTTGCAGGTGTCCAGACTGAAGCCCATCTTTTACTCATCCCAAGAAATGTAAACAGGAGGTCAGTTGTAAATGCCAAGCCTGGGTATTTACAGGCTGTCTCATACCTCAAAGGTATGAGTGAACACAGAGCATCCCAGAGCCTGGGCCTAAACAACAGTAAATAGACAGACAGCAAAGGTTTACTCTCCTGATAATACTCAACCGTAAAAACAATGAAATAGTGCCATTTGCATCAGTATGGACGGACCTAGAGGTGATCATACTAAGTCAATAAGAAAAAGACAAATATCGTGAGATATCACTTATGTGTGGCATCTAAATCTGATACAAATGAACTTATCTGTGAAACAGAAACAGACTCGCAGACTTGGAGAACAGACTTACGGTTGCCAAAAGGGTAGGGGGTGGGGAAGGGATGGATTAAGTGTCTGGAATTAGCAGAGGCAAACTAATATATAGGATGGATAAACAACAGAGTCCTACTGTCTACCAAAGGGAGCTATATGCAAACCCTGTGATAAACCACAATGGAAAAGAATGTGAAAAGGGATGTGTATATATATATGTATAATTAAATCACTTTGCTGTATAGCATAATACAACATTGTAAATCTATTATACATCAAAAAATTAAAAAAAAATTTTTTTAAGTTTTATTCTCCTGGAATAATTCCCACCGGTTCCCACAATTACATATGGTTTAATTCCTATCATAAATTACTTATTTCAAGTAACTGTTAGTTATTCTGTTCTCTGCACAATCCTGACTGATACACTCCTCATCTTTTCTCAATAATCCTTTAGGCCCTCTAGGCCAGGGTTCTGATGTCTCCTCATGGCTAGAGTGCAGTGGTTATTAAGAGAATGAGCTTTAATGCTAAATTCCAGCTCAGGCCCTCCCCAGCTCTGGCTCCCCAAGCAGAGTATTTAGCTACTCTAAGCCTCAGTTTCTACACCTGTAAAATGGGAATAATAACATATCTCCCTTAGAAGCTTGCTATGAGGATTAGGGACTTTCCCTGGCGGGCCAGTGGTTAGTATTCTGTAATTCCACTGCAGCGGGCATGAGTTCTATTCCTGGCTGGGGAACTAAGATCCTGCATGCCATGTAACATGCCAGAAAAACAAAACAAAACAAAACAGAAGTTTGCTATGAGGATGAAATAAGATAATGGCAGTAAAATTCTTAGCACAGACCTTCACCTAGTGTAAATACTCAATATTTACTATGATCATTACCTCTGTCATAAATAACACCTATCACTGACTTGCTTTTCAGAACCACCATCAACACACAGACCAGAGTGTGAACTTCTTGAGCAAAGAGACACCCCTTTTGATTGGAGAGCTGAGGAAGCTTCCTGGAAGATATGTCATGTCAGCTGACCCAGAACTGTTGGATTGGTGTAGGTAAATAGGGGAAGGATGGCATCTCTCCTGGAAAGAGAAAAACAGAGATAGGTATAGAGAGACCAATGGTAGAAACCAACTAGACTTTGAAACTTTGCAAATTATCTTAATTGAGGAACCATGTGTTAACAGACATTGCCATCAGGCCCCAGGCTGGGCTAGGAAGATAGAATGCTGAATAAGAAGCTTTTTGTCCTTTGGGAGCAAGGGAAGGAATTTGGTGCCTACAATCACAATATGATGAGGACCCCAAATGTCCAAGGACTCAAAAGTGAATCAAGGGCAGAGAGTTTCCCAAGCCCAGGTCTGATGAGGGCAGAGGACATCCCTGCGGGCCTATGGGCTGCCTTGGAGAAATGCTGAAGCGGCATCTATGTTCTACACCCATCCCCCCAACCTCCTCCTCCTTTGGAGTAAAGGCGGGTTAGTACAGAGTAGGAAGTGAATGCCCCTATTCCTTGAGCCCAGTTCTCCAGGAATTAAGGTCCCAATTATAGAAGAGGCAATCAGAGGTTAAGGTACCACATCTAAAACTATTGAGAAGAAAATAGTATTCCATGCCTAAAGAAGATTCTATTTTTTGGGGCTCCAAAATCACTGCAGATGGTGACTGCAGCCATGAAATTAAAAGACGCTTACTCCTGGGAAGAAAAGTTATGACCAACCTAGATAGCATATTCAAAAGCAGAGACATTACTTTGCCGACTAAGGTCTATCTAGTCAAGGCTACGGTTTTTCCTGTGGTCATCTATGGATGTGAGAGTTGGACTGTGAAGAAGGCTGAGCGCCAAAGAATTGATGCTTTTGAACTGTGGTGTTGGAGAAAACTCTTGAGAGTCCCTTGGACTGCAAGGAGATCTAACCAGTCCATTCTGAAGGAGATCAACCCTGGGATTTCTTTGGAAGGAATGATGCTAAAGCTGAAACTCCAGTACTTTGGCCACCTCATGCGAAGAGTTGACTCACTGGAAAAGACTCTGATGCTGGGAGGGATTGGGGGCAGGAGGAGAAGGGGACGACAGAGGATGAGATGGCTGGATGGCATCACGGACTCGATGGACGTGAGTCTGGGTGAACTCTGGGAGATGGTGATGGACAGGGAGGCCTGGCGTGCTGCGATTCATGGGGTCACAAAGAGTCGGATACGACTGAGCGACTGAACTGAACTGAACCGAAAGAAAATTTATCAAAAGAGTAACACAAGACAGGAAACCGTGTTCCACCAGGAATGCAAGCTCCAACTTTGGATATCTGAAGATTCCATCTCTGGTGTGCAGACAAAGATTTGGTTTGTGGAAGCAATCAAGTAGGTGCTAAAGGTATAAAACAATGAATGAGTGAAGTGAATGAAGACTCAGAAGATGGATCTTCTGGGGTGGGGACTCGCACACAAGCTGCCCTGCTATGTTCCCTCCAAGGTAGCCTAAGACTGGTGTCCTTTAAACACCTGAAACATCAGCCACTTCTTTTGGGTTTATTTTTCTCCCCACCAGCAGCACGTGGCTCACCTCCCCAACCCAAGTTTCTATTTGCCAAAGAAATCGAGAATGCTCAACATGCTGGAAGGACATTCCAGAGGACTGAAACCCTACTGCAAGAATCCCCTGCTAGACTGAAGAGCGGCACAAAGTAAAAGCAGAGGACAGATTACATAGGCCCATATCGCTCTAGAAGCACAGAGGTTCATAGGCTGACAAAGCCGGGGAAGACCTCCTGATGGAGGTTACCCCTGATTGTCATGAAATCTGGATTTCATTCTGATGCTCCTGGATAGGAAATGATTCCCTGGTAGATAAGTTCAATAAGATAGACGAGGTCATTAAGCCTTTAGTGGGGAGAGGGTTTGAGTTATTTTCACTCAAAGAATATGGAAGAGATTAATACTGAGATTCTGCAGTTTGACCTCCTCAAAAGAGTCAGAAATCTTAGTCAAGAACTTTGTAAGTTTTATTAATTTTATAATTTGTTTACTTTCTACCATTATTATTTGGAACCCTGTACTGTGCTAAGTCGCTTCAGTTGTGTCCGACTCTGCAGCCCTATGGACAGCAGCCTGCCAGGCTCCTCTGGGGAGCCTCCTCCTGCAGGGGATCCTCCCAACCCAGGGATCAAACCCATGTCTCTTGGGTCTCCTGCATTGGCAGGTGGGGTCTTTACCACTAGCACTACTTAGGAGGCCCTTCTGCTGCTGTCGCTTCAGTCCTGTCTGACTCTAGGGTCAGCTAATTCCAACCATTTTCTTTTTTCCTCAGGCACTGAATAAAGTACAAAATCCCATCTGTGCTTCCTTTCACAGCTTAAATTATTCCACTTAAGCTCTTCATCCAAATGCTACCTTATTAGACCTTTTGAAACTTCCTTTTTATTACAAATAAATTGCTAAATAAAGCTTGCAGCATAAAAATTAATAATAATAAAAGAACTCCCTGCTTGATGATTGGGCTGTGGCCTCAGTCAGTGAAATGGTCAAAAGTCTGTCAGGTTGCTCTCAGGCTCCATTCAACCCAAGGGGACAGTTACGAACAAACCACCGCAAGTTCACCAAGGTGGTGCCACCAGAGTCAGCCTCCTGCACCACGGGCCCGATGACACCTCCCTCACCATCCTCAACTTTTTATTTTGCTCTGATCACTGAAGTGTTTCTCCAGACACTGTTAATGGGCTTTAACCCTGGGAGGTGACTGACGTGGAGGCCAGACAGTTGGGCTCTTGGCAACCCCGACCCTGGCCCCTCACATCCCACCTGGGTCAGCCCAGGCCTCAGGGTCAGGCCCCCCGGAACCAGAGTTGCTTGTCCCCCATCCTGGGCCCTCACATCCCACCTGGGTCAGCCCAGGCCTGAGGGTCAGGCCCCCTGGAACCAGAGCTGCTTGTGCTCAGGAGGGAACAGACAGCATGGGGACCTCCTCAGGACCGGCCATGGGAGTCAGCCCAGCCCACAGCCTGAAAGCTCACCCTGTCTCCTCCCACACCCAGCAACACCAATACATCTTCACCAGGCAGGATGGTGCAGGGGCTCAGGGCTCAGGAATACCTGGGTTTTGAGCCTGGCCCTACCACTCACCGGCTGTGTAGCTCTGGGAAGACCACTTTGCTTCCCTGTGCCTCGGTTTCCCCATCTGTAAAATATAGATGACAACGGTCGTATCAGCCGGAGTTCACTGCAGGAAATAGGAACCACTCGAGGTGTTTTGAGCAAAGTGACTTGAAACTTGGCTAGATGCTTATGGGATGGTTGGATGGAGGAGGGGAGGAGGTAAGGCTGAGTCTCTGGAGATCTTCTCTGAAGGAGTCTTTTGGGCCTAGAAAAGAAAACAACAGTTTCAAAGGCCCTTGCTGAATCATCTAACTTCGGAAAAAACAAAACAGAACTTTAGGTCCCACCCTGATGCTCCAGGCCGGTTGCATCTATCTGGAACTTATCACCCTCTGTCTAGAAACCTTCCACCCCCTACACCTGCCCAGAAGACTTATCACCCTCTGCCCAACTACAAATGCCATCTCAACTAAAGTATACCCAAAACATCCCGCCTGATTAACGTTTCCTCTATCGCTTCCACAAACCTCCCTATAAATATGGAGCCTTCCTGATCCCTCTCTGCGCTCAGCCTGGTCGTTAGGCCGACTGTCGCCCCTCCTTGCCTGAATAAAGGTAACCTACTTCTGTTGAGGTCGTCTTTCCTTTTTCTGCCTCTACCTGAACTATACCTTACATGCTCCCTAGTCCCGGGCAGAAGAGGAAGGTGGGCAAATGGAGGTTGCCACTGGCAACCTGAGTTCTCAGTTCAGGATACACTGACTTGGCTGTGATCCCGGGAGCAGGCAGTGGGGACCGCACAGTGGACACGCTGCCAGAAATGATGCCCATCTGTGTGACCCTGCTTGCCAGAAGGGAGCAGCCAAAGCAGCAGGAAGACGGTCTCTGGTTCCCTTCCACATTCCAAATCTCTTGTGAGGGTCTCAGCATTGGATCACAGTGAGCTTTCCGCCCCGCTCCCCAGAGGGCCTCTCCCTGAGCCACCCCTCTTCTTGCCTGCCACCCCCAGGCCTCGCTGGATGTGGCAGTGTGGGGCGCCCTCGTGTGGGCAAGGGCGGCCCTGCAGCCGCGCCCGCAGGATCCCAGGCTGCCCTCCTCCCATCAGTGCTGCCGGCTTCCAGGAGCCCAGGCCGCACTGTTCCCCGGATGTCATGGCGGTGGCACCCCTCACGTGCCCACTACTCCAACTGGCCTGCCTCCAAGCTACGTTCCCTCCTTCTTATACCTCTGAATGTTTTCTCACTCGTATTTTAAAATTCAATGTTCTATGCATGTCAAAGAGTATGTATTAGTTTTCTAACCCTATGTACCCTAAAATGTGGCACCTTAAAATAGCAAACATTTCCTCCCACAGTTTCTGATGGTCAGAAATCCTGCAGCAGCTTAAAACAAAGTATGATCGACACCCATGAATCCGCCAATCACTCAAGAACCAGAACATCATATGTCCCCTTTCATCTACTTTCTTCCTCCCTAGGTAAGAGGAAATCTCCACCTTGAATTTTGTGTCTATCATTCCTTTGCTTTTCAAACAGTTTTGCTACATAGGTGCATATGTCCAAATAATGTTTGTTTCATTTGTTTCTTTGATCTTTATGGAAATCAGGATTGATGAGGCTGTTGGTAGTAAGTGGTGCTCCTTCCTCCCAGCTCCAGTTTTCTGTGTACTCAGTCCCTCAGTCACGTCCAACTGTTTGCCACCCTTTGGACTGTGCCTGCCAGGCTCCTCTGTTCATGGGATTTCCCAGGCAAGAATACTGGAGTGGTTTGCCATTTCTTTCTCCAGGGGATCTTCCCGAACCCACATCTCTTGTGTCTCCTGCACTGGCAGGCACATTCTTTACCACTAGCACCACCTGGGAAGTCCCTAGGTTACATAAGCATTCTTTATTTATCCATTCTCCTGTATGTGGACATCTGGGGTGTTTCCACTTCGAACTGAAAAATGATGCTAAGTCACTTTGGTAATGTCTTCCGGTACATGCATGCAAGTTTCCCCATGTTTATGCCTAAGCAAAGGGTGCTGGGTTCTAGGATATGCAAACAAGACAACGTCAAAATATTTTCCACAGTGGCTGCGCCAATTTACACTCTCGCTTGCAAGCTGTGTAAAATCCTATTGATCCACATGTTCTCTCTCAGGTGTGTGTGGTGGGGAAGTAGACCCATGGCTCTGGGAGAGAAGAGAGGCTCCTGGGCACTGAGACTGGCAGGGGGAGGACCCACACATCCCTGGGCCCCAGCCCAACTCCGTCAGAGGAAGTTTCAGCCCTGTGATTTATGACAAGAAATATACATATGGTCTTCATCTGCATCCCCATTTCCGCCCAGAGCTCCTAAAACCCTTGGAATGTCCTAAGTGAGGAGAACAGATGAAGATATTAATGAGATGACATTTGGATGGCACCTAAAGTTGGGTGCTGGTTACCAGAGGAGCTGAGTGAATAGAGGGTGGGAACTTTCAGTCCTACTCACTGACCTCCAGGGAGGGAAGAGGGGCTGGAGATTGAATAAATAACCCATAGCTAATGATGTAGACTTCCCTGGTGGCTCAGACGGTAAAGCCTCTGTCTACAATGCAGGAGACCCGGGTTCGATCCCTGCGTTGGGAAGATCCCCTGGAGAAGGAAATGGCAATCCACTCTAGGACAATTGCCTGGAAAATCCCATGGACAGAGGAGCCTGGTAGGCTACAGTCCATGGGGTCACAAGGAGTCAGACACGACTGAGCAATTTCACTGTTCACTATAATGATGTGATCAATCATGAATGCATAATGAAGCTGCCATAAAAACCCCGAAGCAGAGGGTTTAGGGAGCTTCCAGGTTGGTGAACATGTCCCAGGTTGGTGAATGGAGAGCCGGGGAGAGTGGCACTTGGAGAGAGCATGGAAGTTGGTTCCCTTCTCCCAGGCCTTCCTTGCCCTACGCATCTCTTCCACCTGGCTATTCCTGAGTTTATATCTGAGAAATGGAATATCTCCTGCCATATCAGTAAACAGGAGAGAGTTGGACTATAAAGAAGGCTGAAGAATTGATGGTTTCAGACTGTGGTGCTGGAGAAGACTCTTGAGAGTCCCTTGAACAGCAAGGTGGTCAAACCAGTCAATCCTAAAGGAAATCAATCCTGAATATTTATCGGAAGGACTGATGCTGAAGCTCCAATACTTTGGCCACCTGATGCAAACAGCTGACTCATTGGAAAAGACCCTGATGCTGGGAAAGACTGAAGGCAGGAGGAGAAGGGAGTGACAGAGGATGAGATGGTTGGATGGCATCACTGACTCGATGGACATGATTTGGAGGAAACTCCGGGAGATTGTGAGGGACAGGGAGGCCGGGCATGCTGCAGTCCATGGGTTTGCAAAGAGTCAGACACACGACAACAGTAAACAAGGATGTCACAGTCATCAGTGATTGCAGCCCTCCAATGAACCATGAGGGAACTCAGGAATGAGAAGAATATCTCCATCTAGCCTTCAAGATGACACTCCTTCAAGGTGATAATGCTCCTTTGCTCTGGGAGCACTCTTCATTCCAGAAGGAATGTCACAGGACAGGGACTGCCAGAACCTGTTCTGGAATCGCCACGGTCAAACTTGCCACTGTCTTCCCCAAGTGGGGACACGTGGTTTTGAGGGTATTAGCCCACTGTGTCCCCCTTTGCCTGGCAAAGCAATAAAGCTACCCAGTTTTTCTTCACCCAAAACTCTGTCTCCGAGATTTGCTTCAGCGCCGGTGTACAGAGAAGCTGAGCTTTCAGCATCACTGTCTCTGGGTTGATAGCATCACAGTCAAGTGAAATTGTATGTAGGACACCCACATGGTCTTGGAGAATTGCTTGTTGGTGTGGCGAGAGCCCCCCCCACCCCGCCAACACACACACACACACCATGCTCGCACGGTACTCCCACATGTTGGAATTGGGTCCAGGAACCTGTTTGGGCCCCCAGAAGCATTCAGCTGGCCCCTCTTGAGGAAGGCTCATTTAGACAGGGACACCTTTGCACTTGGGCCTTCCTGCTGGCTCAGTGGTCCAGAAACCACCTGCCAATGCAGGAGACGTGGATTCGATCCCTGGCTCGGGAAGATCCCCTGGAGGAAGAAATGAAGGAAATGGCAACCCACTCCAGTGTTCTTGTCTGGGAAATCCCATGGACAGGGGAACCTGGGGCACTACAGTCCGTGGGGTTAGTAAAGAGTCGGACACGACTTGGCAGCTAAACAACGACGACCTTGGCACTCAGCTGCTCTGCTGCTCTGGGAGAAACCATTTATCCCCCTTGTAAGGACTTCATGGGAGTCCTAACCAAGAATCCTTTGCACAGCAGACACTCTCTAGAGCATCTTGACTTCCCCCTGCTCCCTCCTCTGCTACAGCCCCTTCTTTGGAAAAGTAGAATTAAATGAAAGAAACAAATTCCCAAGCAAATCACAGTGCTCTGACCTCCACTGTCACTAACACAGCATTGATTAATTGCTTACCCACAGAAAGGAAAAGTTAATTACCTACCATGGAAGTTTTAAAAAAGAAAAAAGGAAACATGAGTTTAAATTTCAATTAGGGCCTCTGCATGGTGGGAATGGGAATGAGCTGGTTTCTCTTGTAAGTGATTGTTAGCAATTAAAGCGAAGGCCTCTGACTCCTGGGCAGGCTCCTTTCCCCAGGCCTCCAGCTGCACCGCCTCTCAGCGGAGGCAAAGTGGAGCCCAGAGGGCCAAACACTGCCTCCAGGACTCTGGCCATCTCCCTCAGGGAGATGCTCACGAGCAGGGGTTAGAAACACTGGGACAGGGTCTACCAACCCAAATCCACTGTTCTTGCTGGTGTTTTGTTGTTCAGTTGCTGTGATGTCTGACTTGACAACCCCGTGGACTGCAGCACGCCAGGCTCCTCTGCCCTCCATTCTCTCCAGGAGTCAGCTCTAATTCACGTCCATCGAGTCTTGCTTGCTTCACTGCTGCCTAAAAGGTCGCCACAGGAACTGTGGCAGATGCTGGGATGCAGGACACTCCCCAGCCACTGGGACTGCTGCCAGCAGGCAGCCACCCTTTCGGATTGCCTGAGGTCACACGGCCTTCCCAGGCCAGCCAGCACCAGCTGCAGAGCAACACGAGTTCCTGTGGCCCAGCACGCTGGTCCCCTCTGAACGCCTTGTCAGCTCCTGTGCTGCCAGGAGGGTCGGCTTAGTGCAGCTCACTCCTCTGGCCAACCCTGCGGCCACACCCGCTTCCACAGGTGGCAGTCCCAATCCTCTCGCCAATGTCCTGCACACTTATCTCCCTCTCAGAGTCTGCTTCTCTGGCATCCCAAGTCGTGACAGAGATTTAAATTAAGCAGTGTTAAAAGTGTCCATGTTATAGAATCATAAACGAAAGGAAGCTCAGGAGTCACCTAGCCCAGCCTCCCTCCCAGCACAGCGACGCGGCTAGATCTGACCCAGCTGATGGGGCCCTGGTGGAACGCTGACCGTGAAGGGACATGTCATCTCAGAGTGGCCCTTCCGGTGCCTGGACAGTGGGGACTGCTTGACGGCTTTTCTCATACTGGTCAGCTCCTGCCACGCAGAGCCACAGCGCAAGGTTCTGTGTAGGGCCAGGATAAGCCAGGCTGTGAGGAAGACAGGATGTATAGACCTTGCCCCCACCCCTCAGCAGCCCTGAGGACATGCATGTGACCCACAGCCAAGGTGCTGAACTGCCCCCAGACAGCGGAGCCGACGCATAGTAAGACGGTCACCCTGTGGCCTGCACACTTCCCTTCTGTAAGCAGCCCCGTCAGCCGCTGGCTTGGCTGCTCTGTCTTTGGTTGCAGCACGCAGGATCTTCCATCTTCACTGTGGTTTGTGGGATCTTTACGTGTGAATCCGGCCCCTGGAATTGGAAGCTCAGACTCTAAGCCACTGAACACCATGGAAGTTCCTCCAGGTGCTTTTGATTAGCCTAGTCCCCACCTGGGGCTTCTCCAAGGGTATCCTCAGCCTGACCTGGGACCCCCTTTCAGGAGCACAGGTCCCCACGCCAAGGGCCAATCAGGCTGAGATTGTATCACAACCCCCCACCCCCGTAAGTCAGAAAGACCATTGGTCTGCTAAAGAATTGGCCAGTGCCCAGGGAATCCCTAGGTGACGCCCCTTTACCGAGCCGACTCTAGGACCCTGGTGTTGCTCTGGCCCCAGCTGCAGCTGTCCCTTCATACTGGTCCCTGTCCTGGCTCCACCAGCCAGCCTACCCAGCACACACCCACGTGATTGCATGGATGCAGAGGGGCCCACACACCATTCCTGGATCCCAGGCCTAGGCCTTGAATGAGGCCACAATCACAGCCCATTGGAGACAAGGCACACTCCTTCCTCCAGGACTCAGAGCAATACTTGTTCATTCAACATGTATTTGCTGAGAGGTCAAGAGGGGTGGGAGTCACCCAGAAGAGGTTGTGGGGAAGGTGGAGGGGACGTGGGGTGAGCTGATCAAAGCTTTCTGCAGGCTCGGCCCAGAGTAAGGCAGGATGGAGAGGAGGGCTAGACTGTTAATGGTTGGCTGATCTGGGCAGGACCCACAAACAAATGGGCTAATAAGATTCTCAGAAGCAGGCAGGGTTCCTTTCATCTCAGTGGGACTCTCCTGAGCCATACACACAACACTTTATCCTCTTGGCCCTGACACCCACGCCCAATCCCCAGTGGTCCCCCTACTCTCTCCCTTGGCTGTTCCTCTGGGCTGTCTCAACAACCAGCACCTACCGGATAGTCCACACAAAAGTTTTTCTAGGACTGATGTGGACACCCAAGCGTTCACCCTCTGGGCCTTCCCTAGGAAAGAGATAGGGTCAGGGTGGGGGTCAGGGTGAGACAGAGCTACAGTTAACAACTGTCTCTACACATGTGTCTGCACCAGTCTGAGAGCAGAGGAGACAAAACAACTTCCTGGGGGGCCTTCCAGCCCAGGGACAGCCATGGGCTAGCTGGGCATAGGGTAGTAAATATTCAGCAAGTGCTGGGCAGGGATAGACGGAAGAACCCATGGCAAGGGGTGAGTCCCAAGCAGGACTGAGGGCCAGGCCTGTTCCTGAATTAGGACCCAGGTGAAATCCACCACCACGATCACAGCCAAAGGGAAAATCTGTGCAGAGCTGAGCCTTCTTTACGAGGTTCTGGGATCTGAAGAGTGAAGACAGTGGCAGGCACAGTAAGGAAATGGTGCCACCCAAGCCAAGACCCAGGCCTTTTTAAAGGTTTGATGTTGTTAAAGGTCTAAGGGTGGTTGGGCAGAGGAGGGCTCAATAACTCAGAAAGCATGTGGAAAAGTGACTCCCTGATGCCAACAGAGGTCTGCGCCAGACTGGACTGTGAGCAGTACCGTTGATGACTTTGGGGCAGACGAGGAGGGAGTGAGCACAAAGCCAGCCTTTCATGCAGCCTGGTGGGCTGTGTTTATTGAGGCACTTTCTCAAGTCTCCCCTCTCATCTCACCCTCTCTTCCCCAGAGCGCTGTTAGGTAAGCAGGGCAGCTCATGAGACTCAAGGAGGCCAAATGACCTGGCCATGCTCTCATGCCTGGGAGGAGAGGCTAAAGCCAGGAGACCAGTGAACCTCCTCCTCTCCATCCCCCAGACAGGAACCCCTTGCGTCTGCAAAGCATGGGTCCTTTGTCAAACTACTTCATCTTCTCTTCTATTTTTTAAGGTTCTGTGCACTGGGGATCGCTGAGCCTGTGTGCATGCCTAGTCATCTCAGTCGTGTCCGACTCCCTGTGACTCCATGGACTGTAGTCTGCCAGGCTCCTCTGTCCATGGGATTCTCCAGGCAAGGATACTGCAGTGTGTTGCCATTTCTTTCTCTAGGGGATCCTCCCAACCCAGGGATCAAACCCATGTCTCTTGTGTCTCCTGCATTGGCAGGTGGATTCTTACCACTAGCGCCACCTGGGAAGCCCTCATTGAGCCTGGAGCCACCAAAAAAGACCTGGGTTCTGAGCATGGCCTTGTCACAGCTGAACTGTGTGACCTTGGGCAAGTTGCATTCCCTCTCTGGGCCTCCATAGCTGTATGTTTTCCTCTGTAGGGTAAAGGTGTAGGCATCAATACACCTGAGGTCCTTTCTGGCTCTGACATTCTCCAGGTTCTAAGCTCCATATAACAGATAAGAAAATGAAGGCTTAGGGACTGCCCTGGTGGTCCACTGGCTAAGACTGCGTTCCCAATGCAGCGGGACCAGGTTTGATCCCTGGTCAGGGAACCAGATCCCACATGCCAAAACTAAGACCTAGCAAGACCTAGCAAAATCAAGGCCTAGCATGCAGGTGGCATGAATGGGAAAAAAAGACCTCCTTCAGTAGCCCCATGGGGACCTGCCTCCTGCCTGCCTGCCCCCGCACCCCCACAACTAACTCATCCCAGAAACAGAAAGGGAAACACTTCTGCCCTCTCTGTGTCCCGGGGCCTCATTTAAAGGAGAATCCATATTTTGGGCTCCTTCTCATGTCTGGACCTAGAAGCAGGAAGCTTATCGGTGTTTAATGAAGCCAGGACCAACCTAATTATCAAAGGCACTTTCAATAAGCGCTTTTCAATCCATGCAGGGAGCTAGCACACTCAGAATAAAAAGGGAAGAAAAGCCATTATCTTGAAATGTCTGGGCTCCTACCTGGGCTGAGCTCTGTGAAGTCATTATGAGTAATGATGGGCTCCAGCCCAGCACAGCTCACAGTCCCAGTAATGAGCAGGAGCACGTGGCCCCTGAGCGGCAGGGAGGCTGAGGTCATCAACAAGGGCGACTTTCCCTATTTAGTTTGCCACTTCTTACAAATGTTCCCTCATGACTCCTTCGTTTCGTAGTTCTGGTTTCACTCCCAACAGATTTGTTATCCCCAGTTTCCTTTTGTTCAGGGAGAAAGTCACTGTGCTCTGAGATTCTATAATTGGGCATTCTAGAAGCTTTACTGGGGGGACTTTTCTGGTGTTCCAGTGGCTAAGACTGTGCTTGCAAAGCAGGGGGCCTGGGTTCGATTCCTAGTTAGTGAACTAGATCCCACATGCCACAATTAAGAATTTGCAGGTTTCAACTAAGAGTTTGCATGTGGCAGTTTAAGATCTCACATGCCAAATAAGTAAATAAATACTTTAAAAATATCTTGGGAGATTTACAGCAAGAATTTTCCTGATTTTCTACCCAACTCATTCTGAGCTGATGCTTGCTTAGATGAGGGTGGTGTGGTGACGACGGTGACACATGGTCAGTGGAGGTGAAGTAGACAAAAGGAGAACCTTATTTGGAAGAGGAGAAATTCGAAATTATGTTTGGACGTGTTAAATTGAAGATGCGTCTAACATTTCAAATAGGGAGTATAGGGAAGGGTCAGTGTTAGAGAAGCAGATTTGACAGTCATCAGAATATCTGGCACATAAATCCGTAAACCAGCCGAAGTGTTCAAACTGTGTTCACACAGAAGTGATGGGCATGCAGGGCTGGACCTTGGCCCTGGATCACCCTTCATTTAGAAGTTGAACAGAGGGGGAGCAATTGCAAATTGGAACCAGCTGTTGCTACTGAACAAACTGCCTCATCTGCTGTGAAAAATCAAGGCTGGAGGAAAAGCGTGGAGGCTTCCTAGGTGGCAGAGTGGTAAAGAATCCGCCTGCCAATGCAGGAGACACAAGAGACGTGGGTTCGATCTCTGGGTTGGGAAGTTTCCCTGGAGAAGGAAATGGCAGCCCACTCCAGTCTTCTTGCCTGGGAAATCCCATGGACGGTGGAGCCCTGTGGGCTACAGTCCATGGGGTCTCAAAGAGTCAGATGGACAAATGAGGACAGCACAGACGAAAAGTGTATCCCTTCTGCCTGCCAGTCTGGCAACCCCTACTGGCAGAAACTAACAGGGAGCTAACTGGCTGAGCAGAAAACTAGTTTTCAAAGTTCTAGCCCCAGCATCACAAAGCAGAGGACAGAAAGATAAGACTGAGGCTGAGAAACAACAGCTAAATAACTGGCACACATTAAGGTTCTTGCTTAGTCCCTAAGGCCAGTCTGACTACTGCCTTCTGCCATGTTTATCTCATGGCCTCTGAGAGCGAAGAAGTGGGTGAGTAAAGCAAAGATCAAGCAGAACCAGCTGAGCTGAGCGAATCACCATATTGACCAAAGTAGAGATCAGCTTATTAGCGCAGAGATTGGAATGCAGCTGCTGAGCTGCTGGGAACTGACAGTGTCAGAAACCCATAAAGAAAGCATTTGAGTGACCCCGGCGGATGGAAGGGTGAGAGGGGAGGCAAGAGTGAGGGGCGATCAGGATTTCATAAGAATAAGCATAAGACAGGCTCTCAGCTGGGATTCAGAGAATAGATCTCAGAGAGCTAATTCTGCCTCTGAAATCTCCTCTTCCTTACATCCATTTCTGCTCGGGGGAGGGAGGAGCAGGGAACCCTTAGTGGAACTAAATAGCCCTGTCCTTCCTTTCAGAGCCCTTTGGATTACGTTCTTAATGGACTTCACCTGGGATGGGGCAGGGTGGGAAACCAGGGATCTGAGAAGGGTGTGGGGACACTGGTGTTGGGGGCACCTAGGCAATTCCGTTGTGTCTGGAGAGTTCTCCCACGCCAACAATTCTTTACCTCTCACTTAAAGTCCTAAAAATGAACAAACAAGGCAGAAAGAGGCAGGAAGTATTCCTGCCCCACTTGGTCCTTATTGACTCACTTCTGTCAGCTCGCCCTTCAGATTCTTGCTCATTACCTGCCAATCAGGACCACAGCTCACAAGCAAACATAATTTATAGACCTGTCAACCATCTGCACAGTGCCAGGATATCTAAGCTTAACCTCAAATCTCTCAGTACCCAAAGTTTCCTGCGGAGGTCCTAATGCTTGGTAATTTGAGTCCCACTCCCAATCTATGTGGTTGTTTAGACTCCCCCACTCTCCAATGTTCCCTCTGTAGCCTCAAGAGACTAAAGCATTTTAAGTGCTTACAATCAAGGACAGGAGAAGACATCTTATAATGCTCTAATCTGACTTCCCGTGACCACAGAAGCCTCGAGAATGATGGCAGACTGAAATCCTGATGGAGTAATCATAGTTTGAGCATCCACAATGTAGTTAAGTGGCTATGGAGGATCTGGTCTGACATGCCCCTGCACCACTGAGAACATTTTGTGAACTGTACCAAACCCAAGATCACCAGCCATTTTTAACACATCTGCTAGCTACAACCTTGTGTCCGAAGATTGTTCCCCCTGGTAACTATGCAAATATTTCAGACCTCAATCAATTCTTGCTAAATAGACATTCTTACTTCTTGCCGGCTCCAATTATAATCCTTGATAAACAACTCATGTAACCACCTGTACCCTTAAGGTTTTTGCTTTTATAAACTTTCTCCATTTTGTAGTCCAGCAGAACACAATTCAATTGCCCCTTGAATCCATGTCTCCAAGCTGTAGTCCTAACAAACCCAAAATAAATGCCTCTTTATTTCCATTTCCATCAGGTCTCTGCTTCTGAAAGTTTGCTTATCACGTCCTTCAGTGCAGCCAGGCTAGGACAGGAACCCTGGACCCCAAGCAAGGACCCTGGTATTCCCCCATCACATCTTTTTACACTGCATAGTCTGCTCCATTCTGCAGAGCGTTGGCTCCTTGGTGCCATTTCCTGGAACCCTCAGGCTGCACTCTACATCTGATCTGTGCAGAAAAAGATGATAGAACCTAAGTTCATCACTGATTTGGACTAATGCCCTGGTGACGATTTAAACGGAAATGCATTAATAGCTCTGAATATTTCATACCAGGTACATTAGAACAACTAGCATTATTTATTGAAGGCTGATCACCCACCATGGGTATTAATACATTCTGTCAGCCAAATGGAAGTTAGCTTCAGGGAACAAGGTAAGAGGCTTTTGGCAGGAGGTACTTTTGCCTCAGGAAATCAATCTTGCATGGAAGGAAGGTGTAGCCCGGTGGTTATCCAATCTTGCTCTGGCTTCTAACAGAACTCACAAAAGGCTCCTCAGGAGGGCCTCTTAAACCACTGTGTGAGTAGGAGTCACACCATCACATCCCAGACAAAACCAGGGAGGGCTAAGCTTCCACTTTCTCCAGCAGATATTAATTCCCCAGTGTCCGAAATGGAGCCCAATGTCTAGCTCTTCTGGTTTTCAGCAGAGGCTGGTAAAGGAGTAAATGGGCTTAATTGATTAGAGAGGGATTTGGTTGATCTGAGAGAGAGAAGCTCCCAGCAAAGAGCGGATCTATTTTCTCCTGCAGGACACAGTTTTCATCGAGTCTCTGACACTACTCCCTTTGGCCTGTGCTGTCAAACTTATTTATCAGACAGGGTCTTCCCAAGAAATAAACCACTCTAGCTATTTGAAGCAGCGAGAAATTTATAAAGAGAATGAGGCATTTGTACAACTGTTGGAAGGGTCAGAGGAGTAGACTCTCGGCTAAGCCCACAGGGGTAACACATGGAACTTCATCCAGCTGACCCTCCGGAACTATCCATCTAGCCTTATCTTTTCCTTATTTTATGGTCATGCTGATGTTAATTTACTGTTAAATAAATTAAAGAAACCATAAAGAAAATATATGTTGATACTAAAGCAATGTAAAACATTTTAGCTTATTTAAAAAGTTTTTCTCGGGACTTCCCTTATGGTCCAGTGGCTAGGACTCCATGCTCTAAATGCAGGGGGCCCAGGTTCGATCCCTGGTCAGGGAACTAGATCCCACATGCCACAGCTAAGACCCGACACAGTCAAATAAATATTTTAAAAATAAACAAAAAGTTTTTGTCATAAATATATGGCCCTTTAAGCCTACTGGGGGGAGCCTCCCCCGGGAAATATTAGAAAATATTTCCTAGGAACATTTTATAGGACCTTTTACTCAGGGGACAGTTTCACTTGTATATTGCACCCAGCCTGTTTATGGCCTTGCTCTGACCACTTCCCTGTGTTCCCTGCCTCAGCATTCAGCCTCTTCTTTAGGTACAGTCTGTTAACATTAACAAGGATGGGGCCCCTTGCTCAAAAAGCAGGGAAAACTTGCCATTAAAGTTACTAAAATATAAAACCCTCTTCTTTCTTCTCTTCCTTTCTCTCTTGACCCGTTATGGTGTTTATTTGCTATTTAGTGTCATTCTAAGTAAAAAGAAATTTAAAAAAATTTTTGGATTATTAACATAAATTTTACTGTTCATCTTTATTTTGCACAATCCCAGTTTTAAATGCAAATGTAAGGTCATTTAGTTCATATGCAGAATCACCGAAGTTACATAATTCACATTTCATAATTTGTACATCTATGCATATTTTGTTCTTACCAAAATAGTAGAAAGGCATGAAACTAACTCAGCTGCTTTCATCTTACTTCTTCTTTTTAAAATAGGATTTATTTATTTATCTGGCTGTGCCAGGTCTTAGCTGTGGCACCTGGGACGTCCAGTCTTCATTGCAGGGGGCAGGGCCCTTTAGGTGCAGCCTGTGAACTCTTACTTCAGCAAGTGGGATTAGCTCCCTGACCGGGGATGGAACCTGGGCCCTCTGCATTGGGAGTACGGAGTCTTAGCCACTGGACCACAGGGAAGTCCCTTCATTCTACTTCCTGATATGTACACATCCTACCAGTTCTATCTACTTACAATGACTAAAGAAGGACTGAAAGGAGAAGGAACTGTGAGTGGTCCTGTTTTTTCCTTTCCTTCAATGCCATCATTTTCCATATTAGTGGCTGGCTAATTCAATTCAGTACTTTGTCCACCTCATGCGAAGAGTTGACTCATTGGAAAAGACTCTGAGGCTGGGAGGGATTGGGGGCAGGAGGAGAAGGGGACGACAGAGGATGAGATGGCTGGATGGCATCACCGACTCGATGGACATGAGTTTGGGTAAACTCCGGGAGTTGGTGATGGACAGGGAGGCCTGGTGTGCTGTTCATGGGATTCATGGGATTGCAGAGTCGGACACGACTGAGCGACTGAACTGAACTGAATTCAAGGAAGTAACAGAAGAAAGAAAATGACATTAAATAGCAAATAAACACCATAATAAATCAAGAGACAAAGGAAGGGAAGAAAGAAAAGGGCTTTATACTTTAGTGATTTTAATGGCAATTTTCCCTGCTTTTGAACAAGAGGCCCCATCCTTGTTGATTCCTAATCTCCGAGGCAGCAACTAAATCCAGTGGAAGAACTTGGGGCAGATGGAGACTCCTTTTGACAGCGGGGCTCTGAGAGCAGCATGAAGGGCTGGGTTTGGACTGGGTACACTTTATTTTTAGTTCCATTAAAGAAAGTATTAGTATGACACTCATTAAATTAGTAAGGAAGATTTTATTCAAGACTTGCAATAGGGGGAAGAGGTTGGGCTTCACTCCCAATACAGTGAAGGCAGCTAGGGACTTATGGCCAATAAGCAGAATGAGGGGAGTAGGTGGATGGGAAATTTTTAAGAGAAGACAAGGATAGCAGGAGTCTTGCTAAGCTGACTTAACAGGACTCTTGCCAAAGGAAAAGTCAAAAATGTATACATCAAAGATAGGGGAGAGATGAGGAAAGTCAGATGTCAAAGGTGGGGGATTTCTCACCACACTGACTTAGCAAGCAGCATTCTTTGCTGAGACTGGGCTATGCAGCGACGCAGGGCAGGACACAGGATGGAGGCCAAAGAAAAAAGTCTTAGAAAAGCCTTTGTCAGTTTGGTCAAAGAGAGTCTCTGTCAGGTCTCAGCACTGTGCACACCTGTTCATTGTTGTGGCTGTAAGCAGTTCTGTGGGTAATGGGAGGGCTGTGTGTGAGTGGCAGGAGGAGGGGTAATTCATAAACAGACACACAGGCCTCAGGGCGGGGGGTCTGGCTCCACACCCTTAACCTTCGACTACAGGAATTTCTTATGCCTTGGGACAGGTGGCAGAAACCACGCTGAAGCATGGAGCTTATTTGTGCCCTCGTGTGAAGCCAACAAAAGCTTCAGGGCTCCCATTCTGGACTCAATGTCCTACAGTCTCGTCTCCAAGGACCGAGTGCAGGGATGGGATGGAAGAACTGGGAGGACTAGCACGGAGAGAGGGTCCAGGTGAACCTCATGCCTGGAGCCTCTTCTAGTCTGACTCCCAACCTGCTCAAAGAGATATCGGCCAAATTGTTGAATTATAAAACTATGGTAGGGTTGGGATATACTCTGAGTTTTAAGAAAAACTATCCAAAACTTGTACGTAAGGCAAAGATATCACTGTATACACTTTCATATTCACACTAGAGCATTTCCCAATGAGCCTACCTAAGCATCTCCTGACTTTTGAGGGGCTATACCTTTGTCTGACTTTGACAGGGACCCTTACTCTGTAAAGTGAGACTTTAACTTTTAGATAATAAGTTGCAAATGATTTTTTTGGTCCAGTTAGGGATACAAACATATTCTGTCCAGTAGAAAAGATAGGTCCAAACATTTTAGCTTTCTTGCACTGTAGCAAATTAACCAAGCTTTGTAGTTAGCTTAGCAATCTCTTTCTCTTACTGTATACACTGTCTCACATACTCTTCTATGACAAGGCTTTATGATTCTGCCCATTTCCTCATTAATGAATTAAATAAGTGCTCACTGTATCCTTACATGAGGGTCATATTTTACCTTCTGAAAATTATATTTTGACAAGGGGAACTTCTTGGGACCTGCAGTTTCTATCCCCTCTAAGAGCACCACATCATCTAATTATACTAGCATTGGAGAGAGACCTCAGGATGTTTGGGTGGTGATGATAGCAGTGGTGGGGGTCCCCAAGGAGGGCTCCTCTCATTTCCCCAGAGAATGGGATGTCTTCACACACTTATCTCACAGCAATCATTTCACTCTAGGGTCTCTGAATACCACAGGCCTGAGCCCAGGTGCAAAGAGATGAGTAAGATTCCCACTCCCTCCAGACAAACACACAGCAGGTGCTATAGATACCTGCTCCACTTGTCTCTCTTCCCTGTGCATGCATGCTCAGTCAACCCCAGGGTCTGTAGCCTGCCTGGCTCTGCTTCCGTGGAATTTTTATAGGCAAGAATACTGGAGTGGGTTACCATTTCCTACTCCAGAGGATATTCCTGACCCAAGGACTGAACCCGTGTCTCCTGCACCTCCTGCACTGGTAGGCAGGTTTTTACCACTGAGCCACCTGGGAAGCCTTTTTCTCTCTTCCCCTCTCTACCCAGATGCTTCTCCTCCTTTCTTCCTAAATGCATTAAGGGACTTGGAGCTAGAATGAGAAAGATATAAATGGCAAGGGCCCAAAGCCAATTTAATATCTTTTTGAAGCATGTGCTAAAATGCCTCATTTTTGCATCCATTACTTTGAAACGCAAATTGTAAGAACTGTCAGTAGCCATCTTGCTTATCTCCTGGGGTTAAAGGACAAAGGGGAGAAAATTACTTGAAAACTCATTTGCCAACATTTTTGTGGGAAAGAAACCTCTATCATTTCCCCAGGCTGTCTTCTACTTCTACTAAACAGAATGAAAACCTTAAGTCCTCTTCCTGCTAAACTGAACATGTTACTTTCATAGCCAGTGGTCTTGCAGGTAACTACTAGCATGCAGGACAGGTCTGGTCAGTCAGTCAGTTCAGTCGCTCAGTCGTGTCCAACTCTTTGCGACCCCATGAACTGCAGCACACCAGGCCTCCCTGTCCATCACCAACTCCCAGAGTTTACAGAAACTCATGTCCATTGAATTGGTGATGCCATCCAACCATCTCATCCTCTGTCGTCCCCTTCTCCTCCTGCCCTCAATCTTTCCCAGCATCAGGGTCTTTTCCAATGAGTCAGCTCTTTGCATCAGGTGGCCAAAGTATTGGAGTTTCAGCTTCAACATCAGTCCTTCCAATGAACACTGATCAGTCCTAAAGGACTGATCTCCTTTAGGATGGACTGGTTGGATCTCCTTGCACTCCAAGGACTCTCAAGAGTCTTCTCCAATACCACAGTTTAAAAGCATCAATTCTTTGGTGCTCAGTTTTCTTTATAATCTAACTCTCAGACCCATACATGACTACTGGAAAAACCATAGCCTTGACTATACAGATCTTTGTTGATAATGTAATGTCTCTGCTTTTTAATATGCTGTCTAGGTTGGTCATAACTTTCCTTCCAAGGAGTAAGCGTCTTTTAATTTCATGACTGCAATCACCATCTGCAGTGATTTTTGAGTCCCCAAAAATAAAGTCAGCCACTGTTTCCCCATCTATTTGCCATGAAGTGATGGGACCAGATGCCATGATCTTAGTTTTCTGAATGTTGAGCTTTAAGCCAACTTTTTCACTCTCCTCTTTCACTTTCTCAAGAGGCTCTTTAGTTCTTCTCCACTTTCTGCCATAAGGGTGGTGTCATCTGCACATCTGAGGTCTGGTATGGTAGACAGAATGAAAACACAGTCACCTTGTTTCACTCTCTATAACACCAAAAGGAAAGAGACCAAGAAGAGTCAGCGAAGGGTGTTGATGAACTAAAGTATCCTGCAAAGTTGATAAGAACTCCAAATTCAGAGCCTAGGTTAACTCATTTACAACTGTGGGCTTCTGTTAGAAACAGGAGCCAGGAAGTAGATGCCCCCCTTCCAGGGTAAAGTGATAGGAGATTCATTCCCTATGGGCTGAAACTCCAAGAGGAGAATAGCAGGACAATTAAGAGAAGAGGCTGGACCACATATTTCTCATTCTCTAAGTCAAGAGACCTTCCTGACCACACACACACAAAAAGGCTCACTGGAGGTCACAGGGAAGTAATGCTAAGGGACGCTGTACTCATAGGTCTTTGCAGTGGAATCCACCTTGGCTAAGAGATGCATGAAAACACATGGGAGGATTCTGAGGTATATTAAATGTGGACTCTGAACCAGGCAAATCAAAATGATTGGCCAAAGGAAACCCAGAAGAAGTACCCCCATACAAGTGATTGAAACTGCCACGAGGGCACGACTCAGGACTCTCCCTCTGAGTCTGCCCATGTGTCTATCAACACGTACTGCTCCCCTTTTCCCCCTAATAAACACCTTACTTGTTTCACTGCTTTCTGTCTTTGTGGGAATTATTTTCTGCAAAGCGGAAGGGCCAGGGCCTTGTCACTGACCACTGGCCTAGTGGCTAGGATTCGGTGCTCTCACTGCTGTGACCTGACCTCAGTCTCTGGACAGGGAACTTCAAGCCACTGCAGGCAGAGGCCACCTGGGATCTCATTTACTGGCCTGGCCTTATCATCACAGAAACATTGCTGGGCTGACGTTCCTGTCACGTACTTTCTAAGATACCAAATTGTCTCTTCAGTATGAAGATTATTTCGAGCTGAAAACAACCAAGGCCCAAAAGTCTCAGGAAGAAACTTTGAACTCCCCCTAACTGCCTGAAGAACATAGATAGGGAACCTATTGCCGAAAGGCAGTCATCACCACAGATAGGGTATCTGTGATGATATCATATCATGGATGGTATGAACCAGGTGTGTAGAAAGGGAGGAACCTAGCAAAGTCAGTTAAAATTCTTCTGTGTCCCAGTGCCTCTGCCTGGCGCAGCAAACAGTTGTTTCCCAGACTTGCTTTTCCATCTCCATGTCAATTGCTTTCCTCCCCTTCGAAGACCCAACACTCTACCTCCAACATCCTCCTTTGTCTTTAGCCGAAGATGGTATTTAAGGTGAGAATTTGGGTCATCTGGGCCAGTTACTCAGGTTTTCTGGGTCTCTCCTATGCATGTATGTTATTAAACTTTTATATTATTTTCTCCTGTTAATCTGTTAATCTTCTTAGACTGGCCAGAAGAACGTAGGAGGGTAGAGGAAAATATCTTCTTCCCTGACAGTTGGTTTAATCAGCTACACAGATAACCGACAGCTCAGTTTCTGCTCTCTCTCTCTCTCTCCCCTCCAGCTCAGCTGAGCTCCTATCTTGCTGTTTTCATACTAGATACTACATATCTATTTCATACAGCATACTAGACTAGGGGTGCTTTAAGGGTTGTTTTTGTTTTTCCTGATAATAATAGGTAACATTTTTAAAGTATTTGCTGTATGCTAGACACAGTGCCGTGCACTTCATATACATTATCTTCCCTAATCTTCACGAGAACTCCCTTTATTATTGATGACTGTGTGCCAGACACCCTTTTCCACATTTTTTGTGAGATGAGAAAATTGTGGCTTAAAAACATTAAATGACCTGCCCAAGGTGCCGACAGCTAGTAAGTGGCAAAGTGGGAAATGGAACACTGATCTGTGTAATCTAAAGTTGGAGCACTTAATCACCCCACTTTCTGATTGTGCACCCAGGCACCTCTCCACCTGGCATTTACCTGAACTCCTGGCATGCAGCAGGGGCTCACTAAATGTTCCTTATGTAATTCTCACTTCTCTATTTCCTGCCCTATTTGCTCAGTCCTCTGCCAGCCATTAATGCAGGATGTTTCTGTCAGTTGCCCCAACCACTTCTCAAGGTGACCAACCCTGAGTTAATCATCTTCTCTACCTAAATGTTCGTTTTTCCCAATGGTTCCATTTCTCATGATACCACCATTTTCCCATCCCCACGCTAACAAACCTACAGTCATTCTAGATGTGTGTGTGTGCTGCGCCATGCTCAGTCACTTCAGTCGTATCTGACTCTTTGCAACCCTATGAATTGTAGCCTGCCAAGCTCCTCTGTCTATGGGATTCTCTAGGCAAGAATACTGGAGTGAGTTGCCATGCCCTCCTCCAGGGGGATCTTCCTGACCCAAGGATTAAACCCACATCTCCTCCGTCTCCTGCATTGCAGGTGGATTCTTTACCGCTGAGGCACTGGAGAAGCCCCATTCTAGATCTATCATTCCCCAATGCCCCCAGGCCCAGACCTGATCTGAATATCAGCTTTAATTGCCTTTCTTTTTGCAGCAAATCTCAGCTTCTCTGAAAGCACTCTGGCTTTAGCTCTCCTCACCAAGCTGATACAGCTCTGTCTCAGAGCCCATTCCCCTGAAGACATTTTTCCCCACAGCTTCTCAGATCCTGCAGTATTCTATGGACTGTGTAGCCCATGGGGTCGCAAAGAGTCGGACACAACTGAGCGACTTTCACTTCACATCACTTCTCAGATCCTAACTGCACACATTTCCAAAGTCATAGAGAGCCTGATGGTGAAACCAAGCAGGATCCTGGGTGGGGGAGGGGGGTCCTGGGTACAAAAGTCTTTCTGTGTCTGCTGTTTTCTGGTTAGCAGAAAATAGGCTTTGTTCAGCCTCCATGACCTTCTATGAGTTCCAATGGGTAGATTGAAACAGTTGCTAATTAGTGAAGAGAGGTGATGCAGACAGAGAAAAGTCAAGAAACAGTAGTATAGCCTTGGGGCAAGGTCCTGGTTCCCCTTCAAGGGCGGAACATATATATATGTAAAACAGTATCTTTGAACTGTTTCGTAAATACTAAAATTCCCACCAGATGGGAGAAGTTAACTGTATGCTGCCACAAGCATGCAGACCTCAGACCAGTTGGACTCCCAGTTCCTCACCACCAACCAATCAGAAGAATGTTCACAAGCTGATCATGTCTTTTTTTTTTTTTTTTTTTTTTTTGCTGCATATGGGGTTTTAATTCCCTGGCATATGGGATCTTAATTCTCTGACCAGAGATCGAACCCATACCCCTGGCATTGGAAGTGTGGAGTTTTAACCACTGGATGGCCAAGGAAGTCCCTGATCATGCCTTCTTTGAGCCATTACTGCAAAACTCTCTCTATCCCCTCCAGGTGAAGATACACAGTTTTAAGGGCATTAGCCCACTCTGGTCCCTTTTGCCTGGCAAAGCAATAAAGCTGTTCTTTTCTACTCCTACCCAAACTCATCTCTTAGATTTAATTTGGTGTTAGAGTACAGAAGCCAGATTTGGCTTCAATGAGCCACATAGAGTTACATTTTATGGTAAAATGTTTAGGCTTGGTTTTGCTTGGAGTTGTGGTCTGTTTTTGTTTGAGGAAAGGAGATGGGTAGTTTCATGTCATCATTAAAAAATACAATTTCATGCCCTCTGGACCTTGCCATCCTACGAGAAACACAAGTTGCCCCAGTTGTCCTCCCAAATCCTAGTTTTCCCCTTTCACCTCTAACTTTCCACCATTTGCTCTAAGAATCCAGTTCCTATTGTTATAAACAAACAAAAAATCCCCACTGCTTCTTAAAAGGATAGTTTATGCTTATTATACTGAAATAGTTGCTATTTATGTCAAGTTTTCTAGGCATGAAAAAGTGCATAGAATAAATATTTTTATGGCTTTAAAATAGAAACAGAAATAATTCTATTGGTAATTGGAAAATTATAATATTGGTAAGAATCAAGTTTGCTGCTACAGGGACTGCCAAACAAAGATTTTTAAAGGCAATACTATTGGTTGATTGATCAGGAATTATTGAGCAATTAGACCTGGGGACATGGAGAGTAATTACTCTCTCATCCTTGTTGTTGTTCAGTTACTAAGTCATGTCTGACTCTTTGCAACCCCATGGACTGTAGCCCGCCAGGCTCCTCTGTCTGTTGGATTTCCCAAGCAAGATGACTACAGTGGGTTGCCATTTCCTCCTCCAGAGGATTTTCCCAAGCCAGGGATCAAATCTGCATGTCCTGCATTTGCAGGTGGATTCTTTACCACTGAGCCACCAGGAAAGTCCTGGTGGGCTTTCTTATCCTTAAGATACTGCTATCCCAGGCTACTATCAGTACCACCCACCAAGGGGACCCCATCAGCTTTGGAGCCAGGCACTGAGGAAGGGGTGGAGTGAAAGCCTGAGAGTGGGAGTCCAGAGAAAAAAGCAGGTCGGTGCACCTCTTTGGTTCCTAAAACCAAGGTCCCCACCAGCCCACAGTCTCTCTTTTCCTAAGATCAGAGCGCAGGCATTTTAAAGACCATATCTGTCAAGAGATATGAACTGTTTGCAGATTATTATGAAAGTTTACACAAATCTGATTATCGCCCCAGTGAACCAAATTACAGTAAATTCTTCCAACAAGATTAACATCAAATAGATTTGCTGAGTTTACTGCCAGCAGCCTTGGCCAGTAGTGGAGAAAAAGCAGAGTAAACAGAGGCTTCTGTTTCTTTTTTTAGTGCTTTCATTCATTCTCCTTCCCTCTCCCCACTCTGAAACTTCTAGATCTTCAGGTGTAAGAGCATGTGAATCACACATGCCATTCATTCAATGATCTGCATCCACGGGGGCAGTTTCATCTGTTTCCCCCCACATCCTGCCCTGTCCTTCCCTCCTGCCAAACAGCAATCAGTCCTCTTTATCTTAGCAACTCTGTCTTTCTTTTTTCTCTAGCATTTCCTGCCCACTTCAGTTCAGTTCAGTTCAGTCGCTCAATTGAGCCAAGAGTTGGAGCTGAGATGAAAGTGTTTTTCCCTCCCAGAGGTCTGGGTATGGGTTGGGTGTGAATTGACTGGTAATTGGGCACAGCCTGGGGGTGGTCCTTTCCTCCAACTCAGAAATTTAATCAAGATCTAAATCTAAAGCCATTCCCCGCTGGAGTGACCTGCCCAGCTTTCTCTTTGTCATTTGATTTCTAAATCTTTCTTTAGTATACTAGAAGAGTGGGACTAGCCATTAGTCACAAATGTCGATTATCACCCTGTAAGTGACGTCACATAACTAACTGCGTCTCCTTTAACTTCACCACAGCCTAGCTGGGGAGGTGGAGTGTTACCTCTCTTTTACAGAAGCTGAAGATGAGGCTCAAAGGACACCAAGCCAGGCTGGGACTCTGATGAGACCTCAGTGGACTCTGCACATGCTCTGCCACCTAACCTTGGCATTTACCTCCACACTCCAAAGATGCCACTTAGAACATCTGCATGTCTGGCAAACCAGAAGTACCGGAGAGCTGAAAGAGCAGCCCTCCACCAAGGACAACAGGGTAAGACATAAGAACCTAGCTTCCTTGTCCTCAGCTGAGATGACTCTGCAGCATGCGCCACACCAACTCCTAAGGGTCCCCAGCAGGATAGGACTCCAGGTGTCCACAGTGGTAACTGGCTTGGTAACAGCCCTTTATCGGCTTTCTTTCTTTCCTTATCTCACTTTCCCACCACCATGAATGTTTCCTGGGATCATCTCCCCAAAACATTCTGCGTCCACATCTATGTCTCAGGGTCTGCTTAAGCAAAACTCAAGCTAAGACAAATCACTTCAATTTTGTTGCTCTCATTTCTGGCCCTGCAGTGGTAGCAACAACACCAGTAGTTGAGGGGAGCAGCAGTAGGAGAGCAGGGCTCCCCTAGAGCCTCCATCGAGGTGGGTTCCAAGTAGAATGACCTGCCCTCACAAGAAAGTACTAATCTCACTACTGACCAGTGTGGGATGGGTGAGGTGTGCTCATGAAAGGGCAATGGAGAGAATATGGCACTGTAAGTCAGGACACCTGGTATGAAATAGTGAAAAATACTTCGCAAAAACCCAGGTTCATAGTGCGTTTATTCAACTTTTAATAAACATTTGCTTTTCAGTTGATAATCCTAGCTGAGTGATCTCAAGCAAACCACTTAAGCACTCTGTATTATTCACCCATCCGTTCATTCCTCAGACATTTCTAAAGCTGTGTGGCAGGTACAGCGCTAGGTGCACAGATGTAGAGATGTCTCTGCTCTCTGGGAGCTCCTAGGCTGGACGGGCAGACCCACAATTCAAGGCACAGCGAAGAGCACATGGAGGGACCGCCCATAAATCAGACCGATCAGCAGTAAACAGAATTCTATGTAATGGTATTTGACAGCTGATGAAGCACATTTACAGTGATTTATTCAGCATGTGTTTACTGAGCTTCCATGCCAGGGAGTCTTCCGGGTGCTGGGAACACAATAATTAACAGGGAAGACATACTTCTGTTCTCTGGAGCATGGAGTGTGTAGGTTAGACAAGTAAACAGGAAATTTCCATAATCACACCTCACCCTCACAATAGCCATGTGAAGTAGACAGGGCTGAGATTCTGCTCCCAATTTATAATTTAGGAGACTGAGTTCCATAGAAGAGTGATGACTTGCTCAAAGTCACAGTTAGATAATGGTGGCATCAGGACCCCGCAAAGGTCCCATCCCAATTCCAAGCCATTGGCTTTCCAGAGACAAATGTTACAAATGTTACCCTAATCAGAGTTAGAATAAAGGAAGCCAGGGGGACCTCAGAAGGTGTGAGGAAGATGGGGGAGGTGGTCCTGAATGCCCCAGCAATGCCCCTCAAGCAGCAGATCTAGGAGCAAATAGACAACTGAGCTTGGAACTCTCTGGCCACAAATCAATCAGGAGGGTCTTCATTTTTCATATCAAATCCCTTCCACTGTCTCCAGCCCCTTCAGAAAGGCTTGCCTCAGGCTTCCTCAGACACTGATTCATTTGTTCTGGGAGGAAATAACCCATCCTTGGGTTCCTCTGTGACCCTACCTCCCTCCATGGCTCCCATCTGCTTCATTCAAGCCTAGAAATAAGAAGACTGCAGGGGATAAAAATGAGCCTGCAGATAGGCTGCGGCTGATCTGAATGTCCCATATTGAAATCTTCCCTGGAAACATGGCTTTGGGGGCGGTAGAGACAGGTTGCCAAAGCCTCTGATAAAATGCAAACAGCTGGGGGAGGTGGCTTTAACCGGAAATGTGAAGGGGAGTCATGAATAATCTGGCTTTTCATCAAGCAGAGCCAGATGTTGGGGCTGGTGGAGGAGGGCTCATAGGGAGCAGGAATGACAGATTAGCAAACTCTTTCCTAGGAGCAGGAGGCACAGGTTTCCAAGTACAGTGGGAAAATCTCAGGCCAGGGTCAAGGGAATGACCCTCGGTACATTCTGTCTAGGCAGCCAAAATCCTTAGCTAGAGGAGCCCAATAACCAGCTTAGGGGCTCTGCATTCAATTCTACTCTGTGTGCAGGGGTGGGCGTGGGAGGGGGACCTTCCCATACCAACAAACAATAGGGTCTCGGCAAATATAATCAAGTTAAATGAAGTCATACTGGATTCGAGTGGAATATAATCCAGTGACTGGTGGCCTTAGCAGAAGAGGGAAATGTAGACAGAGAGACAGAGAAACCAGGCCAAGCGATGACAGAGGCAGAGATTGCAGTAATGCAGGTCCAAGCCAAAGCATGCCAAGGATTCACCTCCCGAAGCTAGAAAGAGTCAAGGCAGGATTCTTCCTTAGAGCAATCAGAGGGAGCATGGCCTTGCCAACACTTAGATTTCAGACTTCTAGCCTCCAGAAATGTGAAAGAGTAAATAAATTTCTAAGCCGCCCAGTCTGTGGTACATGTTGTTACAGCAAACCCAAGAACGTAATACAGAGATATGAATAAATATATATAGTTACTCATGTTTTTAAAACTAAATAATGGAACAACTAATTAGCTGTTGGCTGATCTAGGAATGACATCTTAGAATGACTGGGGGGACTTGACTCTGTGCCATGTGTCTCTGACAGGCTTAACCAGGCATGTTCCCAAGCACGAATGAGTAAGCAGAAACAGCCAAGAAGCTTTAATGACTGGGTTTGAAACTGGCATACCATTGCTTCTGCTTCATTCTATTGACCAAAGATAGACACAAGACCAGCCCAGATTCAAAGGCAAGTAAAACAAACTTAACTTCTTTAGGGAAAGACTGAAAAAGACACATGGCAATAGGGTGCGTATGCAGAAACACATAGAGTGAAGAATTCGAGCCATTAAAGCAGTCTACCCCACCAAAATATACAGAGAATGAAGCAAGTAAGTCATTATATTCATGTTTTTATGATGAAATTTCAGAATAAGAGGCAAGAGATACAAACCCAGTAAGATGCAAACACAAAAACGCAGGATGTTAAGGATAAATTCTCTCATAAATATTTTGAAACAACAGTATAAACTCTAACAAAGAGAAAAATAGACTTTATTTTTTATTTAATTTTTAAAAAATACCATATTTTTAAATATTTTCTAAGAAATATGTATTTCTCAGCTCTGTTCAAAAAGACCTAGAAGCCTACTGTATAGCACAAGGAACTATATTCAATATTCTGTGATAAATAATAATAGAAAAGAATATTAAAAAAGAATGCTTCAGTTCAGTTCAGTCGCTCAGTCGTGTCCAACTCTTTGTGACCCCATGAAATGCAGCACACCAGGCCTCCCTGTCCATCACCAACTCCTGGAGTTCTCAAACTCATGTCCATCGAGTCAGTGATGCCATCCAGCCATCTCATCCTCTGCTGTCCCCTTCTCCTCCTACCCACAATTCTTCCCAGCATCAGAGTCTTTTCCAATGAGTCAACTCTTCTCATTAGGTGGCCAAAAATATTGGGGTTTCAGCTTTAGCATCAGTCCTTCCAAAGAACACCCAGGACTGATCTCCTTCAGGATGGACTGGTTGGATCTCCTTGCAGTCCAAGGGACTCTCAAGAGTCTTCTCCAACACCACACTTCGAAAGCACCAATTCTTCAGTGCTCAGCTTTCTTCACAGTCCAACTCTCACATCCATATATGATCACTGGAAAAACCATAGCATTGACTAAACAGACCTTTGTTGGCAAAGTAATGTCTCTGCTTTTCAATATGCTATCTAGATTGGTCATAACTTTCCTTCCAAGGAGTAAGTGTCTTTTAATTTCATGGCTGCAGTCACCATCTGCAGTGATTTTGGAGCCCCCCAAAATAAAGTCTGACACTGTTTCCACTGTCTCCCCATCTATTTCCCATGAAGTGATGGGACCAGATGCCATGATCTTCATTTTCTGAATGTTGAGCTTTCAGCCAACTTTTTCACTCTCCTCTTTCACTTTCATCAAGAGGCTTTTTAGCTCCTCTTCATTTTCTGCCATAAGGGTGGTGTCATCTGCACATCTGAGGTTATTGATATTTCTCCCAGCAATCTTGATTCCAGCTTGTGCTTCTTCCAGCCCAGCATTTCTCATGATGTACTCTGCATATAAGTTAAATAAGCAAGGTGACAATATACAGCCTTGACGTACTCCTTTTCCTATTTGGAACCAGTCTGTTGTTCCATGTCCAGTTCTAACCATTGCTCCCTGACCTGCACATAGGTTTCTCAAGAGGAAGGTCAGGTGGTCTGGTATATATGTGTATAAATGAATTACTTTGCCATACAGCAGAGATGGGCACAATGTTGTAAATCAAGTATACTTCAATTTAAAAATTAATAATTTTTTTTAAAAACCTAGAAGCGATGCCAAGTCTGTAGCAAGGAGGACTGGTACTATTCATGCTGTTCTCAAATACATTTCCTACTAAGAGGAACCAAGATTAATTGGAGAAATGGGTAATTCCAGTCTGGAACTGGAAAGGTACATGATAAGCCCAAGTCTTCCTGTCTGAAGCCAGTGACAACTCTTAAAGACTTCAAAAAGACATAGCAGTCAACATGATCAGGCCCCCCCAGCCAATAGTGGGAAAATGTGAGTATCAAACAATAGTGAGAGCAGCGGACTATAACATGTCAAATGTGACAAATCAAAGTGTTCATGTTTTTACTTTAAAGTAAAAAATCCATCGTTTGTCACCTTTGGAGGTTTTGGGGACACTAAATCATTTTTCTAAAAATTATTAAATAAAAAGAAAAAAGTCAATGAAACATTTATCCTGCCTTTCTTGTAAAAATTGTATTCAGGTTAACCACATTAGATGACCACATTATGGTCATCTAATGGCCATTAATTATGGTTAACCACATTAATTGAAGAATCATAACTAGCAATTTCAGAAGAAATTATTGAAATAGAACACCACCATCCTTCTAACTCATGATAAAATGATGAATCTAGGGGACCATTATGCTTTTTGTTCCATTATCAATCTTAACTTCAATAAAAGTGGGACAAACAAATATCACGTCCCCATGATACTATATAACATAAGTTTCAATATATTCATTAAAAAATGTGAAACAGGATCTAACTGTCTTCATTTGTGTAATCCTAGAAGCAGACCCTGAAACTAGGATTCATTTTAAGCAGCTTAGTTGGGAGGTGACCCCAGAAAACTCAGTAAGAGGGTGGGTAGGAGAGACAGGTATTACCCAACCTCACTGGAGAACAATGGACAGTGCAGAATACATTTCAGAGTTATCCCAATTGAGGGATGAGGAAGCTGGGGACTTTATTCACCAACACACGGCTCACTGGCTGAAGACTGTGTGGAACCCTATACCAAGGTCACAGGTGCAAGGCCTTGGATGAAGGCCACAAATGTGGAGCCCCTCACTAAGGTCAGCTCTGCAACTGATGGAGCCATAGCAACGGTTGCCATGAGTCCCCCTCATCTAGACCAGTCAGCTCCCTGACCCCATTCCCTGGTGGCTCAGATGGTAAAGAGTCTGCCTGCAATGTGGGAGACCCCGGTTCCATCCCTGGGTTGGATGATCCACTGGAGAAGGAAATGGCAAGCGGCTCCAGTGTTCTTGTCTGGAAAATCCCATGGATGAAGGAGCCTGGCAGGCTACAGTCCATGGGGTCACAAAGAGTTGGAAATGACTGAGCGACTTCACTTTCACCTTCATAGCACCCTAACCAATCACCTAATGCCACCCTTCCAGGAGTAATTTTCTTTGTCTTGAGGCTGTAAAAATTGGCTACTCAATGGCACCCCACTCCAGTACTCTTGCCTAGAAAATCCCATGGATGGAGGAGCCTGGAAGGCTGCAGTCCATGGGGTTGCTGAAGGTCGGACACGACTGAGCGGCTTCACTTTCACTTTTCGCTGTCATGCATTGGAGAAGGAAATGGCAACCCACTCCAGTGTTCTTGCCTGGAGAATCCCAGGGACGGCGGAGCCTGGCGGGCTGCCATCTATGGGGTCACACAGAGTTGGGCACGACTGAAGCGTCTTAGCAGCAGTAGCAGTAGTAACCCATAAAAGGGGTCAGCTCTCCCTGGTCTGTCGGGAGGTTGGCCCGCTGTGCTTCAGCACCCTTGTTATCTCTGCTTTTTGTTCTAAATAAACTCACTCCTTTCTGACTCTGTGTCTGGAAATTCTGTGCTTCTTCCTCAAATTAATGGCCTTAAAAAATGGGGGGGGGGTGGTCAAAGACATTTAGAACAGACTTGTGGTTGCCAGGGGGTGGTGGGAGTGGGATGGAATGGGAGTTTGGGGTTAGTAGATGAAAACTATTACATATAGAATGGGTGAACAACAGGGTCTTGCTGTATAGCACAGGCAGCTATATTCAATATTCTGTGACAAACCATAGTAGAAAAGAATAAAAACAGAATATAGATATAGATTGATATATATATATATAAGCTGAATCACTTTGCTGTACAGCAAAAACTAACGCAACATTGTAAATCAACTATGTTTCTATTTTTAAAAAACCCTGGGGAGTGGTATAGAGTAAAAGAGACTTAAGATTTGTAACAACCAAATACAATGTGTAAACTTTGGATCCTCATTTACATAAAACAACTGTAAAAAGACATTTTTGCTAGGATCAGAAAAAAATTGACTGTGATTCAGGAATGGTGGCAGTGTTATTTTTTAAGTCCTTATCTGTTAGAGATTTTTTAAATAGCTGAAGCACATATGGCAAAATGTTAGCAGTTATTAAATACAGGTGATGAGTATGGAAATTCATTATACCAGTACACCTATTTTTCCATCTGTCCAAAGTTTTATAAGAGGAAAAAAGGGGAAGGAGGAGGGGGAGAAGGAGTGAGGAGGAAGGGGGACACCAGACTACCTGGGTTTGAATCTTGGCTCTGGGACTTTCTAGCTGAGTAAAACTGAATAAGTGACTTTAACTCTTTGCATGTTTTTCCATCTGCAAAGTAGTCTAATAATAGTACGTAATTCATAAGGTTGGAATTCATAAGGATTAAGCAGTTAATATCAGTAAAGTGCTTAGAACAGTGCTCAGTAGAATTAGCTATTAGTATTCTACTGAAGAGAGGTCCAATGTACTACACGCTGGGAATGCTGACCTCTGGACCAATCAAATGCGACTTGGGGGCGAGGCTCAGTACACATGCGGCAGCTGTCTCTGGAATGGCTAAGTGAAGAGCAAGCAGCGCTCAGGGAATGGTTATCTCAAGAGAAGGAAAGTGGGGACTTCCCCCCCACTTTGTGGTGGCCCAGTGGTTAAGGCTTCCCCTTCCAATGCATGGCATGTGGGTTCAATCCCTGGTCAGGGAGCTGAGATCCCACATGCCTTGCAGCCAAAAAACTAAACCACAAAGCAAAGGCAATATGGTAACAAATTCAATAAAGACTTTAAAAATGGTCAACAAAAAAGTTATCTTAAAAAAAAGACACAGAGAGAAGGAAAGTGTAGTACTGGGCAGATGAAACATTTGCAGAGGAGGTGCGCTTCACCACCAGGAAAGACACGGAAGATACTCACCAATGCACTGTGGGAGGGAGAGTGAAGCAGAGCCCCGAGGTTTTCCAAGTGTCCCTTGGAGAGCGCCAGGGAGAGAAGCGGGGAAGCAAAGGCTAGTATTTCTTTCTCTGCAACTGCCACAGGGACTCCAGGGGCTGGGCATCAGCTGCAGCATGTAGTCAGGAGTGAGGCCCTGCTGGTGACTGTCGCTGCGAATGGCTGTAAGTGAGGCCCCTCATGCTGCTTCTAATGACTCGTTCTGCAAGACAAGTGGTGCACACATTTCAAAAAGCTTATAAGACCAACTGTATATATTCCTGCTTCCTCTCGAGCCTCTGAAACCAAAGGAGGCATTAATTCCCCACCCTGAAAAAGAAGTTTACGTTTTAGTTCCTCCCCAGCACACTCAAGACACTTAGTCCAAGTGAGAACAGCTTTTGTAGAATGGCTTTAGCGTAATCTGGTCTCTCCCTCTCTCAGGGGTCCTGGCAGGTGGAAAGCCCTTTGCTTGGTTCTGGGGAGAAAACTTACTAACACTTCCTCAAATAGCCTGCTGGGCTCTTAAGAGAATTCTCCGGTGAGGTGAGGCAACTGCTGCTGTTTTTTCTCACCTTTCACCCCAAACTGACCATTTTCAGTCTCTCCTGGACTTGAGGGCCTTCTGGGTGAGCACCAGCCTTGATACACACATTTCCAGGAGATTGGGAATGAAGAGAACAGTGTGGGACAATGGCAAGAAGTGTGACTTTGCAGTTGGGCAAACTGGTTTCAAGTCCTAGCTCTGCCTCCTAATTGCTTATTTACTCATTTGTTTATTTTTTTCCTTGGAAAAGTTAGTTAACCCCTCTGAGCCTGTTTTCTTATTTGTAAAATGGGAACAATAATGAAACCTTGACTACCTATGGCTTCTGTGAGATCAAGTGAGATAATGGGAGAGCAGAGGAGCTCTTTCAAAATTTAATTTTATGCAGAGCCCCAATACAAAACAGACTGCTTACATGAATACCTGTGGTTGTTCATATAATTTATATGAATCCATAGTTTTACATTTTATAAAAATATATGTGCTTTATAAGTTAAGGTTTATAATATTAATACACATTTAGGATCAATTAATCCATGACAAAGGAAGCAGAAAAGAAGAAAGAAGAAAGCACAGTCTTTTCAGTAAGTGGTGCTGGGAAAACTGGACAGCTACACATAAAAGAATGAAATGAGAACATTCTCTAATATCATATATAAAAATAAACTCAAAATAGGTTAAAGACCTAAATGTAAGACTGGATACTATAAAACTCCCTGAGGAAAACACAGGAAGAACACTCTTTGACATAGATTGAAGCAATATCTTTTTGGATACCTCTTCTAAAGTAAAAGAAATAAAAGCAAAAATAAACAAATAGAACCTCATTAAACTTACAAACTTTTACACAGCAAAGGAAATCATCAACAAAACCAAAAGACAACCTACTGAATGGGAGAAAATATTTGCAAATGATATGACTGATAAGGGATTTATATCCAGCATATATAAATAGCTTATACAGCTCAATGTTAAAAAACAAACAACCCAGTTTTAAAGTAGGCAGAACAGTGAAGGAAAGTTACAGGGCTCAAAATAGCCTGGAGTTAAAAAAAACTCCCCTCCAGATCCTCCCCACTATTCTATGCAAAACAAAGAACCCTCTCACCCGAAGAAAAAAATGGACATTAAGGTTGATTACACCAGCTCCCAGCCAGTCCAGCCTCTGGCCCATCTGCAGAATTCCTTGCCCCACCCTTTAAGAGATTAACTACTCTGAACAACCATGGAGAAGAACAGGCCCCCTTAAGACAGTAGATTTCCACATATATGTCTATATATACTTTTTGCTTGGGTTAGTGCAGCAGCTCACTAATCTGACTGCTGCCTCTTCTCACCTCATTAAAGGTGATCTGTTCCTCTAAAGTGCCAGTCTCGTTCTTTTTCTGAACCTTGCCTTCTCTAACTCCCTTACCCCACAAACCCAATAGATTTTTTCCAAAGAGGAAATGCAGTTGACAACAGGGATATGAAAAGATGCTCAACGTGGCTAATAATCAGGATGATGAAAATCACCCTGAGATATCACCTCACACCTGTCAGATGGCTATTATCAAAAGTCTGCAAATAACAAAATGTATGCAAGGACGTGAAGAGAAAGAAATACTTACACACTATTGACGCAGATGCAAATTGGGGTATCTGCTGTGGAAAACACTTACGAAGGTGTCTCAAAAGACTAAAAGTAGAACTAACATAGACCCAGCAATTCCACTTCTGGGTGTATATCTCCCCAAACCCCCAAACCACTAATTAAAAAAGATACATGCACCCCAATGTTCATAGCAGCATTATTTACAATTGCCAAGAGATGGAAACAACCTGTGTCTATCAGCAGATGAATGGATAAAGAAGATATAATATCTATATACAATGGAATACTACTCGGCCATAAAAAAGCCATTTGTACCAACATGGATGGACTTGGAGAGCATTATGCTAAGTGAAATAAATCAGACAGAGAAAGATAAATAGTGTATGATATTGCCCATATGTGGAATCTAAAAAACACAACAAACTACAATGAATATTAGTGAATATAACATAAAACTACTTAATATAAAGTGAAACTAGTGAATATAATATAAAAGATGCTAACACAGATATAGAGAACAAACTAGGGATTACCAGTGGGGGAGGAGCAATATATGAGTGGGTGTAAGATAAGTTCAAGGATGTATTGTACACTTTGCAATAACTTTGTAAATGGAAAATAACCGTTAAAAAGTTTATAAACCTATAAAAACTTTTAAATAAAAATTTAAAAATTAAAAAATATTTATATTAACTTATTAAAGTCAATAACTATAATAATCAAGAGATTTCTTTGATGAATAGAAAGATTTTTAACTGAGATATTGGGCAATAGTTGCAATCTCATGTATCCTGTTTATTTCTCAACTTTATTTTGTCACACAGAATAAAAATCTTAATTCACAAACATTAGTAGTTGCAAATAGCAGGAGTGTTGCAAACCTAATGATTTTAGGGTCCTCTTTAAATCTCTTATTACAGAAGTCTCAAAGAAGAGTAAAGAGGATTTTCCTTCAAAGGAGAGAATCAATGTAACAATTTGTAATAGCAGCTTAAATTGATGCGTGGACCCAGTCTGTTCTGAGGAAGCCAGTAGACAACTGAGGTGTGGTGAGAAGAGCACTAAGCTCAGAATAAGGAGTCCCTTGGCTTCTGGTGGGTGCTGGTGGTAAAGCATCCGACTGCCAACACAAGACAAGCAAGAGACATGGGTTTGATCCCCGAGTTGGGAAAATCCCCTGGAGTAGGAAATGGCAACCCACTCTAGTATTCTTGCCCAGAAAATTCAATGGACAGAGGAGTCTAGAGGGCTACAGTCCATTGGGTTGCACAAGCTGGACATGACTGAGCACACAAGGAGCCCCTTAACAGGGAGACCGAATAAGACAGCTGGCCTCTTATAGCTGAGGTTTTCTCATCTGTAAATGGACGCAGTAACTTGCAGGTTGTGGTAAGGATCTTATAAAACTATGTATGTAGAGAACCTAATGCTGAACCTCAAAAATCATTGCTTAATCCCAAGGTTGGGGTTAGCAGATGCAAACTCTTATATCTAGAATGGATAAGCAACAAAGTCCTGCTGTATAGCTTTGTTGTTTAGTCGCTGAGTCATGTCAGACCCTTGTGACTCCATGGACACTAGCCCGTCAGCCTCTTCTGTCCATAGGATTTCCCAGGCACAGGGAACTATATTCAATATTCTGTGATAATGGAAAAGAACATAAAAAAGAATGTGTCTATATATCAATTCAGTTCAGTCGCTCAGTCGTGTCCGACTCTTTGTGACCCCAAGGACTGCAGCACGCCAGGCCTCCCTGTACATCACCAACTCCCGGAGTTTACATGCAACTGAATTACTTTGCTGTACAGTAGAAATTAACACAACATTATAAATCAATTATATTTCAAGTAAAAAAAATACTGGAACATCCCTGGTGGTCCAGTGGCTAAGACTCCCAATGCAGGGGCCCAGGTTCAACCCCTGTTCAGGGAACTAGATCCCGCATGCCACAGCTAAGAGCTCCCCTGCTGCAACTAAAGATCCCACATGCCACAACAAAGATCTGGCATGGCCAAATAAATAAAATAAATTAAAAACAAAAAAAGTACCTTTAAAAATCATTACTTGTACCAAGATATACCTCAATGGGACACAAAGCTTTTGAACTATACTAACAGATACCAGGAGTAGGGGAATGAGGAAAGTGTGAGGAAGTACATAAGAAGACTAGGGTCACTATCTAAGACATCCAAGCTATCCAGTCAATAGGATCTAGTATTATTTCACTTCTGAGGGTTGAAAGGGACCTAAGGAGTCATCTAAGCAGACCTAGGACAGAAGAACTGCTCAAATGACCCACAGACTTGTGAGGAATCATGTGCTGATGTTTAGCCAGTGAGTTTGAAGATGATCTGCTGTACAGAAAAAGTTAACTGATACAAATATAATGGGCATCTTTCATTCTTGCCTCCCTAGCATCCATTTTCCTTTTATGTTTACAAGCACCCATTTTTCCTCTACCGACTGCAGTCCCTGTGATTGTGGGAGGGCAGTCTATTGTAGTCCCATAGATAGATATGTGAACCAGGCTTGGCCAAGCAGAGCATTGCTTCTGGGGCTGACACCATTGGCAAACCTCAACTCCCATTCCCAATCCCCTTCTTCCTAACCCACTTCAGTTAGAGAGTCTGGAAGAGCAAAATATTTTTCCCAGCCTTCCTTAAAAGTAGTAGTTTTTCCAGAAAAATAAACGACCCAATCAAAAAATGGGCCAAAGAACTAAATAGACATTTCTCCAAAGAAGACATACGGATGGCTAACAAACACATGAAAAGATGCTCAACATCACTCATTATTAGAGAAATGCAAATCAAAACCACAATGAGGTACCACTTCACACCAGTCAGAATGGCTGCGATCCAAAAATCTGCAAGCAATAAATGCTGGAGAGGGTGTGGAGAAAAGGGAACCCTCCTACACTGTTGGTGGGAATGCAAACTAGTACAGCCACTATGGAGAACAGTGTGGAGATTCCTTAAAAAATTGCAAATAGAACTACCTTATGACCCAGCAATCCCACTGCTGGGCATACACACCGAGAAACCAGAATTGAAAGAGACACATGTACCCCAATGTTCATCGCAGCACTGTTTATAATAGCCAGGACATGGAAACAACCTAGATGTCCATCAGCAGATGAATGGATAAGAAAGCTGTGGTACATATACACAATGGAGTATTACTCAGCAGTTAAAAGAATTCATTTGAATCAGTTCTGATGAGATGGATGAAACTGGAGCCTATTATACAGAGTGAAGTAAGCCAGAAAGAAAAACACCAATACAGTATACTAACACATATATATGGAATTTAGGAAGATGGCAATGACGACCCTGTATGCAAGACAGGGAAAGAGACACAGATGTGTATAACGGACTTTTGGACTCAGAGGGAGAGGGAGAGGTGGGATGATTTGGGAGAATGACATTCTAACATGTATACTATCAAGTGAATTGAATCGCCAGTCTATGTCTGACGCAGGATGCAGCATGCTTGGGGCTGGTGCATGGGGATGACCCAGAAAGATGTTATGGGGAGGGAGGTGGGAGGGGGTTCATGTTTGGGAATGCATGTAAGAATTAAAGACTTTAAAATTTAAAAAATAAAAAACTAAAATTAAAAAAAAAAATAAAATAAATAAATAAATAAATAAAAGAAAAAAAAAAAAAAGTAGTAGTTTTGTAACCCAGTTAGGGCCCATAGGGGCTTCCCTGGTGGCTCAGCAGTAAAGAACCTGCCTGCAATGCAGAAGACCCAGGTTCAATTTCCTGCCCTCTGGAGGAGGGCATGGAAACCCACTTCAGTATTCTTGCCTGGAGAATCCCATGGACAAAGGAGCCTGGCAGGCTACAGTCCACAGGGTTGCAAAGAGTTGGACATGACTGAAGCAACTGAGCATGCGTGAACATACGGCGCATAAATTTTAGACAGAAGAAATCTGCCAGGAACTTAGGGGAAAGCTTTTTCTTTTCTCATACAGGAACATTTGATATTAATGCCTTGTCTTCTCTTCTTATTGCCTTGAACCTGCCTATGATTTTTGGAGCTGCAGCAGACATTTTATAACCATGAGGCAAAGGCTAAGAATATTTTCAAATGTCAATCCATTGCTGAACCACTAAATCAACAGTGGCAATTGTTCCCACGTCCTAATACACAAAAAAACAAACAAATAGAAAAGCTGCCTATTTTTTAAACCTCTTATCTTTGTACTGGTAGTCAAGTTCTCTGTTGCTTACAGCTAAATGCATTTCTAACATAGCATCTTAACTAATGGCAATAATTATCAAAGCCATAAAGAAAATAGAGATCACTATGTATTACTAATGATTTTTATAGTCTTCTTTGTAAGTTTCAGTATTTTAAATAAGCTTTTAGTAGGCATGTATTTTTTTGCTTTGGCTCCATCCCTTCATTCTTTCTGGAGTTATTTCTCTACTGATCTCCAGTAGTATATTGGGCACCTACAGACCTGGGGAGTTCCTCTTTCAGTATCCTATCATTTTGCCTTTTCATACTGTCCATGGGGTTCTCAAGGCAAGAATACTGAAGTGGTTTGCCATTCCCTTCTCCAGTGGACCACATTCTGTCAGATCTCTCCACCATGACCCGCACATCTTGGGTGCCCCCACATGGCATAGCTTAGTTTCATTGAGTTGCATAGGAACCTAGAATGTTAGGGCCATGAATCAAGGCATTGTGGAAGTGGTCAAACAGGAGATGGCAAGAGTGAATGTAGACATTTCAGGAATCAGCTAACTAAAATGGACTGGAATGGGTGAATTTAACTCAGATGACCATTATATCTACTACTGTGGGCAGGAATCCCTTAGAAGAAATGGAGTAGCCATCATGGTCAACTAAAAAGTCCAAAATGCAGTACTTGGATGCAATATCAAAAATGACAGAATGATCTCTGTTCATTTCCAAGGCAAACCATTCAGTATCACAGTAATCCAAGTCTATGCCCCAAACAGTAACACTGAAGAAGCTGAAGTTGAACAGTTCTATGAAGACCTACAAGACTTTTTAGAACGAACACCCAAAAAAGATGTCCTTTTCATTATAGAGGACTGGAATGCAAAAGTAGGAAGTCAAGAAACACCTGGAGTAACAGCCAAATTTGGCCTTGGAATACAGAATGAAGCAGGGCAAAGGCTAATAGAGTTTTGCCAAGAGAACACACTGGTCATAGCAAACACCCTCTTCCAACAACACAAGATAAGACTCTACACATGGACATCACCAGATGATCAACACCAAAATCAGATTGATTATATTCTTTGCAGCCAAAGATGGAGAAACTCTATACAGTCAGGAAAAACAAGACTAGGAGCTGACTGTGGCTCAGATCATGAACTCCTTATTGCCAAATTCAGACTTAAATTGAAGAAAGTAGGGAAAACCACTAGACCATTCAGGTATGACCTAAATGAAATCCCTTATGATCATACAGTGGAAGTGAGAAATAGATTTAAGGGACTAGATCTGATAGATAGAGTGCCCGATGACCTATGGACGGAAGTTCATGACATTGTACAGGAGACAGGGATAAAGACCATCCTCATGGAAAAGAAATGAAAAAAGCAAAATGGCTGTCTGGGGAGGCCTTACAAATAGCTGTGAAAAGAAGAGAAGCAAAAAGCAAAGGAGAAAAGGAAAGATATAAGCATCTGAATGCAGAGTTCCAAAGAATAGCAAGGAGAGATATGAAAGCCTTCCTCAGCAATCAAGGCAAAGAAATAGAGAAAAACAACAGAATGGGAAAGACTAGATATCTCTTCAAGAAAATTAGAGATACCAAGGGAATGTTTCATGCAAAGATAGGCTCGATAAAGGACAGAAATTGTAGGGACCTAATAGAAGCAGAAGATATTAAGAAGAGGTGGCAAGAATACACAGAACTGTACAAAAAAGATCTTCATGACCAAGATAATCATGATGGTGTGATCACTCACCTAGAGCAAGACATCCTGGAATGTGAAGTCAAGTGGGCCTTAGAAAGCATCACTATGAACAAAGCTAGTGGAGGTGATGGAATTCCAGTTCAGCTATTTCAAATCCTGAAAGATGATGTTGTCAAAGTGCTGCACTCAATATGCCAGCAAATTTTGAAAACTCAGCAGGGGCCACAGGACTGGAAAAGGTCAGTTTTCATTCCAATCCCAAAGGCAATGCCAAAGAATGCTCAAACTACCGCACAATTGCACTTATCTCACATGCTAGTAAAGTAATGCTCAAAATTCTCCAAGCCAGGCTTCAGCGATACGTGAACCGTGAACTTCCAGATGTTCAAGTCGGTTTTAGAAAAGGGAGAGGAACCAGAGATCAAATTGCCAGCATCCGCTGGATCATGGAAAAATCAAGAGAGTTCCAGAAAAAATCTATTTCTGCTTTATTGACTATGCCAAAGCCTTTAACTGTATGGATCACAATAAACTGGAAAATTCTGAAAGAGATGGGAATACCAGACCATCTGACCTGCCTCTTGAGAAATCTGTATGCAGGTCAGGAAGCAACAGTTAGAACTGGACATGGAACAAACTGGTTCCAAATAGGAAAAGGAGTGCGTCAAGGCTATATATTGTCACCCTGCTTATTTAACTTATATGCAGAGTACATCAATGGGAACGCTGGGCTGGAAGAAGCACAAGCTGGAATCAAGATTGCCAGGAGAAATATCAATAACCTCACATATGCAGATGACACCACCCTTATGGCAGAAAGTGAAGAGGAATTCAAAAGCCTCTTGATGAAAGTGAAAGAGGATAGTGAAAAAGTTGGCTTAAAGCTCAACATTCAGAAAACAAAGATCATGGCATCTGGTCCCATCACTTCATGGCAAATAGATGGGGAAACAGTGGAAACGGTGTCAGACTGTATTTTGGGGGGCTCCAAAATCACTGCAGATGGTGATTGCAGCCATGAAATTAAAAGACGCTTACTCCTTGGAAGGAAAGTTATGACCAACCTAGATAGCATATTCAAAAGCAGAGACATTACTTTGCCAAAGGTCCGTCTAGTCAAGGCTATGGTTTTCCAGTGGTCATGTATGGATGTGAGAGTTGGACTGTGAAGAAGGCTGAGTGCCGAAGAATTGATGGTTTTGAACTGTGGTGTTGGAGAAGACTCTTGAGAATCCCTTGGACTGCAAGGAGATCTAACCAGTCCATTCTAAAGGAGATCAGCCCTGGGATTCTTTGGAAGGAATGATGTTAAAGCTGAAACTCCGGTACTTTGGCTACCTCATGCAAACAGTTGACTCATTGGAGAAGACTCTGATGCTGGGAGGGATTGGGGGCAGGAGGAGAAGGGGACGACAGAGGATGAGATGGCTGGATGGCATCACGGACTCGATGGACATGAGTTTGAGTGAATTCCGGGAGATGGTGATGGACAGGGAGGCCTGGCGTGCTGCAATTCATGGGGTCCCAAAGAGTCGGACACGACTGAGTGACTGAACTGACTGACTGAGGCATGTATTTAGGTAATCTGAGGGGAAAATGAAGATTGAAATAATTAGCAAGCAACAAACCAAACTTTGAAGACCCAAAGGCTAGAAGCAGCCTGATCCATAGTCAGGAGTTAGTTTCAGCTGCTGCTGCTGCAACTAAGTCACTTCAGTCGTGTCCAACTCTGTGCAACCCCATATACAGCAGCCCACCAGGCTCCCCAGTCCCTGGGATTCTCCAGGCAGAACACTGGAGTGGGTTGCCATTTCCTTCTCCAGTGCATGAAAGTGAAAAGTGAAAGTGAAGTCGCTCAGTCGTGTCCGACTCTTCGCGACCCCATGGACTGCAGCCCACCAGGCTCCTCCGTCCATGGGATTTTCCAGGCAAGAGTGCTGGAGTGGGGTGCCATTGCCTTCTCCGTCAGTCTCAGATGTAACCTTACTTAATAAGTGGAGATAACATTTCCTAAGTATCTACTTCATATGGATATTGTTAGGATTAAATAAGACAGTGTTTATAAATGTACCTGGTGTAAATAAAGATTCACTTTTTGTGCTTCCTATTAAAGAGGGAGTTAGATATAAGAGACTGGGGGTTAGTGGGTATAGGAATGAAAGATTGGGGATAAGAGCCTGAACAGCTACCGTGAGATCACATGCCATACTCCTAGTGCCTACTGCGCCTCATTCTGGGTAGTCTCTGCTGTCTCTGAAGCAGACAGCCCAGCCCACTTCACGAGCCTCTTTGAAAAGGGAAATGCCACTCCACCTCCATCTTTAGTCTCATTCATCTGCGGGATCAGATCCCTTAGTTGTTGATACTTGGTCTTTTTCACCTTCATGAAGTATGTGTATCCTTAAGGTAATTTTACAGAATTCACAGAGTTACTCCCTTTCCCCCTGCCATCCCTAAAGCATTTTTCTGGCCTCTACAGCTCTGTGTCTGTGTCTCTCTTCCACCCTCGTCTTTCTCCTTCTCTGGAGGCTAATTAGCATTCACAGATGTGTTCTTTATAGCTATATCTTCAATGTTTAAAAAATGTGAATGGCAAGTGAGGTTTCTAGTCTAAAGTTTCTCCTTTGAAGTCTTTTAACAAGTCACCAGGGACTGATGAAGGCGTAGAAGTGATGTCTAGAATACTGAGACAGGATCTGAGAGCTGTGGCTGATGAAGGGTGCCATGCCCTACAATTCTCAGACAAACCTTGAGCAATCCCCTCTGAGGCTTCCTCCCAAGCTTTCTGGAGACCTCTGCAAGAAGGATGGAGAATGCAGACCTCACCTACAGAGAGATCACGGCCACACAGATTCTCAGAGCTCCACTGAGACAGAGCTACATTCCACATGCTCACTCTCTCCCAGACCATGCACTTACCCTGCTCCCAGCATGTCACATACAGGTCTGTGCTCACACTCAGTCCCCAAACCAGAGATACACAATAGCTATTTGCTGTGTGCTACACATTGTTCTCAAATCATTATACAAATTGTATGCAGTAGGAGTTATTAACTACCTTTTCCTGGATGAAGAAACAGGCTCAGAAATGTGAAGTCACTTGCCTGAAGTCACAGAACTGGAAAACTGCAGCATGTGCTCGTGTGTGCTCATTCACTCAGCTGTGTCTGACTCTTTGCAACACCATGGACTGTAGCATGGGCTTCCTAGGTGGCGCTAGTGGTAAAGAACCCACCTGTCTTTGCTGGAGATGGAAAAGATGTGGGTTCAATCCCTGGGTCAGGAAGGAAGATCCGTTGGAGAAGGGCATAGCAAGCCACTCCAGTATTCTTGCCTGATAATCCCGTGGTCAGAGGGGCATGGCAAACTACAGGCCATAGCATCATAAAAAGGTGGACATGACTGAAGTGACTTAGCACCTACGCATGGGGTATAGCACAGTAGGCTCCTCTGTCCGTGGGATTTTTCAGGCAAGAGTGCTGGAGTGGGTTGCCATTTCCTCCTCCAGGGGATCTTCCCGACTCACTAGACCCTAATCTCAAGTCGGTCTGGATCTTCCGCTGCCCTGCATTGCCTTCTGGCTCAAAGCTGGGCTCTAACACAGATTAGTTAATGTAAAGAACACACAAGCTTATCGGTCTTGATGGGAAGAAGCCGTTTTTTTCTGTCAGACAATTTGATTTTCTGCAGAAAGGAAGCCTGGTGCTTAAATAAGCTTCATCAATGTTTTCTCTCTCTCCCTCCTCCTCCTCTTAATATTTGCTGGAATTGAATTTTAATTGAAAAATAAGCTTTAACCATCCACTTAATTAGTCACTAGAAATCATTTCAGTCAAATGGCAGAGAAAATACCCAGAGAGAAATGCGGAGCTGAGCCACTTCCTTCAGCCCCTTGTCCAGCCCAGGAGCACCTCCTACAGCATCCGTGGAGCAGGGACCTCCACGACTTCAGAGGAGCCACAGCCTCCAGCAGCTGGCAGCAGCTACATTAAACAGAAGTCGATGTTGTTTCTTCCAGCTCCAGACTTGAGGAAAGTCATGATTCAGAGATGAAGGAACAGACATAATTATTTGATTTATTTTCTAATAAAATGAAGTTTAAAATTGTCAGAGGAAGGAGAAACACATCTAACATGTTTTTAACACCTAGTCTGCCACAGCCACCCCTCTGCAAATCCTAGAATGGAAGAATAGAAAGGCATCTATTAACGTGGGCTGTTAGAGGAAGGTCTCCTGTGACGCTAAACGTACTCATCACATGCAGACCTGTGTGCATGTGTATGTGTGTGTACACACACATGCACACACACACACTTCAAAAAGACATGCAGAGCCTTGGGCATATTCCTCAGAACGCGGCAGCAATTCAACAGGATTAGACTCTGTCTGTAAGAAAGACAGAAAATAGAATGAAAGCAAACAAAAATCCATTTTTGTTGAATAAACAGACAAATGATCAAATAAATATTTGTTCCTGTAACAGATACATATTGAGCAGCTGTTACATGCCAGGCACAGTGTTTGGAGGCTGGAGCTAGACAGCAAACAATAAATGGTAAATAAAGCACAGCCCCTGGCCTCAGTGTGCTTAGGGCCTGCTGGGAGAGAAAAACAGGTAAGAAGGTAACTTCAAACCCCTGTGATAGATGCTGTAACCTCAACTCTGTTCAGGCTTACATTCCACCTTCTTGTCCCTAGATTGATTTACAAATCACACACAGTCCCAAGCAACATCCCAGCAGGGCTTTTCATAGAAATTGACAAGCTGAATTACAAAATTCATACGGAAAAGTAAAGGACCTGGAATAGCCTAGAACAGCCAAACAACTTTAAAAAGAACAAAACTGGAAAATCAACCTGATTTCAATACTTATTATACAACTAAGGCAATCAAGACACTGTGGTCTTGGTGTCAAGTGCGCCTGGGAGGTGGAATGTGACCGGTCGTTGAGAGAAGAGATTACATAGGCGTGCCATGCCATAGTCTGGGATTCTGTTCTGTTTCTATCTCCAGCTAGCTGTGTCTCTGTGCTTCAGAACAGGGGAAAATAAGATAATGGCTAGCTGGAGAAGACTTTTGAGAGTCCCCTGGACACCAAGGAGGTCTAGGCAGTCAGTCCTAAAGGGAATCAACCCTGAACATTCATTGGAAGGACTGATGCTGAAGCTGAAAGTCCAATGCTTTGGCCACCTGATGCAAAGAGCTGACTCAATGGAAAAGACTCTTGATGCCAGGAAAGATTGAGGGCAGGAGGAGAAGGGGGAGACAGAGGATGGGATGGCTAGATAGCATCATTGACTCAATGGACCTGAGTTTGAGGAAACTCTGGAAGATAGTGAAGGACGGAAGCCTGGTGTTCTGCAGTCCCTGGGGTCGCAAAGAGTCAGACACGACTGAGTGACTGAACAGCAACAGTGTTTTCTCACAGCTCTGAGAAGCCGTGTCTCTGAATCGGGCCAGCTGTAAGGGGCCACAGTTATGGTCTACACCATCAGCCGCTCTGTGCTGCTGAATCCTCGCCTGCACTGTGTGTGGGGATAAGTGTTGTGCCTCCTAGGGCTAGGGCAGTGGCGGGACTAAACAGTTGCTGTAAGTCAAGTGCTTAGAACAGTGGTTACCGACTTTCTCACTCCCATCCCATCTGCTCTGAGTCCATCTTTCTTCTGATCTGCCCACTGCCCAATCCCCTCCACCCTGATTTGTCTTTCCCCAGGAATCAGGCCAGGAAGATGGGGAAGGGGAGGGAGAAGAGGAGGGAGTGAAGAAGGGTAAAGAAATGAGGGGGGTTAGGGAATGGAGATTTCTTTTCTTTTCCTTTCCCTTTTTTGGGGGGTGGGGTGGGGGTGGGGCAGACTTCCACACCAGGTCTTAGATCCATTCCAATCTGCACTTTGGTGGAGAGAAATGTTACTGTGTTGTAATCCTTCTGATTAGGCAAGTTCCTTATCCTCAAGATCATGCCAACAGATGCTAGCCCAGCTCAGCCTCACTCTAAGTTCAAGCCTTTTCTACCTTCCCACCCCAGGAACCAACTGGGAGTGTCCACCCCCCAGCCCCCCACCCCCCGCCAACTCCCTTTGGAGGGTGTGTGTCCTACCGCATCCCGGCAGGCAGCTCTCTACACTTTCTCCTTATCCTCCGCTCCCCAGCCCTAACTGCCCCCACCAGCCTGACAAACCTCTCTGCACTAAAGCAGCCTTGCTTGCTTCACTTCTTCCCTACATTTCTGTCAACTTCTCTACATCCAATGTTTGATGTTTTCTGATGTCTTCTGACCTTAGGACAAGGATTAAATTGTTATTTGGCAAATTACAATGTTCACTGAGTTTGTGACTTTGGTAAATGTCACCAGTGGAATCCACCCATCGCCCTTCCAGTCCCTATCCCAGATTAATGAAGTGGGGGAGCAGAAGGACAGGGGTGGGGCCTCCCATCAGCTGGAGGGGGCGAATGCTTTAAGTGCCTTACCTCAGCCCAGGGTTGGGTGTTGCCCAGGTGAGCAGGGGCACCTGGAGCTCTGTGTCCTTTGTGCTGTACTAAGCTGCTTCAGTTGTGAACAATTCTATGCGACCCTATGGACTGTAGACCGCCAGGCTCCTCTAGGCAAGAATACTGGAGTGGGTTGCTATGCCCTCCTTAAGGGGATCTTCCCAACCCAGGGATCGAACCGGTGTCTCTTACGTCGCCTGCATTGGCGAGGTGGGTTCTTTACCCCTAGCGCCACCTGGGTGTTGCCTGTAATTACAGGCAGAGTGACATTTCAGAGGCTGAGCCTGCCTGTTTACCTCTTTCAGGTTTTATGGTTTCTACATCTTCCCACCAGAGCTCACTTTCTTCTCTCCTCTCTCAGCATCAGAATAAGATGATGGGGGCTTCCCTGGCGGTTCAGTGGTAAAGACTCCTATGCTCCCATGAGCACCCCTCTTCCTGTGCCATGAGTGGCCCTAGGGAGGGAAAGAAAAGAGGGTCTTCTTCCCAGGTCCTCCTGGTCTGACGGGGGACAAATGCTTACCTCTAAGCACACATCTAAGGACCCAGAGGCCACGCAGGAATGTATACAGTAGATACTGGGCCAGCATGTGTTGGAGGGCAGCATCAACCCAGGACACAAGCCTGACGTGGCGGGGTGGGGGGCCAGTGCCGGAGGAAGAGGGGCATGGGAGGGATGAGGAGACTCAGGTAGGATGAATGGGGTAGCTCTGCTGCATCTGCATCTCCCATAATGACATGTTTGCCAAAGATTAATTTCTCCTCAAAGGAAACTCACTCTTAGAGCCTTCATCTGTGTTAATTTCAGAGCAATTTAGCTTTCCCTGATCCAGGGACGGGAGGAAATACAGCAGGAGAGCAACCCAAATGCAGTATTTATTCCTTGGCGAACAGCGCCCTGCCTTCAGCCCATGTTCCCACCCTACCTTCTCCTATCCCAGGAGATCAGAACAGCAAATGTTTCTTTCATGCCAGTTGCCCTATACAGACTCATGTGTTCCTTGTAACACCACAGCGAACATACTGTTAGTAACTCTGTGCTGTGTGTGTGCTTAGTCGATCAATCGTGTCCAACTCTTTGCAACCCGCCAGGCTCCTCTGTCCATGGGAATTCTCCAGGCAAAAATACTGGAGTGGATTGCCATGCCCTCCCCCAGGGGATCTTCCCAACCCAGGGATAGAACTCAAGGCTCCTCCATTGCAGGCAGATTCTTTATCATCTGAGCCACACAGTGAGGTTAAGTGATTTTCCCAAAGGCACTCAGCTAGTAATTGATGGGACCTGGTTCAAAGTCTAGAGACCTGATTTCAAGGTCACAGTCTGAACCACTGGGTATCACAGTCTCTTGGATGAGCCACAGTCTATTTTCTCTACATAAAGCAGTCACAGCAAAGGCATCTCTGGAAGCCTGGGGCCTAGGCAGTTCCAGGAACCCTTGTCAGGGGCTGGTGGAGGCCAGGGTTTGGTTCAAGGCACTTTGAGTGACAAGTACAAGAGTGGAGGGGGACCGTCTATAACAACATAAATGGGAAAGGAATTGGAAAAAGGTGTACTTTTCTGTACACCTGAAACTAATGCAACATTGTAAATGAACTATACTCCAATATAAAATTAAAAAAATATATTTTAAAGGATGGTGAGGGATCTGGAGCAAGTGAACTCAGAACCACCAGCAGCTGTGAGGCACTAACCATGGGAAATCAGCCTAGAGGAGATATAGGAGCCATTCCTTTTGGCTTTCACTTCTCAGACAGGACTCAGTCCAGAGCACAACTGATCTACCCAAGGTTGTCCAACACAGGGACAAGGATGACTCTAGGCAATGTGGCTCTGGGCTGCCATGATCCTCTCTGACTTCTGCTCGCATGCCCACTGCTCTCTCTGCACCTCTTGGTACTTCCCTTCCCTAGAGAGTAGCTCTGCCAAATGGGACAGCTGTCCTTTCTGCCCTCCAGTCTCCACCCTGGACCACTTTGACTGCTCAGGGCAACGAGGCTGACTGAGATCTGAGATGCCTGGCAGGCTGGGAGGTTAAGGAAGAACCAGGCTGTAGCCAGACCAACCTACTGAGAGACTTGGCAGGACCTCAGCCCAGGAGGCCTTGGAACTTGGGGATCAGAGAGAGAATCACATTACAAGTGGAATACCTTGGGTTCCTTGGACTGTGTTGACTTATAGTTCAGGTCTGTGGTTTTCACAAGACTCAGGTCTGCAGCTATGCCCAAGGCCTGATGACTGAGCACCAGGTTATGGATCCAGCCACTTATAATAGCTATGGTTTGTGAACGAGTTCTATTCCTTTATCTGAATGATAGGATTGTAATAATTCTTTCCTCAAAGAAAAATAGGTGCTGACATTGATTTTGAAAAATGATAAGTCCTCTCCCTTCCATCCTTCTCCATGTCAGTCTCTCTATCCCCTTCCTTATTCCCAGTGGCCTGTCAACCAAGAGTTAGTCAGCTTGTGATCCTTTATACCCAAGTATATAGAACTTCCTCAGCCCACTGCCCTCTCTCCCTGACCCACACTGTTGTTTAGACAAAAAGGACAAAGCACAGAGAAATGCTTTGACCATGGCCAGGTGTTTTGCAAACATTAAATGCGTGTCCAAGTCTGTATAAAGCCTTTTCTACAGAGTGTCAGCAAATCCATGAGTTCTTCAGTCTTTGTCTTCCCTGCCAGAGGAGTGGGAAGACTAGATCGCCTGCCATGGACTGAACTGTATTCCCATAAAATTCATCTGCTAAAATTTTCCACAGAGTGGCATAAGCATCCAGCTGGTTTCCCCTAGATGAGTGATCCAAGGGAGAAGGTGAAAGGCAATGCTTTTATGACTTAATATAAGTTACACTCCCTGGTTTCTGCAATACTGCTATGAAAACTTGTGTTCCCCCAAAATTTATATATTGAAGCCATAATCCTCAATGTAATGATATTTGGAAGTAGAGTCTTTGGGAGGTAATTCAGTCCTGAGGGTGGAGCCTTCATAAAAGAGATTAGTGCCCTGATAAGAAGAGACACAAGAGAGACAATACCTCTCCCCATCACATGAGGATACAGCAAGAAGGCATCCATCTTCAAACCAGGAAGAGGGTCCTCATCAGGAACTGAATTGACTGGCAGCTTTATCTTTGCCTATCCAGCCTCCAAAACTGTGAGAAATAAATTTCTGTTGTTTAAGCCACACAGTCTACGATATTTTCGTTTCAGCAGCCCAGACAAGACAAATGTGATATTGGTTGCACAGATCAGTCATATTCTATATGAAAGAGGGGGCCTAAATAAAAAAGGTTTTCATTAGGTGCCATCTTTTTTTTTTTTTTTAGGTGCCATCTTAAATGCAGTATACCACAAGTGCCAAGGTAATTTAACAGGGAAAGGATAGTCTATTCCATGAATAGTGCCTGAATAGTGCCAGAATAGTGGGATCAGATCAGTTCAGTCACTCAGTTGTGTCCGACTCTTTGCGATCCCATGAATCGCAGCACACCAGGCCTCTCTGTCCATCACCAACTCCCGGAGTCCACCCAAACCCATGTCCATTGAGTTGGTGATGCCATCCAACCATCTCACCCTCTGTTGTCCCCTTCTCCTCCTGCCCTCAATCTTTCCCAGCATCGGGGTCTTTTCAAATGAGTCCATGCTTTGCATCAGGTGGCCAAAGGATTGGAGTTTCAGCTTCAACATCAGTTCTTCCAATGAATACCCAGGACTGATATCCTTTAGGGTGGACTGGTTGGATCTCCTTGCACTCCAAGGGACTCTCAAGAGTCTTCTCCAACACCACAGTTGAGAAGCATCAATTCTTCGGCGCTCACCTTTCCTTATAGTCCAACTCTCACATCCATACATGACCCCTGGAAAAACCATAGCCTTGACTAGACAGACCTTTATTGGCAAAGTAATGTCTCTGCTTTTTAATATGCTGTCTAGGTTGGTCATAACTTTCCTTCCAAGGATTAAGCATCTTTTAATTTCATGGCTGCAGTCACCATCTGCAGTGATTTTGGAGCCCAGAAAAATAAAGTCAGCCACTGTTTCCACTGTTTCCCCATACAGAAAAAAATGAACTTCAGCTCTTCACACCACATTTAACTTGAAATGAACCATAAAGCTAAAACTCTTATGTTTAGGATAGGAAAACAAAGGAGAAAATCTGTGCAGCCTTGCATGAGGTAAAGGTTTCTTAAGGAACACCCCAAAATTACAAGCCATGAAAGAAAATTCTGATCATTGGACTTCATCAAAAATGAGACACTCTTTGAAACATAATTAACAAAATGTAAGACTCACCTGGTGTACAGTGGATAAAGATCGGTTTGCCAATGTAGGGGACACCTACATCGGTTTGATCCCCAGTCAGGGAAAATCCCACATGCCTCGGAGCAACTAAGCCTGTGCACCATGTGCCATGGGGCAACTATTGAGACCATGTGCCACAACTACTGAAGCCTGTGTGCCTAGAGCCTGTGCTCCACAACGAGAAGCCTCCGCAATGAGAAACTTGTGCACCTCAACAAAGAGTAGCCTCTGCGCACAGCAACTAGAGAAAACCCTCACGCAGCAAGGAAGGTTCAACACAGCCAAAATAAATACATAAACTAAAAAAGAAAAAGAAAATGTAACGGCAAGCCACATATCATGAGAAAATATATGCAAAACATAACAGAAAAAGGATTTATACCTGAAATACATAAAGAACTTTTACAGCTCAATAATATAAAACAAATAACCTGAAAAAAATGAACAAAGATTTGAACAGACATTACACTAAAGAAGGTATACGAATTTTTAAAAACATGAACACATGAAAAGTTGTTCAACATCATACGTTATTAGAGAAATGAAATTTTAAAATGCAATGAGATACAACTGGACATTTACTAGACAACTAAAATTTAAAAGACTAACAGTACCAAATGTTGGTGAATTTGTGGAGATGATTGGAACTTTGATATGCTATTGGTTATAGCGTAAAATGATTCAACCACTTTGGAAAAACAGTTCGACACTTTCTTATAAAATTAAAAATTCACTTTTCATATAACCTAGGAATTCCATTTCTAGATATTTACCTAGAAAAGTGAAATTATATATCCACACAGACTTGTTCAAATGTTCGTAACAGCTTAATTAAAAATAACCAAAAACGGGGGAAAAATCCAATGTCCATGGATAAGAGAAAGGATAAACAAATTGCAGTGTAACCAGATAACACATTACTCAGCAATAAAAAGGAGTAAACAACAGATCCTTCCAACAGTATGGGTTCTCAACATTATGCTAAGTATAACACACAAAACATACACAAAACAGTTCATACTGTATGAGTCCATGTATATGAAATTCTAGAAAGTACGAAAATATGTGGTGACAGAAAGTAGTCCAATGGTTGCCTGGAGCCCAGGTGTGGGGATGGCGAGGTGGGGGCTGGGATGGGGTGGGCGAGGTGGGGGCGGGGGGGGGGGGGGGGAAGAGACGTGGCGGGGAGGGTAGCCTGGGGACAGGGGACAAAGGCACTTCTGAGGAGATGGAAGCGCTCTGTTTCTTGATCATGGTAGGGGGTTAAAAACGTGTTGAAGCTCATCAAAAAGTCCACCTAAAACGGATGCTTTTATTATATATAAACTCTACCTCAGTAAAGATGACTTATAAAAGTAAGAGGCACAGCATTTAATTGGGCTTCAATTTGAACAGACAGCATCTGTTTACCTCTCCGTTGGCACCCACTAGGCCCTGGTCTTTTCCTGCCAGGAGACTTCCCACGAGCGCCTCAGCCCGCCATCGGGAGGAATCCACGGGTTAACAACCCTTGGCAGCTCTGGTGTACTCCCGGGCCGGGAAAGGGAGTGGGCGAGGGTTTTCACTGCCGCATCCTCGGCGGACGTGGGGCTAGTGGTGCCCAGGCCAATCCCGCCGCGAGTGCGGAGCGGGAGTTGCGCGGGCGGAGCGGGAGTTGCGCGGGCGGAGAGGGAGTTGCGCGTGCGGAGCGGGAGTTGCGAGGGCGGAGCGGGAGTTGCGCGGGCGGAGAGGGAGTTGCGCGTGCGGAGCGGGAGTTGCGAGGGCGGAGCGGGAGTTGCGCGGGCGGAGCGGGAGTTGCGCGTGCGGAGCGGGAGTTGCGAGGGCGGAGCGGGAGTTGCGCGGGCGGAGCGGGAGTTGCGAGGGCGGAGCGGGAGTTGCGCGTGCAACCCGAGATGCACACCGCTCAGCCGGAACGCAGACGTCTCCAGGTACCTGCCCCCGCGACGCCGCGGACGTGGGCGGGACGCCGAGGACTCCGAGCGTCCCGAGGCCTCGGGATTGCACCGTCGCGTCCCGACACCTGGGTTGCTCTGACTCGGCGGGACCCGAGCAGGACGCTGTCCACCGCGGGCTCCCCGGCGCCGGGGGCGTTGTGGGGTGGCGGGTAGGGGTGGGGGCGAGGGGGACCCGCAGGAGTCAGGCGGGCGGGCGCCGCCTAACCGGGAAGCCGAGTGCGGTTGCCCGAGCGGGTTGTAGGAAGGAGAAGCCTCCGCCTCGAGAGGATACCTGAGAGAGCAGAGCCCCACCTGGGGATGACGCGCTCTGACCCGTCGAGTCCCGCTAATCGGCACTGGGGCTCAGCCCTCCGCCCTCTGTGGTGAGGTCGCCTCTCCGCGGGCCCCCTTCCCGGAGGCAAAGCCCTCACTCGGGACCTGACCTCTGCTGAGAGTAGCCAGCAGTCTTCTGGGCCCTCCGCGCTCCACGGCTCGCCCTCTGGGGCGACTCGAAGGGATGCAGCGGCTCGCCCTCTCAGAATCGCTGCCTACCGACCGCCTCCTGCAGGTTCAGGGTTTCCAGCAGGGGCACCGGCATGTCCTTCCCATTCCGCCACCAGTGCCCGCAGAGACACACCTCCCTCCCCGCATCTTGCACACAACCCTCAGTCTCCCCGACACAACACACACACAAACACACACACGACCTTCCCCTCATTACCTCTCGCCCCCGTCCCTCTTTTACATCTTCTAATTGACTGTCGTCTACAATTGCAACCAATTGTTTCCGTGTAAACTTAATTAAAAGATTTTCCTGGAAAGATTGTTGATGTTCAATCGGCTTACTAACAAGCAGCTTAATTTTTAAAAATCAGTGACTAAGAGAAAACAGCATTTGCGCGTCTCATTTACTGGTGGCTGGCTGCCCTGCGGGCGCTTGTGTGAACATTAGGGTAAAATCGACCTTTCTGTTCAGAGCGATGGTGAGAACCTCCACCCTCCAGCTTAGAGTGCTGTCCTGGGTATCACACTCAAGGAGGAAAATTCAGCATCCCATCCTCTCGGTCATCAGTGCCTCTAGATTTAGTCTTTGGCTAGTCCTTAGTGCAGGGTGGGAGTTAAAGATCTTTGGGTGTGGAAGATCCCCTGGAGGAGTGCAGGGCAACCCACCCCAATATTCTTGCCTGGAGAATCCCAAGGACACAGGATCCTGGCGGACTACAGTCCATAGGGGCCCACAGAGTTGAACATGACTTAACTGACTGAGCACAGCCCAAAAAAGAGACGCCAGTGAAGGGGCTGCAGACCTGGAGGGGGCAGCATGTTGGTATGCTGGGCTTTTAGTATCTTTGAAGCAGCATATTGGCAGTCACTGCCTTATGCATGGGGTCAGGGCTGGCGCTGAGATCTCTATGACAGCAGCAGGAAAGAAAAAAGTAAGCATCCATTAGGGAATGGAGAAAGATTTCAGAGTTTGAAAATATACTCCTCTTCCACCCTCTTCCCCCTTCGGCTGCACCCCGAGCCAACCACTGCTTTTGATTCAAAGTGTTATTATTTCTTACCTGAATTATTGCCAAAACTGGTAACTGATTTCCCTGTCTGCATATTCACACTGTCATCTGGTTTTGCATCTGTCTCTAAAGTGGCAATCTGCCTCTTCCCTTGTCCCTGGGTCCTAGTAAGCTCCTCCATTGTCTTGAAATAGAACTCAAAGCACACGGTGTCCAGCTTCTTTCTGAGCTTCCCCTTGGCCGACCTTCAGCCGCATTTCTTACTATCTCTACTTACCTGCTATATTCTAGCCACAGCTAGCTATTTACTTGAACTTGTCTCAAGCTTTCCTCCTTTGCAAATACTTTCCCTCAGCCTTTACTCCTCTTTTCCTTCTAACACACACACACACACACACACACACACACCTTTTACATGGTTGATTCCCACGCAACTCTAAAGACTCGGTCCTCAGGATGCCTTCCCTGTGCTGGACCTAGTTTCTTTTCTAGACAGTTCCTCCTGTAGCACAAAGGACGCACTTCTATGATGGCACTTGCTATCCAGTCTGTCCTCTGGCCCCTTTCACCTTCCCTAAGTATTAATTGTAAAGTATTTGGACTCTGAGCAGCTCAGTCCCTGAGGAGATGACAAGAAAACACTTCATGTGTAGTGAAAGGATATGAGCTTTAGAACTAAGTGGACTTGGGTTCAAACTTCCAACTTTTTTGCTGTGCAATTTTTAGCAATTTACTTAACCTCTCTGAATCTTCAGATTCCTTGTCTGTAAAATCAGAATAATAATACCCACCTCATGGAATTATTGTGAGCATTAAATGAGATAATTCATATTAAAAGTGTCTGCTCCTCAATTCTCACTTACATGTGCTTTTCCTGGTTCTGATGACCTGGCTAGTGAGACAGCTATTGAAGGTCCTTAGACATTTTTTTTCCTCTCTGAGCATCTGCATCTACAGACAGTTGTTGATAACATTTATCTTACAGGGATTTATGGGGATGAGATGATTCAAGGTATATGAAACCAGTTTATTGAATTAAAATGACATGATAGGACCCAAGCAGAAAACACTTTTATTCTTTATCATACCTTCACCTTTAACCTCAACACATGGACTAATTTTTTGTGGTCCTGGATGAAACTTCAGGCAGTTTCTGTATATTTTCCTGTTTACCTTCAAGTAATAAATAGTCCTGATAACTTTCATGAATGGGAAAATTGAAGAAAATAATTGGTTATATTTACATTAATACATTCATATTAATGTAAGGAAGAAATACTTACAACTACTAGTATTCATTTCTATAATGGGCCATGTAGTCAAAAGTTGGCATTTTTAACTTCTCTGCTATTCACTCCATATTCCTTTTGCTTTCAGCAAATACCTCAGCTAATATAGTCACTAAAAGACACATATATATCATATTTTATTTATGTATAACTAATCTAGGCAGACATATTAATTTCTAAGCTGGAAGAGCCCAAAATTGTGAGTCTGGGAAGGAAAAATTCCCCTGGGGATCACTAAGAATAACAATAAAGGAGCCATTCCCATTCCAGCCCCTTAATTTTCAGACTCATGAATCCCAGCTATGCAAGAAACAGCACTATATATTGGTCACTGATTCAGGGCATATACAGCATCCTGGGGACATTACCTAAGCCCTCCCTAGTGTTGGCACTCAGCTTGTGTTGTAACTCTCAAAAAAAAAAGAAAAAGAAAGAAAGAAATATACCTTTCTTTCAGGCCATTTAATTCAAGGTGATCAGACATATAAGACCGATGAATTCTATGATCATGAGCCCTTTACCATATTTATCTCATTTACTTTTAAATGAGTTCCTTGGTCAGACACTATGCTTGGTGGAATGCTGTGAGAATTAACAAGACATTCTAGAAGTCCATAGATGGTAGTTTTGGCAGAAGCAGGTGAGCAAGGAAGGAAGACTCATGTTCAGATCAATAGCTCATATTAGGTGTCAAAGGATGTCTGCTCCAGTAAAGAAACCATGTCTGGACAGAAACTGAAAATAGAGTCGGTTAAGTTTAAGTTGGTTAAGTTTACGGTAACTCACTGTCATTTTCAAGATCTGTCTATCTTCTATACAGAACAAGCACAGAACAACAAGTCTTATTGGCTATATGGTTTCTCTGCAATGACCTGCTCTGCTATCATAGCAGGAAAGAGTAGTCGCAGACAATAATAAATAAATGAGCATGGTTATATTCCAATAAAACTTTATTTACAAAACAGGTGGTGGACCAGATTTAGTTTGCAGACCCCTGCACTAGGCTCTAAAGAAGCCTTAAGCCATCAAAACTGGCTGCACAGGTCTCCCAAAGACTGATAAGGGCTCCATTCTGTCTCCTCCAAGAAGGACAGAAATCAAGTTTTATTTTAATTATTTTGTGTAGTGCTTTGGTGTTTTGATGTTCTTCTGAATGAGTGATCTCAATCTCCTCTTTTATCCCATCTCCTCTCTTTCTGTGTATACATCTCTAAGTGCTTCCCATTCTTCTTCATTCTGTCCTTTTGAACTTACAGGGTCAAGCGATTTTAGAGTCAGGCTCTTTCACATTCATCCTTGCTAACATTCTGGCTTCTTTTCAGATTCCTCATCTATACTAGGGTAAGAGGCAATGTGCAGTAGGATAAAGAGCACTTGTCTGGATCACTGGGCAGGATCTGCCACCAGCTTGCTGTGTGATTTTGAGCAAATTACCTTACCTCTCTGAGCCTTCCCTTTCTCATCCGTCAAATGAGGGTGTTGGTTAATGATCTCTAAAATCACTCCTAGCTCTAAGACTGTGATTTTAGGAAGTGGCGGCTTCAACTCCAGCCAACTGTCAGGGGCCATTAATTAGGATGTCACTCACCTTAATGAAACTGCCAGGAGCCCACAGAAATTAGCCACATGACCTTCTGCAGTTGGCAACCTTCCTTCCAAAGCTGGGTGGGTAGAGTTACCAGCCAACTTCAGGAAATCTGAGAGCCCATTCCACTTAAGGGAGAAAAGGAACATAAAATGACTCCAGGACCTCTGTGCTCCAGGAAAATTTATTTGCATTTCTATACTGCCATTGAGATAGCTACAAAATGTGCACAAATATTGACTTAGTTGGAAGCAGGATCCAAGGGAGCTTCTGTTGGGAGATGGCATGCTTTTCCGTCTCCACCAGATCCTGTTGTATGGGGCTCTCCTGGCCATATAAAGAATACCCCTCAAAGCCCATCAAATAAACATATGAATGGGTCAAGAGGAAACGGAGGCTTTGAGGAGTTAAAAAAATGAATGAGCAAACTCCAGCATGTGCCAAAGGAAAGCAGTCTTCTCAGAAGCAAGGATGAGCAAGATCAGGGAGGACCAAGGAGCCTGGATGAGGCAGGGGCTGGTGGTGGATGGCAGCTCGGGTATAGTATCATCCCCCAGCTAACAGCCCAGTGGCTGTGGGCAGGAGACTGGAACCTTCTCCCTCCCTCCTGGACACAGTCTCGAGGGATGGGAAGGGAGTAGAGAAGCCCGCATCCTGGCTTTGAGGAGAGCAGGCTCTTACTCTCCCCGACTCAGTTAAAGCTGTCTCATTTGTAGCCTAAATAATTCACTCGCCAATCTCTCAAGGAACATTAGAAGAAAAACAAAACCCGACCCAGCCCTCTAGCTCAGGTTCCCACTGGACTGAAGGCAGGCTGGGAGGCAGACCCAAGCTGCAGAGATGGCCTGCTTTCAAAGGTTCACTGGGGCTGGTAATCTTCCAAAAATTGCCTGGGGCCTGGTTTTGTATAGCCCTTGAACTGAGAATGGTTTTCACATTCTAAAAGGTTTTTTTTTTTTAAAAAAAACAACATGAAACAAAATAAACAACAAAGATGAATATGCCACAGAGACTGTGGCCTGTGAATATTTACTATCCTTTCCAGAAAGTATGCCAATCTCTTAATTCATTCCAAAACCTTGAAGGAAGCAATGACCACCTTTGACCTACTCTTTGACTACCCCACCCTTATGGCCCCACTGTGTGCAGAGAGATTCAAAGTCGTCAGAATTCTGACAGTAACCAGTCTAGCATGAAGCCAGCATCCTTGTTCATCCTGTTACCAAAAGCAATGAAAAGGCAACAACAAGAAGATAAACCCTGGAGTGGGGTGAATGTTCTTGATTTTCCGACATGGGAAGGGAGGGAGAGAGAGTAGCAGGAGGGGCTGAGACTAAGCCCCAACCCTGATTTGTCTTCTCTGAGAGTCAGAATTCAGAATTGTCCCAGCTGGTCTCTACTGACATCCTTCCCCTCAAGGCCCATCACATCCTGCAGTCCTGGTGATCCCAGCCGATCCCAGCTGATGCCAGTAGTCACTGAGGCTGTCTGTGATTTTCTTACTGATGAGACATCCAAGTAATTTGCATCTCTGAGGCCTGTGTATTGGTCATCTCCAAAGTATCTAGGGTGTCAACCTCACTGGCTGACCCTCAGGCCTGGATAGAATCTCTATCCAGACCACCAAGGGCTCCCCTGCTGCCCAGAAGGACCTTAGAAGGAAGAGGACTCTGACCAGCCAGCCCTGGATGCTACCTAGACCCTGTCTTGGAGCCAGAGCCTCTTAGAGGTGCAGACTCCTAAGGACTCTGCAGGAGAGACAGGTTTGAGAGGACAATGAGGCTGCCAGCTCAGAATGCCCACCCGTAACTGGGCTGTCAGGGCTCTGTGTGGAGGTTTTGGGGCCGAGCGCAGAGTGGAGATCCAGTGGCCCCACATCCTGGTGGGTAGATGTTCTGGATTATTTCAGAGAGGAGTCACCTTCGTAAAAGTTCTTGCTCAGAATCATTTTGCTGTCCGGCCAGATCTTTGCAGATTCCTGTTCTTGAGCTAAAAACAGCATGGAAGACCCAGGCTGTAATCCTAATATCCAGGCTAAGTGAAAGGTTAGCAGTCTTAGAGATTTAGGAGCCCAGGCTGTGAGACCTTGGGCCAGTCATCTCATCTCTGTGGGACTCAGTTTTGTCATCTATTGGAATGAGCAAACAAACAAAAACTTGGGGTGCCTGGGTGGGGGTGGTTTTACAGTCCTGTCCAGCCCATACCCAGCATGCCCAAAGCAGGCAAGGCCCCTGCAGAAGCTTTTCAAGAAAGTTGTTTGGCTTCATCTCGGCTTTCCCTTCCCAAGTCAATTCAGTCCCATTCAAATGAGATACAGCTAGTCAGGCATCAGGGGAAAGTTTTCCTTTAGCAGGTCAGCACTTGCTGGGGATTCAGAGGGACATGAAGTAGGGAAGTAGTGGATGGTGAATATGATCTCTTGTCTTTGTGCCCTGTGGCTAGAGGGTGGCCGACAAGCTGTGGGAGTCCCCTCCCCAAACCCAACATGCTCACAGCATATGGTCCAGAAACCACAGTCTGACACCACACACTTTAGTCTAAATTATCGAGATTGCCTTTTGTCAGCTCTCCAACTTGACTGAACATTCCTTAAGGGTAGGGATTGTATCTTGACCTTCTTCCGTCTCCCAGGAGAGCCCAGCATCACAGGTATGTGACTGGAGATGGGCCTGAAGATATGAGGTCTGGACCTGCTGAGAAGTCTGACTGCAATGCCCCGGAAAGAGTCCTGTGTACTGGGCACAGGATATGGGTCCTGGTAAGCAAATCCCAATATTTGCTGGCTGATATCTGGACACCTTTCTCTCGTCCGTGGCTCAATCAAGCTGTCAGGTCACGACCCCAAGAGCTATCGTGTCACCTAGAGAGCAAGTGATGCAAGAAGGTTAAAGAAGGGAATGCTTGTGCCATCCCAGCATGCCAGAGATTCCCCTGGATATGCAGGTCATGTAGAGGTCATTGCTGCTGATTCCTTCCCCTGAAGCAGTCCAGACTGGGAAAGCACAGCCTGGTGACCCAGGCAAACTTAAATCACTCACATGTCACTGCTGTTTTCTTCAAAGTAGCTAACAAACGGCAAGCACAGTGATCTACAGGCTACAAACCCAAATCTATAAACTAGTGACCAACGTCAGAAGCTCTGGGGTGGGTCTCTTCTAGTCTTAAATCTACTCAGCATGACTGTGTCCCTTGCATGCCTGAAGATAGACTTTAGGTCTGGCCACACCTTACTTTGCTGTGGCTCCTGTTCAATGCCCTGTGAAAATGTTGCTCTCTTCAGAACTCCAGAGCCGGCTTTTCCTTCTCTGTTGTCTTGTTTGCATGTTTGTTTGCTGGGTGTGATGGCGAAGAGGGAAGACAGAAGGCAGAGTTCTGGCCTCCCCCGCAGTGTCACTCATCTATAGACATGGCTGTGACGGAGTGATACAACTAATTAACTGTGCCACACATGGAACTGCTAAGAGTTCAATAAAATTTTAATGATCCCTTGCTCTGTGGGGCGGGCAGCAAACCATGAAAATAACCACCCTCTCCGGTGGTGTCAGCACAGCAATTCAACCAGAGGAAGGCAGGTGTCAGCTGTAAGGAGTGAATCATGGGAGCGTGGAGTGGGGCCTGTGGCAGGGGCGGGTGGGAAGAATGTCCACTGCAGAGATTCCACTTGGAATTATCAAGATTATTTCCTTAATTCTCTACTTTGTTCTAAGGACCTGACATTTTCTGGGAGGAAAACTCACTCAAGGCAGAGGGGGGAACCAAGGCTTAGAGAGCAATGGAATCTGCCCAGAAGGACATGCATGCATGCGTGCCTGCTAAGTTGCTTCAGTCTAACTCTTCGCAACACTGTGGACTGTAGCCTGTCACGCTCCTCTGTCCATGGGATTTTCCAGACAAGAGAATCCTGAAGAGGGTTGCCATTCCCTCCTCCAGGGGATCTTCCCAACCCAGGGATTGAAACTGCACCAGAAGGACACACTGGATTTCAAATCCAGAAGACCTGACTCCAGTCCCCAAAGTCTAGACAAATCCAGCAGAGACGGCCATGCAATGAGCCCAGAGGGTCTGCTGCTCTGGCTGTGGGAAACAAGCATCCTAGATCCCAGGGCTCTGTGCCCCTTGTCCCACCCCCTGTGAAGGCGGAAGAGCAGGGGTGGGATGCAGTGTCCACCCCTGGATACCTTAGTGGTTCTGACTTTGTGTCCACTGCTGCAACTCCACCCCGACAGGTCCGGGAGCACTTTACACTCCTCCCCTGGCAGGCAGGGCTCCATGTGACACCACCACTTCTGCAGGATTATGGAGGCTGTGGGAGCAGGAGGCAGTGAGGGCAGATCTAAGGTCTCTGCATGCAGTGGTGGGGAGGGGGGCTGGTCTGTGCAGAATGAAGGGCACGTTCCCACACACCATGGCTCTGAGCCCCGCATTTCTCTTGTCTTTCCTGACTCTAAGCTGCCTGCAAGGCAGTATTCAGGCTGAGGCCTGGGGACACAACCACACCAACCTCAAGCCTACTGACCTTCCATCTCACCAAAGCCAGGGTAGGGTGACGGGGGAGTGGTCTCTAAGGCAACCCTTGATTTGAGCCACCTGGTTAATAGCAGAGAGGCAGAGCCTTTGACATACACTTTAGGATAAGTGAGCAAGTGTGCAAGTCATCTGAGGGGGCCACAGGCCAGGAGTGCACAAGTAGGCACATGTGTGTGAGAGGGAGGGAGAGAGCACAAGTGGGTGTGTTTATAGTGCTGCCAAGTGAGCATTAAAAAAAAATGAACACAGGCAGGGCTGCGGGAAAGGCATGAATAGGAAGGAATCCACTGCTGAGCGAAGTGTGTGGAGGGTAAAGGCGGGCTTGAGGGTGAGAGGAGCTGTTAGAGGCCTGGGAAGGAGCCGTGGGTGAAGAAGTCAGCGTCTGCAGGAGTGGGTGTGAAGTGATGAGCCTGCCGGAAGGCTGAGAGGATCCACCTGAGGAAATGGATCCGGGCCCATGTCAGGCAGTAGGTGCGGTCTGGAGGGAGGGCATGCGCACATGACGGCACTTTCCTCACCTCTCGGATGGGGATGGTCACATCTGTGCCCCTCCCCCCCCCAGGGGGCCCCTTCATTTGAGACTCCCAGGGTGAAAGCCCTGAGATGGGCATGAAATTGTATCCCCAGCAGATGGCGAAGCCTGGACAGACCTTCTTATCTCTCTGACCAGGCCCTCCCCGCTGGGTCCCAGCTTCTCACTCACCGTCCACACAGGAGGGCTTTGCCCGGGTGGTGCCGGCCACCTGGCCGGAAAAGCAAGAGCATTTAACGGTCTGGGAGCGCTCCTCGATGTGGTTCCGGTTACAGCAGCGGTGGGTGGCGATCACCTCGCAGGTGCCCTGCTTCACGGGGACTGCAGGGGCCAGCACAGATCCAGATCCGGTGGCCAGCCCAGGCCAGCGACCCTCCTCCCCTTTCCCGCAACTCCATGCCCTCAGCCCCTCCTCCTCCTCCCAGCTCGGGGCAGGGGTAGGTAAGAGATTTCCAATTGCAGGGGAGGAGGAAGTGGATGAAATCTCCCTGCCACATCCCAGGGCTCCTGTCCTTCCTTCCTCCCCAGCGAGGCTACACTCATCACCCTGGCAGAGTCTAGCCCTTGCACAGGAGAAAGATGGAGTCCACACCAGCCCCCACCTCCTGGCCTCCTCCGGGTGAGGCCAAGGGCCTCAGGGCTTACAATGCGTGGGGGAGGATGATCCGCTTACACAGCTTTAGCCATCCCAGAAGGAAAACCACAGAATTAGGCCAGGAGGCTAGACTTAAGCCCTGACCCGGGGGCTCCTCTCCCTGCAGAACACCTTCCGGGCTGGAAGGGAAGGCGAGAATGGGTCTAGTGGTGACTTCTCGGGCTGGGATAGCAGAGAGGGCAGAGTTCCCGGGTAAAGAACAGGTGCCAGAACCCCTAGAATCTGAGGGCGTTACTCTGCCCCAGAGATCCGCCTGCTGTGGAACGGGGTGGGGTGGTTAGTGTCCAGATTTCCAGACATCCTGGAAAATCACGTGCCCCCAGGGGTCGGTCCCACCGCCTCCCCCAAACCTGTGGGAGTTGGCGGCTGCAAGGAAGCTGAGGCCAGGCGGGTCCACAGCCAGGCCAGGCAAAGTGCCAGCAGCCAGCCACCCGTGTTCCAGGTTTGCGTGGCCCTCTCACGCATCCTGCAGAAAGAAGCACATGCCCTGCTTGACTCCAGGCAGGAGCCACCCCCCCACCCACCCCCAGTGCCCAGTCCCAGCACCGCCGTGCCACATGCTCTGGGGAGCACAGAGGGGGGCAAGACCCCCACTTTGTCCCCAGGCAGCCCTCGGCCTAGCACACACTCACTGTAGAAAGCAGTGAGTGCCGGAGTAGGAAAGGGGAGTAGGAGAGGACACGTTCTGTTGGGAATAGCATGGAAAGCTCTGTGGGAGAGGACACTTAGGAAGTGTCTTAAAGAATGATGTGGACATGGTCCCATGGAAGGCTGTGACATGGGAGGGATAATAATGCTAACTCCCATGTGTTGAGCACCTGACCCACATACTCTGCAACCATGCTCTTGAATCCTTCACAACTGTCCTACAATGTAGAATTATTTGTACCCATTTTATAGATGAGCAAACTGATACTCAGAAAAGTCTGGACACAATCTAAACAACCATCAATAAAGGACTGGCAAAATACATTGCGGGCAATCTGTGCAAATACAGTCCCATACAGAAAGCTGTTAAAGAATGAGAAAATGCTGTATGTACTGAGGCATGCAACGGTCTCCAAGGATAACCCATCATTTAGGGGGGAAAAAAAGCAAAGTGCAGGGTGATGTGTGTTCAATGTGTAAAAGGGAGGGATTATATATGTTGCTCAAATATAAGTAAGCTAGCTCACTCTGGAAAATGTACCAAAAGACCCTAATAACATTGTTTGCCACCAAGAAGAGAAAGTAGTGGTCTGAGAAACTGGTTGACTGAGAAGCAAAGGGAGAAAAGACATTTTTTCTTCCTATTGCTCTTTAATCTTTTGGATTCTGAACCATAGGAATCTGCTAGCAATTCAACTTAAACAAAAATTAAATATAAAAAGGAAGAAATGGAATGGGGGCTCAGAGAAGTCAAATAACTTGCCCAAGGCCAGGCAGCATGTGGATCGAAAAGCCCTGAGCCCAGAAACCTGCCCTGTTTCCATTGGACCACTTTGTTTTTGCTCTCTTCCCTTTCCTTCTCCTCCTTCATCCTTGTTGGTTCACATCTCCCAAATCTTTCCCAGACAATGGAATAGAAATGGAGGGAATCCCAGGGAAGCAGAGGCACAGAGCAGCTGGGAGACACCAAGCGCAGAAGAGGCCTGAACCACCCTTTCTGCTGCACTGCTGGTCCCTTGGGGCATCAAGGGCTCCCTCAGGTGCCAGCTTGGTGCTGGGAACACCAGAGGCCAAACCAGGAGACTCAGTTGCTCCCCTGCTCCTTCTGGAAACAGTGATTGATCTATGTCTACCCATGTGCCACCCCCCAACTCCCCCTCTTCAACTCACCTTTTTGGAACCCTTTAACTTCTGTCTGTTCATCCACTGGCTTCAGACTCTACCTAGACAAGCAGGGGAGATTCTTGTGCTTTGCAAGGGACAGAGGGAGCCTGCGGCCCTCCATGGGGTGGAAGAGGGCCTGGGTGAGGGCTAGTGGGTGGACTGGGCACTGAAGTAGAACCTAATTCTGAGGCTGTTCCCCAAGGTGCCAGGACAGGGGATAAAGTACCTCCTCTGCCTTGGGAATTCGCCGAGGGCCTTGCAGAGTAGGGTGGTAAGCCTGAAAAGAGAAGTGGGAGATGGTAGGAGGTGTCTACGAACCAACGCTGCTGGGGAGAGGCTCCTGAGAGTAACAGCCCCGAGGTACTGAATCCTCTTTGCTGCCCCCTCCCCTCATCCTGCTTCGCACCTGCTTCCTGGACTTCCCAGGAGCCGGCTCAGCTCACCCCCATTCCCCCTCCAGGTTTCTGAGCCCCAGAGGCTTCAGCTCCAAAGGTCTGTTTAAGACCTCCCCTCTCTCAGCCTCTAAAGGGAGGTGGAACTGGGGCAGGTCAGATGGTGGGGCTCAAGGAGGACGGAGAGCCTCCTGTTGTGGCTCCCCAAGAGTGAGAGCCCAGAAGGGACTGTGGGGGCAGATGGAGGAAGTGGTGCCAAGCCCCCCTGGAATAGGTGTGCTCCAAAAGCAAGGAGATTCTAGAAGCACCTCTTTCCTGAGTTGGTATCTTTTCTCCCCGCCCTCTTCGGGAATATTTGTTTTGATAATTACAAAGGCAGCCCCCACATCCCATTTCTCTCTGAGCTGCCACATCCTCCAATCTAACGTTTTCATCTCTCTTAATGAACCTCAAAATCCAAAAGACCTAGGAGTGTATTAGGTGGGTTCTCTGGCATTCTATTCCCTCCCTTAGAGAGAGCTAGAGAGAGAAGCTTCTGGGACTTGCTCTCGGGCTTCCACACACCTGCCTCAGTTTCCCAAGCTGTTTCCCCCAAGCCCCTGCATGCCAGCATAGGGTTGAGACTGTGAACTACAAGATCCACCTTTCCCCACCTCTCCCGCCCCACGCCGACTCAGTCCTCCCAATTCTGAGCCCCCAAGTCTAGGACCTACCTGCCCCAGGCAGTGCCAGCTGGTTCTACCGGCCTGAGGTTCTCTTCACCTCTGAGCCCAGGATGGAGACCCGAAAGGGGGACTGAGGCCAGCTCGGGTGCTGTCTAGTCCGGAGCTCTGTTCCCCTCACCAAGTTGCTGTGGGGCTCTGGTCAAAGTGGCATCACGGTCAGGCGGGGCCCGCTCCGGGCACCGGGGAGTTCCGGGCCCGCCCGGCCAGCTCTGCAGAGCTCAGCCGGCGTCCCTTTGATGCTCCCGCCCGCAGGCTGGGGAAGTACGCGGCCGCCGCCGCCGCCGCCGCCGCCGCCTCCTCGCCCGGGGCCGCTCTCGCTTCCCCAGCCCAGAGCGGTTGTCGCCTCCGCCTCCCGCGCCCGCCCGGCGGGCACAGCGACCCCTGGCGGTCGAGGCAAGACCAAGGAAGAGGGGAAAAGGAGCCAGTCCCGCAATGCGGTCCCTGGTGTAGGCTGGGGTAATTCAGAGAGGTCCCTCAAAACTCTGGACGTCTTAGAGCTTGGGGTGCGGGTGCTGAGTGTGAGGAAAGCTCAGGCACTCAGAGACTTTGGGCCTTGAAGATTTCCGAACTTGCACTGTCTAATAAGGTAACCATTAGTCGTATGTGATTGTTTAAATCTAAATATAATTTTCTCATTTACACTCATGACATTTAAAGTGCTCAGTTGCCACATGTAGCTAGGGACTACTGCATTGGGCAGAAAAGATATAGAACATTCCCACACTGCACAAAATTCTATTTGACAGTGTTCTTCTGGATAGATATGTTATCCCTTCCGTGTTAAAATGTTAAAAATCCAGGAGGAAATAACAAACGATCTCTGCTTCAGGAGTGGTGTCCTCTGGGGCAGGAAGAACCAGGAGAGGTATGAGGGTAGGAGCCCAGCAGGCAGGAGGGCTTTGGTAGGCCTGTAGGTGACCTCAACTTGGGAACTCTTGAGACCCAGTTTCTTCATCACTGTAAAAACCGCAATGTAATTGCCATTGTACAGTGTATAATTCATTACAGGTGATCTGGACGCGAAAGTATTAGACAAATGAGAGAGGGAAGTGGTGGTTGGTGTGTGAATTTGCCTCTTAATTGAAGGCTATTCCTCCTAGTTAAAGAGGGCTTTCGGGTTGGAGTAATGGGGAGGGCAGAGGCAAGGGGAAGAAGCCCAGTTCTGGACTCTGAGCCATTGCATGTGGCCCAGGACAGAGGGACTTCTCTTAAGGAAGCCCAGTTCCCACCCCTAGCCGAGGCCTTGCACACTCCTGGCAGGACCAGCCTCTGAACAGTTCTCAGCAGAGAAGAATAACCTACACGATTGCTTCTTCCCACTGCATGCCTGCTTTTCCCTTTCACTCTGTGCTGCCTTGGGGATGAACAGAGGTGGTGACCTTCTCACCAGGTTCTGGGGCAGTCTGAGGATGGAGGAGGTGTGATGATGCCAGGAATAGCTGGTGAGAGATTCAGGGAGAGGAGATCCTTAGGATTTGGGTATGGTCAGAAGGCTGTTCTGAAGCCCAAGGAAACTGTTGACATCCCTGTTGACCATCTGGTGCTGAAACTAGGAGGTCTTTGGGCCCTGGCTCTGTAGCCCACTTGCAGTCACATCATGATGGATGTTGTGAAGAGCAAGAATTACGGAGCTGAGGGGAAAAAAAGGAATTACGGAGCTGAGTGACACAGAGAAGTGGTAAGCAAACTGTCCCAGAAACACTGAATAATAAAAATAGCCAGGATGTTGTATTTTTTTCTTCTGTCTTTAGCTTGCTGTAGCTGTTTATGCCATTTATCTGTGAGCTCATTTCAGTTTTTCTCAAACAGGAGGGAAATATCCTTAGCAGCAGCAGCAAGTCCTTTATCTCCATCTGCCTTGCCACTCTGTGTGCCTTGGGTCTGACTTTTGTGTTCTCTTTTCTTGTGACTTCTTTTTTATTTCTCTCTGCCCAGGGTGTAGGTGTAATTACAGAAGTCTACCAACCTGAATGACCATTGTGATATTTTTATTTGGAAGCTACCAGGAAAGTCACCCCTTCTGGGGCTACAGGGTAGCCAGGAACAGAGTCGTGGTCAGGAAGCACCCACCAGACAGTCCAGAGGTGGAATACCCATCATGAACTGGGTGCCAGTGACCTCTGAGGACTACCCTAACTTGCATTAGGACCTTAAGGGCCTTGTCCCCATTTGAACCATGCATGGGGAAGGAGGTGTCTCTGGAAGCCCAATCAATTCCCAGGCTTAGGGACCATAGCTCTTTCAGCAGCCTGTCTGTACTGCCCTCCCCTCTCAGCTAGGCACTTAGCCTGGCCTCTGTCTCCCCCCGGTGGCAGTCACAGAAGTTGTGCACCTGGATTGCTCTCAGTCTCTGTGTTAAGAGAAAGAGGGTGAGAGAAAAGGAACCCCCACTTTTCTGCTCTTCACCTATCTCTTCTTAACTCTTCTTCTCTGATCTAGATTCTTAAGATAGTATCAGTTTAGGTGGTTGGGAAATGGACACAGGCATAAATTTCACACTGGGTGGTTGACCTCCTGGAATAAGTCATGTAAAATAACAGGAGCGTCCAGACATGCCTCATCCATAAAAAGAACATAACAAAAACCTAGGTAGGGTTAGTGTGCAGTGTAAAGGGCCTGAAGTACAGAAAGCGCTTTGCAGAGGGACCATTATGTAGTTAGTCCTCAATAAATGGTAGTCATTGTTGTTATTCTTACTACCTAATTCTGTGGTAAAGAAAGAAAGTGAAGTTGCTCAGTCATGTCCGACTCTTTGTAACCCTATGGACTGTAGCCTACCAGGCTCCTCTGTCCATGGAATTTTCCAGGCAAGAGTACTGGAGTGGGTTGCCATTTCCTTCTCCAGGGGATCTTCCCAACCCAGGGATCGAACCCAGGTCTCCCGCATTGCAGGCAGACGCTTTACCATCTGAACCACCAGGGAAGGTGTTTTAAATATGGAAATATGGGAAGAAATTGGGTCCTGAAGAAAAATGGAGTGGCAACCGCTCTGACGGATCTAGAGGTGGTCTTCACGGGGAACAGTGCCTCTAGGAATCCAGGAACTTATCCAGCTCCCCAGTGCAGGATGACTGGCTCCAGCCTGCCTTGTTACCATCTCCACAGCAACCCAGCAACAGTTCGCTCGCCCTCATTCTCACTCTGGCAGACCAAGCCAGAGGTGTTATCACACCAGAGCTTCACACCCATAGGTCTTTGATGGAAGTCATCAGCTCCACCAACCTCTGGGCAGGCTGGCCACAACGAACCGAGGTCGAGGAGACACCACCTTCCCGTCACAATGGGGAAGTTCTAGCTGATGTCTAATGTAGAGCAAGGCTGAAGTAAGATTTCCTTCTCTCTGTTCCCTCCCTACAACAGCAGACCCTTCTTCCCCTAAAAAACGGAGGCGGGAGAAGCCGGACGGGGCGGGTAGAGGCCACTAGCCCGCGGGGCGGGTCCGGGAGCCGGGAAGTTTTGCCGGGGACCTGCCTGGGGGCGGGGAGCCAATGGAGGGACCGAACCGACCAGAGCGAGCACCGCCCCTCGCGAGCCCTAGGGGGCGGGGCCTGCTCTGGGGCGGGGCCACGGCCGAGGGCGGGGCAGGGAGGCAGCATGCTAAACCGGGTGCGCTCGGCCGTGGCGCACCTGGTGAGCTCTGGGGGCGCCCCGCCTTCGCGCCCCAAGTCGCCAGACCTGCCCAACGCGACCTCGGCGCCACCCGCTGCCCCTCCACAAGCTCCTAGGAGTCCTCCGGCCAGGGCTGGGAGCGGGGGTGCGGCTCCAGCGAGGACAGTAGAGGCTCGAGCAAGCTTCTCCCGACCGACTTTTCTGCAGCTGAGCCCCGGGGGGCTGCGACGCGCCGACGACCACGCTGGCCGGGCTGTGCAAAGCCCACCGGACACCGGCCGTCGCCTGCCTTGGAGCACGGGCTACGCCGAGTGAGCGCCCCCAGGGGCACCCTAACCAGGATGGGACTCCCCCTCCCAACCTCCTCCCCACCTCGGCATTCCCGGCCCTGGGATGCATCCCCCTCGCCGCGCTCGGTGCCAGGGGGCTCCCTTTTCCCAGGACCTTTGCTTTCCCTGGGCTTCGGGCCGCACCCGCTCCCAGCCCTTTCTCAAGTCGGGTGCAGCTTTTTCTCAGGATCTTCTAGCTCCCTGACTGTCCTCACCCGCGCCGCTTCAGAACCTTGTTCTCTCCCAGAGCCGGGAGGGCGAAGGGCCCGTGAGCGATGAGTTGGCCAGTTCTCAGCCGCGGCCCCGTAGTTTAGCGGCCAAGACAGGGGAGGTGTCAAGGGCCGGGGGTCCCTTGTAACATAGGAGATGGCAGCTGGAAAAATTCGTTGGGCTTCCCGACCCCAGCGCCCCAGTTCCCTGTCCCTCTTACCGTTCCCCTCCCCCTCCACACCCAGAAATAGCCCTCGACACCAGGCTGCCGCCGGCTTTCCCAGGGGCGGAAGGTAGGGGGCGGGGGGCGCCCGGGGGAAGCGGGAGGGCCCCCTTGAACACCCTTTGGTGGGTGGACTTGCCCTGGCCAGGCAAGGAAGTGGACCCTCGGGCCAGAGCGGTCAGAGTGGCAGGAGCAGCCGGCTTGCTCCAAGGCCACCTGGGTTTTGTTTGTCTGTCTGTATGTCATGAGGGATCTTAGTTCCCTGACCAGAGATACGGGATTGGAGGTGAAAGCACCTAACCACTGGACCGCCAGGGAATTCCCATAGGGCCCGTGGATTTTTAATGCATCTGCTGGGAAAGCAGAGCACTTAGGAAGCTGAGGGTGCCCAGGGGCTGAGGGTGGTGGCTGGCGGACCTGTGGCCCCACTATCAGCTCCTTTAACTTCCTATTTGGAAAGAGTTTGGGGTTGTGTGGCTCCAGCACAGTCCATGGGGTCTTCCACTCCTACCCTATTTCAATTCCTCTTTCCTGATATGGGCTGGTACACTTACTCTTTGCCAAAGCAGCAGAAACTGGGACTTCCATGTTAAGACGCCAAGCTTCCAACACAGGGCGCTCAGGTTCCATCCCTGATTGGGAAACTAAGACCCCCACAAGCAGTCAAAAAACAAAAACAAAAAAAACAAAGCAGCAGAAACTTTCACTGGATGATTTTAGGATAAAGGTGGGTGTACTTGTGAGGGTAGGGTGGGGTCTTGTGGATAGGGCACTAGAACAGTTTGGGGGGAGGTGCACCAGGGTGGATGTAGGATCTTGGCAAGCCAGGAATTAAAACCTCCTCCCCTTCATCCAGGCCTTCCCCCAGTAGCACCATCAGGATGTCCCCTTAGCCAGAGGTGGGAGGACTGAGGTGGGAAAGTGCTGCTGTGGCTGTGGCCTTTCTAGAAGCGGTGGAGCCTGACACCCAGACTGTACTCCTTGTGACTTGCCCTGCCTCCCTTCTCCTCCTCCCTCTGGCCTGGTTCCCAGGTGGCTGTGACCTTTCTCAGCTTGGCCAGCAGGCCAGAGAGGGTATGTGTGTCTAAGGTGGGAGTTATTCCAGGACCTGGCCTGGTATCCAACCTGATGTGGTCACTCTGGCCTGATAGGGTCATCAACGCTGGCAAGAGCCGGCACAATGAGGACCAGGCTTGCTGTGAAGTGGTGTATGTGGAAGGCCGGAGGAGTGTTTCAGGGGCACCTAGGGAGCCTAGCCGAGGCCAGGTAAGCCCCCCACCCCCTTTCCTAGCCTCCAGAGACATGGGAGACACCTCTCCCCAGGGATTCTAGGCATTTAGTTTTTCATCTGAGCCACGCAATACCTCCTAAATCACTAGCTTTCTGCCTATGGCACAGAACCTTTATCTGACATTGTTCAGTTAGATTCTACCATGTCAGTATGAATATTTAGTTTTCCACCTAAAATGTAGATGCTCATGTATTTATTGATAATTTAAATAATTACCATTGCTTATGTTTGCATCTTTATCCTTTGACTCTTTTGATACTTTGCTTTTAGACACATTGTAGGCCCTTGGTGAATGAATGAATAAATCTAATTTGCCTTTAATACCAAACTCTGACTTCCTTTCTGATGTTTATATGGATGCCCAGAGTCTTGCTTTTCTCCCTGCATAAAACACACACACACACACACACACACACACACACACACACACTCACTCACTCACTCACCTCCAACTTTTCCTTCCCCAGGGACTCTGCTTCTACTACTGGGGTCTGTTTGACGGGCATGCAGGGGGCGGGGCTGCTGAAATGGCCTCTAGGCTTCTGCATCGCCACATTCGGGAGCAGCTAAAAGACCTGGTAGAGATACTCCAGGACCCCTTACCGCCCCCCCTCTGCCTCCCGTCCACCCCGGGGGCTCCAGGTTCCTCTGATTCCTCTCAGTTGGTTGGTCCTCAATCCTGCTGGTCTTCACAGAAGGAAGTGACTCATGAGAGCCTGGTAGTGGGTGCCATTGAGAATGCCTTCCAGCTCATGGTAAGTGGGTGGCCCAGGCCAAGGGCCTGCCAGGCTAACACTCTGGTCAACTATGTATAGGAGTCAGGTGGCCTGAGGAGGTGACTCTGAGAACCCATAACAGCTTCGAAAACCTGAGCAGAACTTGGTTCAGAGGCGGGGAGGGAGGGTGTGTTATACAGATGTCTTCCTTCCTCTCCACCAGTGTGGCTGGCCTGGGCCAGTTTATTTCTGCAGATGTGGGCCGGGTGGCTGTGTGTATTGAGTCTCTTCTTCATCCACCCCGCTTTGACCCTTCCTCATATGGCAGGATGGGCAGATGGCCCGGGAGCGGCGTGGCCAACAAGTGGAAGGGGGCTGCTGTGCACTGGTTGTGGTCTACTTGCTAGGCAAGGTGTACGTGGCCAACGCAGGTGACAGCAGGTATGAGGTGGGAGCTTTTAAAAAGGCTGTGGGTGGGGCGGGGGGGGGGGCGGTCAACTTTCTGGGATGGAGGAATAGAAGAGAATGAAGTGGTGGGTGTTAAAAATCAGACTAGACTGGGTCAGGAGGGATCACAGACAAGGAATGGCTTGAAGTAACTATGAGGGGAAAAAAATGAGGTCTGGGTGAGGGGCTGTGAGGGCAGGCCTTGTCTTTTTGGAATTCTTCATGTGAGGGTGCTGAGGAGAGCCAAGTCCAAATCTTTTCTTTCTCTGGGCAGAGCCATCATTGTCCGGAATGGTGAAGTCATTCCAATGTCCCGGGAGTTCACCCCGGAGACTGAGCGCCAGCGTCTTCAGCTGCTTGTAAGTAAGAACCAAACCCTCTGCTCTCATTCCTTGTGGAATCTTGTGCCTCTCTGTACTGCCAGGTCCCAAGGACTCTCCCACCCCCACCATACAGACAGACAGCTCCTTACTGGAGCTTACTGGGAAGGCCCCTTCACAGACTAAGGAGTGCCGGGCTGGGCTGGAGTGGAGGACACAACAGGAAGGAACATGGGCTGCCCCAAAGCTCCCACTGTGGCCTCCACTGAGGAAGGAAGTGCAGTCAGAGGTGGGGAAAGGAAACAGCAAGGCCCCTAAGGAACAGGATGGCTTGGTGCTTTAAAGCAATGGCTTAGGAGCTGGGCTGCCAAGCCTTGGTTTCAGGACTTTGCTAATTGTGTGATCTTTGACAACTCCCTTAGCTTCTCCATGCATCAGGAGTTCCTACCTTAAAGGCTGTTATGAGGGTAAATGAGTTAGTATATGTTAATATGAGAACAGTACATGTTACAGAGTAAACTCCACTTAAAGTAAAAAGTGTTAGTCATTCAGTCATGTCCAACTCTTTGGGACCCCGTGGACTGTAGCCCACCAGGCTCTTCTGTCCATGGGATTCTCCAGGCAAGAATACTGGAGTGGGTTGCCATTTCCTTCTCCAGGGGATCTTCCTGACCCAGGGATTGAACCCAGGTCTCCCACCCGAACTCCACTTAAGGGTCTGCTATAATTAACATCATCTGTACACCAGGATGTCCTGTAAACCTAATGCCCCCTGGCCCTCTGCTCTCTCTGGTCACTCCCAATCCCAGGGCTTCCTGAAACCAGAGCTGCTGGGTGGTGAATTCACCCACCTCGAGTTCCCCCGCAGAGTTCAGCCTAAGGAGCTGGGGCAGAGGATGCTGTACCGGGACCAGAACATGACTGGCTGGTAACACTTCCCTCAGAGCTGGGGCCCATTTCCATGGCAACACAACCAGTCCATGGCCAGCAGCAAGGTGGACGCTGGAGGCCGGGCTAGGCTGGGAGTTGGGGGGTGTGTGCCCCTTCTTAAGGGGTTTGTATAAGGGGTGTGGCTCCTAGGGGAGAGGGGCTTTGATGCCTGGGTGATGCCTCCTCTACTCCCCCTCCCCAGGGCCTACAAAAAGATCGAGCTGGAGGATCTCAGGTTTCCTCTGGTCTGTGGGGAGGGCAAAAAGGTAAACTCCATGGTAGAGGCGGGAGAGGGCAGGAGGACCCACCACAACTTGTCTAGGGAGGTGGAGGTTCTACCTGAGGGTCGGGGTGGAGAGGGTCCATGGTCCCAGAGACTCGGGAGAGGGCTAGAGCAGCACCCCCTCCTCATTTTCTTTAGGCTCGAGTGATGGCCACCATTGGGGTGACCCGGGGCTTGGGAGACCACAACCTCAGGGTCTGCAGTTCCACCCTGCCCATCAAGCCCTTCCTCTCCTGTTTCCCTGAGGTGAGCTGCACGGGCACCTCCTTAGCCATGCCCTCCCTCCTCTGGGGGTCTTGGGCTAGCTTTTACCCGAGGTTGCTTTATCACCAGGCTCCCTCTGTACCCTCTTGCCCCACCAGGTGCGAGTGTATGACCTGACGCAGTACGAGCACTGTCCAGATGACGTGCTAGTCCTGGGAACAGATGGGCTGTGGGACGTCACCAGTGACTGTGAGGTAGCTGCCACTGTGGACAGGGTGCTGTCAGCCTATGAGCCCAATGACCCCAGCAGGTAGGGGTTGTATGGTGGCAAGGGGATGACGATGGGGAAGGAAGGGACAAGGGAAGCGATGCTGGGAGACCCACGTGAGGGCCTGTGTACCCACCTTCCCATAGACGTGTTGGTACATGAATGTGCACATGTGCTCCTGGCAGGTACACAGCTCTGGCCCAAGCTCTGGTCCTGGGGGCCCGGGGCACACCCCGGGACCGTGGTTGGCGTCTCCCCAACAACAAGCTGGGTTCCGGGGATGATATCTCAGTCTTCGTCATCCCCCTGGGAGGGCCAGGCAGTTACTCCTGAGAGGCTCAAGCCCTGAACCTCCCACCACCATCCCAGCCTCTCCATGCTTATGCCTCTCCCAACCCAAATTCTGAAGTTGTCTCCCCCACCTTCTTTAGTGGCAACTTAACTGAAGAAGGGGTGCCAGTTAGATCTACAGTTATAGCTCTTGGCAAATAAACCAGATGAATAAAGATGTGTGTCTTTATTTACTTTGACTTAAAACTGAAGTTTTAAGTCTTTGGGGTGGTGGAAAGAATGCCAGAAGAGCCCTAAAAATGTAATGTTCCTAGGCTCTTTGCTCTGCTCTTCCTACTCCACACACTCTCATCCTGTTCTGTGACTTCATCCTAGAGCTGGTGTCTTCCAAGGCACCCTTTCCAGTCCAGACTTTTCCTGAACCTTAGACCTACATATCCCAGTGGTCTTCCAAACATCCCCTTGATATCCCACAAGCACTTCAACTCAACATTCCTCCAAATGAATCCATCATTTCTCCCACAAATACATCCTTCTCCTGGCTCTATCTCAGGGGGCACCAGCTCAGCTACTCAAATTAGAATTCTTGGAGCTGATCACCTTTGGTTTCTCTTTCTCCCTCATCAAGCTAACCAATCATAAAGTATTGATGATTAAATATTTAAAAACATATTTCTATTAGGTGGCCCAGTGGTAAAGAATCCACCTGCCAATACAGGAGACACAAGAGATGTGGGTTCCATCCCTGGGTCTGATCCCTGGGTCAAGAAAAGCCCCTGGAGAAGGAAGGAAATGGCAACCCACTCCAGTATTCTTGCCTGGGAAATCCCATGGACAGAGGAGCCTGACGGGCTACACTCCATGGGGCTGCAAAGAGTCAGACACGACTGAATGACTGAGCACACACACAAAGTCACTACTGTAGTCCTTTAGTATACAAGCCTCCTAACTTACCTGCTGATTTCATTCCCAAGCCACTTCCCTGTTTACCCAGTAAAGATTACACACAGCAGCCAAGGAGCCATTTCTACCACGTGAATCTAAGTTGGTGATTCCTCTGAGAGAGCACTTCAGTGGCTCCTTACTGCACCTAGACCAAAATGGACACTCAGCTAACCCTAACCCTCAGCTCTTGATGGGGCCACTGCTTCCTTCTCCAGTCCTGTCTTTCTCCACCACCACCCTCTTGGGATTTCCACAACTCTGTGGGTCTAGCGTAGCTCCAACACATTTAAAATCAATGCATCACTGCAACTTGAACACTTCTGTTCTTCCACAGCCCATGCATGCCTGCACTACAGTGCTCGCCTCTTGTACTGTAACTGTCTATATGAGGACTTGGTACAGAGTAGCAGTGAAGTAGCAGGGGGCTGAAAGTCCTGCTGTTTGGTCCTGGTGCCAAAAATCCAACTAAGAAGTGTGCAATCTCTCTGAGCCTCAACTTGCTTTTTGGAAAAATGGGCATTACAGTACTACCTCACAAGGTGGTTATAGGACTAAAGTAGTTCATGTATGCATAGCCCGGTCTGTGTAATAAGGGTTCAATAACTATTACTTATCTTTAATTTGTCTGTATTCTGGATTTAGATCACAAGTTCTTTGAAGATAGAAACTGATCTGAACTGAGTACATAGCTAGGTCTATTGAGCCACTTAAGAGGATTGGGACCAAACTGCTGTGGACCTCAGTTTCCTCATTTAGCAGATGTGTGGGTTGCTTGTCAGATCTTTAAAGTCTGTATGACTTGTAACATTCATTCATTCAGCAAATATTTGTTGAAAACCTATTACGTGCCACACATTGTGCCAGAAAGTGAGAAGGGACAGAGTGAAGGATCACAGTGGGCAGCAGGGAGAGAGACCAGCTTTGGAGCCAGACAGGCCTGACTCTCTGAGATTTTGCTCTGCCATGTACATATGGCAAAATTTGGACAAGTCACTGACTTCTTGAGCCTCAGTTTCCTTACAGGTAAAAGGGGATGTGTATACTTAACCCAAAAATCTGTGATGACTATTAGAAGCTATGTAGTGTGCCCTGCACAAGCTAATAAAATGTAAGTAGACTCCTCATCCTCCATTCACTTCCTCATGTACCTTTCAGGGAAAAAGATACACGTTTTGGTAAATACTCAACACACAAGTCAAAGCAAGCTAGGTGTCCCTGTGCTACGTGTGAACTGTGCTCTGTCCTGTCTGGCTCTTTGTAACCCCATGGACTGTAGCCCACCAGACTCCTCTGTCCATGGGATTTCCCCAAGCAAGAATACTACAGTGGGTTACCATTTCCTCCTTCAGGGGATCTTCCTGACCTAGGGATTGAACCGGCCTCTCCTGCCTGTGTCTCCTGCATTGGCAGGCGAATTCTTTATCACTTGAGCCACCTGCGAGGCCTCTAGAGCACCTGGGAGGTGTCCCTAGAAGCACAGAAATAAGACAGTGCAGGTGGGAACTGAATTCTTAGCTGGGGAATCCAGAAAGATTTCCAAGAATGCCCTTTGAAGGATGGGTAGGAGTTGGAAATTCCGGGTAGGGAGATGGAAGGTAATTGCAAGGTGGAACCAAGTGCCCCTGAATCTCAAAGGTTCTGAAAGGTCTCCGAGGCTGGGGGATGATGCTGGGCTGTACTTACTGCGCAAAGATTCTAAGAGGGTGGGGATTTCCCGCAGCCCCTTCCTCCGGCGTCCCCGAAGCCGCTTTTCCCAGTCCCGCCTCCCACGGGACACCACCCAGGTGGTGTAGGCGCGGGTGGCCGCTCAGCCACGGGAGGGCAGCAGCGGCCCTTTCCTGACCCCACCCCGGGCGCCTCTCAACTTTCCCGACGCCGGTCCGCCCGTAAGAGCTGGAAGGTGGCGCTGAGGCAGAGTCCTCCCGGGTCCAGTTCGCCGCGCCTAGCCCCGCCGCCCGCTCCTCCGCAGTCCAGGCATCTCCCGGACCCCGCGGGCCAGCGCCGGGCTACCGCCTGGGGCCGCGGGCGGGGGCCGGGGGCGGGCGGAGCCGAGAGCCGCCCGGCCCGCCCCTCCCGGCCAGTCGCCCCTCCCCGCCGCGGCGCTGGAGGAGGGCGGGGCGGCGGGGCCCCGCGGGTCACTCTGCCTCCCGCACCCGCAGCGCAGCTGGAAGCGGCGGAGCGGAAGGTACCCGGGTTGGGGCTGTGGGCGGCGGAGTCCTGGGCATTGGTCCCCGGCAGAGCACTTTCCCTCTTCTCCAACTTGGCTGGAGCTCGGGGCGCCGGCCGGGGAGGGGCTTTGGCCCGAGCGCGGGCCCCTTCCCTCCCCTCGTACGCGGCGTCTGGGCGGCGCGGGGATCCGGACGGCTGGGCCTCTCCCTGCCCTCCTGGGCTACTGTGGGGGGCGCCGGGAATTGTCCCGCAGGGCCTCTCGCCTCTAGGTGTCCGAGTCGAAGTCCGTTCCCTTCTCTCGGCTTCCCAGAACCTGCTTGGCAGGGCGAGGAGGAGAGGGGGCAACTTGGGTCTCCGCGAGGGAGCTCCCGCGCAGATGCTCAGCTCCCAAGTCTGGCGGCCCGCGGTGGACCTTGGCTGGGGTGTGAGTTGGGGCCCGAGTCCGGCTTGAGGTGGGAATTCCCCCCCGCCGGGCCTGTGAAGTGGCAGGAATAAGGGTGGGGTGTGACCGCGGGGGCTGCCACTGCTCCGGGGTCTGGACCTCGCCCAGGATGGTTTCTGGAGCCGGCCTGGAGTGGAGGTACGGGAAATTGGGAAGGATCCAAGCCGTTTGTGTGTGTGCGTGTGTGCTGGAAAGCTTGAGATGATTGAGGAGCTGTTTCATCCCAGGGAAGGCCCCAGGAGTTCGACTCATACCACGTCCTGTGGGGTTTGGTTGCCCCTCTTGAAGTCAGTGGGGCAGTTCCTCAGGGGTTGCCTCTCACAGGGAGCTGTTGTCCTTGCTGTCTTGGCCTTGGGCCTGGTGTCTTGGCCTGGCCTGGGTCTAGGACCCCTCTGAGCTTGAAGGGAAAGTGTTAAATGAGCTAGGGGAGGGTGTGCTCCAGATCATTCCAGCATGCCCCTGCCCTGGAGTTCTGGCCTCTGACCTGCACCATCTGGTGCTACCTAAACTGCCCTGCTGGAGTGGGAGAGGGCAGTGGCAAACTCAGAGCTAGGCAACTGGTATTCACCCTGGTGGTGAATGCCCTCCATCTGTCCATCAACGCTGCCTGTGCCAGGTTGGGGCTACTGCAGCCTGTCTTCCCTCAGTTGGACCAATGGACTTGTGGGAATGTGAGAGGGAGTTGGTCACTTGGGTAGAATTTTCAGGAGACCCCCTTTTCTGAAGGATGGTTTCCATTTGTGGAGGAAATCAGCTGGCAGGGTGAATGCCTTCTTGCTTGCCTTTTGGGATATCAGAAAGCCCCTGTTGTGGTGTTAGAGAGTGGCTGTGCGCTCAGCTCCTATAAATTCCATCTGATTCACATCCGCTTCCCCTCATCCCAGTGTTGTGCCTGTGTGTGTAGAGGGGAGGGAGGCCACCCGGGATCCCACTGTTGAAGAGAACTTGCCTTGGGCTGTAATATTCGCTTCCAAAAAGGCAGACCAGGGCTGGGCTGTGAGGTGGTGGTGGTGGTGTGTGGGGAGTGAGGGAGCTCAGCCTAGTTTGACAGGATGTGGGACTGAGAGAAAAAGCCAGGTTTGGGGCCGAGATCAGATTACCGTCCCCTTCTTTCTTAACCACTCCCTGTGTGGCTGGCGCTGGAATTGGCCTTCATTTGTCTCCCTTTTGGAGTTCCTCCCAGCGCCGGCTCCAGCTCCCGCTCCTCCCCACAGCCTCAACTTCATCTCAGGCCCGAAGCCCGCCCTCTCTTCCTCCCAGGCTGGGGGCCTGGGAACTCCAGCCGGCTGGAGGTCAGCTCCTCTCCCCAGGGAAGGAGGAAGTGAGGCTCAGCTTCAGGGGCAAAAAGAAGCTGGCAAGGTGTGATGAACTGTGCAGCTGCCCTTCGGTGTGTGTTGGGGGCAGGGGACACATGGAAACCCCGGGAAGCTGACTCCTGGCCCTGAGTCACAGGGAGGGGTGGGCAGGGCCTCAGGGTGAGCTGGACAGAGAGGAGGAAGGGGCCGTCCCAGGGAGTGGGTGGAGGTGATTCCCTAGTGGATTATTCTCGGTCGCTCTGCTGCCGTAGATGTGTGGCTCCCTACAGTGTGGTCATTGTCCCCTGCCTGGGGCTGAGTGACCCAGTGTTGCTGCCAGGCTCAGGAGGAAGGGGGAGGCAGGCAGCCTGCCCAAGTGTGGGCTGTGGGCACTGCCTGGACTGAGCCTCCTTTGTGTACGCGGGGCCCTGGGGACTGGGATGGGGTGGGCCAGGGAAGCTGGCTGGCCGCTGCTGCTGCCCTCCGTCTGGGTTCCCCTTGCTCTGCTCTCCTTCCCACCTCTGGGGTGATAATGTAGAAAAGCAACAGACTCTAGTCACACAGCCCTACTCTGAGGGCCTTCTCTGCCATGACTCCGAATTCCTCTTAGCTTCCATGAGTCTCACTTTCCTAGTTTGTCAAAACAGGGAAGCTCACTACCTTCTAGGCTTCTGGGGACAGAGGGAGTGATTTTTGTCAAAATGTCCAACGTAGAACCTAGCACCTGCTGTTTGGTCGCAAGGATGTATTGGACTGTTTTGTGACCCCATGGACTATAGCCCGCCAGGCTCCTCTGTCTACTCCTACCTCTGGAGTAGGTAGCCACTTCCTTCTGCAGGGGATCTTCCTGACCCAGGGATCAAACCCGAGTCTCCTGCATTGCAGGCAGATTCTTTACCACTGAACCACCTGGGAAGCCCTACCTGGCGTCTAGGTTATGATAAATAGTCTTTCCTTACCCACCCGTATCAGTCGAACTCTTTGTTTTGCAGTGGGCAGGCATGATTTGTGCTGAGTGAGGGACAATGTGTTCCAGATTGGACCTTTGTAATTATTAATCTTTTGAAAGTATTGAAATCCTGGTAACAAATAAGTCCGACTTTAAACTCTGATATGTAGAATGGATAAAAACTGGCTTTTCTGGAGATACCCCTGGTTCCTGAGCACCCACCCTTCAAGGTGTTCAGGGGCCCACAGTTGGTGAGTGGATTAGATTAGAACTCATGCTTTCCTGGCTCCGAAGTGGGTGGTTCTTCTTGTGTATTCTACTTGTGCATTCTAACCTATGGGGGAGACCTGTCCCTGACCTTGAGATTAGGAATTTCAAGCTCAGTTGCCTGAACAATTGGTTCTTGGCAAGAACATGCCTGAGCAAGCTCCTTTCCTCCCTCTCTCCCCTCCTTTTGTCGGATGCCTCGGTTTCCAGAGAGGTCTTGGGGGCCCCAGAGAAGTGTTTTTGGATTCACTGGCTTTTCCCAACATCCCTGCTGCCTCTTCCCTGCCAGCCCTGACCATGGCTGCCATCCGAAAGAAGCTGGTGATCGTGGGGGATGGGGCCTGTGGGAAGACCTGCCTTCTCATCGTCTTCAGCAAGGACCAGTTCCCAGAGGTCTACGTCCCTACTGTCTTTGAGAACTACATCGCAGACATAGAGGTGGATGGCAAGCAGGTAAAGGCTAACAGCCCCCTTCCCGTCTCACCTTGGAACCCCACCAGCCGCCATCACTTAGGGACCTAGAATGTCTGTCCTTACCACCTACCCATGTCCTGGTTTTACTCTCCCTGCTGGAACCAGTGAAAGTTAGGAAGTAAAGTTGCAGTTTTAGAAAATCCGGATAGCCTCCTGGTTTTTTTAACACACTGGCTCGGTAATCGGGCCAATTCCTTTGCCTCTGGGCTTAAGTTCCCCCAAATGTAAAATGGGGAAATGGTAAGGTCTTCTTCAGAGTGTTTTTATGAAGATTAATTAAAATAGTGGTGCTCACAATGGCAACTCAAACTGCACAAAGATCAGTTTGTCTCAGGATTTAAAAGACTCACCTTATTTGTGTTGTGTGACAAGGATGAGCCCTGTCCCTGGCACACAGTAGGTGCTCAATAGGCAGACGCTCAGTGAACCTAAGGGATGGTGATTTCGGAGAGGGCCTCTGGGTGGCGAGGCTGTGTGTGACTGGGGCCCTCAGGCTGGCTAAGCACTGGTTCTGTGTGTCAGGTGGAGCTGGCTCTGTGGGACACAGCAGGGCAGGAAGACTATGATCGCCTGCGGCCTCTCTCCTACCCGGACACTGACGTCATCCTCATGTGCTTCTCCATCGACAGCCCCGACAGTCTGGGTGAGGGTGTTGGAAGGAGGGGACTGAGAACCTCTTGGAACCAACCAGAGGGAGCTCTTGCCTAGGCTCCTCTCAGTCATCTTCAGAGGCTGTGGGGGTGGGTACTGGGGAGACCCTTTAGCCTCTGTGGTAACTCCGGCCCTCGGAGGACTTGGGAACATGTGTACTGTGATGGGGAGGGGTTTTGAGCTGTGAAAGGGACTCTCATGCTGAAGAGCCTCTAAGACTCGGCCATGGGGAAGATAGGACTCAGGGGGAGCCTTCTAGCCTAAGTGGAGGCACAAACTTAGGTTTATCTATCGTCCACTGTTGGGACATGTCTATGCAGAAAACATTCCTGAGAAGTGGACCCCAGAAGTGAAGCACTTCTGCCCCAATGTGCCTATCATCCTGGTGGGGAATAAGAAGGACCTGAGGCAAGATGAGCATACTCGGAGAGAGCTGGCCAAGATGAAGCAGGTGGGTGCCACCGCCAGGCTGGGGCCCCTTGCAGAGGAAGGCACCCCCTGGGGGCGTGCAGGCTGGTAAAGGAGCCTCCCTCCTACTGACTGTGTTAGAGGTGATGGTGGGGTCCACTTCCTACCCCCTTGCATCTGCACCTTGGTGAGAGAACCAGTGATATTTGATGAAAGTGATGTGGGCAAAGTGACTTGTCTAAGGTCACTTGGCGTTTTGTCTGTTGTCCAGTTTAGCATCGGGGCTATTAAGATGAGTAAGAAAACTGGCACCCTCAGGGAACTGGGTTCCTACAGTAGATGCTTTGCTTGGGGTCACCTGGGTTCACATCAGGTGTGAACTGATGGGGGCATGGGACGGGGAGGGTGTTGGAAGCGGTTGGGGAAGGCCAGGCCCAGACAGGGAGCTGGCTAATTTGTGCACCTAGAAGTGGCTTTCCAGCCATAGGATGAGTTAATTAGGATGAGCTGCCAGGATAGGAATATGGACAATAGAATGAAAAGAATACTTTGAGGATAATTATGGCAAGATTTTAAACTGGGGACAGATATGGTCAGGTCAGCATGTTAGAAAAATGATTCTGGCAGCCGTAGAGGATGGATTGGAAGAAGGTGAGAATGGAGGCAGGGAGGTGAGTCAGGAGACCGTAGATCTGCATTCAGTCAAGAGAAGGGAGTACCGTAGGATATAGGGCTGGCTGGTAGAAATTTGAAGGTAAACATGAGTCTTGGGTTTCTTGCTTAGAAGTTGCCCATGGTGGCTGAGGCTTGGGTGCTTCGAGGGAAGGGGGCTGGAGTAATTATTTTAGTTGTAAATACAGATGAGGTGCACCTAACCAGCAGCTTTCTTTGACCACTGTCTGTCTACCTTCCCAGGAACCTGTTCGATCTGAGGAAGGCCGGGACATGGCGAACCGGATCAGTGCCTTTGGCTACCTTGAGTGCTCAGCCAAAACCAAGGAGGGGGTGCGGGAGGTATTTGAGATGGCCACTAGGGCTGGCCTTCAGGTCCGCAAGAATAAGCGCCGGAGGGGCTGCCCCATTCTCTGAGATCCCCAAGACCTCCCCTCCTTCCTTCAGGGGGTTGCAGAAACTCCCTCTGTCCTCTGTGACCCCAGTGTATCAGGGATCCTTGAAGGCTCCCTTTCCCAATTCCCTCCTGCCCAGGACTGCATTGAGTTTCCCCAGCCCTGACAGTGGTGGCCGTAGGCACACCCCCTCCCACAAGCACCCTGGGAAGAGGGGTACATCCTGCCCCTCAGAGCACAGCCCCTCCTCCTGTTGCCTCCATCCTGGGGTGGGGCTCTTGGTCCCTTTGGCCTTCCCCAGAGGATCATCACACCAGCACTTTATACACTTCCTACTCACAACAGATCTGGGGTAGGGGACTTGGCAGGTGTAACCGAGTCCCAGGCCCCTGGTGTTTCTGCTTTGGGCAGGAGCCTTGTCTCTGGCTATTCTCAGTGTGGGGCATGAATAAAGGCCACAGGCTCCAAAATGTGTGTCTGTCTTCCTGTCTTTCTCTTCAGGTCCCTGTCTTAGCTGTGAGCCTGGAGTCCCATCTCTCTTGAGGTGCTCACCAGGGGCCAGTCCCAGGTTTGCAAAAGCAGGACTCCCGGCCGGCAGGGTGGAGTCTTGGAGAAAAGGATGAGGTCATTCCTGGCTCTGGGCCTTGGAGGCGGGTGAGGGGAGTGGTCTGGAGAACAGGCTAAACTTAGAAGCCTGTGGGTGGCTTCTGTCGTCTCCCACTGGCTTTCCTCCCCTGGAAGGGGGGTGGATGGATGGGGGTGGGTTTGGCCTTGGGCAGGGTGTGACAGTTCCACCTTCCCCTCTGGGGTCATCTTGGGAGTTTAGAAAGCTGGGGCCTGGCTGAGGAGACAAGAGACTTTGGCAAAGAATAACATTTTTTTTTTCAGTGTTACTCCCTCCCCCTTCCCCCAATTGTTAGCAGCCTGTCGTGAGCAGCAGGGGATGGGGTCAGGTGGGCGGTCCTCAGAGCTCATTTCTCCACTCCGGCTCCACTTGCAGGGACAGGCCCCCTTCACCCTCCCGCTCCTGGGGGAGGTAGTCGTGATTTTTGGGTCCTAGAAAGAGAGGGGGTGAGCTTTGTTTTAGTCACTTACCTCATCCCTCAGCACTGCCCCTCTTCTGGCCCACCCTGGCCCAGCCATACCTGAGGTAGAGGGGCTGAGTTTGCTCAGACCTTGGAGTAAGTTCTGCCCCTGCTGCAGGTCCAGTTTGGCAGGGAAGGGGCACCCAGTATACCCCCCGTTTTCTTTACAGAACTCCAGGAATCTGTGGGGTACAGAAGCATTCACACACAGCTGCACAGGGCTGGCCGAGTGCCTGCAGAGGCTGGAGGCCCAGCCTGGGTCCTGCACACTGGCCTATGCCTGGGGGCAAGTTGCTTAACCTTGGCAAATGGAGATGTTAAGATAAAACAGATGGGAAGATTACCTGAGCCCCAAGGGTGCTTCATAAAACTACAGCTCTCCTAGGCTAGGGGGTGGTGTTACTGACTCAGTGGACATGAGTTTGAGCAGACTCTGGGAAATAGTGAAGGACAGGGAAGCCTGGTGTGCTGCAGTCCAGGGGGTCTCAAAGAATCGGACACAACTTAGTGACTGAACAAGGCTTGTAGCCATCAAGAGGGACGGAGGGTGGGATGCTCACACTTTCCAGTCGGGGTCGTGGCCCAGCAGGAGCGGGTTGCCCACCACGATGAGCAAAGCCTTGGCCCGAGTCACTGCCACATTGAACCTCTGGAGAGAAGAGGTGGTGGGGGTCACAGCAGGGAAGGGTCCCCTGGGAGGAGTACCCACCAGCCCACCAGCCCTCCAACCTTGGGGTTCTTGAGGAAACCCAGGTTAAAGTCCAGATCCAGCTGCACAAAGCTCTGGCTGCTCCGAACGGTGGAGATGAGGATGACGCTGCGTTCCTGGCCTTGAAACTCTTCCACAGAGCCCACCTAGAGGGGAGGGAGGCAGGGCGGGAGGGGGGGGGCACTCAGCAGGGGACCCAGGAACCAGCCCCGCCTGCCAGAGCCTGAGGACAGTTGTCACAGTGGAGGGAGCCAGGAAAGAGGACAGGACTATGCTGTGCTAGCTGAAACCTGAAAAGTGAATCCAGTTAAAGTGGTGGGAACTGGAAAGGCTTCTAAGCAAAGAAAACAGGATTCCAAAGAACACTAACTCAGCAGAGTTTTTCAGACTTTCACTCAGCACTTGTTTAAGTAACTCTAGGCCCTAACCCAGACCGCCTGAATCAGAATTTCCACCGGAGAGGCCTCTAATTCCTAAAGTACCCATTTTCAACCCTGGCTGCGCAGATCGCAGATCACCTGAGGAGCCATAAAGAACAGCTGCCCTGGCTCTGCCCCCAGATAGCTGTGTTAATTGGTTGGGTGGAACCCTGGCCCTGGCAGCACTAAAAGCTCTCCAGGTGATTCTTATCTGAGAAAGAGTAGAGCTAGCTGTCAACTGACTCAGGGGGGGAGAGGTGAGTGGAGACATCATCACATGACAGGTCGGGCTGGCTAGGGAGACTGGACTTTATCCTTAGGGTAGAGACTTTAAATCAGCCTGATCCTAAGAATCCTTCGGGGTAACTGCTAAACACACAGGCTTCCTGGCCCCAGCCCAGACCTACAACTTGGGATCTCCAGCAGTGAGAAGCCAGGGGAAAGCCCAAGTCTGCCTCAGGCAGCGAGGGTGGGGCAGGGACTGGGGCTGTCCCAGGAGCAGTAGGGCAGGGACCCAAGGAGGTGTCTGGAAGTGGGGGAGCAAGGGAAACAGAAGTCAGGGGGGGAGTGTGAAACAGTGGTGAGGGTCACCTTCAAGTCCTTGATGTCGTCTAGTCCCCGAAGCTGCTTGTCAAGTTTGGTGATGCAATAACGGATTTTTTCCACCTGGAAGATGGGGACAGGTGCCTTTCTCTCCTGCCATTACCCCAGCACAAGAGGGAGCCAGGCAGGAGGCCAGGGAGCTGGGGGGCAAAGAGGAGGTACAACTGACCTCTGAGCTCTTCTGAGATATGGGGCCAGCAGAGAGGCCTGAGCTGGAGCCTCTGCCTAGCGGTCTGGCTAGGTATGGGAATGTTCCCTTGATGGGAACTGAGGGCCTGACCTGCTTCCGGTATGGGGAGATGACGCCCACATTTCGGGGGCTCAGACGGGCTTTGCCCTTCTTGGAGGAGGGGGCCAGGAGCTGCTTCAGGTAGGAAGTCACTGTGGCAGCCTCTTCTGGGTTGAAGAAGGACGGGCTGTTGCCCTCACGCTCATCCTTGCCCATTACACCGTGAAAGATGATTGGAAAATCCTGGACACAGGGTTAGGGGAAACCTTCAGTTGGACCTCCCTGACTCCCTTCCCTTCCACCCCCACACCCTTCCAGGGAATGGGGGATCCCAGGTAACTAAGGGCAGGGCTTGTGGCTTCCACTCAGAGACTCCTGCTACCCAGACCCTCGGTAAGAGGGAGGCTGGGGTACAGGTGTGGGGAGCCTGAGCCCCAGCCCCGCTCAGCCTCACCTGTCGAGGCAGACCCTCCCAGCGGCAGAAGCGCTCTCGGTCAACGACATCCGCACAGGCCTGCAGCTCCCCATCGTAATACAGCCGGTTAGGAACGTCCAGGATGGTGGGGTGAGACCTAGGAGGAGGAGGAGGAGGAGGAGGAAGGAAGAGCAAGACCAGACAGGGGCAGGCGCCCCTCCACCCACTCACACACTATCCTGTCCTGCCCACTGCATAGCAGACTCATTCAGTTACAGCTTTTGCAGCTGGGCACTAAGAGACCTGGGTTCGATCCCTGGGTCGGGAAGATACCCTGGAGCATGAAATGGCAACCCTCTCCAGTATTCTTGCCTGGGAAATCCCACAGAGAGAGGAGCCTGGTGGGCTGCAGCTCATGGGGTCGCAAAGAGTCGGACATGACTGAGCAACTAACACATACACAGTTAACCACAGAAAGCAGAACCAAATGTGGCTCCAGAAAGCATCCAATCCACAGATTTCAAATTTAAAAGAAAACACCAAGAAATTAGGGACCCACTCTCAAGTCTCAATCTTGCCAAGGAAGGATAATACAAAAACACGTATCACTGACTATCACCATTACTGGATGAGATAATGTGTTTAAATCCAAAAATATGGAGAAGGAAATGGCAACCCACTCCAGTATTCTTGCTTGGAAAAGTCCATGGACAGAGGAGCCTGGCGGGCTGCAGTCCATGGGGTTACATGACTGAGCATGCGTGCATGAAGGTGGAGGGAGATGGGTTGGTAGCATTAAACTGGTAGAACTAAAAAAAAAAAAAAATCCAAAAATACAAGCAGTACTAACACAACAGCTAACATTTATTTGCATTCTTAGTGGACTCATCTAAGGAACTAGTTCCCACCTAGGAACTCAACTGAGTATTTCAGATGCAAGAATTCTCTGACTAAAGGAAGTATACAGCTCTTTAACTTGAATAATCATTAACTGTCTATAATATTCTCATTTCTCCTTGGATTGCCTAGAAACTTCACCTGGGACCTGCCTCAGACATATTCCAGTGTCTGGGAACCACTGACCATCCCCTGATATACAAATAGGCAAACTGCTCTAGAGTGAGGGCACTTGCTAAGTCACACTATCTACAAACAGCAGCGATGGGACTGCAGAGACCTTCCAGTTTACAGTCTTTTTGCTCTGTATAGTCTCTGAGCAACAGGACTGTGGGATGGAGGCTACAGCTGGGCTGGCGGAGGGTGCGGGGTACCTGTAGTTGCGCAGTAGCTTGGTTATGAACTGGGGGTTATAGCCATCCGGGCCCTTCTTGTATAGGCCATTGAAGGTGAGCAGCCGCTCCAGCAGTGAGTACCCCAGCCCGTGCTTCTGGGCCAGTGGGCAGCGCAGCACAGGCCCCAGCTGCCGAGGGTCCCCTGCCAGCACCAGCTGCCCTCCTGGGTTGTCTGTTTCTTTGACTTCCATCAACCCTGGAAAGTGGGGAGTGATGGGGAGAAAGGCATATGGTGGGGCCTCTCTGACGCCATATGGGGCATACTTGGAGCCCCCTCAAACCCCTCACCTGCTATGGCCACCAGGCTCTCTGGCTCCATGGCATGGCCAGCCTCGTCGATGAAGATGTGTGTGAAGTGATCGATGGGAAACTGGGCCGAGACCAACCTGGGAGGTGTCAGGCCAGGCAGGGGTCACACCCAGACTGTCAAACCTGAATGCTCACCTAGGCCAGCCCTCCCCCAACTCCCCAGCCTGCTACCTCTTTACTAACACAATATTAAGAGATGCACACACACACACTTCCCACCTGCTGGCAGTGATGAGCGTGGTAATCAAGACGCGATATTCCTGCAGCTTCTTCTTGGAAGGAAATACAAAATCGCCGTTCTTTGCATCCCAGTTACAACAGGGCTGAGGGTTGGGCAGGGAAAGGAGTCAGCTTGGCTTCACCGCCAATTTCACCCTCACTCTGGCTCCGGGGCCCCCAGGCAACTTTATTTATTTTCTCTCACTTTACACACAACTGAAACTAAAGCCCAGAGAGGGCACCTGACCCACCCAAGGTCACACAGTGAGTATCTCAGAATGAGGGTCTCCTAGTTTCCTGACCCAGAGCAGCACCCACTGTCCCTTGGCCGCTTGCCTTCCCTAGGTACCTTGATGTCCTCAGGGACCAGGTGGATATCCCTGCTGGGGGCCAGGAGGCGGTAGATGGAGCTGGGTAGGTGGACCCGGAGGCGCTGACAGAGGAGGTCAGCCCCTGAGTTGGACGGAGCGCAGGCCAGGATGTGGGCTTTGGGCAAGTGCTTCACCACCTGGGGTGGGGATAAGCACAGTGTGGGAAGCGGCTTCTGGTCTCCGGGTGGGGGCTGGTGCACAGAAGTGTGGCTGTGACTCAGGCTGGCGCAGTGTGGCATCTCTCTCCCATTGCTAGGGGAGGGAGTGACTAAAAAGGCAAGTTCTGATCCCCAGCCCACTGCAGTCCAAGCAGGACTTTACGCTAGAAAACTGCTGCAGTAAATATAAAAGGCTACCATGACCGATGCTGAAGCTCCAACACTTTGGCCACCTGAGGCGAAGGGCTGATTCATTGGAAAAGACCCTGATGCTGGGAAAGACAGAAGGCAGGAGAAGGGGACGACAGAGGATGAGATGGTTGGATGGCATCACTGACCAATGGACACAAGTTTGAGCAAGCTCCGGGAGACGGTGAAGGACAGGGAAGCTTGGCGTGCTGCAGTCCAGGGGGTCACAGAGTCCTACACGACTGAGCGACTGAACACAGCAATCATGACTGAGACACGAACTGCAGTGTGGAGTCGTGCAATACCCAACGTGCACACAGTGCTCAGAGCCACACTGGCCCTCGGTGCCAGCTCAGGGGAGTGCGTTTGGGGAGCTGGAAGGAAGCAGAACCTGGGGCCAGCTGCTTGGTTCCAGGGGGACTCAGAGTGTAAGCCACAGGCTCAGGCCCCACCTGCTTGATGGCTTCCACTAGGGTGACAGTCTTGCCCGTCCCCGGAGGCCCAAAGATGATGTAGGGGGCAGGGCGGGTGGTGCCCATAACGATGTGCTTCATGGCCTGCAGCTGCTCCGGGTTTGACTCCAGACTCCGGTCATACAGCCTGGCAGAGTGCCACAAACACGATGTTGTTGAGCCCCAGAAGCCTCCCTGGCCACATCCCCTGCACCCATACTTCAGGCGGCCCTGGATCCCCGCCCACAGTCTCACTTGAGCTTCACATCCGAGGGCAGCAGCGGGACTCCACGAGAGGCCACAGGGAAGAGCATGGGCCCAAGTGGCCAGCGCCCTGTCAGCTCCAGGGCACGGTGCTGCACCCGCAGGGGCTGGCGGTTGAAAGTGAAGTTCACCTTGAAAGTCATCCCATCCACAAAGCGGCTCAGGAGGCTTTGGCAAGGGAGAGAGAGGGGGAAGCATTCCAGTAAGGAGGGATGGGCAATAAAAGGCCAGGACTCTCTCCATCTACCCCAACCCCACTTCCTTTCCCAGACCTCCAAGCAATTCTCTAGGAAAGGAAGCTGCTGAGGCACCTCAGGGTCGCCCCCTGCTCTGTCCCTGGGGTCCCACTCACTGTGGTGAGAAACACCCTCCTCCCTTGGCCTTTGGGCCATCTGTAGACGTTCCTACAGCTCAGGGTTCCCTCAACACTTACCTGGTGGAAAAACTCAGCTTGACCCGGTCCAATTCCACCTTGTGCACAAAGCCCTTGTAGGTGACAGCGTCCTCGTGATATGTCTCAGAGGACAAAAGGGCAAATAGGTGGTCACCCCGCAGCACTGAGGGGCGGCTCTCAGCTACCCCAGGAACCTAGGAAGCAAAAGCACCAGCAAGCTTCTAGCCCAAGATGACCAGTGGAGGGCCCACTGAGACCCCCTCCTGAAACACAAGATCTGACAAGCCACATCTACCCTGGGGTTCAGGGAGCTTTGCTTCTTTCCTCTTCCACCAGGCAGGGCAAGAGTCAGGGGAGATGGGGAAGGGACAAGTTTGCCCAAGCTGCTCAGAGATGCTGAGTCCAGGAGTCCTGGCAACCCTCCAGGGCACGATTTCAAGAGCCAGGGGTCAGCTTCCCAGTAAGTCCAGCTGCCCTCTTGGCCAGTTCAGTTTCTACTCTGCCTGTAAAATCTTGTTCAAAATTCAGTTTCTGCAGGAAACATTCCCTGATCGTCCTCACTTGCTGTCTTTTCTCACTTGGTGCCTTTCTCAGAACATGGGTGCAGGAATCCATTCTCATGTGCAATTCTGGACTTATGGATACACATTCAACATCTGAGAGCTGGAGAGGTCTCTAAGAATTATCTTCCAGACTTCCCTGGTGGTCTAGTGGTGAAGAATCCACCTTCCAATGCAGGGGACTTGGGTTCGATCCCCAGTGGGGGGAACGAGGATCTCACATGTTGCAGGGCAACTAAGCCTGCACGCTGCAACAAGAAAAGCCTGCACACTGCAATGAAGATCCAGTGCAGCCAAAAAAACCCCAAACAGATAAACAAAAAAGAACACGAATCATCTAGTTCAGCTCCATGCTTTTCAGGTGAGTGAACTAAGGCCCAGAGATAGCGAAAGACTTGCCCAAGGTTACAGAGCCAAGTGATAGCCAAGTCTGGGCTAAAACCCCCGTCTTCCCTATTACCCTGCTCTGACGCCTCTTTCGGGGGCCTAGATGCCTATTCTGCTACTTGCTGAGCCCTCTGGGACAGGAACAGCGTCATTATCCTTTTGTTCTGCCCACAGTCTGTGGGTTGGCTAACTTCAGTCCATCCTCCCTACTACCAACCCAAGCCCTGACCTCCAAGGTGAGCAGACGGGGGTTCCGGTCTATGGGGTCCCAGGTCATGGGCACTGACTCCAGGTCATAGTGCCGGATGTCGTGCTCCATCTGCAGCTCCTCCAGGTGCAGCAGCAGCCGGAGCTTCACCTCATAGTTCCTCCACTTCAGGGCTGTCTGAAGCTGGGCCCTGGCAGTGATGGGTGGGGAGATGGGAGGGGAGGGATAGGAACAGGATGGGTCAGGCAAACCCCATGTCCCGGAGCACCTCTCCCCCTGCAGCCCTGAGACTATGAAAACGTCAGGAATCAGGGAAGACTAGAAGAGCAGAGAAGCAGATGGGGGTCAGAGGCCTCTAAGAAGAGAGTCCCTGCCCGCCAACCTCAGACCTGCATTGTGGATCCTGGAGCCGGAAACACCCTCTCTCAAAGATCCTCCCATGACTCATACCCTCACCCCATTCAAATGTCATTCTCTGCTCAAATGTCACCTCCTCGAAGAGGCCAGGACTGGCTGTCCTCTGCAGAACAGCACAGCCCACCCCTTACCCTGCTTTAACGTTGGTTAGTTCTTCATAGTCCTCATCACTACATAAGATGAGAAATGCTCACTTTCCCCAGCTACAATGTCAGGGCCTTCATGTGAGTGATTCACCTTGAATGCAGCCTGACACATGGTGTGTTGGCCAGTCAGGGGATGAATGAACTGAGCATGGGAGGCTGAGGACAGAGGCATGGGGTAGAAATAGGAAGTGAACAAAGAAGAAACATATAAAGCAGTGTGAAGGGTGCAGACGGATGGTACTTACTTGATCTCAGCAATCTCCTTCGGGGCAGTGAAAATACTTGTTCCCCGAAGAAGGATGGGGAGCAGCTGTCTGAGGCGGAGGGGTGGGTAGTATGTTCCCAGTGGCAAACTGAACTCCAGGTCATAGTTCTTAGCACTGCAGGAGGGGGGACAAGAAAAGCTATTACAAACACAGAGACCCTTCACCTTCAGAGACTCTGAGAAGGCCCTTCCCTGGGCTAGGCACAAAGCCCTGCTTCGATACTACTGCTGAAAGGGGTCAGTAGCCTTTGCCCTAGAAGAGAGGACTCACTGTCTCACGAGGCTGCTCATGCCAAGGCTGGACCATTTTCATTTTTAGAAAGCATGATACTTGAAAGCATTAAAAGAAAACAAAACAAAACAAAAATATATATATATATACTATATGGAATTCCCTGGCAGTCCAGTGGTTAGGACCCCATACTTCCATGGCAGAGGGGGTCTGTCTTTGATTCCTGGTTGGGGAACTAGGATCTCACAAGCTGTGAGGTTATCTATATATATATATACATATATAAACAATATATGTTCATTAGAGAAAAAAAAATCAGAAACTAGGTAATTAATAAATAAATGGGTAAATAAACAACATGCTTACCATCCAGGGATAACCATTGTTAACTTTTTGATATGTAACCTTCCAGACATTTTTCTTTGTCAATATGTATTATACAAATATATTTTAAATTAATTAGCCAATTAACTAATTAACTTCTTGGCTGCCCTGCATGGTTTGTGGGATCTTAGTTGCCTATGAGGGATAGAATTTGTGCCCCCTGCAGTGAAAGCTTGAAGTTCTAACCACTGGACCCGCAAGGAATTCCCCTATACATATATTTGTAGCAGAAAGAGCACAGTGGTCTCACAGTTTGCTTTTATAGCTCAGTATTTTGTGAACACCTGGACATATTAAAAAGAGATGTCTACACCTATGATTCCATTCACATGACATGTCCAGAAGAGGGAAATCGAAAGAAGTACATGAGTGGTTGGTGAGGGCTAGGAGGCGAGGGGGCCGGGGCACAAAACGGGTGATAACTAAAGGGTATGGGCTCCTTTTGGGGGTGATGAAATGTTCCAAAATGGATTGTGATGATGGTAGGGCCTAACTGTGAATATGCTAAGGAAATCACAGATTGTACACTTTAAAGGAATGAACTGTATAGTATGAAGTTGTTTCCATAAAGCTGTTATGACGGAGAGGGGGAGAGGAAGAGAGAGAAACACGACCACCCCAGCTGTCTGATAATGCATCATACAGTCAAAAATACTTGAAACTTCCACACTGTCCTCATATCCGCTTTTCTTCTTAGAAAAGGTCTCTGAGGTCTGGAGGAGTTAAGAACTCACCATCAGGAAAGGGGCCCATATGGTGATGTGGGGAGGGACCCCCGAGCCTGAACTGGGCTGGACGGAGGACTTACCGGTCGGGTCTCTCTCCTTCCTCTATCCGGCTGGTCACCACAGGGTTGCGAGCGACCTGGGTCCGCTTGAAGGGAGTCGTGGGTTTCAGCTGTGCTGCCAGGGGACTGTGGGCCACGGCGGCTAAGAAGCGGGCGATGTAGAAAGTGCCAGCTCCTTCTGAGCCTGGCTCTCCAGGGCCCAGCAGCTCCCAGAGCACTGTGGCTGGGAAGTAGCCCACAAAGCTGGTCTTGCAGTGAACATGGAGCTCATAGCATTCACCTAGGAGAAGACAGCTAAGTGAGTCGGGTTGGGGAGGGAGCTGCCCAGGAGCATCCCAACCCTGACATCCCCCAGATAGCCCCTACCCAAGGCAAGCCCCACCAGCCTGCAACAGCACATTCCTGAAGCAACAGACCCTCCTAGGGCAGGCCTCCGGCCACCAGAGGCTCTTTGAGAGCCCACTCACCTGGGCCCAGGAGGCAGGGCAGCTCCCGGTCTCCATTGCAGAAGGAAAACTGGGGGGTCCGGCAGAATGGGAAGAGGTGGGTGAGGGTGACAGGCTGGGTTCCTCCATTCCGAAGCCTGAGGGTCAGCACCTCCTTGCGGTTCAGATCCAGGCGGATAAGGAGCTGTCCATCTCGGGCTTCGTGGGGCCCCTGGACTTCCACATTCACCCCATGTTTCCCATGCATATACTCAGCCCTGGGGAGAGCGGGAGTCAAGGGCGGGCAGGGCTGGGGCAGGAGCAGACAGGACTGGGGGTTGCCCTCGGGAAAGTCACAGAATGGGGAGGATGGCCAAGTGCCAGCCATGCTCAGGAAACCCACCCCTCAACTCAGGCCAATTAGCTCCTTCCCTGCCCTCCCCTCAGTCCTTGCAGGAGGGAGCCCCCACCCTACCCCCGCCAAGCCCAGGCAAGCCCCAGTCACACGGTTTCCCACACGCCCAGGCCCCTCTTGCACACCCTGTCACACACAAGCACACCTGTCATGAAAGATAGTGGCTAGCAGTGACCTGTGGTGTTTGCTCATTTCCAACCCTGGCTTCATTCTCCTCTTTTCTGGGAACCACACGTCGGCCCAGCGGTCGAGCCCGAAGAACCTGACTCGGGTCTTGGTGACGTAGGCCAGATTGGCAATCTTCATTCCATACAGCATGGAGGAGAAGCCAGGGGCAGGGGTCCCAAAGCTGCCGGGAGCAGAGGAGACTGGGGAGTGAGGGCCAGGGGGCGGCAAGCTGGGGAGGGCGTCTGAGAGCTACTCTGTGCGGGACAGGATGGGGCTGGGGACAGAGACTCAGGCCGGGACGGCAGGACTTCTTAATGTTTTCAGGGAAGGCAAGGGGACCCTCTCCAAGACTAAATACGATTGTTTTAAATAAGCAGCAGGTGGTGGAGGTTGTACTTCTGAGGAGAAAAGTCCAATGGTGGGCTGTTGAGATGGAGGATTAAGGGAAGAGAGAGTAAGAAATGAACAGCTAGGGCAGGGTGGGGGCAATTTGGGACAGAAAAGATATAAACACTGAAGCAGAAAGAGTTAAGGCAGAGGGGGAAGCCGAAGAAGCTGATTGGTAGGGTGATGGTGGGGAGTGGATCCCAGGTCCAGCCCGCTGGTGAGGAGTGAGAGGGGGCAGAGAGTGCAGGTGTCCAGGGTGTGTGGGCAAGGTGGCTGATCAGACAGCAGTGTCCCCCCGAAGTCAGAGGGTGCAGGTAGAACCCAAGCAGGAAGGGAAAGGATCCTTCTCCAGAGATCAAATAGCTTGTTTGGGCCTAGAGAAGGTGAAGACAGGGAAAACTGGTCAGAAGGACAATAACCCCAAGGTTCAGTGCCTGGATTTCAGTTTAGTCAACTCGACAAACACTTACAGAGACCTGTTATGTGCCAGACACTGTGCTAGAGGCTGGGGGTTCAAAGAGGCCTTGAGGAGCACAGAGGGAACACATTAATTCTAGCCCCTGCCTGGAGCTCAGAGGGGAGGAGCTCAGACTTGGCGGCTTCCCCAGGAAACAGCGTCAGAACTGAGTCCTGAAGGATGAATGGGTGTCATTCAGGCGCAGGATGGAGCACAGAGTGTGAGCCGAAGTGTGGGGGCGTGAGTGGGGGAAGCTGGGGGGACCACCCTCTCTGACACTAGCTGGGTCACCTTGGGTCACTGTACCTCGCAGAGCCTCACTTTGCTCCTCTATAAAATGGGGGTAACAGCAGACCTATCTCCTGGGGTGGTTGTGTGGATCACAGGAGAAACCGACACTGTGGTGTCCACTTAGCCCAGTGCTTGGCACATAAGATCTCAGTAAGGTGCACTATGATTAGTATCACATCCAGTCTGGTTGTACTAGAGTGAAGAGTGCAAGGAGGGATTGGCAGGAGGCAGCAGAGGTGGGCAGGGACCAGGTCTCGCATAGTTTTGCATGCCAAGCCATGAAGCCTGCACCTGACCCTGAAGGCCAGCAGCTCTCCTCCTTTACTGGCACTTAAGGGCCAGAGGACAACCCCACATGTGACACGTCACAGACACATTCACGCTCTGGACAGCTGACCACCCTCCCTCCATGCTTTGAGGGGAATGAAAGCAAATCCTAGTTCCTAGGAACCATGGCCATCTCTGTTGAACTATGAAGGCTCACCAGCACAAAATAAGATCATTCATGGTTATGGACATTTCCCTGGTGCCCTCTGCCTATAACTCTGCCCCTCTTCCTCCCCCCATGCAAGTGAGTGATACCATTCAGAAAACTTTGAATTGGCTCTCATTTGTCTTAAAAAAGATACTAAATCATGTGAAAACACAATAGAAAATGCTCAAGAAATGTTAGCTACTATTATTAGTATCCTATTAGTAGTAATAGTAGTACTAGTAGCAGCAGTAGTAGTTAAGAGTAGTAACTTACTTCCAGCCTGCACCAGAGGCTACACTGTGGTTACACAACCACCCCATGTTGGTGGGTTTTAAGCAGGGGAGTGGCAAGATCATATTTGCATTTCAGATCACCCAGGCATCAGGAATGGAGGATGGATTTGCTGGAGGCAAGACTGTAGGCAGGGAGACCAGTTAGAAGAAGGCCATTGCAACCGTCCAATTCAAAGTTGACAAGGGTCCGAACAAGGCAGTGGTCAGGATGGAAGAGGAGACAGATCTGATATTTAGAATAAAAAATTAGCAGATTTTGGTTTCGGACAGGAGAGCAAATGTAGGCTGGGAAGAGGGAGGAGTCAAGGACAATACCAAAAGCAGTGGCTTGGCTTCAGGGACTATTCCTGAGATAGGAGGGAGACACAGGAGGAGGAGGCTGGAGGGACATATGGATCTGGACATGGTCAATCTGATATCCCCATGGTCCACAGGCAGCTAGCCCCATGAATCAAAAGCTGAGGACTCAGGACAAAGCAAAGCAGACCCTAATAATAAGGAGACGTCAATAGCATTTACAAATATGGAAGTGTTCAGGATCTTCCCAGGGAGTGAGTCTGAGAACCACTGAGGTTAGCACAACCCAGGGAGGAATAGAAAACAGAGCAGGAAGTTCCTGGAGAGGGAAGAGAATCAGGAGGAAGGCTCACAATCAGGTATCAGGCTCAACTGCTGCTGAGGGGCTGAGGCAAAGGGATTGAAATCAACCCTGGTAACTTGGTCAGTGAGTCACTAAGTTCCATGAATCGGCACACACTCAAAGGCCAATAGATGCCAGACTCCACAGGTATCTTTGATACCTGCAGCCATCTCAGGTCCTACTTTTGAGTCATTAGTATAGGAAGGATTACCCATATCCTTCTTACGTGAATATTCTATAATCTACTACTCTAACCAGGGGCTTCCCTGGTGGCTCAGTGGTAAAGAAACCAGCTGCAATGCAGGAAACACGGGTTTGATCCCTGGGTTGGAAAGATCCCCTGAATGAAATGGCAACCCACTCCAGTATTCTTGCCTGGAAAATCCTGTGGACAGAGGAGTCTGGTGGGTCACAGTCCATGGGGTCACAGAAGAGTCAGATGCAACTAAGGGAATAAACAACAAGTCTAAACAAACAAAAGCTCCTGTGCCCTGAAACACCCTGGAGCTCTCAGCTTAGTGGTAGAGAGAAAACAGGACCCTGAGGGGACTGAGCAAAGCCAGGAGTACAAATCCCGTCTAAAAGGAGGAAATGCTACTCATCTCCAGAAAGAGGTCACCAGGCCCAAGATGGCCAGATCTGGCTTTTAAGAGAAACCCAAAGTACAATTTTAAGGTGAAATCTTCCATCTTTGGAAGCTTCTGCATTGACGTGAGCAGGAGGAACTCTGCAAGCTTTTCAGCGTCTATGATAGGTGCTATGCCTGTGTGCTAAGTCACTTTACATGTGTCTGACTCTTTGCAACCTCACGGACTGTAGCCTGCCAGGCTCTTCTCTCCAAGGGATCCTCCAGGCAAGAATACTGGAGTAGGTTGCCATGCTCTCCTCTAGGAGAAAGGTACTACCACCTAAGTATCAACAGCTTTCAAATTATTCTTCATGTCTATTACCACTATCCAAGTTCACTTGGTTTAAGGTGACATCCATAAAAATTAAAACAAACAAACAAAAAAAACCAACTTTAAAAAAAAATCACAAACTTAGTACATACTTGTTGGAAAAAAGCACCAATTCTTGCATTATACATCTAGTCATGTGCATTTCAAGGGGAAAAAAGATGAACAATTCAATAGAAAAACAGAATATTCAACTTAAAGAGCAAACTCTGATCAGGGGTAAGAAAAGATACTCCAAAAATAGAGAAATGCAAATTAAAGTAAAAATGAAGTATCATTTTGTTTCCATGAGACTGACAAAAAAGAAGACAGTCACAACAGGTATTACTATGTGGGAAAGAAAACTCTCATACATTGCTGGTAGAAGAGGGAAATATTACAACCATTTGGAAAACAATCCAGCAACATCTCCTAACATTTGATAGGGAGGTATCCTTTAACTCATGGGAATGTATCCATGGAAAAGAAACATACCAACATATAGGAACATATGTGCAAGCAGGCCTTCACATTGGCCAAGAATTAAAAACAAATGTCCATCCAAAGGGAGATAGCTGAATAAGCTGTAAACACTTGTACCACAGAATATCAGACAGCTATTTAAAAGAATGCATCACATCCATTTGAAAGACTAAAATGTAAAAGGTTGTCAACACCAAATGTTGACAAGGATACAAAAACACCAGAATGCTCGTGCATTGTTGGATGGACTATAAAATGGTACAATCACTTTAGAAAAAGGTCTGATGGTTTCTTGTAAAGCCAAACATAACATAATACTCTGACTTTTTAATAAAAATATTATTATATTGTTCATGAAATAAAAATTCATAAAAAATGTAACATGACTATAACATCTAGAGTAGACCTACCACTGGTAATTATTCAATAAGGACTTGCCGGGAGAATGGGTGAAGAAGTATCAAGCAATTCCAGACCGTTATTTTATAGACGAAACAGGTTAACAATGCAAACACTGAACCTCTGGCTGCCAGCAATGCTGTGTGATGGCCCGGAATATCAAATGTCAGGTTATATGTATTGTCCAAATTTGGACAGTCCAACCGCAGGCAAGGTCACACCAGAAGACCAGTCTAAAGAAGACTTTGCTGCCAACTACCAAAACAGAGGTTAAGCAATCTGCCCAAGATCACAGTTTCCAGGACATGTATATATATCAGGGTTTCAAGGTCACTGTTTTCAGTTTGGGGCTATTTTGAATAAAACTGCTATATATATATATATATATATATACACACACACACACACACACACACACACACACACACATATGTTTCCATGTTGGCTTAGCGGTAAAGAATCTGCCTACAATGTATGAGCTATGGGGTTTAATCCCTGGGTCAGCACGGCAACCCACTCCAGTATTCGTGCCTGGAGAATCCCATGGACAGAGGAGCCTGGCAGGCTATACAGTCCATAGGGTCACCAAGAGTCAGACATGATGGAAGTGACTTAGCATGCATGGGTGCATATATATATATATATATATATTCCACACCCCGTCCCTCCCCCACCTTGGCCAAGCTAGCTGCATGTGGGTCCTGGACCAAGGATCTAATCCAAGCCCTTTGCATTGCAAGCGTGGAGTCTTAACCACTGGACTGCCAGAGAAGTCCCTGTGATTTATATTCATATAAGATATACTGTTGTTGTTGTTTAGTTGCTAAGTCCAACTCTTTGCAACCTCATGGACTGTAGCCCGCCAGACTCCTCTGTCCATGGGGATTCTTCAGGCAAGAATACTGGAATGGGTTGCCATTTCCTTCTCCAGGGGAACTTCCTGACCCATGGATTGAATTCAAGGCTCCTGCTTGGCAGGCTGATTCCTTATCACTGAGCCGCCAGGAAAGCCCATAAGAAATATTGGTGGTAAAAGAATACCAAAAGAGTTGGCAGTAAAATATTGGCGGTAAAAAGAAACCACTGATACACAGAATAACATGTGTGAATCTCAAACACGTTATGCCGAACAAAAGATGCCTTACATAAAAGAGTACATACTATCTGATTCCATTAAATAAAGTTCTAGAATGGATAGTATCTCAAAAAAAAAAATAAAAGATCAGAGCAGTGGATTCTGGGTGGGTAAAGGTAAGAACTAAATAGGACAGGAGATGAAGGAACTTTTTGGGGTGATGTTATGTTTTATATCTTGATAGAGTGTTGCACACAGGTATATGGATTCATTAAAACTCACAGAATGCGACACTTGAAATCTTGTCTATTTCACTGTAGGTAAATTTTACTTAAAAAAAAAAAAAAGGAGGTAAACATGTTAATTCCCTGGCGGTCCAGTGGTTAGGATTTTGCCTTCTTACTGCCTACAGAGTGGGTTCAGTCCCTGTTCTGGGCACTAAGATCCCACAAGCTGTGAGGAGTGGTCAAAAAAAAAACCCCACTGTAAACAAATTTTGAACTCTTAGATCAATTGTTGTAATAACAACAATCATGCTGAAGTGTTCAGGGGTGAACTGTACTGGTATCTGTAACTTATTATGAAATGCATCAAAAAAATTTAAGATAGCTAGATGGGGACATCCCTGTTGGTTCAGTGGTTAAGACTCTACAGTTTCACTGCAGGGGGCACTAGTTCACCCCTGGTCAGGGAACTAAGATCCTCACATGCCCACATGGTGCAAGATAAATATAGCAAGACAGATGGATGGGCAGGCAAGTGTCAAATACTAATTAAGAAATCTAGATGAGTGGCCATTGCAATGCCCTGCTCTGCAGGGCCGCGGAGCTGTGCTCAGAAGCTGACCTCGGACCCTACCGACCCTGAGTCTTGGCTGCTCTCACTCTGCCACCCGCCTTCAGAGCCAGACTTGTTGCAGCATCCGTGCTTGCTGCCTCTGCAAATGCATTACAAGGGCCAGAAGCTAGCCCAACAGATGTTCCAGGGAATTTTCTTTTTTTCCTGCAATAGTCGGATTTATCTACGGGTACCTGGCTGAACAGTTAGGGTGTACTGTCTACAGTTATGGCCAGATTTGCTGACACTTCCTCCGTGGCCTATTTATCGCCAGCACCCCCTCAAGTGGATACCTGGTTCAAGACTCAATCATAGAAGAAACCAGGGGAAAGAAAAGAGGCGTGCTAAAAGTGCCTCTGATTGGGATCTTCATGACTCAGTTTTTACTACTGCACTTGCTTTTGTTTTGAGAAACATGCTCATCAGCCCAAACTCAAGAATGGACTCAGAGACATGAGGTATAGCAGAAAGCGAAGCTTTATGGTCTTGCAAAATCAGGTGTCTGATGGGCAGGCACACCCACAGTCCTTACACAAAGCAAGTTATCCTAGCATGCAAGCCCCTCTCCCAGTTTCAAACTGGCGTACTATGCGGTGAACAATCTTCCCGGAAGTCACCTAGGTTTGTTCTCTCCCCCTTTATGGGCTGGCCCCTCCCTGACATCTTGTTTCCTCCTTTCCTGTGCACCTCTTTCCGTTTCGTTTATGTTTTGAATTCACCAATTGGGTGAGCCCACGTGAAACCCTTATGTTTTGAATTCACCAATAGAATGAACCCTGGGTGAAAAATCCTAGGCATCCCACCTTCCCTTTGTTTGTCAACTTTCCAGTTTTGTATGGCTAATAGTTCTTTATGGCTGTTACACCAGCAAGCTGTCACTCAAAGCTAGCTATTTTTGAAAATGCATCACTTTACGTTTTTTAGTTCTTACCTTTTCCTATACAAAACACGAGCTTAAAAAACACCTAGCTCAGCTGTGTATAGATTTTGTTCTCCCTCTATTTCATTTCTCTGTTGGGTTTTAATTTATAAATAGTTTGGACCTTGTCTTCACAAACTTCCTCTGAAATGGAGAACTGAAAACACAAGTATGCAAAGTTTCTTTCAGGTCTACAAAATAATGAAGGATAAAAGCTTCATAAATGATAGTACAATTTAACTATCAAAGTTTTATAATTCATTATAAGTAGCCAGGCTGTTTAAATGTTTTCAATTAAAATTCAGTGCAATTCAAAAAAAAAAAAGAAATCCAGGTGAGGTGAAACCAAGCATGACCCTGTGGGGGCCCTCCAGGGCACAAAAGCCTATCTGTGTCCCTTGCTGCTTCTTTGTAGAAATAGACTTCATTCCGCCTCCTTGACCTTCCCAGAGTTCCAAGGGGCAGATGCAAACAGCTGCTAATCAGGGAACAGAGGGAAATACAGAAACAAGGTGGGGAAGGGGGATGTGGGGGGTTTGCAGTCCAGAAACAATAGTGCAGCCTTGGGGCAGGGTCCTATTTCCTCCTCAAGAAATACACATAACAATAGCTTTGCATGCTAGGAACTAAGGCCACCACCCAGGTGGATGACAGTAATTTCAGGCAGAGCACAATATTCCCGGAGACCCACCCTGTTACCTCACCACCAACCAATCAGAAGAAAGTCACACACCCTGCAGCCCTCATTCCAAATTTTGCCTGTAACAACTTCTAGAAAACCCTCAGGGAGCTGCCTTAATCACCTGTTTTCTTTGCTTGGCCCCGTAATAACACTTTCTCTGCTCCTGACTCTGACAGTTTGGTCTATTTGGTGTCACATATGCGTGGGGCACTTCTCACTTTCATGCATTGGAGAAGGAAATGGCAACCCACTCCAGTGTTCTTGCCTGGAGAATCCCAGGGACGGGGGAATCTGGTGGGCTTCCGTCTATGGGGTTGCATGGAGTTGGACACGACTGACGCGAGTTAGCAGTAGCAGCATGCGTGGGGCACACCAATTTGTGTTCAGTAACAAGGGTATATGGTTGTTAAATGTCACATTATTTCAACTTTTCATTATGTTTGAAATTTGTCATAATAAGATGTTGAGGAAAAAACCCAATAATGCAATTAGAAGAATACACCAGACAATTAGGAGTCATTTCCATGATGTATTGATGAGTAAGAAAATCAGGAGATGGAAAATGTATAAAACATGATCCTTTTAAAATAAAACAATAACAAAAATACCCTAATTGATCTGAGATACCTTAGTGTGGAACAAAATGTGGCAATGCAGATGGGATGCTGATATGGGGGGTACCTGGCGTGCTCAGTGTCAAAGTTGTGTCTGACTCTGCGACCCTGAAGGATTGCAGCATGCCAGGCTCCCCTGTCCTTCACTATCTCCTGGAGTTTGTTCAGATTCATGTCCATTGGGTTGATGATGCTATCTAATCATCTCATCCTTTGCCACCCCTTCTCCTTTTGCCTTCATTACCTGACAAAACATTAAGGGTTCCCACTCTTTCACTCTCAACTACCTGCTTAACTGTTTGACAGTAAAGAATCTGCTTGCAAAGCAGGAGACCTGGGTTTGGTCCCTGGGTTGGGAAGACCTTCTGTAGAAGGGAATGGCTACCCACTCCAGTATTCTTGCCTGGAGAATTCATGGACAGAGGAGCCTGGCGAGCTACTGTCCATGGGGTGGCAAAGAGTCAGACATGATTCAGAAACTAACACTTTCACTTTAACTGTTGGATGTATACTTCTCCAGGCTCTTTTCCTTGCATTAAAAAAAAATATATATATATATATATATATTTTTGTGTGTGTGTGTGTGTGTGTGCTACACATACTATTCTGAAACAGGCTTCTTTCACCACCATGGACACCATGACATTTTACCAAGCCACCTAGCTCTTTTGAATGGTGGCAAAGGATAGCACAGTATGAATGCACTGTGATAGGTTTAACTATTTGTTCAGCAATAGATAGCTAGGCTGCCAACAATTTTTGGCTGTTTCAAATGTTACAATAACCATCCCTCTGGGTCAAAGAGAATGAAGCTTTACTTTGATGTGTGTGTGCCCCTGCATTTAAACTGTGGTCAACCACTGGACCACCAGCAAAGTCCTCGAGATTTGTATTCACATAAGAAACAGTGTTCATGTTGTTAGTCGCTTAGTTGTGTCCGACTCTTTGGGACCCCATGGACTGTAGCCTGTCAGGCTCCTCTATCTATGGGATTTTCCAAGTCAGAATACTACAGTGGATTGCCATTTCCTCCTCCAGAGGATCTTCCGAGCCCAGGTATCAGACCCAGGTCTCCTGTGGCTCCTGCGTTGGCAAGCAGATTCTTTCCCACTGAGACAGCTGGGAAGCCTCCTTTACTTTGATAAGTTCTGCCAAATTGTCCTCTAAACAAGTTGTACAAACTTACATTCTCACTGAAAAAAATTTGAGAAAATCCCTTTCCTAGACCCTAACATCAGAAACCTTCAATCCTTTAAATTTTTGACAATCTGATAAGCAAATGAATGGTTCAGTTCAGTTCAGCTGCTCAGCTGTGTCTGACTCTTTGCGACCCCACGAACTGTAGCACGCCAGGCCTCCCTGTCCACCACCAACTCCCGGAGCTTGCTCAAATGAATGGTACTTTGTTTACATTTTTCCCTGATCACGACCATAATCAAGTATCTTTCCTTCTGTTTATTAGTCATTCATATTTCCTCTGTGAACTGCTTGATGATCTCATCATTTTCCCAAGCCCTATGAACTGTTCCTCCTGCTTCTGACTCCACACCTCTCTAATGGTCCATCCCTTAGGAGTCAGCAGGAAATGAAAGTGAAAGTGTTAGTCACTCAGTCATGCCAACTCCTTTGCAACTCCATGGACTGTAGCCATGGGATTTCCTAGGCAAGAATACTGCAATGGGTTGCCATTCCCTTCTCCAGGGTATCTTCGTGACCCAGGGATCAAGCCTGGGTCTCCTGCACTGCAAGCAGATTCTTTACCATCTGAGCCACCAGGGAAGCTCTAGAGTCCACAGGAGTTATCAGCAAACACAAATCATATCATTTCCCCCAACCTATGACCCCACAGACTACAGGACTAAGTCTAACCCTTTAATATGGCTCTCCTGATCGCTCCAACATTAAAAACGACACATCAACAAAAACAGAAAACATTTATTAAGCACTTACTATGTGCTCTTCTAAGAAGCTACTTGCATTATCGCGTTTACTCCTCACAACAACCCTTTGAGGCAGCAACTATTATCATTCCATTTTAGGGAAGAAACTGAAGAACAGGTCCCTACCCCACACCCATTCCAAATGGCAGCTCAGCCATCCCAACTATTGTACCACCGCACTCCCCCTCCAGACTTTTCTGCCACAGTTGGATATCCTGGGTGTGTAACGCCCTGACCCTGGTCCCCGTTGTTTGTTAGGTGGAAGATAACTAATTTTTTAGACCTGGTTCAGGAAAGCCTACTAGCCTGAGGAATGGTATTTCAAAATACAATATCAGATTGTTACTGGCAGAACAGCCATTCCTCAGTTCTTGTCCTCTTGAGGCAAAGAATTCAACTGAGAGACACAAAGCAGTTTCAAGCAGCAGGAGTTTTTAGGTGAAGCAAAAGTATACTCTTGAGAAGAGAGGAGAGTCGGCTGTCTGGGAACCAGAAGCAGCCCCGCAGTGAGGGCAGGGTAGAAGGGTGGAAAGTCCTTCCTGGTGTCCTGAGTTATCTGACTGACAAATTGATCGACAGCTTTAGGTTATTTAACTTTTCTCCTGTGCAGGTACTTACCCATGAGCACCCAAGCAAAATCTACAGGGGGGAGGGGAAGGTACAAAAAAATTGCAATGCTGATTTATTATAAAGATAGCATAATGAACCTTGAATTACTGAGTTAACTCTTAGGCCTGGGTGCACCTGAGCCAACTGGTGATGGTGGTTTGAAAAGCCCTAATGTGTTCCTGACATCTTGCTTGGTCCTGAAACTGGCTGGAAACTTAGAGGTCCCTAATGAAAAAAGGGAGGATGTCTGCGTGTGTTCTGGTCACCAGTGTCCAGGTATGGGGGGAGGGGGAAAGATGGCCCTGTCCAGAATGGGGCAGGACCTGCTCTTGTCTGACGAGCTACCTAAGAAGTGATCTTAACGGGACTTCTAGTTCTATGTTTTACAAACTGGATTGCAACTCTCAATGGGTAAAGACCAGACCAAGGCTTTTGTACAATTGAAGTAAACTAGAATAAAAAATATCAGAAGGTAGGGAATGAGGCTAAGCTTTGTTTTAAGGATACATACTGTTCTGTGAAAGCTGTGTATACCAGACCCCATATTAAAAAGCAGAGACATTACTGTGCCAACGAAGGTCCATCTAGTCAAAGCTATGGTTTTGCCAGTAGTCATATACGGATGTGACAGTTGGACTATAAAAGTTGAGTGCTGAAGAATTGATGCTTTTGAACGGTGGTGTTGCAGAAGACTCTAGAGAGTCCCTTGGACAGCAAGGAGGTCCACCCAGTCAATCTTAAAGGAAATCAGTCCTGAATATTCATTGGAAGGACTGATGTTGAACTCCAATACTTTGGCCACCAGATGCGAAGAGCTGACTCATTGGGAAAGACCCTGATGCTGGGAAAGATTGAAAGCAGGAGGGAAAGGGGACGACAGAGGATGAGGTGGTTGGATGGCATCACCGACTCAATGGACATGAGTTTGAACAAACTCCGGGAGATAGTGAAAGACAGGGAAGCCTGGCGTGCTGCAGTCCATGGGGTTGCAAAGAGTCGGACATGACCGAACAACTGAACTAAGTGACTGACAGTAAAATGTGAACTTTTACTGTGGACAGAGGTCCAGAGTGAGCTTTCTAAAAACACCGATTCTCTCAGTGTCCTACTTTGCAACTTTTTGTGCTTTCCTGTTTCTGTTAAGATTAAAAACAAAATCCCCACATCACCTCCCCATGGCCTACAATGGCCCACCCAATCCAGCCCCTGCCTCCCTCTGACCTCATGTCACCTGTTCACAGGAGTTCACCCCCAGCCTTGGAGGCACTACTTCCTCCAACGGCCTGAACTGCCCTCCCCTTGTCTTACATCTGCTGACTCCATTTATCATTCAAGATTGTGCTCAAACATCACTTTCTCCAGAAACTTCTGGTTCCTAGACTCGTCAGGTCTCCAAGTCATAGTCTTGAACATCCTGGGCTTTTTCTCACAAGCAGTTATCGGAACAGTTGTTAAATAAGTGTTTTGTTTTTTTTTAAGTATTTGTCTTTAATTGCCTCCTTCCTTAGTTAGGTTCCTTCTGTGTATCTACAGCAACTCACAGTTTTGCTTTGCTCATAGGAGGCATTCAGCCAGTATTTGTTAAATAAAAGAATGAGCCTCTTGCCCAAGGCAGGAATCATCTCCTCTCAGAAACTTTTTCATGAGGCCAATGCTTATTCCATAATGGACTCCTAACCAGCAATGTTAATGATAGCTGCCACTTCCAAAGCCCATGCACTCTGTTACCAGGGGAAATGCCTTACCTATGATATTTTATTTTGGCCTCACACAACTGAGAGAAAGGCAGTATTTTACACACTTAACAGTTAGGGAAATTTAGATACATGGTTAAATCAAATGCAACTAGTAAGTGGCAGAGTCAGAATTTGAACTCCAGCTATGGAAACACAATCCAGGCTCCTGAAGCTCAGAATGACATGTTTATCTATACATCTGCCACTCCCTACTAGCCTACACTCTTTAGAGGCAGGAACCAGGGCACAGGCAAATGGTAGAGCCCCCATTAAATATATTTGCCAAATGAATAACAAGAGGTGGGAAAAGTTAGTAAGAGTTGAGAGCAGGGTACTTCATAAAATTATAAAATAACCGATTAATAGCTTGAAGGGACCTATTCTTCTCAGTGGAGGAAGTGCCCAGAACTCCTGATACAGGGTGACTTGCTATAGCTCCCTACAACCTCTTCCCTTGTAGATCAACTCTACTTACTAACTCTTTTAGATTCTGGGAAGCATTTATTGAGCATCTAATACATACAAGGCTCTACACTGGAGACTGAGGGAAGGCTCCTACATGATGAAAGGCCTGTCCCTGTGTTCAGAGGCTCTACAGTGGAGAGTCTCTCTGGTGGAGAGACGCTAGCTCTAACACAAGGTAGGGTGTCATCCAGCTATAACCAGGCTTCGAAGAAGGAGCAATGAGAGCCCAGAGAAGAAGCAATAAACTTCCACTGGGTGGATGAGGGTTGAGGTCATAGCATAAGAAAGTTCCCTCTAATCAGAACAGGAATCTCTTCCACCTGGTGGTTTTTTTTTTTTTTTTTTTTGGCTATGTCACTTAATTCACTCAGTCTGTGGCATCTCACTTAAGCAACCAGGGACCAAAACAGAGCAAGTGTGGTGAAAGCCTGGAATCCTAACTACTAGGTCACCAAGGAATTCCCCGAGGGGCCATGTTGAGTGAACCCAGCTCTGCCTTCTGGAATGACACCAAAGCATAATCCTTTCCCCTCAGGACAGTCTTTAAAATATTCACCAATAACTACCTTGTCCTCTCCAATTTTTCTCTTTGCAAGGCCAACATTTCTCCATTTCTTTGACTGGGTTTCACAAAAAGAATGAATCAACATAGAAGCCTTTCCTCCTCCTCCAAGTACTAAAATGCTATCTAGCCTTCAATTGCAAAGGACAAGGTCAATGCCACCCTCTCCATCGAATTCCCTAATAACTACAGGGGAGTTGTATCTTACTTGCCTAAAAACAAGTACATACTAAAAAAATTATTTTGAAATCCCTTAGATTCACTCATAATGTATGGTATATGTGGTTTCCTATATGCCTGTTTGTGGCTATCTGACAAAGCCTGTTTTCCCCCAGTTTTGGAACATACTGTCTAACTTTGATGTAGAAATGACAAAGACTCTCCTTGAAGAAACTCAGTCAGGCCCCTCTGAACCCTCTTCTGCCTTAGGCTTCAACATTGCCCCACCCCCGAACCCTTAATGCTGTCTTTGAGTGATTCTTCATTTAAGAACCCCTCACTCTGCTGTTGGCTATAAATCCCTGCTGTCTTTGCTATATGGAGAGATTGAGCAAGAGCTCCTCCCATGGCAGTACCTAGGGTAATAGTCTCGAACAGTCTTCCTCACCATCTAAACAAGCATTAGGAATGATAGTCTCTTTAACAGAGCCAAAAGAAGTAGTCGACTTTTGTTCAGTCGCGTTGTACCTATTTTTTTCTGGACACAGGTGAATTCATGGATGTGCAGTGTTGATGGTGTGACTCAATGGTAATTGTTCTCTATTTTTCCTCCAGCATTTTTCTTATTATCTGTATTACAGTCCTCATGCTATTTTACTATTTATTACAGCACACTGTATGTTTATCACAGCCTCTCCTGCTCCCCTGGCATTATTATATTCCCCACAGTGTCCAGCACAGTGTGGGGACATAAAACAGGTCAGCGTCTTTGCTCCTTCAGGTGCTACTCAAACCCATTAAATGTCCCTCTTAAAACGTGACACTCACTACTGAAAACAATATTCCAGAAATGATCCGGTAAACCTGGAAAGTCACTTACCTCCTGCCCCCCATCCCAAACCACACTTCTATAAACACAGTCTAACACTTCTTCGGCTCTTTAAGCAGCCATACCCGCCTTTTGGTTTACTGAAACCCAAGGTCTTTTTCAAGACTTCTGTTAGTAAGCCTCAATTCCCACCACCCAGTATTTATTTAAGTCTTTACGTTTATCCCTGTTAAACTGTTTCTTGGTCTTCGGCCCAAGACCCCAAGACTGCAGCCTGTTGATAGAGGTTTTTGAAGCACAATTCCGTGGTTTGACAGGGAGAAGTCTCTTTGCTTTTCACTTGAATGGGAAAAGGAAAGGAGGACCAAACAGCCTTAAGCCACAGGATGAGAAGGGGCCTCGAGGAGACCGGCCCCCGCGCGGGTCTCCATGGAGAAGCCACAGGTGCTAATGGAGGTTTGGTACGTACGCAGTTGGTGCCCTTTCCTTCTTCCCCGAGCTCCCTGAGACTCTCCTTCCTACACTGGGTCTCTTCAGCTCTCTGGAATAGTGAACCCCCGAGGAAGCAGCCTCTCAATGAAGGGGCGGAGGTCCTCGCAAAGCTCGCGCCAGGGTGGGCAGCCCCCAGCAGGAAGCTCGTTCCCCGCTCTTCTGCAAAGCCTGGGCTCCCTCCCGAGCTCCCTTCCCCCACGCCGAGCGCTTCCCACCCTCAGCCCCCAACCCCCGCGAGAGGCGCGTGGGCGCAGCACCCGGCTCCCCCAGACATGTCCAGCGCCGCCGCCGGGGGAGCAGGCTGTGGGGGAGGTTCTCCGCCGGACTCGGCGCAGGGGCCCGGCAGGGGCAGAGCGGGTGGGATGCTGGCGGCGCCGGCGGCGCTGGCGGCGCGGGCGGGGCGTGGGCACCGCGCAGGAGGGGGCGCTGCACGGCCCCGGGACCCGCCGGAGCCACTGGGGGAGCTGCCGTTCTCCCGCGCCCCGGGGCGGGAAGGGTGGCCCCACCGCGGGGGTAGCGGCGGTAAGCTGGGCCCGCGTTTCGGGGCCGGGGAGTGGGCCGGCCCGTACCTGGTCTTGAAGTCCTGGTTATAAATGGTCCTCAGCCGCTCGCGATCTGTCTCCCTGTCCTGTCCCCGATCGACCAGGAAATTCTCGAATCTCTGGCCCGTCTCCCGGAGCTGCCGGCAGCTGAACTTACTGGGCATCGCGGCGGCGACTGCGGCCCAGGCAGGAGGGTTCGTAGAAATGAAACTGAAAGTCGCCGCCGCAGCTGGAAGTTGGCGGTTTTAGGGTGAGGGTGCTGTAGGGTAGAAAGCCCCAACTCCGACCCCAGATCCGGCTGGATCCCTTCTCCCCCGACCAGGTTTCCCTCCTGGGTTCTTTTCCTACCTGAGCCTTCCCTTCGGTCTCTCCGTCCTATCCCCTCCCCCTCTTCCTATTAACTCTTTGCTAAGGAGTCTGACCCCTCCCTCAGGGCCCTCCCCTTACCCCAAGCTCCCTCCCCTGGCTTTCAGCCAGAATCTGAACGTGGCTATCGCCTGGGGCCCCCTGAACAGTCCGGGAGGACTTCCTAGCCTCAGTTTGGACAACTCCCACGCCCACTTCGCAGGGCTTCGCGACTTATTGAAAAGCAGGGGAGCAAAGGGCAGGGACTGGGACCTGGGTCGGCTGCAGCTGGACTGGGGCAGCTCATCCAACACCTCCCCCAGACAGCCTGGGACACAGGCAAGTACGGAAGCGAGAGGCACGCCCCCCTCCCCCATTTTCCCTTCTCCGGCTTGCCGACGGTGGGAGGAAGGCGTAAGAGCCAAGAAGTTTGGGGGAAGACCGAGTGTCTCTGATAAAGGTGTGTACGGGTGGGAGGGAGGAACAAGGGGCTTTGCCGGGACGAACAGTTCATTACTTTTTCTGTCACAAAGGCTTCGTTATGTGGAAAGGCTCGCGATCCCTAGTCTTAAGCCACATAGTTGGGCACTTAATGCACCCCAGGCTGGATTACTCTTGTTACTAGTGTTTAGCTAAGGGTTGCCCCACTCATCAAAATATTAGCTTCTGGAGAGCAAGAGACTGTTAGGTTAGGCAATAAATGGTTAATAGCTACAGCATCGGTACCAGGAAGAGAAGTATTAATAAAAGAAGCTTCGGAAGACGGACAGTTAAGACAAACTAAAGGGGGTGGGGGTACAACAAACCTAGCCTCATCATCTGCTTATCACCTGGAGTAAGGAAAACACACTGACTAGGATCGGACAAAAATCATAAAAGTTACATTTAAAAAATATTTAAACAAAAATACCGGTTCCCAATATATCCAAGGTGGTGGTGGTCTCCAAAGTCATTCCCTGTAGGAGGCCACACACTATCTAACCTAGTGTGAAGAATGCTCAGAACCCAGGTCATGCTCCAGCTGGGCTACCCTGTACCTTTTCTGAGGCCAACAACCAACTAAAGCCAAGAAAAACAGGCTTTAGCAACAGGAAATTCAGTGTCAGTGGGAACCAAAGCTACAGGGAGAAGGGGAGAACAGAACAGGGGAATATGTTCTTAGAAATTGCTTATGCAAAGTGGAGGGAAAAACTAGGAATGTGGCCAAAGATTTTATCTTTTTTCTCCCCCAATTATCCAGTGAGGCCTGAGTATTAAGAGTGAACTCCTCAGAAGTGCACTATTACTTAACCACTTCAAAAACCTACCACCCACCACACCCAAACTGAATATCTGGCTCTATTCTGATCAGAAATCTAAGCCTCCATTATTCCTGGATACATAACCTCCCCCTTCTCGAATTATGCCTGTTTCCTGGATGTTCTCAAAACATACACAAAATAGCTATAGTATAGTAAAAACATGGGTGAAAATGTGATCTTATGTGACTTTTGTGACAAGGGAACCTCTAAACCAGTTTCATCTGGAAAAATCCATGTCCCTTAGTTCAGCTCATTTCAGTCACTCAGTCGTGTCTGACTCTGTGTGACCCCATGGACTGCAGCACGGCTAGGCTTCCCTGTCTAACACCAACTCCTGGAGCTTGCTCAGACTCATGCCCAGTGAGTTGGTGATGCCATCCAACCATCTCATCCTCTGTCATCCCCTTCTCCTGCCTTCACTTTCCAAGCATCAGGGTCTTTTCCAACGAGTCAGTTCTTCACAACAGGTGGCCAAAGTATTGGAGTTTCAGCTTCAGCATCAGTCTTTTCAATGAATATTCAGGACTGATTTCCTTTGACTGGTTGGATCTCCTTGCTGTCCAAGGGACTCTCAAGAGTCTTCTCCAACACCCTAGTTCAAAAGCGTCAGTTCTTCGGTGCTCAGCTTTTATAGTCCAACTCTCACATCCATACATGACTACTGGCAAAACCATAGCTTTGACTAGACGGACCTTTGTTGGCAAAGTAATTAATGTCTCTGCTTTTTAATGTGCTGTCTAGGTTGGTCATAGCTTTTCTTCCAAGGAGTAAGCGTCTTTTAATTTCACGGCTGCAGTCACCATCTGCAGTGATTTTGGAGCCCCCCCAAATTAAGTCTCACTGTTTCCATTGTTTCCCCATCTATTTCCCTTGAAGTGATGGGACCGGATGCCATGATCTTACTTTTTTGAATGTTGAGTTTTAAGCCAGGCTTTTCGCTCTCTTCTTCCCCTAGGAGTTGTTTTCACATGTGGCTGTCTAGATGCCTAGAATGATCTTCCTACCTTTCACAACTAGCTCAGGTCTCACTTTCCTCCCAAAATCCTTCTGTACTTAGAAAAATCTCACTACTAAGTAATCAGGTTGATTTTATGTGTGCGTTAAGTCTCTCAGTTGTCTGACTCTTTGCAACCCTATGGGCTGTAGAGTGGGTTGCCATGCCCTCCTCCAGGGTATTTTCCCTACCCAGGGAACAAAACTGGGTCTCCGGCGTCTCCTGCACCAGGCAGGTTCTTTACTAGTGCCATTTGGGAAGCCCAATAAGGTTGATTTTGCATACATGCATACTAAGTTGTTTCAGTCCTGTCTGACTCTTTGTGACCCCATAGCACTGAAGGCAATCTGAAAGTTAACTCTGGCCAAGGACATTATTGGAACAAACCTAGAGCCTTCTAAGGTAACTGCTTTGGAGAAGAATGTTAAGAGCCTTTTTTTCCCCCCCCATAATTCTCATTACTCCATAGTTACTTGGGAGTCTATAATTCAGTTCTGAATTGTCTCTAACTTTATGTTTTCCACTAAAACTGTACTCCCCAAGGCAACAGCACTAAAACTGACTGAAATGCTTTAATTGGTCAGCCTACTGTTGACCAAAGGAATGGCTGTGGCAGGTAGAGTTAATCCTCATTATTTGCAGATTCTGTATTTGCAAATTCACCTACTCACTAAAATCAGTAACCCCCAAATCAGCACTTGCAGAACTTTTGTAGTCATCCATGGATGTACAGAGTGGCAAAAAGAAAAATCTTGCATTGCCCAATGTGCCTGTTCCCAGCTGAAGTAGAACAAGGCCATGTCCTTCCTGCTTTGTTTCAGCTCATGTAATAAAATCCTTTTTGTGGTCTATTTTGTGGTCACATTTTGTGTGCTTTTTGTCACTGCTTAAAATGGCCACCAAACCTATGTAGTGCTGAAATGCTGTCTAATGTTCCTAAGCAGTGTTCCTAAGACTGATGTCCCTTAGAGAGAAAATCCCTATGTTAGATAAGCTTTGTTCTTAGGCATGAGTTGCTGTCAGCTATGAGTTCAATGTTAAAGAATAAAAAATGAATATTAAATAGTGATTTAAATAAAAACATATAAACCAAGATTATGTATTGATAGGTTGACAGAAATGTTGTGACCTGAAGCATGCAGGAACCGAACCCTGGAGCAGTGTTTCAATATCTGCTAATTCAATGTTTGCTGGCAATTTTACAGAACATAACCACAGTAAATGAGGATTAACACCCATAGCAGAATGCTTTTGGATACATTTGGTTTCTGCTCTCAGAGGGCTTAGGTCAGCTCTGTTTTGTTTTTGGCTGTGCTGTGCAGCTTGCAGGATCTTAGTTTCCCAACCAGGGAATGAACCCAGGCATGCCCCCCTGCAATGGCAGTGAGGAGTCCTAACAGCTGGACTGCCTGGGAATTCGCTACCCTGTTTTTAACATATACTCTGTTCAAGGGAGAATTTTAGTTAGCTCAGTTTATTGTATGGGACTAGCCAGTTTTCTATATTTACCAGTCTTTTCTTTGACTTTCTAAGAAGTGGCCTGGTAGTTATATTTAAATTATAAATTCATGTATTGGCATTCAAATTTATCAGTCTTTTGTGAGTGTGGAGAGAATGTGCCAAGGCTTGCTATGTATCTCATGAACCAAGATGAATCTAGTGTCAAACATTCGAGATTATACAACAGAACAGGCACTAGAATTAGGCCAACTAACAGAAGCACAACCGCCCAGGCACAGATAGGTGGAAGAGTCTTCAGTAGTGTAATTTCAACTACAGGAGTAAGGCCTCAGAGGAGACTCCTTTTGTATGGGAAACCACTGTCCTAGGATAGGCTGATTTCAGCAGTGTGATAAGAATCACAATTCAAGCAAATATTCTGCTGAAGGAGGTTAAGGAAGTTTCTGCAGGACTTGGCAAGGAGGGTTGACTTCTGCCCAACTATACAAGAAACCAAGGACTTTAGATGGCCAAGAAATTAAGTCTTTACAAAAGTGTATGAGCTAAAGAAATCAATGAGGCAGGCTGATGAGGTTAATAAGTTAAAGGCAAAGGCCAGAATGCTTGAATCTGTACTATAAGGACATAGGGTAGCATACCTAAATGTCCCTCAGAAGGGTGGGAATGTGAACTGGCCATGAATGGCAGATGAAGCACTGAAACTCCTCTGGGGGCTTATATCAACTGGGAAACAGGATAAAAGTCCTTCCATAGGTCTGTAAGGCAGACTCATACCGAAGGAAAGCAGTCTTTACAGCTGATGTGAAATAGTACCCATGTTCATGGTACAGGGATTCTTTCACTTCTAAAAACTATGGCAAACCTAGACAGCATATTAAAAAGTAGAGACATCACTTTGTTGACAAGGGTCCGTATAGTCAAAAGCTATATAGGTTTTTCCAGTAGTCATGTACAGATGTGAGAGTTGGACCATAAAGAAGCTGAGCGCTGAAGAATTAATGCTTTCGAACTGTGGTGCTGGAAATCTCTTCAGAGTCCCTTGGACAGCAAAAAGATCAAACCAGTCAATCATAAAGGAAATCAACCCTGAATATAGCTGAAGCTCCAATCCTTTGGCCACCTGATGCAAAGAGCTGACTCACTGGCAAAGACCTTGATGCCGGGAGAAATTGAAGACAGGGGGAGAAGGGGACAACAAAGGATGAGATGGTGGGATGGCATCACCGATTCAATATAGACATGAATTTGATCAAACTCCAGGAGACAATGAAGGACAGGGAAGCGTGGCATGCTGCAGTCCATGGGGTCGCAGAGTTGGACACAACTGAGAAACTGAACAACAACCTAGTAACTATAACTACTTAGGCCTTGCTTTCTGAATGACAAGTAGAGAAGATAACTAGATTTTTCTGACAGAAATGGAAAACCCTAAACAAAACCTTTGAAAACACCAGTAGCCAGCGACGGTAAAGCAGTACGATCCATAGAGAAATTCCTAAAACTTAAAAAAAAAGGGGGAGGGGGGACTTCTCTGGTGGTCCAGTGGTTAAGACTGCTTGCTCCCAACACAGTGGGCACAGGTTCAATTCCTGGTTGGGGAACTAAGGTTCGCAAGTCATGGCCACACACACACAAAAAGCTGGTCTTCAGATAGTCACTGAATCTACAGTAGTTGAAACCCTGAACATTATCATCAAATAAGAGCAATTCCCTGAGAACATCTTACCCTGAGAACAAAGGCTGAAGAGATGGCTCAAAAAGGAGAGACTCAGACAATTTAAGAACAAAACAGGTGTATTTCTATTGGACTACCTGATACAGAGGATAGTGTAGTATGGATGGATAGTATGAATGACAAGTAATACAAATATATTTTATTTGAAATAAACAAAAATGCTTACACAAATCAACAGGTCACTTAAAAATAAACTCTTGCTTGACTGTATTACTCAGCAAAAACAAAGCCAAAACACAAACACCCTTCTTTTTTGACGTGTGTTTGGAGGAAGACACTACTCGGTTTTTAAAAAACTGACCTTCCCTTAAGGCCTGGTCATAGAAGTGTAAACAATGTAAATGAATCCACCATTACCAGTTGTCATATCATATCTATGTCACCTGTGTATTCTGAGATCACACCTGTACCTGCCAATAAACCTGGGAAGGGTTGCTATATCACAGTTATATTTGAGTTGGCAGGCAGGACTGAGGAAGAGTAATTTGGAATAAGTATTATATCCTATTTAGAACAAATCACTAGTATTCCCTTAAATAACAGGTTACAATAGAAAGATACTGCCTGAAAGTTATCCTTTTCACTTTGGTTCATTTTTAGTTTTTTGTTTGTGATTAACATAGTTGTTTGATTCATTCACTTATAGAACAATCCTGCCACAAAGTATTAAAGCACAAGATACCTATTATTCCTTCAACATCTGCATTTCTTCAAGTTTTATACTCTACTATACCCCTAGTATGTCAGCAGTTTTCGAATATTAAAAAAACAGTAATAAAAATGGATAACACTCTTCTAAAAATGCACGTCTATAACTATAATGGTACTAGGTGGGAAGGAGACAATGAGGGAAAGGGAAAAAGCAAACATGTTGATGTAGGGAATGTGGTTCAAGTCTTTGGATTTAAAAACAACTTCCCCAGAGAAGTTGGCTATGATGGAATTTCCAGAAAACTTCCTTGGCCTCCAAAATGAACCCGAAAAGCCCCAATCCAAACATATGAAACTACAGTTAAGAGATGTTATAAATGATGATCAAAGCAACTGGAGGGAGAAGGATGAATGTGTCTTCCATTCAGCTACAGTTTGCAGCACAGCCTCTAGCTGTTGGTCAATCAGTAAAAACCACTGAACACCAGAAGTACTTTGAAGGATGGGGTGGAAAAGTACTGAATATATTACCTGTCTATGTCAGTAACAGGGCTTCATGGCTAGGAAAATTTTCTCAACAGTAAAATGACTCCAGGGTAGATATCTCTCTCCATCATTAAATGTGGCAGAATTTAAAAAAAAAAATTTACAAGTAGATATAGTGAAAACAAAATTACAAGGCAGAAAACACAAAAGAATCAAGACAATGGTCTAGGTTCAACAGTATTCCATTAGGCTAGAAAACCTGTTAACTTTTGAAAGCCCTAGCAAAATATCACTCTTGTTTATAAATCACTTATTTATCATATGACCACACGTTGAATCCTTTCTTTCCATGTACTGAAGAATCCTACATTCAGCCTTTAAGCATTCTGCATTTCTTTGCCAATCTTGTAGCTGAGTATCTTGTTCCAGTCGACTTTGGTGCGGGTAACAGGAAGTTGCCGGCGCAAGGCTTTGAATGTGGTGTCTGACATTGTTTGATAGTTTTCACTAATTGCTGTCTGCAATAGATAATTGAAAATAAGTTGAACAGAAACTAGATTTAGTTAAAGGGCATGCTTCAGTCCCCTAAGGACTTACAGGCTGGAAGATTTCTAGTGAGCACCTCTCCAATCTCTGAAGCAGGTTAAGAAGCCCACCTCTATTATTTCTAAAACTAGGGCTATACAGGTAATCCCCTGCTTTTCCAAAGTTTGCTGTATGTCACTTTGCTTCCCTGGTAGCTCAGATGGTAGAGAGGTAGCAAATCTACCTGCAATGAAGGAGACCTGGGTTCAATCCCTGGGTTGGAAAGATCCCCTGGAGAAGGGAATGGCAACCCACTCCAGTATTCTTGCCTGGAGAATTCCATGGACAAAGGAGCCTGGCAGGCTGTAGGTCCATGGGGTCGCAGAGTCGGTCACAACTGAGTGACTACCACTTTCACTTTGCTTTTACCAAAGCAAAAAAAAAAAAAAAAAAAAAGAGTTTAGCCATTTGTTTGGCAGTGAGGCTGTTACAGGGACAGGGTGCACCCTGAGCAGTAATAGTGGCCCCACCAAGCTCCTTCCTTGGGAACTACACTCAGCATCTTGCCATCAAGCAAGCCAGAGCTGTGAACTGTGTCTGTGAGGATCTGAGGAGTATCTCAATCATTCTGTACATCTGATAGCAAGATGTGTTCTAAGGTAAATGCTTCTCCGCTTTACACCATTTGGCCTTGGAAAGGTTTCATAGGGATGCTCTACTTTGGGGTAATGGGGATATATCTGCAGTACCTTCCAATGCCAAAACCTTGACTGTAAGCAGAATGTAAAGTTGCAAGGTCTGCAAAGTCTCCATACTTAGTATCACTGAATAATTATGTATATTTATGTTCAAAGGATAGAGAAGTATAACAAATGTGTTAAAAGCAAAATCTATATAGATCTATAAAAAACAGTTTCAAGTTATCTTACCTGATACTCATTTTCTGCATGCTCTATGATTTTAATAAACTCCTTGGCAGTCTGGGCTTCATTCTAATGGAGGGAATAGTAAGAATTTTAAAAAATCTTAAGCAGTGAATAAAATTCAATAAGTAGTGAATAAAAAAGATACTAAAGAGTAAGTCCATCTTAACTAACATTTGTATAACAATCTAGTTTTTCAAGTTTTCCTGTGCACATTATCTTCTTTGATTTTTAAAACAACCCTGTGAAATACATGTTATTATTGCCACCTCCATTTTGCAGACAAGAAAACAGAATTCTTTCAAATAATGACCAAAATTATACAGCCTTTGAATCATAAAGATGGGATCCAAATCTAGGTAGGTCTTCATCAAAACAATCCACATTTCTTTCCAATCTACCACAGTATGCCCAAAAGATAACACAATGTCTTGAAATTTTTATGCCTTGACAATATCTCTGGTTTAATTGATAAAAACAATGATCTCAGACATATCAAGTATATCTTCTAAGTTCATAGGCTCCTCTATTTTCTCCTTATGATGTTGAGACAACCAATCACATTTCACTTTACATGATTTGGGTACAAAATGAATTTAATCTCACACTTCCTTTCGCAATTTTAAGTAAACAGAATTAGAGAGGGTGAGATTTAATGCCTAGGGCCATGCCCCAAGATTCTTTCAGAAGAGTCAAAACTACTTTTTATTCATAATAATACTAAGACATAGTTACTTGCCGTTTCTACTTTCAAATGTGTGCATGTAGTTTCATAGAAGCTATGTAATGTGTGACGACTTCATTACTTTTTGAGAGCTAATGTGTGAAGCACATATCCAGCTGTCTTTTATTAGTTAGACATTACACACTTTGTGAAAATGTAAATTAATGATATTCTTTCCACTTACTTTTTTTAACTCAGAAAAATACAGCTGTTTTTCATGAAAGTAAAGTTAAGAAGTAATGGGTTTGTTAATGCTATATTTTGCTTTAGATTTTTTTTTGGCCACACCAGGGATCTCAGTTTACCATCAGGGGATTGAACCCAGGCTTCCTGCAGTGGAAGCATGGTATCTTAACCACTGGAGTACCAGGGACATCCCTGTTATTTTTAAATTAAAAAATACATATTTTTAATATTCTTCAATTTTAATTTCTACTAAGGTAGATAGATATAACACACATAAACAAAAGCTCAGTAATTTCTAGGAATATTAAGAAGTACTATAAATGCATAAAAAATTATGTCCCTTCTTTCCAGATATAGTGTACAATACTATTATTGAACATTTCTAAAAATGTTCAGTTTCTCTAATGATATGAATGATAAATCCTATAGGGTTTAATTTGGCAAACTTTCCTTCCTCCTGGTATTTATCAATTGAAGATACTACTGTCCTTGAGCAAATCTCACGAGAGAAAGAAAAAGCAGCATGAATTCTCTAAAGCCATTATCACTATTCTCAGTCAGTCTGTGAACTATCATCAACTAACCAACAAAACTGGTTGGTTATATACTAACAATTATAAGCTGCCAAAAATAAGGACCTAATGAGTAGCACAGGGAACTGTATTCAGTATCTTTTAATAATCTATAATGGAAAAGAATCTAAAAAATATAAGTAGGTATGTATATATATATATGTGTGTGTGTGTATATATATATATGAATAACTTTGCTATATACTTGAACACAACATTGTAAATCAACTATACTCAATAAAAATTAAAAACAATAAAATAAGGTCTTTAATGAAGTTCTTAAAAAAAAACAAGCTGCCAAAATCAAAGCAATGAAAACAACCACATTTCTAGTGGCAGAATCAGTACTCAGGATCAAAAGATCTAAAAGAGAAACTAGACACAAGTGAGACATACATTAAATATTCCACACTCACCGAAACAGTTACTGAATCCTGTACATCTTTATGACTAACCAACTGAACATTGCCATCTTCATAATAGTGAACCTGTGCAAGAAAGTTAAGAAATGTAAGTGCTTAGAGCACATAGAAACTTACTGCTTAGAGCACAAATCCATGCCTTCAGTCACCCTCAATCTCACCAACTCTGAGCAAACAATTAATATGGCCAATGGTAATTTACAATGGCGCTTGAAATTCACAGAACACTTAAATTTAAGAATTCTCTTTACTTAGCAGGAAAAACTGATTATTAGTTAATAAACATTTACTATGTGCTTATTGCATTCCAGACACTGTGCTTGGCACTGTGAATAGAAAGATCATAAATAAGATTACGCTCTGAAAAGTATTAAATTCATTTAACATTAGTTTTTCTATGTGAAAACCAAGAAATTTTAATGGGTCCTAATCTTTTACACATCTCTCCATATATAACATCATCAGTTTTGATTAAGCAGATCTGACCAGGTACAGGAAACTGAGGATTAAAGACAGGATTGAAAAACAAATATTCTATTGGTAAATCAGGCTACAAAAATAAGTAAGACAAAAGCAGCCCTGAACCTACTGTATAGCACAGCGAACTCTGCTCAGTGTTATGTGGCAGCCTGGATGGAAGGGAAGTTTGGGGGGGAATAGATACATGTATATATGTATGGCTGAGTCTCTTCAGTTGTATACCTGAAACTATCACAACACTGTTAATCAGCTATACTCCAATATAAAATTAAAAGCTTTTTTTTTTTTTTTAAAGGCAGTCCTGAGGATGTAAGGCAAAGTGGATACTACAATTATGATAACAATTAGCAAAAAAGAGGGTTATCCAAGAGACAAACTAACAATTCAACTAGATGTATGGCTTGGGAAGTTTTAGCAATTTACAAGACAGGTTCAGTCACAGTCACCAAAATTAACAAAACCTTTTCTAGGTTTCATCTGCTAATAAAAATGTCAACATGACTATCATCAACTTAAATCCTTAGAAACTGTCTTCCTGGAGCTATTCTTTTGCTTATAGAATAACCAAGGGTTAAATATCCTAATGACATGTCCAAATAACTCTCACTCTGATTTTTAAAAGACATAAATGAAGTAATAAGCCTTTCCTCAAAGTGTGATCAGAGAGCTCATGGTTAAAAGGTATAGATGAAGTCCTGGAGTGCCCCGGTGGTCCAGTGGTTAAGAGTCTATGCTCCTAGTACAGGCGGCATGGGTTTGATCCCTGGTCAGGGAACTAAGTCCCACCTGTGGCACGGTGTGGCCAAAAAATAAATACAATAAAATGCACAGACTCATTCATTAAAGAAAAAGAAAAAAAAGGCTTAAATCAGGTCTGGGTACTGGATCCTACTGTAAAAGTTCTATCAGAAACTTTTGTGATGTGTGCTCTTAGTTTACAGGTTTGCCTTGGCAAAACTGAAACACAAGTAATTTCCTTCTAGAAGGAAAATAAATTTCCTTGTATAAATTTATAGTAAGCTGCCAGGTTAATAATGCTGATGCCATACTTACAAGAAGTCTAGAGCATAGACACAGTCAACAGATATAGAACAATGTATTATCTTAGGTTGGGTTCCCCAGCAGCAGACCCCAGGATAAAGATCTGAGAGTTAATAGTTTATTTCGGGTAGTCTCAGGAAGCACTAGTAAGGACTGAGGAAGTGAGATACAGAAGGCAAGGAAGTATCAGGTGCACTAATGAGCACATCACAGCTGCCAAGCACTGGATTTTGGAAGACTATGCAGAACATGCTTTAGAGCTGTCCCACCTGAGGGGTGAAGAAGCTGGCATATTTCCCAACAACTTTTGAATGGCACTAAGGGCTGTGCCAGAGCTGCATAACACTTCCAGCTTGCCTTAGCTGAGTTGGACATGCTCCTGCAGTTAGGAAAATCTCCCAAGAAGAGAGGTGCAGCTTCTTGTAGCAGGAAGTAATAGGTATGTACGAAAAAAGTGGTTATAGATTACATCTACCATGTATGTTTTGATTAAATTATACCATTAAAAAAGGCAACTCCTGCTAACTGTTATTAAAGCAAGAGTTGTAATACAGCTAAATTAGGTATTGACTTTCTTAGTTATCAGTAACTGTGTAATCTGACTTTAGAGTTAGTTTGGCTCAAGAATTAAATCACCATGAATTCTGAAAGTCAAATTTTTTAGGATCAGAAGACTTCAATCTAGCTAGGTATCAAATGAGGTAATAAGCTCCTTCTTCACCTGGGGGCATGTCCCGACACCAGCATTAGAACTCTACTCTGCTTGGTTAATCACACTTGGCCATTCTCTCTATTCCTGTTTTATTTGGTTGAAAACCTATAGTAACTATAAATGTAAATAAATAAATAAAACAAGTCCATTTATGAAGCTTTCTTCAGAGCTAAGAGTTAGCAAATATATGTAGACATTTAGAGCTACATAAAAGACTCTAAGTAAGTTACAGTAGCTGCTATATAGTCATTTCTTAATAACTAGTTATTTTCTTCTTATCTAGAACTGCTATTTGATAATTCTTGGGAAGATCTTAGGTTACTTTTGAAAGACAAAAATAACAAGCAAGCAGTATATGTCACATGACTGTCCTTTATCAAGCCAGAAGAGCTCTGTTTAACTACAGCACTTCCCCGGGAAGGAGACCTCCGTTTCTATTTACCATCTAGCTCCCTTTGCATCTACAGATAGTTGTTCCTTATTTCTAATGTCAGAGCAAATATCAACTTCCATGTTTGCTTTAAAGATGTGATGTTTTAACATGGCCTATTAACATATTTGGATCTCACCTGAATCTTAAGTACTCCAACCACCTGGGCTGTAGGTGGTGTGATGGTGAACTTCCATTCTGATCTCCAGCGACCATTCCTATGGAAACACACACACAACCGTAGAATTAGCAGTAAGAAAGAGGTGGTCTGACACTGAGGCAGAGAATTTGGGAAAGAAGAAAAACAGAAACAAGTCATTTCCAGTTTGATAAATCCAAGGCTCTATCCACTCAAATGTTAAGTTTTGTATCCAAGTGGCCTAGTCATAAGCTTTCCCTAAGTTATTTGACTTTCACTTTTCATTCTTTTTATCTTGGGAGTAGAAAACCATGCCTATTCTGCTCATGGGAAGCTTTTCCACAAACACATGGATAGGCCACTGAGTTATGCAATAACTCAAATATTATTAAACAAACCCAAGTAAAAGTCAGACTTTCCACAGGCTACTTTATTAATCAGTTATTTTCACTCAGTGTAACAGCAATATTTAAAAGATAAATTATAAAATCTTAGAATTAAAAGAAATCTAAATGATCACATCCAAATGCCTCACTCTGCGGTAGGGAACAAATAACTTATTCTAATCTAGTTAGATTATAAAACCAAGTCTCATCTGCTGGTTTGGTTTCCTTTCTATATAAACATATAGATTAAAAAAGAAGAGAATATCTACTTTCTTACCAGAAGTTTTTAGGCTGAAACTGGTGGCTTTCAATACATGCAATAATGGTCTGTTGCCCATCTATAGTTTTAGCATAAACCTATTGTTAAAAAAAAAAGTTAGATTCTTGAAAACATATTTAAGCAACAAATACTATACAAAAGCAATGAGCTTACATACTCACAAGAATTCATGGAATAGGAACACAAACCACATGTTAAGGTCTAGGGCAGACAATGATACAATGAATACAGAAGGAAATACTACTCCTGGTTTAGGGTGCAAGAGAGGTGCCAGTTAGAATGGGCCTTACAAGACAGATGAGATTATGATAAGGAGAGATGGAGAATAAAGATGAATAAGCAGTTCAGGGAGGAAACAGAGGGCTGATCCATGAATGACTAAATGGTAACTGGTTCCATCAGGTCAGAGGACGTGTATGAGGTGGAACTGTGGGAGATAATACAGGATTAGACTTAAGTCATGTGGTAGTAGATGTAAGGTAAGAAGACTGGACTTTATTCTACATGCAGTGGACAGAAACCAAAACAACATGACCAGAACTGTTATTTTGGGAGAATAATCAATACTGGCAAACAGGGTAAAACCTGAGAAAAGTTCAAAGTTAGGCAGCCACAGAATTAATTTAGGCATTAAATTAGGGTCCTATCAATGAATATAAGGATGCAAAAGTCAAAATTCTGGCAATATATTGCAAATCAAGGGCAAGAGAAAGGAAAGTACCAAACTATTTGTATGCTTGGATGCCTAGAGAAAGACTGGTGTCATTAACAGATTGGAAAGTTCAGATAGAGATGTCCAGCTAGGAGCTGGAAACACCAACTGTTCCTTAGTGTAGGAGAAATGAACAAAAATGTGATCACCAAGGCAAAGAAACAATAAAATCCTTTTTTACAGTTCACAAAACATTTTTATATTTATTTTCCTTTTGCTCTAATAAATATAGTGGAACACACTGTTATGTTTAGATGATAAAATTGAAGTTCGTAGAGCTTCTTGCCCAAGGTCATTCAGAAAGTGGCTAAGGTAGAACCCAAATTCACAGGCTGTCTGACACCAAATTCTACAACCTCCCCTACATTAAATAAACTGTAAGTTTTTGAGAAAGAGAAATACAGTGATGGGGAACGTCTACATTTAAAAACGTAAGGGAGAGGACAAGAAATAAGTAGAGACAGAATAAGAATAACTATAGGGAGACTTCCCTGGTGGACCACTGGCTAAGACTTCTGCTCCCAATACAGGGGGCCTGGGTCCAAACCTTTGTCAGGGAACCAGATTCCACATGCCGCAACTGAAGATCCTGTGCACCAAAACTAGGACCCAGTGTAGCCAAAAAATAAATAAATAGAAACTTTTTAAAAAAAGGAATAATTAGAAGGTACTGACATAGCAGTCTAAGGAAAGATAATTTCTAGAAATAGCTGACTGGCCTCAGTGTGAAATGCCATACAAAAGTCAAGGACCAAGAAAAGGACACTGGGTCAGGTAATTCAGGAACCATTAGTCCACCTCAGACAGCAGTTTCTGTAGAGTAGGGACTGAAGTCAAAATTCATAAAGTCAAGAAGTGGCTAAGTAATGAGGATGGCACTAGTCGGAGCAGAATGCTCCCTGGTTTGCTTGTACAGCAGAGAGGGAGAGAGATGAGGGAAGGGAGAGATAGAAGAAAGGGAGGAAGGGGAAAGTGGAAAGAGAAGGAAGAGAAGTAACTTGCAGGAATTACTATTTTGACTAAAGAAATGTCCTCCCTCCCACCCTACTTAAGCACAGGAGAAATAAAAATATTTCTAGGTAAAGAGAACTATTTATCAGAAGAGAAAATGAAGTTACAATTAGACATCTTGAAGTAGACAGGACTGTATGAAATCAAGAACACAGATCCTTCTTCCTCAGATGGAAGTACATGAAAGAAAGATTTCTGAATGTGGAAAAGAAGAGAAATAGAAAGATTTCATGTAATTCTTACTCCTTTTAAAATGTGAGGGAGGAGATGCCTGTCTAAGGACAACAGGAAAGTTTTGGAACACAGTACCACTGATCCTTGAACAACATGGGTTTGAACTACTATTTTATTCAACAGTAAATACTACAGTGTTACATAATCCACCATTGGTTGAATCTGTGGTGGGATGAAGAACTGTGGATACAAAAGGACCTTGGACATGGAGGGCCTCCTATAAATTATACTCAAATTTTCAACTGCACAACAGGTTGGTTATCCCAACCACTGCACTGTTCAAGGGTCAACTGCATACAGAAAAATACCAAGGACTATCGAGATAAAATTAAGAATTTCTAAGCAGAACAGCTGAGGATATAAAACGGTAGACACTGTTAGAATACTTTCTGTAGCTCATTTTTTAGCTAAGAGAAGTGAGAAAAGGACATGGTGGGGTTACTCAGTGTGGAAGCTCTCCAAGTTAAGAAATGAGTAGTGAAAAATTTCGAATAGGTAACAAATGATAAGTTGAAAGTATATTAAGAATGAAAAGCCAATTTTCTAAAAAAGTGTGTGTGTCATGTCTCTCCTTGCCATACTAGGTTCCAAAATTGAGTTCTGTGCTTATCTATCATAATGTGTTTTTTCTATTTTTTAAAAACAAAAAAATAAGAAAAACAATCATAATGACAACCAGCATTTATGTACAGCATTATACATTAATAATCTAACATTTTTCTTAAAAATGTCAAAATTTTACAAAGGGAAAATTGTTAGAACAAAATTTATCTTTTTTTCCCCACCAAAAGATATTAAAAGAAAGTTTAAATTACCTTTAATTTCTAAAGAGCTGTTTGGTTCAAATAGTTTTGACTATCCAATTAAATCACTTACGTAGAAGTAGCTTTGTAAAAAGTTCTTTTTGATGAGTGTAAGGCTATTTCTTAAATAAGACAGATGTGAAATAGGATTCACTGACATTTAAAATTTTTATGCACTAGGGAACTCCCTGGTGGTCCAGTGGTTAGGACCTGGTCCTTTTACTGGCGTGGTCTGGGTTCAATCCCTGGTGGGAGAACTAAGATCTTGCAAGTATTGTGGCATGGCCAAAAAAATTAAAACTAAATAAATAAATAAATTTTTATGCACTAGGATTTTAAGAAAGAATTTTCCATATAAAATGTCCTATTTATACTCCTTTCAAAAATAATTTAGGGAATAAAATGCAGAAGAGACTGTAACTAAGAAGAGATGTCTGTGGCTGGCCAAAGCCTCCAAATGATACGGTAAATATAAGAAATAAAACTCTAATAATGAAGCAGGCAGATACTTAACAGTACAGAAGCCGTTGGAATAATGATCTTTCACATAGGCCCTTAAAGCACTGTCACAGGATTCTCTCCAAGACTTCAGACCTCCGTCTACTTCTTCTGGCTGGGGGTCACTTGCTTCTTTCCGTAAGTGATCAAACTTAAAGGAAATTTTGTTTCTTGGATCTAAAAATCTGCTATTACCCAGGTCACCGTGTTCTGTAATTAAGACCTTCCAAAGAATAATTACAAAGTTAAGTAACTGTAAAGAAAAGACAGTTCTTGTCACACCTTACAAAACAAACAAAAATTCTAGAGGCAATTAACTCTTCGTTTAGTCAGATTGCTCTTTCATAAATTTTTCAATCAACCTATATTTTTATTTTTATAAAAATATGATCTTTGGGGTAAGTCAACTCTAAACTGACATTTCCCCCATCCTAACAATATCCTTCACATTTTGGTTTCTATAATATACAATCTATATAATTAATATACAACCTACGCATACACACAACTAATAATAACTTAAAAGTACACTTCTGCATTTGTTTTTCACGTATTTCATGAATTTCTTCCAGTCATAACACGTAGCATTTAAAATAGGTAATACAATCAATCATATGATTCAAAAGTGAAAAAAAATTAATATAAAGTGAAATCTTTTTCTCACCTCTATCTACCATTCACCAAATTCCCAACATATTCCCCCTTCCCCACAAAGGTAACTGATTTTATTAATTTAGAGCAAGAGTTCTTTGGCAAGCTATGTATGAGGTGCCATTTGTTTTTGTAAATAAAGTTTGTTGAATACAGCCCCGCTTGTTGTTTTTTTTTTTTTGTATTGTCTATGGCTGCTTTCCTGCCGCAATAGCAGTGCTGAGTAGTCTAGCCTGACTCTTTCCTGCAAGGCTGAAATATTTACTCTCTGACCCTTTATAGAAAAAGTTTGCCAATTTCTGATTTAGATGATTCTTTCGGTGTTTCTTTTATTTTTTAATGAATACAAGTGTATGCTAATTCTCTACCCCTTTCTTTTAAACAAAACTAGAATACTATACTGTACTTTCTCTTTTTAAATTTGATGTATCTAGACAATCTTTCCATATTAGTGCTTATGGAACTTCCTTGTTTTTTGTTACAGCTATGTATGATTCCATTGTATAGATATACAAAAATGTATTCAACTAGTCTCCTATTAATGGATAGCTCGGGTAGTTTCTAATCTTTTGCTGTTATGAACAATACTGCAACAAATGTCCTTTTATGTACAAGTTATGTACATGTGCCAAGCAAACCTGTGCTCTATAAATTCCCTGAAACAGGACAACTGGGTCAAGGGTAAACACATTCATAATTTTGATAGAGACTGACAAACTGCCCTCTATCATAGAATGCTGTACCAAGTTACAAGCTCATCATCAGCAGAAATCTTAACCTGCATTTCTTTTCCCCTTAAAAAAGAGGTCTTTTCAGCAAAAAAGACACAGATGTGTGTAACAGACTTTTGGACTCAGAGGGAGAGGGCGAGGGTGGGATGATTTGGGAGAATGGCATTGTAACACGTATACTATCATGTAAGAATCGAATCACCAGTCTATGTCCGACGCAGGATATAGCATGCTTGGGGCTGGTGCACGGTGATGACCCAGAGAGATGTTGTGGGGAGGGAGGTGGGAGGGGGTTCATGTTTGGGAGCGCATGTACACCCGTGGTGGATTCATGTCAATGTATGGCAAAACCAATACAGTACTGTAAAGTAAAATAAAGTAAAAATTAAAATTAAAAAAAAAAAAAAGAGGTCTTTTGTATTTCCACTTTGGTGAACTATTTGTATCTAACCTTTGCCCACTTTTCTACCGAGTCTTTGTCTTTTTCTAGTTGAACTACAGAGAGATTATCCTTTTGCCTGGATTTTGAATTCCACGTATTTCCCTCTAACTTGTCTTCTGACACAGTTACTATTTAAAAATAAAGTCTCTTTAAAAAAAAAAAATTATTTGAAAATAATTCCTACTCTTGAGATTTCTATCCTTATCAACAACCTATCTTTAAAAAACCTTGTTTATAATAGTAGGAACCATACATAAGACAATTTCCTTAGTCTTACCTTCATAAAGCTTTCTCATTACAATTTTACAACTTTTGTAACTCAAAGGCAAACACATTCACATTAAAATTTTAATTTGTACTTCCTTAATTACTATTAGTAGATGATTTAACACTTTTAAAGTTTGCTTTGTATTTTCCAGTTGAGTTAAGCTGGTTCATATTTGTTGCTCATTTATCTACTGAACTCTTGACATCATCCTAGGGTACTTGAATAACCTTTTTATTAATGTTTAAGGTATGTATTTTCTCCCTTTAAAATTTTATTTTTAAAACCTTTTTATTTTGTAGAAGTAAAAAATACTTTCTAACTTTTAAAATATTTCATCATTATTCAAGTTATGAATCTCTTGTCATTTCCTACTAAATTTTTATGTTTAAAAATTAGTTAACCTTTAGGATTCCCTAGTGGAGAAGGCAATGGCACCCCACTCCAGTACTCTTGCCTGGAAAATCCCATGGATGGAGGAGCCTGGTAGGCTGCAGTCCACGGGGTCGCCAAAAGTCGGACACGACTGAGCAACTTCACTTTCACTTTTCACTTTCATGCATTGGAAAAGGAAATGGCAACCCACTCCAGTGTTCTTGCCTGGAGAATCCCAGGGATGGGGGAGCCTGATGGGCTGCCGTCTATGGGGTCACACAGAGTCGGACACGACTGAAGCGACTTAGCAGCAGCAGTGGTCTAGTGGTTGAGAATCCACCTTGCAATGCAGGGGATACTGGTTCGATCCCTGGTCCAGGAAGGTCCCACATGCCTCAGGGCAACTAAGCCTGTGTGCCACAACTACCGAAGCCCAAGTGCCTAGAGTCTGTGCTCCAAAACAAGAGAAGCCACCACAAGAAGCCTGCACACTGCAACTAGACAGAAGCCCCCACTTTCCACAACTAGAGAAAGCCCTGGCACAGCAATGACGACCAATCACAGCCAAAAATAAATAAATAAATAAATTTTAAAAATTAGTTAACCTTTAAACTACATTTAGAATTAATCTAGGTATATAGTTGGCTTTGGAAATCAAACTTAAGGTTAATCTTATACATTTAATCAATTATTTCCTTTTCTGTTTTACAGTACCTAGATTAAGGCTCTACTATCATTTCTTTATGTCTTTATGTTTGCTGGCATTAATCTTGATCAGAACAATCCTGTATGGTCTATAACAATTTTCATAGGAACTGTATGGAATCTATTTGAAAAAGCTTCCCATATTATTTTTCTTATTCAGATAAACTTTTTATATTTTTTCTGAAATGTGGCATTTAAGTCTATTTAATTTTCCATGTATTTCTCTGATTAAAATGTGTGGGGGTAGGTATATATAAACCGTATGACAGGCTCTTGCTAGTTCCTATCCAATATCCATTCATCTCCCTTTTCCTTACTAACAGAATCTTAAAGGTTTTTCAAGGCCATGTGTCCAACTAAAAAGACAACACTTCTCAAAATGATAAAGTGATATGCATTCTGGCAATAATTTATCAGTGGAAGTTGCTTCTGGAACAGAAAATAGCACCTCTTGCACCTTCCTCCTTCTTGCTTCCTGGAACTTGGATTCAGACAGCAGAGATGGATCAGCTATTTTGAGACCACAATAATGAAAACCATACATAGGATGGCACAATAGAGAGCCAGAAGCAACTTGGGTCTCCGATGATATGGAGCCGCCGTGTGTGCCTGCATGCATGCTAAGTTGCTTCAGTCACGTCCAACTCTGTGTGGCCACATGGACTCTAGCCCACCTGGCTCTTCTGTCCATAGGATTCTCCAGGCAAGAATACTGGAGTGGGTTGCCATGCCCTCCTGCAGGACGGAGCTGCCATAACATCTCTAAATATTACCTCTGGTCTTCTTATGTGACAAAAAGTCTCTATTACGTTAACCCACTGCAGCTGATTTCCTATTATATGCAGTGATGGCATCTACTTTATTAACTCAAATGTCTTTCCACATTTTCCTTTTATGTCTAGGTAATGTGTTGTTGTGGCTAAGAATGTGATCTCTTTTTGACTACATTTTTAAGCTGGCTACCACATGTATATGGGACTGTTCTTATATCATGTATCTGCAAACAGACCTTATTTATTATTTCAATAATTCTGCCGTTATTAGTAAAGTATACAATATCAACTATAAGAAATATTTATCATTTATTTTTCTTGTCTTTTCTTGTCTTTATACTTGTAAAGTATAAAGAAAATACTTGTAAAGTAAAAACACTTGTAAACTTGTAAAGTTGTAAAGTATACTTGTAAAGTAAAAAAACCAGTATTTTCTTGTCTTTTATACTTATAATTAATCTATTTTCATTGAAAAAGATAAGCACAAATATAAACCAAAACAAATAAAAAACAACAAACAAAACAAATTATAGTAATCCTGTGATCCCAACATAGAGAGTTAACATTTTGGTATGTATTTTCCCACATTTCAATTTCTATGCACATCTATATAATACTTTATTTCTTTTCTTTCTTATTACTTTTATTTCTGAGTCTTAAGATGTATACATTCCCCTCATGATTTAACATTTCATAAAATGGGATGTATCTTATAGTGACAGCATCTTAAAACTGTCATAATTTAATTGACAGTATTTTCACTTTCTTAATGGCACATAAAGTAAGATGTACCTTTCACAAAATTTAAGATGCAAATTCTAATACAATTGTTCATTTAAATATTTATTTAAAAAATAAACTCGCACAATACTACCTGCTGCTTCATGTTTTAGCTTAATATATCATAAACATATTTCCAGTTCAGTATTTCTATCAGTTTTTGATGGTTACACAGGATTTTGGCCTACAGATATTTAATATTGGACATTTAGACTGCTCCCAATTTTTCACTATCATAAACCTTGCTTCAAATAATCTTTTTTACACATTTATATACTTATTTCTTAAGATAAATTCTTTGGACTTGTGGGTTCAAAGGGGATTCAGACTGTGAAAAGGCATCTGTCATTTGATGCCATACTACCTTTGAAGTGTACATTAATGAATCTGAAAAGCCCTGTCATGTAATGTTAATAACTGTGGGGAAAAAGGGGAATATGTATTTACTTTGTTCCTGTATCTGAACAGGAATCCTTGTTTTCCTATTAAATATAATGTCTTCTGTTATTCTTACCAAGGAGAATTAGGGACAGCTGGAAAGCTTATGTAAAACTTAATTCCTTTTACTTGCATTGTTCTTTTGTTAAGGACAATTCTCTCTTCAAATAAACTCCTATTTTCAGAGGGAGGAAGAATTTCCTAATATGTAGAATATTTACAAAAGCTAAGACATGAGTTTACTCAGCATCTTATCTTCAGACATCTGTTTTACAGTATTTCTACTACCTTCCCGGCACAGTCTATCTAACAGAAACAATTGTTACCTGATCTTCATATCCTTCTATCTTCACAGGCGTGAACTGATCCATGTTATACTGGGCAAACGCACTGTTTTGGTTTTTTTAAAAAGAAGAAGAGGGAGAGAAACCAATTATACATAAGTAAGTATAAAAGGTAGTTCAGGGAATTCCCTGGCAGTCCAGTGGTTAGGACTCCATGCTTCCACTGCAGGGGGCATGGGTTCGATCCCCAGTTGGGGAACTACAATCCTGCATGCCATGTGGCACAGCGGGGGTGGGTAGGGGATGGAGGGAAGGTAGTTCACAGAACAGTGAAAGAGAATATGTAACTGGGCTATCATTCATTATGGAAATTATAGTGATTCTGTGCAAATTTTAGGTTTGCAGAATCTGGTCCCAAAATGAATTAAAAAAAAAAACCAAAAAACATTATGGGACAGGGCAGAAGATTATTTCCCAAGCAGCAGTTCTTAAAATATTTTCTACAGCTAAAATCTAAACCAATTATATATCACACCAAATGCCTTTATAACAATTATTTGTTGCTCTGCATCAAAAAAACACTTGTTCCATCTCCCCACCCCACCTCTGCTCAGTCATTATCCAACTCTGGTTTCTTCTTTACGAAGGAATTGTGGGCCAGGTGGATAGACAGTAACTGAAAGAGCACTTTGTACTCAGGAGTAAAGCAGAGTAGTGATAAAGCCAGAGAACAGGAGGCCCTAAAAGCTAGACAGTGTTTAAGATTTAAAAGAGACAAGAAAATCAACCAACCAACCACCAATTTAATGTTTTTGAGGACAAGGACAAAATGAAAATGATATTCTAAATCAATGATTGGATAGAATAATCATGTAATTATTCTTTGGTTAACTCTATTAAGGTACTTTCTCAGCATCTGCTATTCTTGGCAATGTGAGAAACATCATCACTTAGTACCAGCCTAATCTTTCTACAACTGGCAGTTATTAAAAAAATTCAGCATGAACAAAAAGAACTACAGAAGAAAATGTAATAGCTAACATTAAATTCTGTTGAGCAGAGAAAAAATATCTGAGCAAAAATCAAAATAAGACCAAACATAATAAACTTTAAAAAAATAATATTTGGAGGGAACATGTTTTCTCCAAGGGGGAGAAAAACAACTAAAAAAAAAACCCAAAATAAAACAATTGCTCTATTTTGAAGTATTTTAAACTGTTTTCAGGGTACTAGTTTATTATCAACATAGTTTACCCAATATTACAATAACAAGTAAGTGGATTTAGAAAGATACATACTGTGCCGCCCCTTCCCTGAGGAGATTATCATTATTAAGTAGTAGCCGGACATCTGAGGAGGAAAACAATGTTAAAGATGTTAAAATTCAAATGTTCAATAGAAGGCAAACTTGAGAAATTTTAGCAGATTTCTAGATTAGATTTCTAGAAAATCAGGCTTTGCAAGATTAGTTATGGATACCCCCTGGTGGCTCAGACAGTAAAGCGTCTGCCTATAATGCAGGAGACTTGGGTTCGATCCTTGGGTTGGGAAGATCCCCTGGAGAAGGAAATGGCAATCCAGTATTCTAGCTTTGAGAATCCCATGAATGGAGGAGCTTGACTGGCTACTGTCCATGGCGTCACAGAGAGTCAGACATGACTGAGCGACTTCACTATTTATGTATGTATCACTATACATGTTGAAATTCTAAAAATATACATACACAAACAGATGTTAATAATGTTCACAGCTTTGCATAATTTGTGATATAATAATCCAACAATAAACTCTCGTGGAGTTTGATTATAGCAAATGAAAAACATGGTTTATAGAAAGTTAAAGTTAGGACTGATAATTTATATCTAAAGAATCCTTTTAAAATAGATTAATTGTAGGCTTTTCTGTAACAGACCAAAAGAGCTGGGCACGATTCAGTCAGTGGCAGCGAAACTGCTGGACATATTTTCCTTGGAGCATCTAATGCAGGGCCTACAATCTTTTCAAAAAGCTCTGTGTCAAGAGTCCAGTCACTTCTCCTTTGGAAGAGGAGGGTTCTTGTTACTAAGAAACTACCAAGAATTAACTCCAAGTGTGTGTGTGTGTTTTCAGTTGCTCAGTCACATTCGACTCTTTGCGAAAACATGCACTGTAGTCCGCCAAGAGAGAAGGCTAATTATAAGGCAAAGGCAATTGACTCTTAGAGCTTCTGAAAGAAGGGGCTGGCAGAGATCAATGTGTAGCATTCCAATAAAAACCAGCTGTCATGTCATAAGTAGCTTGCCAATTCTTAATCTAATGCTTTGGGATCAATTATTCTTATGATATTCCTATAAAGTACATTTGTCAGAAGTAAAACAAAGTACTTGTTTTATAAAGGCCACTAATTTTTAAGTCAAGAATTTATCTGAGCTAATCAGTTAAAGTTCAAGTTGCTGGAGAATTTCTAAAAGCTCTGTTGTTGAAAATTTATACTTGGTCAATATGGAAAGACAGACTAGGCAAAGAAAGGCTGCATTTGTTTTCCTTGTTAGTGCTCAAATATTCAAAACAAGTCATAAAGAAGAAAGTCTTGATTTACTTCTTTTGTGTTATTTTACTCCTTGTAAATAACATTCATATTTCTCTTAGTTGTTTTTCCTCTGCATCATTAATTTTACCAGTGGAGATTATTGACTGTTCCACAATTTGTGGAGCTCTGAGCCAGGTGCAAATGAACATCATACAGTTCCCCTAACTAAGGAGGTAACCTTTTAATGTAAAAGTAGAATTTCAAAAGAAATGTTTGGCCCTGGGATTTCTTTGGAAGGTATGATGCTAAAGCTGAAACTCTAGTACTTTGGCCACCTCATGCGAAGAGCTGACTCATTGGAAAAGACTCTAATGCTGGGAGGGATTGGGGGCAGGAGGAGAAGGGGACGACCCAGGATGAGATGGCTGGATGGCATCACTGACTCGATGGACGCAAGTCTGAGTGAACTCCGGGAGATGGTGATGGACAGGGAGGCCTGGCGTGCTGCGATTCATGGGGTGGCAAAGAGTTGGACACGACTGAGCGACTGAACTGAACTGAAACTGAACCAAGATGCACAAAGATGATGGTTTTACTCAAGGGGAATTTTAAGATGAATCAGTTTACAACTTAAAATGGGATTATGATGATTGACATTAACACAGTTATAATGCCTCATTTACATTTTTCATTCTGTAAGCTGTGTTAAGACAGTAAATAGTATGGAAGGTTGTAAATATACTGGAATAGTGGTTCTCAAATTGGTTGTGACTCAGAATCACCTGAAGGACCTGATAAAGCAGATTACCCATTCCAACCAAGATCTAACTAATCTTAGGATGACGACAACACTGGAATCTGTATATTTAACAAGCTTTCTGGATACAGTCAGTTTGGCCCCAATGGCTCTAAAAACTGTCTTAAACTGTGGCACTTCTTGAGTAAAAGCACTGAAGAGATTTAAGCTATGATCTATAATGATAGATATGAAGCTATGAAATTTAATATTATTTCTACATTGATCAATACTGAACTACTTTAACTCTTTTTCACATAAGATAGGTATCCTAATATACTAGGGTCTTAAGAGCATGCTTTTGATGCAGACCTGGGTTTAAATCCCTGCTCTGACACTTACCAGCTGGGTAATAGGGTGATATTGAGTAAGTTATTTTAACCTCTTTGAATTCTGATTTCCTTAGCTATAGCTATAATGTTGTAAGGATTAAGAGAGATAGCAAACACTCAATAAGTGCTTGTAAGTGATTAAAGAGGGTCTGAAATAACTAAGTACTAATCTTTACTCACCATTGAACACTTCATTGAATTCCCCTGGCGGTGCATGAGTGATAAATTTAGCAGCTATGCGTACCTAAAGAGAAATAAAATTTACAGTAAAAGAATTATGAAGAGTAGCATATAAGATGGGAAGGAATTAACAGACAACAAAATTTTTATCACATCCCTTGAAATATAATTTCCTGTTTAAATCCTACTGGTTAGCAGCCTTCAGATTCTCCTTTCACAAGACATCTCAAAGTGTTTATTATCCATACAGATTTTTTCTAATTTGGGGATATACATGCTGCTACTTCTGAATTTTTCTTTTTTAAAAAGCTGAAAAATCAATTTTGGTCAAAATATACTATAGTCACAAAAATAGAAAGCTACAATCCTATTTCATTTATAAACTCTTAAGCAAAACTAAATAAAACATTAGCAAATTGGTTTTATACCAATTTATGTTATGGTGTTTACCCCAATACAAGGATGATTCAATACTAATAAATCAATATAACTTACAAATTAAAGAAGCAAAACCCCGTGATCATCTTACCCCATGCTGGAAAAAACAAAATTCAATACCCATTCAAATATCATAATACAACAACACAACTACTAGTTTTTAGTAGGAACAGAACTTACTTTATGAAGGGTTATCTACCAAAATTCTATAGCATACTCAATAATGATGAAACGTAAGCAGTGTCACTAATTTTAAAAGTAAGACAAAGATGATTCTTGTCACCTAAACTATTCAAACTATACTAAACATCCTAAAGAATGCTGTGGAAAATATTTATTCTATTATTCATTTTAAATTTCTCTCCTGCCCACTACTGCCAATCTGTTACTGGGACTCTGATTAGAGATGGATGCTGAAATGTTAGGATCTAACCTGAATATCTAATTTTTTCTCCGTTTTTATCTTTTCTGTCATTTTATGCCTGTGTAGGGAGAATTCCTCAGCTGCATTTTTCACCTCATTAGCATGCTCTTCAGTTGTGTCCATTTTGCTATTCAATTCTATTTTAACTTCCAAGACTTATATTTTGTGTGTGTGCATGCAATAATCTCTTGTGTCTCCTTGAGGATATTAACTATCCTTAAAGTCTTGTTCTATGGACTGTTTCCTAAGAATTTAGATATACTGTTGATTTTTATACTTCTCTTTCATGGTACTATTGCTTCTCTTTGAATTTATTTTAGTTTGCCTGTTCTGTTTAGCTGCAGTTTATCTCCTTGATTGTAGGGGAGGGAAATAGTAGACTTGGTGTTGAGACTGTGTGAGCAGATTTTCTTCTGAGTGAGCACCCTATGGTCACAGGCTACCTGGGGCACTGCCCTGACTCTATGCTCCCAAAGCTCATTCTCAATGCTATATTCTGAGGGCTAATGCTATTGTCTGCAGCTTAGCCCAAATGGGAATGAAAAGAGGAGTCATGTGGTCCAGAAAGCTTAGAGAACAATTCCGCAACTAATCCACTCCAAGGTTGTTTTGAGTTCTTCCCTTCTTTCTCCTTAAATTGATGTCCTCCAGAAAAGCCCCTACTTCCACAACAGTTTTCTTCTTCAATGTGTTTTGGGTTTCCTCTGATCTTACTTTTTTTCATGTTTTTGAACCATTTCACCTTTTTTCAAGAACTGCTTAAGGACCTCTCTGGTGGTCTAGTGGTTAAGAATCTGCCTGCCAATGTAGGGGACAAGGGTTCAATCCCTGGTCCTGAAAGATTCCACATGCCACAGGGCAACTAAGCCTATGCACCACAACTACTGAGCCTGTGCCCTAGAGTCTGTGGTTTGCATTAAGAGAAGCCACTGCAATGTGAAGCCTGCACACTCCAATTGGAGAGTAGCCCCCTACCCTGCTTACAGCAATTAGAGAAATCTCGCTTGCATCAACAAAGATCCAGCACAGCCAAATAAAGTAAACAAAATTTAAAAAATAATACGAATAAAAAAACTAACGCTGTATTATTTTTTTAATTGGCAAAAAAAAAAAAACAACCTTTGGTCCACTGATGACACGCTTACTAACTTAAACTATTACTAATTTATGTCTCTTCCCATTCCCTTTTTTCCCTACATTTTCATTTAAAAAGTTTTGTCATAAAAGGTAAGGTAAAACCATGTATTTAATCTGGTATATAAATCAACCTCTCATTTCTTAACAAGTAAATGTTGTTTGAGAATCTTAATAAGGAATGTAAGATCCTATATCATAGAAAGAAAACCACCTAACAATCTGGAGTAACATTTAGTGATATCCATATATGTGTAAGTATGTGTGTAATAATGATGTTAGCAATGAAATAGGACTGACCGCAAAGGCTCTCTCATATAATTCTAACACATTATGAGGCTACTAAAAATTCCCTAATATCTCATGTGATGAATATAAAGCTGATTCAACTTACTGACAAGGGGCAAAGAGGAACATGTATATCTAACAATAAACTGAGCTCTACTTTCCAGTTAGGCATGCTCTGTTGATTTCTTCCATTTCCTTTAAACAACTTTAAGTTCCTGTTGACTAAAATAAAATTAAAGTTACGAAAGTCAAACCATTCTTAAGGCAGAGAAAAAAAGACACTAAAGTCTTTGGAAAATAAAGCTGGGGTTGAGAATTTGAAAAAGATGGAAATAGTTTACAACTTTAGCATCCCTAGGTTTATATGGAAGATCTTATATGACTTTGCTCTTATTCTAAAAAAAGTAAAAGAAAAGCTGCTCCATAACTAAAATTATTTGTTCAGGCAAGAAAGGCTGACTGATTCATGCAGCAAGGCAGAATGAAAACCCTGGATTCTAATTACTGGATCTGCTGGTCCATTAACTACCTAGATTTGTGATTCTGGAAACTTTGCTAACTTTTTTTAGTTCTGAATTTCCTCATAATAATCCAACTCCTAAAAGAGATTAGGAGATCTGCAAAACTTTTCTGAGCTATAAAACTCTCTGTATCTTTAAGACTTAGAAGACAAACTTGTATATTGATCACCTGGAAGCAGGGTTGAGGAATCCGTAACACAAACACCTTAAGTTATTCTTATGCAGGCACGTACAGTTTCAGAACTCTGATGTTGCAGAGTAGTTGTAGATATCCTCCAATGAAAACTAGTGGAGATTAAGACGAAATACTCCATAAAGCTCTTATTTTAACTAAGCAACAACAATAAAAAGATAGAGTTTCTAATAAGGAAGAAGTGCCTCTCAACTCATGAGAATTACACTATACAGGACTAACAGTTCTAAAATGGATTTCCAACTGTGTATATGTGCTTTCCAAGTGCACTTAATCATATTACTGTACTTGTTAACTGTTGTTATCAATCACTTATTTAAGAAACTAGAAAATGTATTTTGAAAAGCAAACCTATTTTTTTAGCCTATTTGTGGTAAGTCTGTTGAGCAGCTATGGTCTTTCTGTCAAGGTGCATTTCCCACAATCCTTACATAATTAAGAAACTCCCCTCAGTCACAAAAAATTAAGTGCGTGCAATTCAAAAATATATTCATATACTACACCAAAAGCAACTTCCTTTAAAAGAATAAAGCTACCACTATATTTTACATATTACTTATTAATGTTTGAATACATAAAAGTAGAAGTTACCAAACTGAAAATTCACATTACTCATATTTCTAAAGTTACCTACAAATTTTCAAAAGTTACAAAATCTGATGGAAATGCCATAACTAAAAAAGTGATTTGGATAATGGAGAAACTGACAGTGCATGTAAAAAAGCAGTGGTTTATCTATTCAACAAACATTTACTGAAGAGCCAGGAAGAGTCAGTAAATAAAGATTAAATACTGTTAAGACACTGTCGCTGTCCTCAAGGGATCTGTCACCCAGATAGTAATATAGCAAGCATTAAAAGGTACAGTGAAGCACAAAGGAAGATGCTGTCAATTCTATGTAGGTATTTAAGGAGGGCTTGGAGTGACTTTCAAAGGCACTGATGTTTCAGCTGGATTGGAGAATGAGTAGATACCAAGGTGAGCATCCCATGCAGAGCGAACAGTAGGTACAAACTAAGACAACATAGCTCGACAAACTGAATGGAGATATTTAAAAGATATGCATAGCGTAAAACAACACTATTTTTTCCTACAGATTCTTTCTGCATTTTCAAAAATAAAGGTTTTAAAAAATACATATGTATACTAATCATTTATGTCAAAATGCAATAAATTTTTATTATCATTATGATAAAAATGAGTTGTTTGAAAAACTCCTTTTAAGTTTTAATATCTAATACAATACATATCAGGGCTTCCCTAGTGGCCCAGTAGTAAAAACTCTGCCTGCAATGCAGCAGACATGGCAGATGCAGCTTGGATCCTTGAGTCGGGAAGATCCCCTGGAGGAAGACATGGCAATCCACTACAGCATTCTCACCTGGAGAATCCCACGGACAAATGAGCCAGTGGGCTACAGTCCATAGCCCATTGGACTATAGGTGTTGCAAAGAGCCAGACACTACTGAAGCGACTGAGCACGTACACACAATACTCAGAAGCCACATAAGTAAAAATTCAATTTCACTGCACGGGGCAGGGTTTGATTCCTGATCAGGGAAGTAAGATCTGACATGCCATATGGTGCAGTCAAATACAAACAAACAAAAAAACAAACCAAAACCCCCTCAATTTCTATGTAAACACTAAATATAAAAGATAAATGCACCTCTATATTCGCTCCAGCATTATTTACAACAGCCAAAATATGGAATCTAAATGAACGGATAAAGAAGTGATATGGAGTATGTGTGTACACATATAAACACAAGGGAATATTAGACTTATGGACATGGGGAGAGGGGAGGAGAGGGTGAGATGTATGGAGAGATAACATGGAAACTTACATTACCATATGTAAAATAGACAGCCAACAGGAATTTGCTCTATGTAAAAGGAAACTCAAACAGGGGCTCTGTATCAACCTAGAGGAGTGGGATGGGGAGGGGGATGGGAGGGAGGTTCAAAAAGGAGGGGACATATGTACACCTGTGGCTGATTCATGTTGAGGTTTGACAGACAACAAAATTCTGTAAAGCAACTGCTGCTGCTGCGTCACTTCAGTCATGTCTGACTCTGTGTGACCCCATAGACTGCAGCCCACCAGGCTCCCCCGTCCCTGGGATTCTCCAGGCAAGAACACTGGAGTGGGTTGCCATTTCCTTCTCCAATGCATGAAAGTGAAAAGTGAAAGGGAAGTCCTTCAATTGAAAAAAAAATTACCAGGACTAAGTGCCACAAAGCAAATGCTCAAGTCATTACAAAGCTCTGGTACTCTGAACAAACATATAAGACATAAACCAAATTGATATATACTACTTGAGAAAAAAAAAAGAATGAAAATCTGCCATTTGCAACATGAATGGATATAGAGGGTATTATGTTAAGTGAATAACTCATAAAAAGACAAATACTATATAATTTCACTTACATTCGGAATCTAAAAAACAATCAATAATGGAGACAGAGAACAAAAAGGCAGTTGCCAGAGGGAGAGGTTTGCATGGAGGAAATAAGTAAGGGAAATTAAGAGGACAACCTCTAGTTGCAAAATAAATTAAGTGACTGGTATGAAACGTATAGTGTGGGGAATAATAGTCAATAACTATGTAGCATCTTTGTCACATACCTTAACTGACTTACTGTGGTAATTATTTTGAAATGTACAGAAATATCAAATCACTGTGCTGTATAACAGGAACTAACTTAGTGTTATATGTCAATTACTTCAAAAACAAACTCATAGAAAAAGAATTTAGGGTTGGGGAGAGATAGTCAAAAGGTACAAATTTCTTGTTAACAAGATAAGTACGTACTAGGGATGTAATGTATAAGATAATACATATAATTAACTGCTGTATTTTATATATGAAAGCTGTTAAAGAGAATAGGTCCTAAGAGTTCTCATCATAGGCAAACTTTTTAAAAAACGATTTCTTTACTTTTGTATCTGATGATAGATATTCATGAAACTTACTATAATAATCATTTCATGATGTATATGAGTCAAATCATACACTGTACACCTTACACTTATAGTGCTGTATGTCAATTATATCTCAATAACACTGGGGGAACAACAACTTGATTTCTAAGAGTGTAAATGAGTTCTGAAAGCAAAAACATTTGAGAAGTGTTCTGTTGATAACATAGGGTTGATTACTTACCATGCTGTTGAGTGAAAAGGATTGCAAAATGTTGTATTCCTATCTTTTTTTTGAAGTATATATATTTACATAAATGTATGGCTACTAACTTGTAACTGGGACCACCTCTGACAGTAGTTTTACAAAAGCTTTTTTTCTTTCAATTTTAAGCTCATTTCTATGTTCAAAAAATTGTACACTAGAAATTATTTGTATGAAAAGTAATTTTTTAAAAAGCAAAAAAGGGGCATGCCAACATTTCCTATACAATAAATAATTTTAAAAAATTATCTGAGAATATCAAGAACAGGAGAAATGTCCAATTAAAGAAAACAAAACATCTCCTAATTTTTAAACTAAATTGGGGAGACTTGATATATATACTATGGTATATATATACTAAGATATATATACTATGGTAAGGTGAAGTTTTAAGTGAGCAGTTAAAAGAAATGTAGTTATCGTTAGATGCCAACATGGGGTCCTATCACTGTCATTGTAAACGACTCCCTTTTTATTTCCGGAAGTTAGCAAAAAAGACAGAGTACAGTCAACTCTCTGTATTTGTGGGTTCAGCATACAAGGATTGAAAATATTTTGGGGAAAAAAATTCCAGAAAGTTCCAAAAGTCAAACCTTGAATCTGCTACACACTATTAACTATTTACATAGTATTTATATTAGACATTACAAGTAATCTAGAGATGATTTAAAATATATGACAGGATGTAAGTTATATACAAATCCTACACCATTTCACATAGAGAACTTGAGCATTCTTGTATTTTGTGATCTATGGGGGTCCTTGAACCAATCCCCCTACATGAGATGACCATACTCAGTATTAGATAAACATCTGACAGTCTCTGAAGACGGCTTTGAAGTATTGAGCTGTTCTGTCAATGTAACAATACTATAAAAACACCTTGAAGGAACAGGTGTAACGTAAGTAGTCATGACACATTCATATAATCACTGTGAACTCTAAAGTGTGCTCCATGGGTCTCTTTTCCTCTCATTCTTCTACTGTTTAGTTCCTAGACCTACAGCTACACTCCCACCTTAGGGCTATTGCAATTTTCATTTCTTTTGCCAGAAATGCTTTTCTATCAGAGTTCACTTCCCTCTTCATTCAAATATCACCCACTAAAGTACCCTTCTCTGACTTCCTGACTTCTATAAGTTACCTAATGTACCCTCCATACCCTTCATAATTCTTGTCCCTTTACTTGCTTTAAATTTCTTCAAAGAATTTGCCACTGAACATATGGTTATTGCTCAAGACCTCTAAAAGAATTCCAAGAACGTAGAGCAGAGGTCTGCAAAGTGCTAAAGGGCCAGACAATAAATGTTTCAGAGCTGTGTGGACCACATGATCTCTGTCCCAACTGTAAACTAAGTGAGCCCATGTTCCAATAAGACTTTTTAACTGAGGTTCAACTGACAAAGCTATAAAATAATTAAAGGGTACGATGTGAATGTTTCTGATATATATATATGTATATATACACACACACACACAAACACATCTATAGTGTGAAAGGTTCACCCCTACTGGGTTAACTAACATTATTTTAGATACTGCAATTTGTATTTCATGTAATTTTCACATCATGAAATATTCTTTTGGTTTTTTTCCCCTAGGCCTTAAAAAAGCAGGCAATGGGCGAGATTTGCCACCTCTTGGCATAAAGCATAAGAATTTGTTGTTTGTTAATTACTGTATACCTAGGACTAAGATCTGGCACATACAAAGAATGTAAATTAATGAATACTATTTATTGTTAACAAAACGCTTTCATAACCTCCCTTTTGATCTTAAAATAGGCAGTGAAGAGACTATTATCTCCATTGTAAATGAAGGAACAGGTTCAGAACTTCCTTGCCCAAGGTCACATACTTAAAAAAGGGGCAGCAATGCACTAGACAACTGACTATATTATTCAATACTAACAGGTTATTAAAATTGAGAACTTATATATAGTGAGATCTCATGGGTTTGCCTAATCCTTTTAGAATTTCTTTAAACCAAGAATTGAGACAAAACTTTGTGCGTCAAAGCTGCAGTTGTCACAAAGTTAGGAGGGATAAACAGAATGATAAACAACTTTAAAAGTCCAAATTTTATCATCCAGTCTCAAAACTGAGTCAAAACTAACAAGATGAAATTTAAGAGAGATAAAATCATGGGAACAAGCAGAAGGAGAAAAAGAAATGGCAGAGCAGCTGGTAATTGCAAAAATATTTTTGCTGCAATACAGATGAGGGATGGGACCTCCCTGGTGGTCCAGTGGTTAAGAATGTGCCTGCCAATGCAGGGAACATGGGTTTGACCCCTGGTCCAGGAAGATCCCACATGCCGTGGGGCAGCTAAGCCCCCCGTAACTATTGAGCCTGTGTTCTAGAGCCCAGGAGCACACGCGCTGCATCTATGGGAGCCCACTCGTCCACAGCCTGTGCTCTGCGACGAGAGAAGCCGCGGCAACGAGAAGCCTGTGCACAACTAGGGAGGAGCCCCCACTCACAACTAGAGAAAAGCCCACGCAGCAACCAAGACCCAGCACAGACAAAAATAAGTAAATACAAATTTAAGTCCTTGTTTCATAAAGTAAGTTTCACTGTACATAACATTCATATGATAGTATCTGCAGTAAAGCGTGTATTTTAAAGGGGGAGAAGCTCAAGTCTCATATACAATTCCATCCCTTCATATATTTAAAGATTCTAATAATGTTAATTCCATGGAATGCATTGTATCTCTAACCTAAACAGGGGGAATTTAAAGTCTGTAAGTATCAATCAAAGATAAGTTTTCTTATATTTCAGTTTCTTCTCATTTTCCTTACATCTTACTTTTCCAAAAAGGAAAATAAAGCAAAATATTAAATCCTTTCATGATTCAAAATTTAATTTTTTTATTGCTAATGTTTGTACTGAAGTTTAACAATCAAACCAAGAAGGTAATATATCCTATTGTTTCCCAGAAGCTGCTAGTTTTAATTTTAGTAAGAAACTTTAGAAAATTATTAGAAAAATAAATTTATGAAATTTTTATAAAACTCAAAATTTTAGCTTACTAAATAATCTTTTTTTTCCTTGGCTGTGCCATACAGTTTGTGGGACCTTAGTTCCCTGACCAGGGATTGCACCCAAACCCTCAGCAGTAAAAGCAGACTCCTAACCATTGGACTGCTGAGGAATCCCCCTAAACAATCTTTTAATAACAGACCCCATACTATTCATAACCACCCCATCTATTCATAACCACCTTTTAAAATAATTTCCTTAACAAAAGAATATCAAGTTGAATATTTAACAACTGTCAATGTTGGGAAAGTAATTCCAGACAGGCAATGAAGAAATTTTTCACTAGATAATATCCATATTCCAGTTATCCACAAGACCCAGGTCAGTTTATACTGCCCAAATTTTGTATACTTCAGGAATGAAATCACTGCCAGCGAGTAACCTCTGTCTCCTTCATTAGTCTATTAAGTGTATTAATGACTTTGTTTCTGGGCCTTTACTCACACTGTCCTTGTGCCTCTCTTTCCATCTCTGTCTAAATCAGTCCTACTTTTTAAAGCTGGGCCAACCAATACAATATTGTAAAGTAATTAACCTCCAAAAAAAAATATGAATTGTAAAACTAAATATAGACAATATAACCAATTAAAAAATAAAATAAAATAAAAATTGTAAATGAAAAAAAATCTCCACTCTTGGGTGGTCTTCTGCCTTTCCTGAAAAAAATAAAAATAAAAATAAAGCTGGGCCATCTGTTTCTTTCAAAGATATTTTCTCCATTACTAAAGCCTCAAGAATCCTGTTCCTTCTACCATACTTTTGAACATTTATCACAGCACCTTTGTCAAGACTGAGGCAAAACATTTAAAATACAACATGGATGCTCAGTAAACATCAGCTAGACAAGACTGCTAGCAAGACAACTATGCTTTAAGTTATTAAACTGAACAAACCCTTCAAATTACTGAGAAAATCATTCCTCTCTTTCAGAAGTTCTTTGGGTCTTACTCATCTAATGTTCCCCATCACTACAATCTTCATCAGTACTGATAAACAGAAACAACTTTTTCTTGACCAAAAGTTTTTCAAAGTGACTATTCTGCTTCCGTTTAAACTGATCTTTCAAAGTTTACTTTGATCATCTTTCAAAGTTTCCTCATGTTCTCAATTAGACTATACTTCAAAAAAAGAGTAGTAAATTGCGCTTTCGTAAATGTTTACTTATTTTTATTCTACAACGTTCCAGAACTATTGAAGGATAAGTAGCTGCATTCCTCCTCCAGAAAGAGATACTATTCTATTTTATCCTAGTAAGAAAGTTCTATCTGTACAGAAGTCAGTGTTATTTCTTAAGAGAGTTTTTCCTATTAGAAGATATTTAGGATGTCATTGCTATTGTTGTTATTATTTTGGATTGTAAGACTGTTTTTCCTAAGGACAGTTTCAGGTTCACAGCAACACTGAGAGGAACATACTGGGATTTCCCATATACCCTGTCCCCCTTCCCCTGCCAGCATACTCTGTCCGACTCTTGCAACCCCATGGACTGTAGCCCACGAGGCTCCTCTGTCCATGGAATTCTCCAGGCGAGAATACTGGAGTTGGTTGTTATTCCCTTCTCCAGGAGATCTTCCCAACCCAGGGATGGAACCAGGTCTCCTGCATTGCAGGCAGACTCTTTATCACCTGAGCCCCCAGGAAGCCCAACACTGTGCCCCCATGTGCACCGTCTTCCCCATTATTAAGATCCCCACCAGAGTGGCACATTTGCCAGAACTGATGAATCTACACTGACACATCATTATCAACCAAAGCCCAAAGCCTACATTAGGGTTCACTCTTTGGGGTGCACACTCTATGGGTGTGGAAAACATATCCACCATTATAGCATCATACAGAGTATTTCCTTAAAAACCTCTGTGCTTTAAAACAAAACAAAACAAACAAACAAAAAAACCCTCTGTGCTTTGCCTATTCATTCCTCTCCCCCAGGATGTTATGTTTTTGTTTTTTTCTTTAATACACCTTGCCTCAGTGTAGTTCATTTTCTGGGTCTGGTTCTAAGGTTTTCAGAATATCAACAATAAATTCACTGGGTCAATTATTTAATAGATGCAAGTTCCAAACTGCTGACATGCCAAGTATTTCAGTATCAAACTAGCTCCAGAATTCCAATTTCCCTGCCTTTATCAAACAAAATCCCTGCTAGCTAAGAGTCCCCGGAGGCTAGTGAGAATTTAATTAGGGGTATAAGTTGAGGGGAAAAAAAAAACCATTTTCAGTGATCTCCAGGAAGTGGAATAAAGATTTCACTAAATTCCAAATAAGCTAAATGTTACCTTTCCAGTTTAGATCTGGATACTACAAAGATTCAGAATGTGATTAGGGGAATTCCCTGGCAGTCAAGTGGTTAGGACTCTGTGCTCTCACTATCAGGGGCCTGGGATCGATCCCTGGTTGGGCAACTAAGATCTCACAAGCTGTGCGGCATACCCCCCAACAAAAAAGAGAGAAAATTTTAGACATATATAGTTGATTTTGATTTATCATTATCCATAAAGGCTAAGGTTTAAAAGGATAGATATGTCTAAATTATAATCAACATTATAAAAAATAGATCGTGACACTTTCAAATAATTTGTTCCATGCTTAGTCTTTAAAAAGTCATTTCAAGTATTTCTTAGAAACTGTTCTAGTAGTAACCAATTATAAGTTTGGGTATATGTAGACAAATAGGTAGGGAAGGCAGAGACGTTTAAAGAAATTTCATTTTAAAAAAATTCTACCAACACTAAGGAAAATTGCTTGAAGATTTACTAAAGTAATAATGTAACATGCATAAGAGCTCCTCCTTGTCCAAACTTTAGTCAGGCTCCTCTGAGCCCTCTTCTCAACTAGGCCTTTATCTCGGGCCCCTCTTGTCTATAGCCTGCCTAGCCCAGTCTTAGCAAGAACCCTGATGTCAGTTTAAAGAGAATTCTCCAACTCTGGATATATGATCAAGTTCTACACCCCCAATCTCTGAGGTATAAGTCCTCGATCTGCCAGTGAGCAAGAATCCTTCTACTCTGATGTCTCCTCTTAGCACTTTTCCATTTATGCCCCCCTGCCCCGCCCCAGCCACGCAATTGCTTGTTGGCTATAAATCTCCATCGGTCTTTGCTTATTTGGAGCTGATCTCAATCTCTCTCTCCCTAATACAAAAGTATAAAATTAAGGCCTCTTATCATTCTAGCAAGTATCAGATTGGTTTTCCTTAACAGAAGTCAGCACTGTATTTTACACTGTATAATAGTAAGTAAAACATACTTCATCATAAAATTTACATTTAAAAACCAAAAAATAGCTATTTTATTTTCTCGTTATCTTTCCCATCCATTCCCTTTTAATTTACAACTTCTCTATGCACCAAATTAGAAGGATATCCTTATTCCTTAGTCCTCATTCTGGACTTTCCTAATAAACAACACCCAAGATGTCAATAAAAAGATTTCCAAGTATATACCTTAATTGGTCATTTAGAAGTTCACTGTAAGTGATAAAGCCTTAAGTCACCATTAAAAAAAAAAAAAAAAAAAGAATTGGCCCAATCTTAGTCAAGATTAAAAAAAACTGTCTCATCTAAACTCCAAAACAACACTGATACATGTCTGAAAGGAGGGAAAGAACTCTACTTGGCTTAATTAGAGAATCTGCCTGAATGTCTAGATCAATAACTGAGGAAATATAGAAGTCTGAGATACAATGTTCTAATGAGTCAGGAAGAAAGATTAAAGTGGGTGCAAAGATCACATAAGCAACATGTTGCTGAGGAGCTTAAATTTGTTAAAACCCCCAACCCGAGGTGACTGGGCAGACAGGTAAAAATTTCCAAGTACAATGGCCAGATACAACAAGTATTGTTTTGTAAATAATCAGGACCAAATTAAGAAATGATGGGAAATCCACACTGAATGCCTTGAGTTTCACACGTCAGAAAGCAATGATGCAAATACCAAGTCCAAAAAGGTAGAGTTCGGCAGTGAGACACCACACTGGCTTGGAAACTGATGCAGTCAGAAACAAGAAACATTTCCCCTTTAAGAGATGGTGCACCTGGTATTTTAGTGTATTTCTATCTTAAAGGTGTCTTTTTTTAAACCAACTTTTTTTTTTTTTTTTTAAATCACTGGGAGTCAGACATGGTTTCACATGCCGGCTTTAACACTTAATTACTTGGGTCTTAGTTTCTTCATCTATGAGTATAATATCTGCTCATATATCTAGCACTACTTTGCCTGGAGAATCCCACGGACAGAGGAGCCTGGCGGGTCGTGGTCCATGGGGTCGCACAAAGTTGGTCGGACACGACCTAAGTGACTGAGCACGCACGCATTTTAAGAATCCAGTGAAGTAACATGAGACAGACATAGCAGATACTTAACTTTCTTTTCCTAAGCAAACACCTGCTGCTGCTGCTGCTAAGTCGCTTCAGTCATGTCTGACTCTGTGCGACCCCATAGACGGCAGCCCACCAGGCTCCCCCATCCCTGGGATTCTCCAGGCAAGAATGCTGGAGTGGGTTGTCATTTCCTTCTCCAATGCATGAAAGTGAAAAGTGAAAGTGAAGTCGCTCAGTCATGTCTGACTCTTCGCGACCCCATGGACGGCAGCCTACCAGGCTCCTCCGTCCATGGGATTTTCCAGGTAAGAGTACTGGAGTGGGTTGCCATTGCCTTCTCCAAGCAAACATCTAGATATCATCAAGTCTTTATGTTTACCAATTTGTTCATTCACTCGGACAAAAAGGAGAATGGCCGAAGAAGTAAGCTAACAAATTCCCTTTTGCCTTCATCCTTGGTTGTGAACAATAGCTATACAATTAGAATCACCTGGGCAAGTTTTATGGCTTCCCTAGTGGTTCAGACGGTAAAGCGTCTGTCTGCAATGCGGGAGACCCGGGTTCGATCCCTGGGTTGGGAAGATCCCCTGGAGAAGGAAATGGCAGCCCACTCCAGTATTCTTGCCTGGAAAATCCCATGGAACGTGGAGCCTGGTAGGTTCAAATGACTAACGCCTGGGTTCCACTCACAGACCTTCTAATGTAATAGATTTGGAGGACAGCTTGGGCACCGGAATTTTTTTAAAGATTCTAGGGTGATTCTCAGGTCCTGTCAAGGTTGAAAGCCACTACCTTAGCTAATATGAAGTGCACATATTCATGGTGGACACAAATAATGTAAGACATGCACACAGTCAGCATCCTAGCTTTTCAATTTTTGTAAATTTTACCAGTGTTAGCAAAACAACTTATACAAACAATAGCCCTCAACAAAGATGTCAATCATTTAAAAATAACTATAATTCAAAGCAGCAAAACTGCCAAGTCAGTACTACAGACAACATACAACACAGAATTTGAGAAGGAGATGGATATGGGTTGGGTTGGTTAAAGACAACTACAAGGAAGGGGAAGGCGGGATCTAAGCTATGCTCTACAAAGTGCTTTAAATAGTAGGGGGAGAAAGAAAGAGGCTATTACAAATAAGGGAACTGGTTAAGAAGGAAAAAGGGTAGGAGAAAAAATTGTTTTGTCAGTTTGGCAGACACAGATTTATCTGTGGATAATAAAAGAGAAAGGAAGAGTAAGATGAGTCAGATGGTAGCAGTTAACATCGAATCCGGTTTTACTCTGTAGGTGATGGAGAACTGCCAAAGCCTTCTGTGTGGGAAGCTCCATTAACAAAAATTAATCTGGAAGTACAGGAGTCCTCAATATGGGTTCACAAAACTTGGAAATCAGTCTGCCCTCTAAGAGTTCGTTAACTGTGAAATTAAGACAGGTACTATCAAAGCAAGATACATTCATTTCTTTATTCACCAAATATCTGAAGGACTACTATGAAGGCACTGTTTTAGGTAATGGTGATTCAACAGCACATGATCCTTACAGAGCTACAGTCTAGTGGGTAAAGAGACAACAGATAAGATTAAACAACTAAACTACATGGTATGCCAGCTAGTGATAAATGTTAAGAAATAATTATAAAGCAGGGAAAGGGGATATGAAATGGTTGATTGGAATTGGACACGGTGATCACAGAGGGCTTCACTAAGAAGGTAACTTTTGATGAAATATCTGAAGAAGTGAGGGATAAAGAAGGAAGAGAACTCCAAAGAACAGAGCAAATGCAAAGATGTATTAAGTCAGGATGTGTTTGGCCAGATGAGAATAGGTAGGAGATAAGGTCAGAGAAATAAGCACTAAAGACATAAAACTGCAGGCAGGCAGAGTAACTTTCATTCTGAAGAACATGGGAAGCAACTGGAGGATTTTGAGCAGAAGAGTGACACATTCTCCCTTATATTTTTTTAACCAGATCACCCTGAGTGGTTCCTTGAGGATAGACTGCCTACAGAGAGACAAAAGCAGAAGCAGACTAGAGACAAGGCCAGTGCAATCAACTATTTGGGAAATCACAGTGTGTCCTTTGTGGCTCAGCTGGTAAAGAATTTGTCTGCAATGTGGGAGACCTGGGTTCGATCCTTGGCTTGGGAAGATCCTCTGGAGAAGGGAAAGGCTACCCACTCCAGTACTCTGGCCTGGAGAATTCCATGGACTGCATAGTCTACGGGGTCACAAAGAGTCAGACACGACTGAGTGACTTTGACTTTTCTTCCAGAGAGGTTGAAATTAGGGTATGGTAAAAAACAGTCAAGTTCTAGGTATGTTTTGAAGGCAAAGCCTAAAGGATTTGCTAATGGACCTATGTGTACTGTGACACAAACAGGAATCAAAGACACTAAACTTTTTGGCCTGAGCAACTAAAGAATGAAATGCCATTAACTAAGAAGGGATTACAACTGGAGGAGAAACTGTGATATGCCAAATTTTGATATACATGGGCTTCCTTCCAGTCTCGTACAATCTGTCCACTGCTGTTAAAAGTCAGAAGGCACCCTACACAAAGATTGGACATGGTCTGGGTGTTGGGTATATATCCCTACAATAGGAGAAAATGCCACTAAAATGTTAGACTGTATAGTTAACTTCTCTGGCTTGATTCCATGCTTAAACTGAAAAAAATGGTAATTTGATTTCTTACGTACCTGATCTACTTAAAAAATAATCTAGCCCCTCCTGTATTTATTAAATTAGTTGCTACCCTCTTCTTAAACACTAGTTTCATCAGCCTAGCTAATAAACGTTTGTCCTTACTATTCTGATGAATCAAGCTTCTGAACTTAACCGGCAAAGGATTAAGATATGGAGAGTAGCTCTGGAGTTGCACAATAATTATTGGGAAGCTTATTAAAAATAGATTCCCAAGAATTTATCCCTCCAAATTCTAATGCAGCTGGTGTGAAAATCTTGCTTTTGAAAGAAACATGTAAGCGTTGCTGCTGTAGGCAATAATGTTGAGGTTCTGAAGAAGACAGTGCCCTCAGCCTTGTCATGAGGACTTTCAAGATCTTTAAACTTTTAAGTTATGTTTCTCGACACCTTGGCTTTTTTTAACACCTTGGTTTTATAACACATTTTAAATATGAAAATTCTTAGTGGCGTATTTGTAGAAGCCCAAAAGAGCATTATGCAAATGTGGCAGTAATTTTTTTTGGCTGTGCCACACACTTGCAGGATCTTAGTTCCCAGACCAGGGACTGAACCTGGGCCCACAGTAGTGAAAGCACAGAGTCTTAACCACTGGTAAATAAAACTGAAATAAATAAATAAAATAGCAAAGAGACTGGTAATATTGGCTGCCGCTCAGGGGAACTTGGTGGCTGGAAAGTGAGTGGGAGGGGACTTTCTACTCATGTCCTTTTCTACCATTTTAATTTTATGCATCTGATTATAGCTCCTATATACTCAAAATAGTTTTTAAAAGACTCATGGAAATAGAAGAATAAAGTCTAATGATAAGAATTTACAGGACTGAAATACTAACTGAACATGAGAAGAGAGGTTATGAGTGAAAAAGATGATGACAATGTCCTGAGTCCATGTGACTAAATGAGAATAATGGTGGAAAGAACAGAAATGCAGAGGCTGGCAGGAGGTTCTGATAAAGGGAGAAGGGGAAATAACTGTAGGTATATATTCAACTCATCACCTAGTTCAGAAATCCCCAAGTAGTAAAACTGGCTTATCAAAAAATTATCATGACAAGTTTCCTCTGTCCAAGGTTTTTACTTTCAGGAATTGCTCCACATAAGGACTTTTTTTTCCAAAAAGATGAAGGAATTCGTGCACTTGAGACAGACAAGAGTAATGAAACCTAATTCTATGTGTTTCTCTGAGCTCTAAAGGAAAGGACTTATGAAGGAAAAACTTTTATTAGGAGTTTTGCAAGGTATACATAGTCAGCCCTCTGTATCCATGAGTGCAGAAACAGAGAACTAACCTTACTACTTCTTATATAAGGGACTTGAACATCCGCAGGTTTTGGCATGGGGGGGGTGGGTGTAGCGCGCGGTCCCTGAAACCACTCCCCCAGATACCTAGGGACAACTGTATAGATACTAATTTTGATATGCAATAAGGCTTCAAAACTTTATTGAGTTTACTAGGAAAATGCTCCCAGGGGGATCAAAGATTCTTAGCAGTGCTGTGACAGAGCACCATGACAGAGTAATTGCAGTAGATGCTTAGACACTATGTATGCCCAAAGAGGCACCCACAGTGTGGACATATTCCTGAGCACAAGAAATATCTACAGATTACCAGAAATAATTGGGGAAGGGGAATGAGGGAGCATGAGCCAGGGAAATACCAAAATGAATGAAGCTGTGATTGATTGGTGTCTTTCATGCCAATAGCTTGGGCCTACACTATGTACCTGGTGCTCTGCTAGGCACTAGATTTGCAGTAACCAAGGATTTCACAGCTTTGTTATCAGGGCAGATGTGCCAAAGCAGATAATGACAGAGACTCCTGGAACATTTTAACATTTCAGTTTTTAAAACAGAGTTTGTTTTAATTTAAAGAGTTTGAAAAGTTCATTAAACAGTCAGTTTGATCCAATTCCCCTTACCTGTATTAAAAGAAAACTTTTGAGGTCCACCTATTTTAGAAGAAAACTTTCAAGGCTCAGAGATAAGTGATTTTTCCAAAATCATATTGGTAGCTAACAGCACAGCAAGAAAAGACCAAATATCCTGAGGCTTATTCTTGCCCACTACCCCACAATACCTCATTTATAGTTCTTTAAATAGGGGACTTCCCTGGTAGTCCAGTGGTTAAGGATCTGCCTTCCAATGCAGGGGACTCAGGTTGGATCCCTGGTTGGGGAACTAAGAGCCCACATGCTGCAGGGCAACTAAGCCTCTGTGCCACAACTAGAGAAGGCTATGTGCTGCAACAAAGACCCAGAACACACACCCCCCCACCCCCCCCAAAAAAAGAATCTAATTCATTAAATGAATTACTCTGATTTTTTTTCATTCATGGATATGTTAAAAATAGTATAGTGAGAAAAGCATGGCTTCTGAATCAGACTTACCTGGGGTCTCAATTATTTGACAAATGCTTTGCTTAGCCTTAAGACTAGCCCTAATAAAATAGCTAGATGTTCTTGAAGAAATATAATAAACCTACACTCTTCACCAAAAATGGGCGCCTGAGTTTGTACCTGCTTAGGCTTTGTGCTCCTGTCCAAGATTTTGTAACAGATTATATGAATACTACTCAGCAAAGCCAACATAAGATTTAAAAAAACTAGTATTAATTCTAATGAACGACTTGTTACAAAACAGCCATGGCCATTAAGCTTTAGGGTTTACTTTACTCTAAAGAGTAATCACTCAGGAGGTAACACATAATCAAGGAAATCTACTTTAAAAGTGTAAGTATCTTCATGATCTCTAACAAAGCCTTCAAATTTCATCACCTATTTACATTTTCCACATCTCTCCTATATAATTTTGACAAACCCATTTCTCAAAAAGTGTCTTAAAGATGGTATTATCTAAGCTTAAAGCATAGAGATCCAATTTTCAGTTATGGTACTTTTGAAGCTATACACAAACATTACACTTGTTAGGTTGAAGAAAAAAATGTACCAGTGGCACTTTTTTCAACCCTAAAATTCTGTGTGCATTTATGTGTTTAAAATGCTGAATCATGAATTAAAGGAAACAGTCAGTGCAAAGAATCCAAACAAGTAGTTTACCTCATACCTAAATGTCCTAATTATGGCATCTGTTCATTTTGGTCTTGTAAAGCATTTGGAACCATGTAACTGAAGACTCTAAGTACTAGATAAGTAGAGCTCATTCTCAGAAACTGAACTCTAGGATAAAACTAAAAGTATTTATTTCTGCAAGTTATTACACTTTCAACTTCCTGTTTTATTTAGGCAGCTCATCATGACCATTTCAGGTAACAATGCAGAAGTTAAAAACCCCAACTTCCTCTTTATAAAGTGACAAAAACTTCAGCAGTTAGTTATGAGAATGGTTGATCTTACTAGCTTTTACAGAAATATTTGCAAGGAAATCAGAGGCCCTCACCACCAAATTCAGCTCTGGGTTCACTGTTCTCAGAAAATATAACAAAGATAAAAAGCAGTATTTAAAATATATTTGGCATCATGACACACGTGTGCTACAAAAAATAAAATCAAATGCAGTTGAGATCTTAGTTAATAAAAGAAAAAAATGAAAATTTTACAGTACCCTCAAGGAAGAATCAATATACAAACTAAGGCTGAAAATATCTTTTTTGTAATAGTGCCTTGGTTGTGAAAGCTTTGTACAATAAGCATCTTGCTTAAAGGTAACTTTTTGTTTATGAATGCTAAGGTAGTCATATCAACAAGCCTTTTCAGAAAAATACTTTTTCAGTTCTTGAATTCAGTTAAAAGGCCTGGAGGAAAAGAGGTCAAATATAAAGTTGAAGGAAAATGGAAGTAATCTTTGAAGTCAAAGCCCTTTATTTTCACCTACTGATCCACAATAGAGAAATACATATCAGTTCATCTCTAGGAATAAAAACTCTAACAAAATTTCAGTAATCTCAGTCATATGGATTTATTATATGAGATTTTTTTTATATCAGCTATTCTTAGTTATCTACTCTAATGAAGACAATGCAGTTAATCTAAAACCTGTTTACTGAATATAAAATTCATCAACAGTTTTTGGGCAGTAGATTTACCTAATTATGATTTGTTTGCTATGTCATTATTAAAATTAAACTACAAAAGAAGTATGCTGGGCGATAAGAGAAAACTGGTCACACATCTGCTGCTATAAAATTAAGGCTATTTTTTTAATGTCACTAATTTCAACACTGTAAATATCCAGAGACATCTTAATTTACACTTTGAAGTATGTATTTTTTCTCCAAGTTTAATTAAAAAGGCATTCTAACCCTGTCAAAAACAAAAACCCAACACTGGTAAACTTCAAAGTTTATTATCTTAAATTCCTAGTGAAATTTTGCTTAAGTGGGCCATCAGTTAGGCTCACAAATGCTTTGCTATCCCATGATTTTCACTGTAATTTAACTTCATCTGAATTATAACTTTTTGCCTTTAGAATAAACTTTATTATGTTAACAGTTTTCTCTCTAGCGTAAGTTCACATACAGTATAAAATGTCCTTGCCCCGCTATATCTTACATTTATGAGAATCAATTTCCAAGTAAGAGAAAATCTAATCTGAAGTGTTGTTCAATGGCTTGTGAATGTTCAGCGCTTTCTTCAGCATTTCAGAATGGCATGGTGTATATGATATATCAAGTTATTCCACACAGAGGACTCTTGGATCATAAACAGTCCAAGAAAACCCAGATACATTTACAGAGCATTCAGAGATATACATTTTTTAAGAGTCACTGTGGGAAATTCCTTGTCCTACTACGAATTATGTTATGAAATCATTGTAATATTCACAAGTTCTAAAATCTTTAACCTATTTACTGAAAAGCCTGACAAACTGTTATGAAAAGTTTGCAGTTGTCAGGAAAAAAATTATTCCACCTAAGGTGGAATATTCTCTTGTACTTAAGACACTCTTAAAGAAATAAGCATACAGAAAAAAAAAAAAAGCATACAAATTACACACTGACAAGTTCAACTATAATCAAAGACATCACAGTGGAGCACCAAAGAAAGCAGGAAGCTTTGTCCAGACTTGCATGTGTTAATATTGTTTATGTGCGACATAAAACCTTTCTGGAGTTAAAAAAGAAAGAATTCGTTGGCTAATCTTGTTAAGAAAAAAGTCGAAAACTGTTTTTCAAAAATTATCGTTAAAAGACGCAAGGGACAGAGTCACCGCGGGGGCCGTATACGTACAATCAAAGGAGTGTTACAGAGAAAAGCGTGTTCAGATTCTGAAGCCAATGTCCCTGAGCCTTACACATTTATTACCGCGAGTTAGTTTAGCCGGTAGTATGTGGGAAAAGAGGTGTAGGAGGATAGGTGGCCGATATATTAGAGACCTCTCCCTGTCGAGGAGTCGTGACAGCAAAATCACTTCCTGAGGAAGGAGGAGCAAAAGGGAAGTTAAGAGGCCACCCTGACCAGGAAGTGACTCGCCCTAAACTAGCCCCAATCATATCTAAAAATGGGGGGATGGGGTGAGCCCCAACCGCTGAAGGCGGTAAAATAATTGCTTCTTGATTCGTCGCGACATCATCATCGTCCCCTTTCTCAAATACAAAAAAGGTCCACAGTCACAGTTCAATAACGGAAGGTCTCTTCTCTCGCAGGAAGGTCACCAGGTTGTGCCTCAGGCCCAGGAGTAAAAGAGAGTTGAGGAATGGGGAACTGGGGCCACCGTGAGGCAGACGAAAGCCCCTAAAAGGGCAGCGAAACGTCCCGACTGCGGGGACGGTATGCCGGCACAGACCGAGAAGCTTTCTTCTCCTGAGTGCACTGCCGGGGTTCCCACCCCAGTCAGGTCGGGCCTCCCTGCCCTGTCCCGGGAAGAGGCAAGAGAGAGAGGCGAACCCCTTACCTTCTCCTCATCCGACACCCGATCCTCGAAGTCGGCCATCTTGGGCTGCTCTGGCCCAGCCCGGCCCTGGCGCGAAGGAGGCTGGGAAGAAAGCCGAGTGATGGAATCACAGCGAGGGGCGTCGGAAGGACCCGCCCGGAAACGCCGACCGCGAGAGCGCCATGTCAGTTACGGGCGGGGGTGATGGCCCCGGGCCTCGGCGCCCAAGGAAGTCGGCTAACTTTAATTTTAAATCTGTCTTTCTCACTGAGTTACATTCATTTCCCCACTTATTTTGGGGACGTTGGGAGCGTGTTTCGACTGGAATTGCCAGAGCTGCAGCCATTTCCCTATTCATCTATGGGACGTTGGGAGAGTGTTTTGACTGGTATTGGCGCCCGAGCTCCAGCCGACCAAATTGCCGTCGCTACTCCTGTAGATTTTCCCAGTATCAGTGCTCTCCATGATAGCCGAGCCCAAAGGGCTTAGTGCTGCTCGGACTCTGGAACGGTTGGTGGGTTTTTCAACCCTAGGAATGGGGTGGAAGGCGATCCTTATTCGTCTGGAGGCTAAAACACTTCACTCCGGGGGTCACAGTTCAGTTCCTCCAGAATAGGTGCCGCCATCCGCCCTTTCCCTCCCTCGGAAGGAATAGGTAGCTCAGTCCTGGGGCGTTCCTCCACTTTCCAGGTCTTCGTCCCCGTTCCCTGGGACTATCAGTTTTCACGGAGACCAACTTTAGGTCCGCCACTATCCCAGGATTCCCGACTCCCGCTTTCCTGCCCTTCTCCCCTCCCAACTCCCGGCGCTAGCGGGAGCGGCAAGATGGCGGACAGTGACGGCTTAGGTGAAGCAGCGATTGCTGCAGCGTCTCCTCCTGCCCCTGTTCCCGGCTTAAGCCCGCCGCTGGGCTGGAGGGAGCGGCTGCGGGCTGGTCTGGCGGGGATTGGGGCCTCACTGTGGTTCGTGGCGGGGCTGGGGCTGCTTTACGCTCTGAGGGTCCCGCTGAGGCTGTGTGACAATTTGGCAGCGGGTGAGAGGCCCAGAGCTCCCCGGGGACGGGCGGCGGTCCGGGTAGGGGGCAGTTAGAGGTGTCGGGGGCAAAGGCCAAAGCGCTGAGATTTCCTTATCACTGGAGGGCCTCAGAGAATGAGTTAGTTTAAGCGACCGAGTGGATTCTTTTTCTCTGAGGCCGCAGCTGATTGTCAAACTTGAGCTGCAGCCGCCGGCTCCTCCCGGAACTCTTAAGATCCGCCCTCTCTCGTGTGCCCTCTTGCGCCCTAAGAGAAACCATCTGACAAGCTGTAAGCTTCAGGTGATAGGACAGATGAGAGCAATTTCAGACCTGGATGCAGAATTTATGTACACCCTTTGAGTCTCCCGCCACTCAGCTGAGAGAACCCACACCCAGACAACAAAACATCTAACAGAAAACATCACGATCGTAGCCAACTATTCTCATGTTTTAAAATAGCGTTGTCAAGAAATAGTTTCCGATATATTTTTGTCCGTTCTCTGTTTTAGGCTTTATCTTGAGTAATAAAATAGAACAATACGGGAAGTAAAGAGAAAGAGAGCCACAAACAGTAGTGGGTACTTTCCTTAGTTCTTTCTTTCAACATTGGTAGAGAGCTTGCTGTGTAGTGTGGGCTGAAGACCCAAAGACATCTAAGAGGTGACGATCCCTTGGATTCTGCAAATATCCTTTAGCTGTAGCCGGGTCAGAGTGGATGCGAGCCAGGGCCTCTTACCATGTCATTACAAATCGGCAACCTCAGATTAAAGTGAATATTTCTATTGTGTGACGATTTTGTCTGTCAGTGCTGTTTTATTTTTCTGTAGAAAGAGGAGGCAAGTGTTCCGTTTTCTATTCTGTGAGATAACATGAAAGACTGAGATAATATTCTGAAATATTTGGACTTTTTAAGAACTGAGTATGTAAATCCAGAGACAACTAACACACTAAAACAAGCTAGATAAATTGACCTTCCTAGACTGTTTGAAAAAGCTAATTTGGTGTTACAGGTTAATGAAGTGTTTACTAGTGGTTTGTACGCTCAGTGAAATGTTACTCATTGAGTTCTTTTTTTTTTTACGTATTAATTAGATATGCCATTCAGCTGAGAGTCAGTGACTTTACAGATTTTTATTTCTTTCTAAAACCCAAAGTATTTATGAGACTGTTATTTGAAGTGAAGAGTCTGGTCCAGGTTTTCAGTGAATCAGATATAGGAACCATTTAGTGTGCTGTTCTCTTTGGGCTATTTTGCTTCTCTAGGTGACCTGTCAAATACTACACTATTTCCTTCTCTCTAATTTGAAACACTGATTTGGATGTCACCAAAATAATTAGAAAATAGTTTTAATCCTCCTTTGTAATATATGTGGTGGAACTGCAAAAGTTCTTGTCTAAATTATGATGTTCTTGGTTTTATTCTCAACAGGAAGCTAAATGATCTCCTTACATGTGTGAAGGCATTTTTAAGATATGATACAATGAGAATGCAAAGTAGCATTTTAAAAAGTTACAACTTTTTCAAATGAATCTCATACTAGATATTAATCTACTTATATTCCTCCACTCATAAAGACACCTACATATTTGTAACTTCAATACTTTTAAACGTTGATTTGTGTTTTTTTTTGTTTTTTGTTTTTTTTTGGCAGTGACAGTATTTTTAAATTCATTGACACCCAGATTCTATGTGGCACTTACAGGGACATCTTCTCTAATATCAGGACTAATATTTGTAAGTAGTTTCCATTTCCTTCATGCTTTGGTGTTTATCTAAAAATCAAATCTCTTTAAATGGTTATAATAATTATAAATACTTATAGATTAGCATTCTTAAAATGTGAAAACATTTTAAAAAACACTGCAACCTCCTCTCTACTTTTAGAGATTGGTAGTATTCATTTGTATATAAAAGACTGTATGTTGTGGGGAGTGTAGCGGGAGGCGAATTCCCCAACTAAATGCTCATAAGCTTGGCGTAGTAACAAAAATGAGTAAAATGGGCAGAGTGTAAAAAATAAAATTTTTATTTACTTTGAAGACTCGATAATCTGGACAGTACATGTTCCTTCTAGAAAAGGCTATGGTCCTTCTAGATAATTGTTGCCATGTAGATTTGCAGACCGTATTACTAGAACTTTCAGTTTTTTCAAATGATTTCAAGAAAACCTGGATGTAAAGTTTTTATCTTAAGTTTTCCAGTACTTTAATGCTGGCAACATTGAGCAGACTAAAAATTTATATGTGTCTTGAATTGGGCTTATAGTCTACCTGCCTAGAGTGTTTTATCTCTCTAGAGTGCTTAAGAGTAGAGTTTGGAAACTAGACTAACCATCACTTTAGTTGTGTGACTTCAAGCAAGTGAATTAACTTTTCTAAAGCTCCAATTTCCTCATCTATACATTGGGGATTATAATAGTATCAATTTGGGAATTCCCTTGTGGTCCATTGGTTTAGGGCTCCCTGGTTTGACTGCTGAAGGCCAGGTTGGATCCCTGGTCCAGAACCTTAAGATCCCATGAGCTGCCTGATTTGGCAAAAAAAAAAAAATAGTATCAGTTTCACAGTTATGAGGATTAAATGAGATAATGTGTGTGAAAACTTGCAACAACATAGTAGCACTTGATGAATTTTGGCCATGTTATTCTAAGAAATTACACAAAAACCTGTTTAATTCAGTTTCCTCTTGCTTTATTTAACCATGGTATCATTTTTAATTTAAAAAGATTTTTAAAAATTTTGTAATCTTTATTAATATCCTTAGGAGCTAGTATTTCCTAGAATCAACTTTGGAAAAATACTGCTACAGATAAAAATCTTAGGAAGTATTATGGCATGCATGGCGAATGAAATTTTTCTGAATTTTTTCTCATCTCTAGGTGGTGCTCTGTAACTATAGTAGAAATGTAAAAATAATAGCATTTGTATTGGAGGTTTGTTTTTTTTTTTTTCCTATAGGGACACTTTACCATTTTGTTAAAGAGAAATGTCAGATGAAAAAGAGACTTTTCTCTTGACTTAAAAAAAATTGTTGAATTCTGGATGAAACCTTTTCATAATTTAGCATATTTTGCCATAGAATAAACTGCAAGGAGACCTAACCAGTCCATCCTAAAAGAAATCAGTTCTGAATATTCATTGGAAGGACTGACGTTGAAGCTGAAACTCCAATACTTTGGCCACCTGATGGAAAGAACTGACTCATTTGAAAAGACCCTGATGCTAGGAAAGATTGAAGGCGGGAGGAGAAGGGGATGACAGAGGATGAGATGGTTGGATAATATCACCGACTCAATGTACATGAGTTTGAGTAAACCCTGGAAGTTTGTGAGGGACAGGGAGGCCTGGCATGCTGCAGTCCATGGGGTCACAAAGAGTGGGACACGACTGAGCGACTGAACTAAACTGATAAAAATCTAAATAAAGGAGATAAACTATATTTAAACAGCTGATATAGTGGAAAAAGCACTGGTCTTGGAACCAGCAGATGTAGTTTTGAGTCTTGACTCTGCCATTTGGGCAAGTAACATGAATTGAGTCCTAATTTTCTCATTCATAAGGAGGGGAGAAAACTTAGACACACACACACACATATATATATAATATTGATTCATAACATATAATATGTAAAACAGTTTTTAAAATTTGTTACTTTTTTCAAATCAGAGTTTTAAATTTATAAAAATTAGGAATTCAAGTAACATTTTAAAGGTTGAACTGTGTCATTACCCTTGAAATATTGATGAGTTTTTATTAGCAAAGTTTATTTATAATTTCTTCTACCACCTGAAATGAGGAAGCTAGTTGTGCTGTGTTATTTCTACCTGAAGAGGTTGTATGCTTGGGAGCTTGAAGAATAGCAGCAAAGCCAGTTGTTTAGTTATTATGAGTACAAAGATTACTCTGAAAAGAAAAAAAGAGCCTATGGGAGTGCATAAAATAGTTTTCCATTCTGTGGAATCAGGAAAAATTCCCTTTGGACATGTCGTTTAAGCTCACACCCAAAGAAGCCAGCAAAGGGAGTTGAAAAGGCTGGAATATCCAAATATGAAACACTCTGCTAATTCAACACAGAGAGCTGCTTTCGATTGCCTCTTATAATGGTGATAAACTGTTCAGTATGGGAAACAACCTGACTCTTAACCTACATTAATAGTACTGCCAAATACTGGATTAATACTCTATTGTTCAGAAGAACTTCTAATTCTTGTCAACCCCATTTGCTCGATAGGACATTGAGGCTCTGAGAATTTAAGTGACTTACACAAAACACACAGCTAAAGTATGGCTGAATTGGAAGTCACTGTGGGCATTCTAACCCTAGTCTAGTGGTTAAGCACATCATACTGCTGCTGCTGCTGCTGAGTCGCTTCAGTCGTGTCTGACTCTGTGTGACCCCATAGACGGCAGCCCACCAGGCTCCCCCGTCCCTGGGATTCTCCAGGCAAGAACACTGGAGTGGGTTGCCATTTCCTCCTCCAATGCATGAAAGTGAAAAGTGAAAGGGAAGTCGCTCAGTCGTGTCGGACTCTTTGCGACCCCAGGGACCGCAGCCTACCAGGCTCCTCCATCCATGGGGTTTTCCAGGCAAGAGTACTGGAGTGGGGTGCCATCGCCTTCTCCAAAGCACATCATACTAGTTGTTTCAAAATTATTTTTCTTTTAGTTGTGCTACAGATAGACTAAAATGACATTGTAACATAACATATTATTAATAGCTTAGACACTTACTGTTTTTTAAATGCTTTATTTACAGGCCTGTTTCTTCTAGTGTTGCCTAAGCTTGTCTGAATTTTATGGCAAAGCTATAAAAAGGCATTTTACCTCAGCTTGGTATGTGTTATCAGGGAATCTTGTGTTTGGCTTGTTTTTTGAAAGGAGAGTACATTTAAAAGACTGAATTAAACAGGAATGTCTTGAGAGAATGTATTGACTTGAGCTCATATCTGCTGATCAGTTCTGTTTTAAATGAAAGATGTTTTCTCTTTGTCACAGATATTTGAATGGTGGTACTTTCATAAGCATGGCACATCTTTTATTGAGCAAGTTTCTGTAAGCCATTTGCGACCATTGATGGGAGGAACAGAAAGCAGCATTTCAGAGCCAGGTTCTCCTTCCAACAACAGAGAGAGCGAAACCAGCAGGCAGAATTTGTCAGGTGAAATGAAATGTGTTTTCAGAGCTGTATAGTTAAGATTGTGTTTGAATGTGGCAGATAGAAAACGTTTAACAATAGAAGTTTGTCTGTCCTTTAAATATAGGTTTAATGGCTGATATGGAGAGCAATGATCTTCAGAGGCCTATTTTTTTTTTTTTTAATCCTTCTGTTTTATTAGCCTGCCATCTCCTGTGCAGTTTTTCCTTGTGTTCCCAGACAGTTGCTCTGGCTTCAGCCATTAAGTCCACATTCTAGTCAGCAGGAAGGAGAACAGGCCAGGAGAAAGACACTTTCCCCACAGCAGCCAAGGATACTTCCCAGAAGCATTACATACTATTTTGACTTACTTTCCACTGGTCAGATCTTTATCAAATGGCTAGAACTAGCTGTAAGGGAGGTTAGAAATTGTAATCATTTTCTCAGTGTACATGTGCCCAGGTGATAAGGGGATCTTATTACTGATAAAGGAAAGAACAGAGACAATTAGCCATCTCTGCCAAGAGAGCAAAGTTAGGAAAAATATTTTTTCTTGTCAGTATATTTACAAAGACATCAAAATCTGTTATCAATGTATGAATATTCTGCTGTCATACTTAAATTGTAGACCATTCTTCTATATGTATCTAGTAATTATACAATTAGGAAAGTAAAATCTTTGAAGCCAGATAGAAGTGACATTTTTGGATTATTGTTCCTTTCATTTGGTATGAAAATCCCATGGACAGAGGAGCCTGGTAGGCTACAGTCCATGGGGTCTCAAAGAGTTGGACAGGACTGAGTGACTTCACTTTCACTTTCATTTGGTGTAGGTTATAATCATATGGTAATAATACAAATGAGTTAATTCTGTAGAATGCCATAATGTTTCATTTGTTCAGTAAACTAGACATGAAATTTATATTACTTTAGTAGAAAAATACTACCTGAGTGAAATTGATGGCACTTTTTATGTGTGGTCAGGGAAGTTCTCTGAGAAAGAACCATTTAAACTGAGCCATAAAGCATGAGTGGGAGTTAACCAGGATTAGTAGGGATGGGATTGACAGTCATTCAGGAAGTACGGGAAGGAACAATGGTAATTTTCTTTCCTCTTCTCCTTTCTCCCCTTTCATAAAATCATTATAGAACTCTTAAGAATAAGGCATATTGGATGTGAGGGTGATCTGGTTGTGACATCTGTCACCCTGTTGATTGCCAGGGTTGATTCGGCTCATCTGGCTGGCTAGGCAGGTGTCCCCTTCCTCCCTCACTGCTCCATGTGCATCCCTCCCAAAGCTGTGTGCTCGGTGGAAGAGTATGACCATCCCCGAGAGAGGAGGACCAGTCTTTGGTCAAGGATATACGAGTAGCTGTGCTGCCCTGCTAGAACCTCCAAACAAGCTCTCAAGAATAAGGCGTGTTAAAATGAATATGACATAGATCTGTCATAAGGAAGCTCATGGTCCAGTTGTAAATAATTAAAACAATAATGCATTCTACAGTCTTATACCCTATTATGAGACTGAGTCAAAGTTCTTTGGTTCCACTTTTTCTCCCTGGGTATCTGCATTTTACTCTATAATGTTGTCTTCCATAGACGTATATATTGGGAGAGCCAATTTTAAATTTCTGCCCTCAAGATCTCTTTTATATTCTAGACCCACATTTCTAACTCTGCTAGAAATCTTCACCTTTGATGGCCCTCAGCAATCCTAAGCTTACAGTCCAAAGTGAAGCTGCTAATTTTCTTTCAATAGATACTCTCCATAATCCTAAAATCTATTAATTTCCATAAGAGAAACCTTTGAATTATTTTAGATAATATCTCTTTTATTTCCCCTTCCTTCTCCAGACTATTGATCCTCATTGTTTTCCCCTCAAAAATTATCTTGACTCTGTTCTACCTTTTAGTTCAGCATTCATTGCCCATATCTGGGCCTTAAATGTCTCTTTCCTGGATTATTGCTGTGCATCCTAACTAGTTTCCTTGCCTATGATACTTCTCCTTTTAGCACGTTCTCTCCCCTTACTATAAGAAAGTGGTTCTCAAAAACTTTTTAGATCTAGGAATCTTTATACTCTTCAAAATGATTGAGTACCTCACAGAGCTTTTGTTTAAATAGTGATTATATGCCCAATATTTACCATATTAGAAATTGAAACAAATTTTAACAATATTAATTATTTTAAAAATAACAGAAACCCATTGCATGTTAACATATTTCTATGAACTGAACTCTCTCCCACCTCAAATTCATGTGTTGAAGCTCTAACCTCTAATATAACTATACCCAATCTATGGTATTTAGTTATGGTAGCCTGAGCTAATACACATATCATGAAAAATAATTACATTTCCCCAAATAGGAAATTTTAATCAGAAGACTGCCATTGCTTACATTCATTTAAATCTCTTTATTATCTAGCTTAATTAAAAAAAATAGCTTATTCTCATATCTGCTTCTGGCATTGCCTGTTGTGAAATGTTCTGGTTGACATCTATGAAGAAAATCTGTTTTCACACAGATGCATAGTTGGAAAAGGGAAAAACAGTTTAATAACCTTTTCAGAAAGTTGTGGATATTCTTTTTTAATACAACAGCAAAATTTACTGAGAGATACTTTCTTAAAGTTTAGTTGCAGTATGGAATCTGATGCTATACCAGTTAACTCTGCATGTTCTGTTACATTAAAATCCCTTGGTGTCCCATTTTGAATGGGTCTTTCATTGTTCATTTAGAAAATACTCATTCACTGAGTTATGTATGTCTTCCAAATATTGATTCATTGTTAGTTTTTTAAAATGAGATTTATTAATATCTCCACTAATTTCACAGAAAAGCCTGTAAGTATTGGGAAATTGTAAAGTTCATGGTAACTAATATAAGTTTTTCAAAATTCTAATATGTACTTGAAAGTTCAAATTTTATCATCATCAGCAAGTACTGTTTTTTCTTCCTTGAATTTGGCAGACCTACTTTGTTCATTGAGAAAAATGTCTGCCAGGTATTTATCTGAATAATCATAAAGTTGTCTCTTGGTGATTCTTTCAGATAAAAGTGATACTCCACAGAAAAAAAAAGTTAGTTCAGCTCAAAAAACAATTGCTTATATTGAAGACAACTTTCATATTTGTTTGCCTGTTTACTAGATTAGGGGTGAGGAATCCAATGACTACTAGTTTAAAATACCAGCAGTTAAAAAAAAAAATACCAGCAGTTTTACAAACCATTGATTTTGTACCATCAGCCCAACTTTGCAGGACTTGCACTAGTGTGAGGCAAGTCAGATGCTTGGGGCACAAAATTTAAGGACGCCCTCGCTCTCAGGGTGGCTCAGACGGTAAAGCGTCTACCTACAATGAGGGACACCTGGGTTCAATCCCTGGTCAGGAAGATCTTCTGGAGAAGGAAATGACAACCCACTCCAATATTCTTGCCTGGAAAATCCCATGGACAGAGGAGCCTGGTAGGCTACAGTCCATGGGGTTGCAAAGAGTCAGACATGACTAAGCGACTTCACTCACTCAAAAAGTTAAAAAGGCAAATAATGCCTTCTCATTTATTATGAAATGTGTTGTTACTTTGTAGTTCCGTGAATGGTACTTTGACAACTACTGATCTAAACAAAGACCTGATATTTGTTCTCTTTCTATTTATAAACATTTGATGGCTTCTTACTAAGAATAATATCTAAGCTCTTTATGTAGTGTATAAGCTCCTTCATCAGTTTCCCCCAGTCTGTTCTGTAGCCTCATTTACATCTCTCCTCACCTTCTTAGGTGTTGCTCAGTCATCTCCGACTCTTTGCAACCCATGGACTGTAGCTTGCCAGGCTTCTCTGTCCCTGGAATTCTCCAAGCAAGAATACCAAAGTGGGTTGGCCTTCCATTCTCCAGGGCATCTTCCCAAACCAGGGATTGAACTCAGGTCTCCCACATCGCAGGCAGGTTCTTTACCATCTGAGCCATCACGGCAGCCCTCTCACCTTCTACTGTGTACTTTAATCTTCCACCATGTACTCTAATTGAACTATGCTGTGTGATTTTCTAATACTACTTCTGCTGAGAATATTCTTCATCTGACAACAATCTATTCATTTTTTACAGTGGTTCAAGTTTAAAGCCTGGCGCACTGCAGTCCATGAGGTTGCAAGGAATCAGACATGACCTAGTGACTAAGTTCAGTTCAGTCGCTCAGTCATGTCTGACTCTTTACAACCACATGGACTGCAGCATGCCAGGCTTCCCTGTCCTTCGAGCTCCCGAAGCTTGCTCAGACTCATGTCCATCGAATGACTAAACAACAACAAAAACAAGTTTCACTGTCACCTCCTTTCTGAAGTCTCCTGTTATTTCTCCAGAGCAAACTGAATCACTTCCTTTTTATTCTTAGACCAAAACAGCTCTCTGCCATAGCACTTTTCACACAGTTTAAGTGATAGTTTACATAACTGATTCTCATGCCACATGTAATTCAGTTAAGCAAGTTAGTTCAGATTCTGTGGTAGGTTCTAGAAATGCAAAAATGAGCAAAGTTTTAAAAGCTTATATTTTGAAGGGAGAAACTGTAAACCAAACAGTCACTTTGTAATATGGTAAGCGCTGTACTTGAATTGTAGACCAAAGGTCATGGAGGCAGAAATAAGGGAATAACTAGATTTGATTACATGCTGTGTGACAGCAGGGATGATCCATGCCTTATTCTTCTTTGTGTTATACGTGGCCAGCACTGTGTTTACCATGTTGGCTAAATTAGTATTTAACTACATTAAACTGTCTTAATTCCCCCCTTTTTCTCTTTGTTTTTTTTAGAATGTAAAGTATGGAGAAATCCTCTAAATCTTTTCAGAGGAGCAGAATATAGGAGGTATTACATTTTGCTTTCAGTATAATTATGGCATTGGTTTTAGAGTAAATGTATTATGGAAACATTTATTTTTACAGATATATCAGCTCTTCTAGTTGGAGTTTTGGATATATAATAAGGTAAAATGATTAGCCCAGAGTTTAATTTTCTGCATCTTGAATATGTTTACTTTTATCATGAGAAACATTGCTTCAAGCCATGTTTGTGATATATAATAAGTGTACATTTGGTCCTTGGTTTATGACAGAAAGCCTTTTCAAAGAATTCATGAGGTTAAGAAAAATTATAAATGTCAGCATATTCCTGTGCATATGTGCTCAATTTCAAATTTGACAGTTATTTGATAGTTTGCTAGAAGATATCAATCTGAATGTGAATATAAATTTCATTTGTGCAACAGTACAGGGTATGCTATTTTTATATTGTATTTTATATTGCCATTCCCTGGCTACACTATTGTGTCCATTGTTCTTCTGGTTTTTACTTTAAATGAGAAAACTTTTGAAACTTATGACAAAAGATAACTTTATTTGTTTGGAAAGGGGCTGTGTTTTACCTGGGGATAGCATGGGGTATGTCATTTAATTCATTGAACAAGGAATAGTTTATGTCTACTGTATGTGGACATTGTACAAAATGACGGGGATGCAAAATGATTAAGCAGTAATCCCTGTGCCTAAGTACTTGATAGTGTAGGACAGTCACATCCTGGGAAGTCAAAGCTAGCCTTTTCTGATAGATACAATTAGCCTATATTAAGGGAGTCTGCAAGAAACAGGTCCTTGAACTTCTCACTGTGTTTATTAAAGAGCTTTTAGGCTGTTATTCTTATTATCTTATGGTATCTACTTCCTGAAAATCTTAAAGAGAAATTTCTTATCTTAGTATAAGGAACTCTTTTTATAATTTTACTTATTTGTTTATTTTTGGCTGTGCTGGGTCTTTGTTGCTGCGTGGGCTTTTCTCTAGTTGTGGTGTGCTGGCTTCTCATTGTCATGGCTTCTCTTGTTGTGGAACACAGGCTCTAGGCGCACAAGCTTCAGTAATTGTGGCACATGGGCTCAGAAGCTGTGGTTCCTGGGATCTAGAACAAAGGCTCAACTGTTGTGGTGCACAGGCTGTGTTGTTCTGCAGCCTGCGGGATCTTCCCGGATCAGGGATTGAACCCATGCCTGCATTGGCAGGCGGATTCTTGACCAGCGAGCCACCAGGGAAGCCCAGGATAAGGAAGTCTTAATGCTTCTTTTTGAATGATTAGTTTGTCTTAATGTGAAAGTCTAAAATGCATTGGTAATTATTGTGTGGTTCTGGGAAGCTTCAGTTCAGTTCAGTCGCTCAGTCGTGTCCGACTCTCTGCGACCCCAAGAATCGCAGCATGCCAGGGCTCCCTGTCCATCACCAACTCCCGGAGTTCACTCACACTCACGTCCATTGAGTCAGTGATGCCATCCAGCCATCTCATCCTCTGTCGTCCCCTTCTCCTCCTGCCCCCAATCCCTCCCAGCATCAGAGTCTTTTCCAATGAGTCAACTCTTCTCATGAGGTGGCCAAAGTACTGGAGTTTCAGCTTTAGCATCATTCCTTCCAAAGAAATCCCAGGGCTGATCTCCTTCAGAATGGACTGGTTGGATCTCCTTGCAGTCCAAGGGACTCTCAAGAGTCTTCTCCAACACCACAGTTCAAATGCATCAATTCTTCAGTGCTCAGCCTTCTTCACAGTCCAACTCTCACATCCACACATGACTACTGGAAAAACCGTAGCCTTGACTAGACAGACCTTAGTCTGCAAAGTAATGTCTCTGCTTTTGAATATGCTATCTAGGTTGGTCATGACTTTTCTTCCAAGGAGTAAGCGTCTTTTAATTTCATGGCTGCATTCACCATCTGCAGTGATTTTGGAGCCCCTCAAAATAAAGTCTGACACTGTTTCCACTGTTTCCCCATCTATTTCCCATGAAGTGATGGGACCGGATGCCATGATCTTTGTTTTCTGAATATTGAGCATTAAGCCAACTTTTTCACTCTCCTCTTTCACTTTCATCAAGAGGCTTTTTAGTTCCTCTTCACTTTCTGCCATAAGGGTGGTGTCATCTGCATATGTGAGGTTGTTGATATTTCTCCTGGCAGTCTTGATTCCAGCTTGTGTTTCTTCCAGGCCAGCGTTTCTCATGATGTACTCTGCATATAAGTTAAATAAGCAGGGTGACAATATACAGCCTTGATGCACTCCTTAGACTTGTATTATAGCCCATCTCTAGCAAATTTATAGAACTCTTTGCTGTGGGCCATTTTATGGCCCAATCCTTGTTTTACTTTATTGAGAATTTTAAAATTTGCTTCTAATTTAGATGATTGATTTATTGTTGTGTAGTTGCTAAGTTGTGTCTGATTTTTGTGACCTCATGGACTGTAGCCCGCCAGTCTCCTCTGTCCCTGAGATTTTCCAGGGAAGAATACTGGACTGGGTTGCCATTTCCTTCTCCAGGGGATCTTCCTGACCCAGGGATTGAATCCACATACTGCACTACAAGTGGATTCTTTACCGCTGAGCCACCAGGGAATCCCTAAGTTGTTGATACTATACATGTATTTTTTAACTGCTTTGAATCATTTTGGGATTAATATAGATTGTTAAAATTTTTTATGATTTTAGAATGTGTACCAAACTTTGCTAAGTGAACAAATACTTGCTTTTTCTTTTTTCTTCATGATAATTTCTCACAAAATAGCTAAAAACTTTAAATAGCAAGACAACTTATTAAATAACTTAAAAAATCTTTGATCATGTATATATAATGTGCTTTTAAAATACCTTTTCTGATTGCAAAATATATACCTATTCATAGAAAGTTGGAAAATAAAGAGATGTATAGAAAGAAAGTAAAAAAAAACACCTTTTTCTACCATGAAGAGATAACTGCTATTAGTGTTTTTATCCAGACTCTCTTCTATATATGCATATATAGAAACAAAACTTGAGCATCATAATATATGAAATTTACCATATGTGAATTTCCCGCAGAATTTCTTCAAAACATGAATTTTGACAGTTGTACTATATCTTATTGTAGAGGTACCATATATAACTTACCTACTGCTCCCCTCTCCAGATCACAGATTATATAGTTCACTGTTAACATTTACTCTAGAAGGATATCTTTATATATAAATATTTTTTCACATATATGATTATTTTCTTAGGGTTGATTTGTAGCACTAGGATTACTGAATAGAAAGGTGTGAACAGTTTTTTTCCTTCCCTTTGAATTTTTTCTTCTTTTGATGTTGAAAAATTTCAAAAATAAAAGTAGAGTGGTAAAATGGAATTCCATTTGCCCATCCTCTAACTAGGTGTGACTATTTTTAAGCCTCTTTTAAAACTAATTGATTAATTAGTTTTTGGTTACGCTGAGTCTTCATAGCTGCGTCCAGGCTAATTGTGGCAAGTGGGGGCCACTCTTCCTTGCGGTGCACAGGCTGTTCATTGCTGTAGCTTCTCTTGCTGTGGAGCATAGGCTCTAGGCATGCAGGCTTCAGTAGTTGTGGCACTAAGACTCTTGATACTATATAATTGATTTCTGGAAAGAGAAATGTATATACCAATTTATAACAGGAATATGTGTGAATCGATATCCCACTTCACTCTTGATGACATAGATTTGCCAATTTTATAGGTGAAAAGTAAAAATCAGTTATTTTAATTTATTAGCCAGGTTGTTATCTGCTGTTAATTCCTGAGGGTTTTAGGGTGTTTTCTTATAGCTTCTTTGTAGTTTTACTTCTCATATTTAATTCTGATTCACTGAGAATTTAAGTATACTTAATGAGGTATATGTTTCAGTCAAATTGTTTTATCCATTCAGATTCAATTTTGAAGCACTGTTTGTTGAATAATCTAGCCCTTTCCCTTTTGGTTTTAGATGTTTTATTATTGTACTCTAAGTAGTTTGTGTAGGTTATCTCTTTTGTTTTATTGATTACAATAAGCTTTTGAAATGTCCTTAAATAAAATTTGTAGCAGTAAGTAGCTGATTGATGCTCTCTCACGTTCAATTTACATATTTTCTTGTGTTTTGGTAAAGATACACTTGGGTGACTGGTAAAGAGCCACTTACTTACTATGACATGAATTTGTCAGCTCAGGACCATCAGACCTTTTTCACCTGTGACACAGACTTTTTACGTCCTTCAGATACAGGTATGTGTCATATCTGTTCTTGGGGTAAATAGTAGTCATTAAAATTATTTTCAAAGTTTTTTAGTGTAATTTATTATACAGAGTTATTTGGCTTGGAGTTGTTTGTATCATTGATAAGAAACCCAGAATAAGTTGAAACTAATTATGATTGTAAACTAGGTTATTATTATACTCTTTTGTCTTATACAGAATTTAAATTATTTTATACAAATTTAGTTGCTTCTTTTACAACTTAAAAAACCTTTCAGATCAAATCCAACAATTGCTTATGCAGAGAATAGTGTACCCAGTTTTGGTTGGGGAAATTAACACCTGAAATCATACACTAAAAAAAAAAAGAGTAAGACAGAGTTAAACATTGGGGCACAGCATGCAGAGAAAAATTGGGTATAGTTTATTCCAGTCATAATTCAGAGAAACATTGTAAAGTTGTGCAATATCATAGAAGTGTCTGAGTTTAGTTCTCTCTAATCTTTTCTGTAGAAGTGAGTATGGAGACTCTTAAATATTTGGCTTAAAGTTGTTATTTTGTTGCTGAATCGTGTCCAACTGATTGACAGGGATCTTTATCACAACTATTTTGCCCTCTTCCACCTTATCTATGCTTCTACTTTTATCATTCAAAACTAAAAGTCTTATTCTTTGGGAAGCCTTCTCTGATCTTCTCTGCAGTTCAACAGTACTTGGTCCAAACCTCAGTAAAATAATTTTAGTTAGTTTATTCAACTGTGAACACTTATTTGTTAATATTATGGTGTTGCTTTAATGTTTGTCCTCCCTAATAATGTGTGAAACTTTGGAAATAAGAGACTATACTTGTCATCTTTGAATCCTTATCATCTGACACACTGCCTGGTGTACTGTAAATATTAATATTTATTCTCTGATGGAGATATAAGTGATTGAATAGCTTTGATGTTACAGATGTCTTAAGCAGTTTCATTAATAATAGCTAACAATTGTATAATACTTATTATATATGAAGCACTGTTCTAAGCAATTTATATAAAAATACTAATTTAATCTTCCCAGTCACTTTATGTTGTTCAGTTGCTAAGTCATGTCCGACTCTTTGTGACCCCGTGAACTGCACCACGCCAGGCTTCCCCGTCCTTTACTATCTTCTGGAGTTTGTTCAAACTACATCCATTGAGTCAGTGATGCTGTCCAACCATTTTATTCTTTGTTGCCCCCTTCTCTTCTTGCCATGAATCTTTCCCAGCTTCAGGGTCTTTTCCAGTGAGTTGGCACTTTCACACTCCAGAGTGTCTGGCTCTAGGTGAGTGACCACACCATCGTGGTTATCTGGGTCATTAAGATCTTGCCACTTCTTTGTCTCTTCTGCCTTTTATTTTACTTATCTTTGCATGAAATGTTCCCTTGCTATCTCTAATTTTCATGAAAAGATCTTTAGTCTTTCCCATCCTATTATTTTCCTCTATTTCTTTGCGTTGTTCACTTAAGGGTTTCTCATCTCTCCTTGCTATTCTCTGGAACTCTGCATTCAGTTGGATATATCTTTCCTTTTCTCTTTTCCACTTTTCCACTTCCTTTTCTCTTTTCCTTTCTCTTTCCACTTCTCTTCTTTTGCATTTCTTTTTCTTGGGGTTGGTTTTGGTCACTATGTTCTGTACAGTGTTATGAGCCTCTGTCCGTAGTTCTTCAGGTACTCTTGTCTACCAGATCTAATCCCTTGACTCTGTCACTTTCACTGGGGCTTCCCCTGTGGCTCAGAGGTAAAGAATCCATCTGCAGTGCAGTACACACAGGAGACCTGGGTTTGACACCAGGGTTGGGAAGATCCAGGTGGAGAAGGAAATGGCAATCCAGTCCAGTATTCTTACCTGGAAGATCCTATGGACAGAGGAGCCTGGAAGACTACAGTCTATGAGGTAGCAAAGAGTCAGACACAACTGAGCACTGTCTAATCATAACCTGAATGGCCTAATGGTTTCCCTATTTTCTTCAATTTAAGCCTGAATTTTTCAGTAAGGAGCTGATGATCTGAGCCACAGTTAGCTACTGGCAACCTTCAAAAAGGACTTGTGCCAACACACACCTCCCAGGGCTGCTGCTGCCAGTGCCCCATCCCCTCAGTAGGCCACTTCTGACCTATGCCTCTGCAGGAGACTCTCAAACACTGACAGGCACGTCTGGCTCAGCCTTGTGAGGTCAGTGCTCCTTTCCCCTGGGTTCTTGTGCACACAAGATTTTGTTTGTACCCTCCAAGAGTCTCTGTTTCCCCCAGTCCTGAACAGTTTTGTGTAATTTTTTTGTTAAAAATGTAAGTTTATTTTGACCACATAGTTCTAAATGGAATCTTGTACTTTATATTTTTGTCAAATTCGTAGAGCTACATATTTGGCTCTTTCAGCTTTAAAAAAGGTCCTCCATAAAGCTTATTTGGCTGGGTGAGTTCTCATTGTCATTCCTGTCAACCAAATCAGACATATTTTCTGACAGAGAAGTCTGACTTCATTTTTTAAATTCAAATAGACATGTTAGCATTCATCCCTATGACAACCATCTCTCTTCTGAATTCAGATTCTAAGATGAAAAGATAGGTAAGTCTTGGAGCCTTGCCTTGAGCTTATCACTTGGCCAAAACAAGATTCCGCTGCCTTTATTATCCCTTACTAATGCTTTCTTTGCCTTACTATGAGAGAACCTTCCCTTAGGGACAGGGCGTGCTGGATAGTAAGAGGAGAAAGGGTGCTGATAAATGGAACTGGTAAAAATTATTACTCCCTCCCCACTCTACAATATACTTGAATTCAGAACTTCTAGCAGCCAGAGTACTCAGTTTCTACATTGGCAAGTGGGTTCTTTACCAGCTGAGCCATGAGGGTAGCCCCTTGTATTTCTAATACTGAGCTTCCCTGTTAAATAAATGAATGGCACAAATCTCTATTATAGGTTTCTTGATTAAAAACAGTTGCTCTGAAACCCAAACTAGTTCCTGAGGCACCTGTACATTTTTACACTCTAGGGCAATGCACCTTGGAAAGATTCAGGATGGGTGAAAAGTAAGCTTTTCTTTTATGAAGTAAGAATAGGTAATATATCTTTAAAGGAGCAGGGTGAGGCAAGGAGCCTGTGTTGGGTAGGAAAGAGAAACCAGCGTAACACATAGACTAATCAGAGGAACATTCTTCAATTAGATCAGACACAGGAAAGAGTCATGTAAAGTTGAAGCTTTAGAGGTTGATTCTCTTAAAATTATGTGTCCCATTTTGGTCATTGCCGAGTTTTATGTAGTACTTCCAGAGGTATGAAAAATCCCCATTAAAGGCTGAACTAGACTTCATCCATGAATGGTAATCCAGAAATGGACTACTGGTTCCGTATTGATCTTTACAGATACTTATATAAATATAATGATTTATGTCTGTAGTTTTATATTGAAAAAAGAAAAATGTGTCTGTATGTGTGATGTGAGAAACTTCTCTTGACTATTGTCAGTTCAGTTCAGTCACTCAGTCGTATCCGACTCTTTGCGACCCCATGAATCGCAGCACGCCAGGCCTCCCTGTCCATCACCAACTCCCTGAGTTCACTCAGACTCGTGTCCATCGAGTCGGTGATGCCAGCCAGCCATCTCATCCTCTGTCATCCCCTTCTTCTCCTGCCCCCAATCCCTCCCAGCCTCAGGGTCTTTTCCAGTGAGTCAACTCTTCACATGAGGTGGCCAAAGGATCGGAGTTTCAGCTTCAACATCACTCCTTCCAACGAAAACCCAGGGCTGATCTCCTTTAGGATGGACTGGTTAGACCTCCTTTGCAGTCCAAGGGACTCTAAGAGTCTTCTCCAACACCACAGTTCAAATGCATCAATTCTTCGGCGCTCAGCCTTCTTCACAGTCCGACTCTCACATCCATACATGACCACTGGACTAGACGGACTGTTGTCATTAGTAATTACTAACTTAGTAGATTTTTGTTCTTACTCTGTTGATTTATTTAGGTAGTGAACAGACATAATCAAGAGGCTATTTAACGTTAAACTCCAGATTTACAATTTTAAGTTGGAAAATATGGACTCATGTTTCCACTTGGCAGTAATCAGTTAGACCTGAACTGTGATTCTCTCTTTTAGACAGTGCATGTGCTTTTAGTTCTGCAAGGTCTCAAGGCATTTCTGTTTCTGACTCTGGTCTTAGATTGAATGGTAGTTCCTTCTGCTTGTTAGCGTATTAGAATAGTATTTAACTTGAAAAATAGATAAATTTGATTAAATTGTTAACTGCTAGTGTTATTTCTTAAGCATATCACAAATTCTTAACACAGTTCAGAACTTTTGAAGACTATAATAAATTAGCAGTTAAGTACTAAATCAACCGTTGAATACTAAATGATTTCTAAACCTTGTTTTAGAGGGAAGTAAATATTTTCCTTCCTCTTCTTTATTTCCTGTTTCCTCTTTAGCTTAGAATTGCATTGGTTGTGAGGGATAATAAGGCTGGATAGAGCATTTGAAAACATATGAATAACAAAAAAATAAATGCTTAATGGTAGATTAGATGACTTTACTAGGAATAGAAGAAATACAAATGAAACTGAGATAGTTTTCACGTATTAAATTAGCAAAGATTGACACTACTCAGTGTTATTAAGGAAGTGGGGAAATAGTCACTCTCCTGCACTGCCTGAAAAAATGTGAATTAATACAATCTCATTGAGAGGAATTTGGGAATATATATATCCAAAGTCTTTTAAAAGATGCATACGTTTTTAACCATTCCACTTCTAAAAATGAAATATTTGGCCAGGTATACAAAGATAGATATTAAAAGATGGTTATCGTAGTATTTTTATATTAGCAAAAAATTAATTATCCATCAGAAGAGAACTGGTTAAATAAACTACTATGTATACTTAATATGCTAGAGTACCAGGTAACCATTTAAATTGTTAATAAAAAATTCAGTGTCAAAATTGGACCTGAAAATATTATGTAACTTATGGAACAGAGCCTCATCATTAAAAATGGAAGTTAAGTATTATATTTGATTTTTAGGTAATATTTTAATGTTTAAGTAGAATGCTATTCTTTACCTGGTTATTATCATATGGGTGCTGACTTGCATCAGTTTGTCAAGTTCAGGAAGCATTAGCTGTCAGCTAGCTAGTGACATATTTGATATGAGAAATGTATTTTTGTTACACAAGTAGAATATATTGTCTCCTTTTCTAAGCCAAGACTAATATTTTGTTTCCAAAGGAAAACTCAAACGTTTTCCACATTATTCTTTCTGGACAGTTGTAGGTTCCTTCCAAAAGCAACATTCATAGATTCTCTATTTTTCTTATCAAACTTGAAATAGACCAAATAGTTTCATGGATCTTCTTTATTTGTTTGTTTAATTTTAAAGACACTTTGCTTAATGTGAAATTTTCAATTTGGTATAGTAAATGATAGCAAAACTAATATTGTTATTCCAGAGAGATCCTAATTCAGGCTTTTCTTGACTCTTAGTAGAGACTCATATTTTCCATAAATGTACTATATCCTAAATTAATTCATTTTTCCCCCTTTAATATAAAATACAAATTTAAGCATTCTTTGTGGATTGAATCTTTGATTAGATAAAAACTTTGGTTTTTAAGGTTTTTGTGTATTTTTAGCAGTTCCATAGAACCTTTCCAAAAGGATAAAAGAACAAGAATATTTCATTAATTATAATCTGATGTCAATTTTAATATACATTTAGATATATAAATGTTCATGTATAATAATGATATAGTTAACTTGATTGAGTACCACCTATGTTATTATTCATATAAATCAGAGAAATTAATTTCTATTATGTAAGCTCTCAAATTTAGTGTAAACTTAAGGTTAATGTGAGCCATCACCCCAGTTTGTTGTTTATGTTTAAGAACATGTTATTTAAATCTTTGTTTATTTTTCTAAATCATTCTTTGTATGTTTTGCATATGATAATTTATGTTTGCATCTCATCTACTTTTTGAAATGTTTTTCCTACAGTTATGCAGAAGGCATGGAGAGAAAGGAATCCTCCAGCTCGAATCAAAGCAGCCTATCAAGCTTTAGAATTGAACAATGAGTAAGTTTGAAATATAATATATGGAAAATAAGTTTGTTTTGAAGGAAACCCAGGCAAATGATTTTGTTTCCATTTTTCTATCCTTAAGACATTTGGAGTCATTAATAGTCCCCTTTCTCTTTTTGCATACTAGGGACAAAATTTGCAGTGTTCATTGACATTTGTTTTTTGCTTCTGAAATTGTAGACTTATCTTCTATGCTTTTGAATAGAAATTATGTAGAAATATTTTTCAAAAAGGAGAATACTGATCTAGTTGATGATAATACTTGATAGTTAGAGTACTAAAATACTTATGCCACCCATTTTAATTTTGTTTTTCATTTATATCATTCACTGAAAGCATTCATTCAGTCCTAAGACCTGTAGTTGCTAGTAGGACTGGAGGATTGGGAAGGGAATACAAAATAAGAAAAACATGGCTCTAACCTTATTATTTTTAATGTTAGCAGCATTTATTTTTTTAAAGTTCCTTTTATCAACTTTATATTTTAAAAAGTATAAGTGAACTTAATATTTAAATAAAACAGATCAATAATATTGATCTAATATTAAATAAATGCCAAGAGTAAAAAATGGGCCCAGTTGGGATTATCAAGGAATGCCTCCTGAATAATGTGAATTTAGCATTGTCCCCATACTCTTCCTTTCTCCTGTACTACAGATGTATTAATCCTTATTAAGAAGACTTACCCAAGGTAGAACAGAAATGTCAGTGTAGGGAACTCAACAAGCAGTGAATCAAGTTTATTGAGACTCTGAAAACTAATCAAAAGTTTATTGCAACCTAGAGAATGCTTAATCAATTTTAAGAAATAACTGAATTTCTTTAAGAGATCCATATTTATTTATTTATTTTTGATGTTTTTAACTTAAGTGGAGAGTGAAAAAGTTGGCTTAAACCTCAACATTCAGAAAATGAAGATCATGGCATCTGGTCCCATCACTTCATGGCAAATTGATGGAGAAACAGTAGAAACAGTGTCAGACTTTATTTTGGGGGGCTCCAAAATCACTGCAGATGGTGACTGCAGCCATGAAATTAAAAGACGCTTACTCCTTGGAAGAAAAGTTATGACCAACCTAGACAGCATATTCAAAGGCAGAGACATTACTTTGCCAACTAAGGTCTGTCTAGTCAAGGCTATGGTTTTTCCTGTGGTCATGTATGGATGTGAGAGTTGGACTGTGAAGAAGGCTGAGCCCTGAAGAATTGATGCATTTGAACTGTGGTGTTGGAGAAGACTCTTGAGAGTCCCTTGGACTGCAAGGAGATCCAACCAGTCCATTCTGAAGGAGATCAGCCCTGGGATTTCTTTGGAAGGAATGATGCTAAAGCTGAAACTCCAGTACTTTGGCCACCTCATGCGAAGAGTTGACTCATGGGAAAAGACTCTGATGCTGGGAAGGATTGAGGGCAGGAGGAGAAGGGGACAACCGAGGATGAGATGGCTGCATGGCCTCGCTGACTCGATGGACATGAGTGTGAGTGAACTCCGGGAGTTGGTGATGGACAGGGAGGCCTGGTGTGCTGTGATTCATGGGATCACAAAGAGTCGGACACGACTGAGTAACTGAACTGAACTGAACCCCATCGTCCATCCCCTAGCTCAGTGGTAGCCTTGAAGACAACAATCACCCTTCTGGGTATAATTCCGTCTATCAAAGGAAGCAGACTGGATCATATTCTCAAAGAACTGTGGTCTAAAATGGTCTGATTGGCCTGATGAACCCATGAAGGACCAGCTCTGAGGGCTTGCCTTTTTTACTTTGGTTAATTTGAAACTCTCCCAGCACTGACACAGCTATACTAGGGGAGGGGGTGCAGTTAGTGGGGTGAGTGGGCTGGCATTTGTTGAAAATATTTAACGGCAAATGTATTAGGGCCTGCTGCCAGGAGCAAGGGGTAACAACAGGCAAACAATAGACAAACTAGAAAGCTTGGGAGGAAAGGCTGAGGAATGAGAAGCTGAGAAATAAAGATTTTTAAAAGCTTCCACGTATTCCTAGGAATCTCAACAGCTACACACATGCCCAAGTTTGGGCACTTGCTCAGAAAAGACTTAAGTCCCTAAGCTCTCATGTCTGTCTAACTTTCAGGTTCTGCACAAACAGAAAGTGAAAGCTAAGGTAGAGTTGTAAACTGCCTGACTGAATGTTGAAGGCATGCCCCATTTAACACACAGAACCCTACTGCAAAGACTTGTTTTTTGTTTTGTTTGTGATTTCAGGGGTTTAGGCAATCTCTATCAAGTCACTAACTAACCATTATGCTAAAAGAGCAGAGACTTCACTAGTCATTCATGATAGAGAATATAAACTACAAAATCAGTTCAGAAGTTATTAAACAAACAACAACAACAATCCCTGGGGAGGAGAGGAAATCTGATTTCTAGAGTTGCTAGATTATGTTATTTTAAATTTCCAGTTTTCAACAAAAAAAATTATAAGACATACAAAGCAGCAAAATATGCCTTTCACAGAGACAAGGAAATAAATAGAAACTGCCTTTGAGGAAGCCCAGACTTTGGACTTTCTAGACAAAAACTTTAAATCAACTATTTAAAATATGCTCAAGGAAGTAAAGGAGGCCATATACAAAGAATCAAAGGAAACCATGAGAATCTGTTTCAGATTAGAGAATATCAGTAAAGAGGTAGAAATAATAAAAGCTAAATAGAAATTCTAGAGTTGAAAAGTTTAACTGAAATTTAAATTTTCCTATTGAGTTTCAGCAGCAGATCTAAACAGGCAGAAGAAGGAATTAGCAAACTTGATTTTGGTCAAAAATAAAAGAATGAAGCAAAGAGAACAGAGCCTAAGAAACCTGTGGGACACTGTTAAACATACTTACCTATGCATAATGGAGTCCCAGAAAGATAGAAAGAGGCAAAAAAGACTATTTGAAGAAATACTGGCTGAAAAGATCCCAAGTTTGATGAAAGGTATGAATCTACACATCAAAGAAGCTCAATGCACCCCACAGAAGACATACTCAAAGATATCCACAATGAGATACATTATAATCAAGCTTTCAAAAGCCAGAAATAAGGGCAGATACCTGAAAGCAGCAAGAGAGAAGCAACTCATCATGTGTAAGTAATCCTAAAAACGATTAACAGCTAATTTCTCATCAGAAACCATATAAGGCAGTGGGATAATATAAAGTTCAGGAAGAAAAAACTTGTTAGCTCAGGATTCTGTGTCCAGCAACCCTGTCCTTCAAAAAAAAAAAAAAAAAAAAAAGACAACGACATTCCCAGATAAACAAAAACAGAGTTCAGTGCTAGTAGACCTGAACTCCTCCTACAGGAAACCTACAAGGAGGCCTTCAGGCTGAAATAAAATGATACTAGACAGTCTTGAGTCCACACAAAGCGGTAAAGAACACCAGAAGTGTAACTACAGAGGGAAATGAAGTCAATATTAATTTTTTTTTGGTTCGAAGTTCTTTTTATCTATATGATTTAAAAGACAGCTGTGTAAAACAGTCCTTGTAAATCTATGTTGATGGATGTACAGTTTATATAGTTGCAATTTGTGACCATAACAACGTAAGGGGGGAGGAGCTATATAGGAGCAAAGTTTTGAAACTATTGAAACTAAATTATTATTAATTCATTCTTGGTTTTTGTAAGTTGTTAAATATAATTGTTAACTATTAACCACTAAGAAATAAAAAATACGATAAAAAGAAATAAGGGAATCAAAATGGTATACTAGAAAATATCTAACACAAAAGAAGGCAATAATGCAGGAAATGAGAACAATAACAACAAAAAAGACAGGCTATATAGAAAACAAATAGGAAAATGGAGGAAACAATTTTTTCCTTATCACTAATTACTTAAAGGTAAATAGATTAAGTTCTTCAGTTAAGAGGCATTGATTAGCAGAATGGATAGGGAAAAAAAAGTAGTCCAACTATATGCTATCTATAAGAGATTCATTCTTTAGATTCAAAGACACAAGTACAAAGTGAAAGTGTAGAAAAAAATATTCCATGCAAATAGTAACCAAAGAAAAATGGAGTGGTTAAACTAATACCAGACAAAATAGACTTTAAGACAAAAATTTTTACAAGATGAAGTTTGACATTATATAATGACAAAAGTTCAATGTATCAAGAAGATACTACAAGTATAAACTTGTATACATCTAATAAGAGAGCCCCAAAGTGTATGAACCAAAAACTGAGAGAATTGAGGGAGAAATAAAGAGTTCAACAATAATAGTTGAAGACATCAACACCTCATTTTCAATAATGGATAGAATAACTAGAAAAAGATACACAAAGAAGACTTGAAAAAACAATACTCTAAACTGACTGTATCTAACAGATATCTACCCAACATTTCCATATACCCAAAGTGTACATGGAACATTCTCCAGGATATATTGTAGTTAGGACATAAATAATTCTCAATAAACTTAAAATGATTGAAATCATATAAACTATCTACCCTCACTACCGTGAAATGAAACTAGAAGTCAGTAACAGAAGAAAGTTCAGAAATTTACCATATTGGAATGTGTGGAAATTAAACAACAAACTCTATAGACAAATAATGTCAAAGGAGAAATCACAAGATAAATTAGAAAAATGCTTTGGGATGAGTGAAAATGAAAACATAACATATCAAAAATCGTGAAATACAACAAAAGCAGTACATGCTCAGAGAAAAATTTATAGCTGTAGATACCTACATTAATAAAGAAAAAAGATCGTAAATCAAGGACTTAGCAAGGAGTTAGAAAATGAAGAGCCAACTAAACTTGAGGCAGAAGGGAGGGAGTAATAGAGATTCAGTTCATTTCAGTTGCTCAGTCATGTCCGACTCTGCGACCCCATGGACTGCAGCATACCAGGCTTCCCTGTCCGTCACCAGCTCCCGGAGCTTGCTCAAACTGATGTCCATCGAGTCACTGATGCCATTCAACCATCTCATCCTCTGTCGTCCCCTTTTCCTCCTACCTTCAATCTTTCCCAGCATCAAGGTCTTTTGCAAGGAGTCAGTTCTTTGCATCAGGTGGCCAAAGTATTGGAGTTTCAGCTTCAGCATCAGTTCTTTCAGTGAATATTCAGGATTGATTTCCTTTAAGATTGACTGTTTGGATCTTGCAGTCCAAGGGACTCTCAAGAGTCTTCTCCAACACCGCAGTTCAAAAGCATCAATTCTTCAGCACTCAGCTTTCATTATAGTCCAACTCTCACATCCATACATGACTACTGGAAAAACCATTGCTTTGATTAGGTGGACCTTTGTTGGTAAAGTAATGTCTCTGCTTTTCAATATGCTGTCTAGGTTGATCATAGCTTTTCTTCCAAGGAGCAAGCGTCTTTTTAATTTCATGGCTGCAGTCACCATCTGCAGTGATTTTGGAGCCCAAGAAAATAGTCTCTCTGTTTCCATTGTTTCGCCATCTATTTGCCATGAAGTGATGGGAGCGGATGTCATGATCTTAGTTTTTTGAATGTCGAGTTTTAAGCCAGCTTTTTCACTTTAATCAAGAGGTTGTTTAGTTCTTTGCTTTCTGCCATAAGCGTGGTGTCATCTGTGTATCTGAGGTTATTGATATTTCTCCCAGCAATCTTGATCCTAGCTTGTGCTTTATCCAGCCTGGCATTTTGCATGATGTACTCTGCATATAAGTTGAATAAGCAGGGTGACAATATACAGCCTTGACATACTCCTTTCCCAATTTGGAACCAGTCTGTTGTTCCATGTCCAGTTCTAACTGTTGCTTCTTGCCTGCATACAGACTTCTCAGGAGGCAGGTCAGGCGGTCTGGTATTTCCATCTCTTGAAGAAATTTCCAGTTTGTTGTGATCTACACAGTCAAAGGCTTTGGCATAATCAATAAAACAGAAGTAGATGTTTTTCTGGAACTCTCTTGCTTTTTCCAACTGGTGGCAATTTGATCTCTGGTTCCTCTGCCTTTTCTAAATCCAGCTTGAACATCTGGAAGCTCATGGTTCATGTACTATTGAAGCCTGACTTGGAGAATTTTGAGCAGTACTTTGCTAGCATGTGAGATGAGTGGAATTGTATGGTAGTTTGAGCATTCTTTGGCATTGTCTTCTTTGGGATTGAAATGAAAACTGACCTTTTCCAGTCCCATGGCCACTGCTGAGTTTTCCAAATTTGCTGGCCTATTGAGTGCAGCACTTTCACAGCATCATCTTTTAGGATTTGAAATAGCTCAACTGGAACTCCATCACTTCCAGTTGCTTTATTCACAGTGATGCTTTTTAAGCATCAAGGCCCACTTGACTTCACATTCCAGGATGTCTGGCTCTAGGTGAGTGATCACACCATCGTGGTTATCTGGGTCGTGAAGATGTTTTTTGTATAGTTCGTCTGTGTATTCTTGCCACCCCTTCTTAACATCTTCTGCTTCTGTTAGGTCCATACCATTTTTGTCCTTTATTTTGCCCATCTTTGCATGAAATGTTCCCTTGATATCTCTAATTTTCTTGAAGAAATCTCTAGTCTTTCCCATTCTATTGTTTTCCTCTATTTCTTTGCATTGATACTACTGAGGAAGGCTTTCTTATCTCCTCTTGCTATTCTTTGGAACTTTGCATTCAAATGGGTATATCTTTCCTTTTCTCCTTTGTCTTTAACTTCTCTTCTTTTCTCAACTAATTTTTAAGGCTTCCTCAGACAACTGTTTTGCCTTTTGCATTTCTTTTTTCTTGGGGATGGTTTGATAAATTAGATTTCATCAAAATTAAAAGCTTTTGTGCAATCAAAGGATATTGTCAAAAAAGTGAAAATGCAAACCACAGGTTGAGAGAAAATATTTGCAAGTCATATTTAATAAGGGCCTAGTATTCAGAACATAGAAAGAACTCTTACAACTCAGTAACAAAGACAACCCAATTAAAAATGGGCAAAGGATTTGAATAGACATTTTTTTCAAGGAAGATATATAAATGACCAAAAAGTACTTAAAAAGGTGCTCAATGTCACTCATCATAAGAGAAATAAAAATGAAAAACACAATTTAATACCTCTTTACAAGAGGGGTATAACAACAGTAATAGAACAGAAACAAAAAATAGCAAGTGTTTATGAATAACTGAAATTTATTACCAAATCCGACCTCGTAGTGAGTGCTTGCCATATGACAGGCCAATAATTGAGCGATGAGTTGTTGGGGCAAGGAATAACAGCTTTATTCTGAAAGCCAGAAAATCAAGAAGATGGTGCATTTATGCTTACAAAGAACTCTCTTACCTGAGTTAGAATTCAATCTTCTTTTATGCTAAAAGGGGAAGGAGTGAAGTCAAATATTTCCTGGTTCCCATCCACCTCTGGAGGAGTGTGTTAATTTCTTCCTCCTAGGTGGGCCTGGCCAAGATATTTCCTGTGAGCTAAATAAAAGTCTTTTAGCATAATGCTCATATCCTGGGAGGCAGAATTCTGAGAGTTGTATTATTATGTATAATTTAAGTTTATAGGCAACATCCCTTTAGTGATTAACTTGTAATAGAATAGAAAATTTTCTTCCCTATTACAGAAAGTTTAGGTAAAGATAGGGAAATGTTATGTAAATAGACATACCCCAAAAAAACTACAAACAAAGGTCCGTCTAGTCAACTCTATGGTTTTTCCAGTGGTCATGTATAGATGTGAGAGTTGGACTATAAGGAACGCTGAGCGCCAAAGAATTGATGCTTTTGAACTGTGGTGTTGGAGAAGACTCTTGAGAGTCCCTTGGACTACAAGGAGATCCAACCACTCCATACTAAGGGAGATGTGTCTTGGATGTTCGTTGGAAGGACAAATGTTGAAGCTCAAACACCAATACTTTGGCCACCTGATGCGAAGAGCTGACTCATTGGAAAAGACCCTGATGCTGGGAAAGATTGAAGGCAGGAGGAGAAGGGGATGACAGAGGATGAGATGGTTGGATGGCATCGCCGATTCAATGGACATGGGTTTGGGGAGTTGGTGATGGACAGGGAGGCCTGGCATGCTACAGTTCATGGGGTTGCAGAGTTGGACATGACTGAGCGACTGAACTGAACTGAAAGAAACTGCTTGCTTTACCATTTTCCTTAAAATTGTCTTGCTTGCTTTCTTTAAAGCTGTGCCACTGCATATGTTCTACTGGCTGAGGAAGAAGCAACAACTATTGTAGATGCTGAAAGGTTATTTAAACAGGCACTCAAGGCAGGAGAAACAATTTATAAGCGGTCACAACAGTGCCAGCACCAAAGTCCTCAGCATGAAGCTCAACTGAGTAAGTGACTATGAACTAATTTTCACCTGTCTTTTAGTTCCTGCAGTTGCCTCCTTTATGTGCAAAACACAAAACAATAAATTCTAAAAAACTTAATACTTAAAAGTTAGCTGCTCTTCATGAGATACAACAAATCTGTTCAAGTCAGCAAGACAGAAATGTGTATTAGCTAGAGAATGTTTGTGGAAGAGAATGGATCTGTTCTGGTTATTGAGAGATGTGCTGCTCTGAAACTTAACAGTAATTTATTTCATGCAAGAATTGGGCCGGTCATTGGAGAAACACAACTCAAAAATATTCAAGATTCAAGAGAACCTTCTAATAATGATAAACAGCTGTTACTTTTATCCACCCTACCTAAGCAGTAGTAGAGGTATATATATCATTTGGTTTGCTCTTCAGGCTGTAAAAATATCTCCATATAGTGCCAGGGAGTGGCTCTTTAGCACAGAAACCAGCCTTACACTTGGTATTGACTCTTTCTCTTGTGGTTTTTTCTCTACAATATGTTTGAGATCATATGGGCCATAGCAACTGACATCCTTTCTTTCCACTCTTAGGCATACTCTCCCAGTTGTGATTGAGACACTTACCAAAGATGTTAGGATCTGTAATGTTGTTGCTTCCTGCTATATTGTGTGGCCAGAGGGTTTAATTTCATGATTTTGGCAGAGAGTGGGCAATAAATTGAAATATGTTTATATAATACATTATCTGCTGGGAGTTAAGTTTTAAATCTTTTGTTTGTGGAAATTAAAATTTGGATGTTTTCTCTCTAAACTAAATATTGATGTATATAGGATGTTTCATTAATGCATGTTGTTATAACACATAACTGTGGGAATATATAATCTTGAAGTCTGGAACTAATGAAACTACATCTGTAAAAAAGTCATGCCATTTGTCCTTGTATAATCTCAAATTTAGTTATGGGATAGGTTCAGAAATATTTGTTAGCCCTTTGTAGAAGTAATTTTGCCCTTGAGCAAAAATTTACACTAGTATATAAATTTTGTTTTGAATATCTTTTGTCAGTTAAGATAATAGATAATATTAAAATAGTAGATTGTTTATACAGAAACTTAATAGATTCATGTTATTTCTTCCTATTAATGTATGTCTTTTATTTTAATAGTAAAATCTACTTGCCTAGTGTATACAAATTACTTTATATATACTGTACTCAGATTACTTAGAGTCAAAAGTAATCTTATATGTATATATATACATATATATATTTTAAGCTTTTAATATAAAAACTTCAAACATCTATAAAAATAGAGCAATATAATTAACTTTCATTCATTGTTCATTATGCAAATTCAATAATTATTAATATTCTTCCATTCTGACACAATTTAATTTTAATTGAACCTTCCAGGGTGTATAAAATTATTTGCCTTCTAGGCAAATAAAATTGATAGATAAATATATTAAGGAAATAGCTGGTCATAATATAAAAGTGATAGCTTTGGGTCATTTGTTGTTTTTTTTAAATAGGGAGAGATACCAATGTACTGGTGTATATTAAAAGAAGACTGGCAATGTGTGCAAGAAAATTGGGAAGAATAAGAGAGGCCGTAAAGATAATGAGAGATGTAAGTAAATTTGGTGACTTAACCTTTACCTTTATTCTTTCAAAACTGAAAATATGTTTTAAGTTGCTGGTTAGGTTAATGCATAATCACTGTGTGGCTTTTTATTTTGTAACATTTATTTATTGGCGGTACCATGCGTCTTGTTGCATCTTAGCTCCCCAACCAGGGATCAAACTTTAGGCCCTGGCAGAGGAAGCGCCAACCACTGGACTACTAGGGAATTCCCCAGAATCTTTTTTTTTTTAATTGATAGTTTTGTAAAATTGATAGTTTTGTAACAAGATACTTAATATACACAAATTTCTTAGAGGCTGAGTCTCCAAAGTTTTAATAAAGAATTTCTACTTCTGTATTGAGTTCATTTGCGATAATTTTAATCTCTTTCTCCTTTTAATATACAGTTAATGAAAGAATGTCCTCCTCTTACCATGTTGAACATCCATGAAAATCTCCTAGAATCACTTTTAGAATTACAGGCCTATGCAGATGTCCAAGCAGTTCTAGCGAAATATGATGGTGAGTGATAATTTTCTTTGTTGATTCTTTACCAGCTGAGCTACCAGGGAAGCCCCTCTTAGTTGATAGCATAGTTAAAGTGGTTTTTTTCTTTTTTTCAATATAAAGTGATCACAAATGGTATCCTACTGTGATATTTCTGTGACTTTCTCTTTGCATTCTTTCCAGTCAGTATTTAGAATCTGTGGACACAAGTTACTATTAGGTTTCTTCTTCTTTTTGTAAATGTTTACTTATTTGGCCACGTCAGGTCTTCGTTGCCGCGTGGTCAAGTCTTTGTTGCTGTGTGCAGGATCTTTGCTGCATCGTGCAGACCTTTTGTTGCTGTGCAGAGACTCTCTAGTTGTGGTGGGAGGGCTCAGTAGTTGTGGTACGCAGGTTTAGTTGCTCTGTAGCATGTGGAATCTTAGTTCCCTGACCAGGGGTTGAGCCCACGTCCCCTTGAATTGCAAGGCAGATTCTTAACCACTGGACCACCAGGGAAGCCCCTAAGTATCTTCTTTATCAATACTTTTGATAGCAAAAGTCTGCAAGGAGAAATTTTCCTTCTGTCAAAGTATATTCATTTGTTTTAGGACCTGTGTGAGGCACTTGGAATACAGTGGTAAACAAGAAAACGTGGACTTAATCCTCATAGGATTTGCAGTTTGGTAGAACATACAGACAAATGAATAGTAGTTATATTGAAGCATAGTATGTTGGGTGAGGTAATTGGGAAAGTATGGAGTGCTATACACTTCATTTCTTTTGGAGTGATGGAGAAGGCTAACGGAAGTTGCTTAGCAGTGTATATGAGTAACTCAGAACAACATTTTACAATGCTTTTTAGTTAAAAAGTGTAATTTATTATCTCATCTGATGCTTACAACAATTTTAAGAGATGGTAGGACAAGTATTTTACTATTTCCAGTTAATATATAAGGAAACTGGAGTTGAAGAAGGCTAAGTAATTGGGTAAGGTCTCCTAGCCAGTAAGTGACAAGCCTGAACTTAAATTTAGGTATTCAATTTCTTTACTAGTTTCCCCAAAGTAAGAAGTCAATATATGTTGGCTGTTTTTATTATTGTATTATAACAATGCCAGTTTATCACAAATGGAGTTGAGATAATTTTTTAGAAGCATAGTCTTTCTCCTCATTCTAAGTAAGGCATCGGCTTTTAACCTGAAACTGAGAACATCCTGACTAGCATAATGTTTCTTGTCATATCTTTCACTATATCAGAATACATATAAGTCACTTATTCATACTGTCCTGTTGTAAGCTCCTACCCATTAGCTTAGGAATCCCCATGACTTAGGAAGTTTGAAATGTATTACACTTGGAAAGAGAAGTTTATTTCTTTTAAACATCTGGAATTCTTAGGAAGTGCTTTAGAGTAATATAGGCTCATGGAGAAATTTGTGAGAAATTCTTTCCATATGTTACTTATCAGATGTATGGCCTGCTTATGATACGTATGATGAACAAGCTTAAGGACTGAATATGAAAAATCAGAATGGACCTATTCATTAAAAATAAAATAAAACTAGCAACCTGGATATGCCTCTGTGTTTTCGGTTATTTTTATGAGTCCTCAGGTTTTGCTCTTCTAGAGTCCTGAGAAGATTAAAAGCAAGTTTACTTCTTTGGTTCTCCATTTGCTAGTGTAACTCTGGAATTTGGAAAGAGAGTCCTGTAGTCTTACTCTCCTGATAACATTGTTTGGGGCATTCTTTAAGATAATTTCATTATAGTTCTCAATTTCTTTTTATTTTATAAAAGACTATCACTTAAGAAAATGTAGAAAATGCAGAAACATAGGAAGAAGAAAATGAAAATCACCCATGGTTATATCACTTAGATTTAACTACTGATAATTTTTTTTTAATCTTATTTTTTCTTTGTGAATAGGTGGAGGTTTTATGTAGTTCTATCTATACAGTGCTCTTTTCCATGGGTAGTATTATTGTAAGCAGCCTATTTGGAGAAGGAAATGGCAACCCACTAAAGTATTCTTGCCTGGAGAATCCCGTGGACAGGGGAGCCTGGTGGGCTGCTGTCCATGGGTTCGCACAGAGTCGGACACGACTGAAGTGACTTTGCATGCATGCATGCATGCATGCATTGGAGAAGGAAATGGCAACCCACTCCAGTATTCTTGCCTGGAGAATCCCAGGGACAGAGGAGCCTCGTGGTCTGCTGTCTGTGGGGTCATACAGAGTCGGACACAACTGATGTGACTTAGCAGCAGCAGCAGCAAGCAGCCTATTATAAATATTTGTTGAGTACTTTCTAACATTGTATGAGGACTTTCACAGACATCTCTGCTAGAAAATTATCATTTTGAGAAAACTGAGGTTAAAGAAGTTATGCCTAATTCAAGGATATATAGTTGGTAAATAGTAGAATCAAGATTTTAAACTCAGGTCTTCCAATTTCATGTCCATGTGCTTTTACTGCTTTATTATCAACATATCTGTTGAATTGAACTATGAATTATTCTTACTAAAAATTGTCTTAAGATATTTTTGTGTTTCTTACCTAAATTAAAAATTATTGTTATAGATATAAGCCTTCCAAAGTCAGCAGCCATCTGTTATACAGCAGCACTATTGAAGACAAGGACTGTTTCAGATAAGTAAGTAGTTATGAAAACTACAAGTTTAGAAAGACTGCTAAAATCAACATTATGTTTTTCATTCACTGACTTTAAAAATGCTTTTTTCCCCCAACTTCCTGTTGAATAACCCTTAACTTACGGGGCTTTGAAGATTCTTACTATCTGTAACAGTGGAAACTGCAAGGTTTTTAGAGCTAAATAAACTTGGGTGCAAATTAAAAGTCTACAACATACCAGCTGTGGAACTTTGGTCAAGTTAATTACCTTGAGTTTCTTCCTCATCTATAAAATAAGAATAATACTATAGGGTGGTTGTGTGAAGATTATGCATGTTAAATGCTGAAAGCATTGCTAGACAAAGTATATTCAGTACATAGTAGCTGTGATAGTAATGATAAGGTTGTATGGTAGGGAAATAGGTTTCATGTTATCTGTTCTAAGATTATAATTCTGAATTATTGTGATTTCCTTGTATTTTTGGCTGCCATTAATGAATTTCTCTTTGTTCCACAGGTAAGATACTCAGAAACCAACCAAATGGCAAATGTTTTCTTTCATTTTAGATTGCTATGCCTTAATGTGAATTAGAATGATATGTTCACAGACTTTTTCCTCTCAGTGAATATTTGCTAAGAATATAATACTTCTATTTTCATGAGATTTTCTAGATGTCCTTGTATAGCATTTCTTATTTCATTACTTTGCCCAAAGTGTGACTTTAATGGACTTCTAAAGGCTTTCTTCACTTTGAGGATTTCTATCTCTTATGCTGCCTTCTTTTATATGTTGAACCAAAGTAGAGCAGCTATTTGACTTTGACTTTTGCCATCACCAGAAACCTCTTGATTCAGGGGCTAGATTACCTTAATTAATTACTTAAAATATTTATCTATTTAAATATTTATTTCTTCATTTTGTTCTTTTCTTATAGATTCTCTCCAGAAACAGCCTCCAGAAGAGGATTAAGCACAGCAGAAATTAATGCTGTGGAAGCAATTCATAGAGCTGTGGAATTTAATCCTCATGTTCCAAAAGTAAGAAATTTTATGATGAAAATACTACTTTTATTTAAGTTAATCAGATTCATAACAGTGTATAGACTAAATTTTGGGTCTCCATAATTTGAGGCAGAATTGTTTTAGTCCACTATGTTTTGATGTTTGCCTTAAAGGGGATGTTAAAAAGTATTTAGAAAGGTAGATAGGACCAGTATTTCACTATAGGCTTTATAATCGCTGTCAGAATAAAATTTGAGGTATGTTCAGTTAGCTGTTCCTTTTACTATAGTTACAGAGAAGAAATAAAATGACTTGGCCCTATGAAAGATGATTCATATTTCAGGTCATTAAATCAGATTTCCTGTTACTTTAAAAGCTTCTTATATCTAGGCAGATGCCTGGGTTTTAAATGAGGCCTAGGTAGACAAAGATTGAAGACAGATTAAAATAATCAGTGTTAGGAAACAGATGTGGAAGTTTCCGGTAAACTGCTGAATTGATGTTTATTTAGTCGCAGACAAAACTGTACTCATCTCATTTGTCTTTATTTTGTATACCTTGCAAACATACGGATTATTGGTTAATCTATGTGTGTTATCACCTAAGGTGAAATTTTGGGTTTTAAAAACAATGTTCCAAATTAGAAAGTATAGTGTATTCAAGAATATGATTTTATTTAAAAATATAATTGTAGATTTCAGTATAATGTGTTAGTGGAATTTGGAAACTAGCAAATATTAAAGGATTAACCTCTAAAAGATAATCTCTAAGAAATATGAGTTGTAAGTCTGTTTAGAGTAAATAAAGACAGAGTCAAGAATATTACTGAAATCTAAGAATGAAAGTAAACAATATTTATGCCGTTCTCTCATTAAGTGAAACTGGTTCCATAAATTTAAATAAAAATTTTAGTATAAATTGTAATACATAAAAGGCAAAGTATAAAAAAACAGAATGTGCATCTTAATGATTTATTATAAAGCAAATAAGTGGAAACTACCACTGAGGTCAAGAAACAACATTGTCATTCCCCAGAAACCCACCTGCCCTTTTCCAATTACAGCTTCTTCCCTCCTGCCTAGAGGCAACAACTGTTCTTTTTTCTTTATTTTAACTTTTTATCATGTGTTGAGGTTCAGTTCATATCAGTCGCTCAGTTGTGTCCGACTCTTTGCGACCCTATGGACTGCAGCAAACCAGGCCTCCCTGTCCATTGCCAGCTCCTGGAACTTACTCAAACTCATGTCCATTGAGTCAGTGATACCATCCGACTGTCTTGTCCTCTGTCGTCCCCTTCTCCTCCCGCCTTCAGTCTTTCCCAGCATCAGGGTCTTTTCTGATGAGTCAGTTCTTTACATCAAGTGGCCAGAGTATTGGAGTTTCAGCTTCAGCATCGGCCCTTCCAATGAATATTCAGGACTGATTTCCCTTAGGATGGACTGGTTGGATCGCCTTGCAGTCCAAGGGACTCTCAAGAGTCTTCTCCAACACCACAGTTCAAAAGTATCAATTCTTTGGCACTTAGCTTTCTTTATAGTGCAACTCTCACATCCATACCTGACTACTGGAAAAACCATAGCTTTGACCAGATGGACCCTTGTTGGTAAAGTAATGTCTCTGCTTTTGAATATGCTGTCTAGGTTGGTCATGACTTTTCTTCCAAGGAGTAAGTGTCTTTTAATTTCATGGCTGCAGTTACCATCTGCAGTGATTTTGGAGCCCCCCAAAATAAAGTCTTGTCACTGTTTCCACTGTTTTCCCATCTGTTTGCCATGAAGTGAGTTATTGAGGTATAGCCAGTCAACAATGTTGTGACAGTTTTAGGTGAACAGCGAGGGAACTCAGCCATGCATATACATGTATCCATTCTCCCCTATTCTCCCTCTCTGTCTTTATTTACTCTCGTCTAGGCTGCCACATAACATTGAGTAGAGTTCCATGTGCTATGATAGTAGGTCCTTGTTGGTTATCCATTTTAAATGTAACAGAGTATCCATGTCCATCCCAAACTCCCTAACCATCCCTTCCTTCCATTCCTCCTACTGCAACCACAAGTTCATTCTCTTAAGTCTGTGAATCTCTCTCCATTTCGTAAGTAAGTTTATCTGTAGCATTCCTTTTTAGATTACTCACATAAGGGATGTCATACGATATTTCTCCTCTATCTGACTTGCTTCACTCAGTATGATGATTTCTAGGTCCATCCATGTTGCTGCAAATGGCATGATTTTATTGTTTTTAATGGCTGGGTAATATTCTATTATATATGTATACCACATCTTTTTTATCCATTCGTTTGTCAGTGGACATGTAGGTTGCTTCCTTGTCTTGGCTATAGTAAACAGTGCTGTGGTGAATATTGGTGGTGAATATATGTGGTAAATATGTATCCTATCAGATCATATTTTTCTTCATATACACCCAGGAGTGGATTGCAGGGTCATATGATAGCTCTATTTTTAGTTTTTTAAGGAACCTCCATACTGTTCTCTGTAGCGCCTGTACCAGTTTGTTGCTGTTCAGTCACTCAGTCATGTCCGACTGTTTGTGACCCCATGGACTGCAGCATGCCAGGCCTCCTTGTCCTTCACCATCTCCTGGAACTTGCTCAAACTCATGTCCATTGAATCGCTGATGCCATCCAGCCATCTCATCCTCTGTTGTCCCCTCCTCCTCCTGCCTTCAATCTTTCCTGGCATCAGAGTCTTTTCCAATGAGTCAGCTCTTTGCATCAGGTAGCCAAAGTATTGAAGTTTCAGCTTCAGTGTCAGTCCTTCTAATGTACTCAGTATTCAGGATTGATTTCCTTTAGGTTTGACTGGTTTGATCTCCTTGCAGTCTAAAGGACTGTCAAGAGTCTTCTCCAACATCTCAGTTCAAAGGCATCAAAATGTACCAATTTACATTCCCACTAATAGTGTACGAGGGTGACCACCATCCTGACATTATGTTCACTTCCTTCTTTTCTTATATTTTTGATCAATACTTTTCCTTTATTGCTGGCTTTATAAACCAAATTAAGTAGTGAAAGTGAAAGAAGAAAGTGAAGTCACTCAGTCATGTCCGACTCTCTGCGACCCCATAGACTGTAGCCTACCATAGACTGTAGCCTACAGGCTTCTCCATCCATGGGATTTTCCAGGCAAGAATACTGGAAGTGGGTTGCCATTTCCTTCTCCAGGGGATCTTCCCGACCCAGGGATCAAACCCAGGTTTTCCTACCAGGGAACCCCAAGTTAAGGAGTGCCCTGTTAACATTCTCAGGAATAATTTGTGTAAAAATTAGAATTATTTCTGCCTTCAGTGATTGGTAGAATTTGCTGATAAAGCCATCTGATTCTGTATTTTTGTTAGAAGGATTTCCTTTACAAATTTCATATTAATTACAAATTCAGTTACTTAACCATTCCATAGCTATTCACATTTTTAATTTTTTCTTATGTTAGTTTTTGGTAAGATATATTTTTCTAAGAATTTATTTCATGCAAAAATTTTAAATTTACTGGCATAAAGATTTCATAAAATCCTTTTATTACCTTGTTAATATGTGCAGGATCAGTTCTAACATCCACTTTTTAATTCATAGCACTGGTTACTCGCCCCCCACCTCCCCCCACCCCCGCATTGGATTCCTCAGGGATTTGTCACTTTTATTAGTCTTTGCAAAGAACCAAGCTCTGGCTCTGTTGATCTTCTCTACTATTTGTTTTCTGGTCCATCTATTTCTGCCCTTTATGGTCTTCTTTCAACTTTGTTTGGCCCCATCTTATTTTTTTCTATTTCATGTATCTTACTAAAGGTACTTAACTCGTTAATTTTTAGTCTTTCTTCTAATATAGCCATTTAAGTCTCTTAACCTCTAATATTAATATAATTTTAACCGCATAGGATAGCATTACTTTTTATATAATTTAGTTCAAAATATTTTCTAATTTCCTCTATGACTTCTTCTTTGATTAGAGGTATATTTATTCCATTTAGAGATGTATTTAACTTCCAGACATATGAAGATTATCTTCTTATGAATGATTTCTGGCATAATTGCATTTTGGCCAGAAAACATACTCTGTGTGATTTCACCCCTTTAAAACATTTTTTGATTCTTGAATTTCTGTTTATTTTTCACATTTCTTATATTATTTGTAGTTTTTAATTCTCTGCCAAAATTTTTAATGTAATCTACTGTCTCTTTGAAAATAATTTAAAGTAGTTATCTTGAATTCTTTTCTCTGATAATCCTGATATGTGGAACCTCTCTGTATCTGTTTTTATTATCTGCTTTTTTTCTGCTGCATCATATTCATATTGCCTTTTCTCTTATGCCTCATTTTCTTTGACTATGTGCCAGATATTTTATTTGAAAAATTGTAGAAATAGCGTAAAACTTCAGGTAATATTATATTTCTTCAGAGAGAATTTTCTTTGCCCTTAGATGCCTGGAAGAATCACTGGCAGGTCATAATCACCGTAGTTCATTTTCAGGGACTGATATTTTATGGTCTACCTGGATGACTAAACTGACTTCAGTCATGAAATGTTTAGTTTGTTTCTGGTTCATTCTTACTCCTAAGATGTAGCCTTCAGAGCCCCAGTCTAATCCTGAGGGTTTTGCCAGGGCCCTCACTCTTGACAGGCCTTGAACTGCGAATTTTGTTCCTTTAGTCTTATGAAACTGATAAAAAAGGCTGAATAGCCTCCTAAGCATCTTTTCCAGCATTGTCAAATGTCCGTACAGTAAAAGAAGCCCTAAGTGTGGCTTACATCTTGATTTCTGCCTTCGCTTGACTATGGCCTCATAATTCTTTACCTTTTGTTAATTCTCTAATGTATTTAATTCAATTTTTTAAAATCAACAGCTTTTCTAGTTATCTGGTAGATTTTATCTGAGTTACCCAGTGTTCCATTACTGGAAACAGAGGTCTAAAAATACTTTTCTATGAAGTGCTCTGCTCTCTCGTGCTGCAGAGTGGTTAAGAATGACTTATAATTTCTATACATCTGTGCCAACAGTTTTTGTCTGTCTTTTGACTATAGTTGTCCTAGTAGGTATGAAATGGCATCTCATTGTGATTTTAATGTGCATTTCCTTAATGACTAATGACATTGAACATCTTTTAATGTGCTTATTGGCTGTTTGTTTTTGAGAATTTTTAAAAATAATCTTTCTTGGAATATAACTGATTTACAATGTTGCGTTACTTTCAGTCGTACAGCAAAGTGAATCAGTTATACATATATTCACTCTTTTTTAGATTATTTTCCCATACAAGCCATTACAGAACATTGAGTAGAGAACCCCATTCTATACAGTAGGCCCTTATTAGTTACTTATTTTATGTATATCAGTGTACCTGTCTCATCCCAGTCTCTGAGTTTATCCCTCCTCCCTGTTTCCCCAGTAACAATCAATTTGTTTTCCACATCTGTGACTATTTCTGTTTTACAAATAAGTTCATCTGTATCATTTCTTTTTCGATTTTACATATAAGTAATATTATATGACATTTGTCCTTCTCAGTCTGACTTACTTCACTTAGTATGACATGTTGCTGCAAATGGCATTATTTCATTCTTTTTAATGGCTAAATAGTATTCCATTGTGTATGTGTACCACATATTCTTTATCTAGTCATATGTCAATGAACATGTAGGTTGCTTTCATGTCTTAGTTATTATAACTAGTACTGCGGTGAACATTGGGATGCATGTATCTTTTCTAATTATGGTTTTCTCCAGATATATGCCCAAGAATGGGATTGTATATCTTCTTTGTGTAAATATTCAAATCCTTTGTGCGTTTTTAAACTCATTTATAAAAAGTGTTCTTTAACATTTTTCTGCCATCGACATTCTTGATCAACATGATCCAAAACCATTGTGAATCTCCATAGTTGAGAAATACCAGTGTAACATAATTTTACCCATGAAATGAAATCATGAGATTGGTCATGAACCTTGCTGAGATGTGGATACCGAAGAGGCAGCTAGGGTTATTCCTTTGGTAAGTTACTTATGTGTAAACAAGCCTCAGAGCACATGATTCAGATTGTGCCTTAACAAAATTATAGCTTTATACATCATGGCTATTTAGAGATACCACAGATGATTGAAACCTTAAATATTAAATCCCCAGATATCAGTGGTTTACTGTAGATGTGGTAGTTCTTAGTATGACACTGTACACATCAGTTAGAATAGTATTGTCTAATTTAGGATGTAGCAATAGTTTGCTGCAATATTTCATTGAGAGTTTTTATTAGCATACTACCACCAAATTCCTCTAAATTTTATTAATTTTAGATTTAAATTTGAAATAGTTGCCTTAAAAAGCCCAGAAATATATCCATATATATTTTATCATTTTATTTTTGAGAAAAGCACCAGTGCAATTCGGTGGGGAAAAGGAAATGCTTTTCAACAAATGGTGATGGAACATCTGGATGTCTGAATGGGGAAAAAAATCATGAAATATTCTCATAGCATGCATAATTTGAGATGGATCATTTACCTAAGTGTAAAGCTGGGAGAAGCATAAGCTGGAATCAAGATTGCAGAGAGAAATATCAATAACCTCAGATATGCAGATGACACCACCCTTATGGCAGAAAGTGAAGAGGAGCTAAAAAGACTCTTGATGAAAGTGAAAGAGGAGAGTGAAAAAGTTGGCTTAAAGCTCAACATTCAGAAAACAAAGATCATGGTATCTTGTCCCATCACTTCATGGGAAATAGATGGGGGAAACAGTGGAAACAGTGTCAGGCTTTATTTGAGGGGGGCTCCAAAATCACTGCAGATGGTGATTGCAGTCATGAAATTAAAAGACACTTACTCCTTGGAAGGAAAGTTATGACCAACCTAGAGAGCATATTGAAAATCAGAGACATTACTTTGCCAACAAAGGTCCATCTAGTCAAGGCTATGGTTTCCCAGTAGTCATGTATGGATATGAGAGTTGGACTGTGAAGAAAGCTGAGTGGTGAAGAATTGATGCTTTTGAACTGTGGTGTTGGAGAAGACTCTTGAGAGTCCCTTAGACTGCAAGGAGGTCCAACCAGTCCATCCTAAAGGAGATCAGTCCTGGGTGTTCTTTGGAAGGAGTGATGCTAAAGCTGAAACTCCAATCCTTTGGCCACCTCATGCGAAGAGTTGACTCATTGGAAAAGACTGATGCTGGGAGAGATTGGGGGAAGGAGGAGAAGGGGATGACAGTCGAGGATGAGATGGCTGGATGGCATCACCGACTCGATGGACATGAGTTTGAGTGAACTCTGGGAGTTGGTGATAGACAGGGAGGCCTGGCGTGCTGCGATTCATGGGGTTGCAAAGAGTCAGACACGACTGAGCAACTGAACTGAACTGAACCGAAAGCTAAAACTATACATTTAGAAGAAAACATCTAAGAATATCTTTGAAATTTTCAGGTAGACAAAAAGTTCCTAGGACAGTATAGGCACTGAACTGTAAGAGAAAAAAAATTGTATATTGGCCTTTTCAAAACTTTAAAATTCTTCTCACTGATGACAGTGTTAAAAATGAAAAGGCAGGGAATTCCCCAGTGGTCAAGTGGTTAGAACTCTGTGATTTCACTGCTGAGGGTACAAGTTCTATCCCTGGTCAGAGAACTAAGGTCCCATAAGTTGTGCATTGTGGCCAAAATAAATAAATAAAATCTTTACCATCCTTCTTAAAATTTATTTATTTATTTAATTTTGGTTGCACTGGGTCTTTGTTGCTGTGTGCTTGCTTTCTCTAGTTGTGGTGCATGGGCTTCTCATTGCGATGGCTTCTCTTGTTGCAGAGCACAGGCTCTAGGCACACAAGCTTCAGTAGTTGCAACACACGGGCTCAGTGGTTGTGGCTTGGGGGCTCAGTAGTTGTGGCACATGGGCTTAGTTGCTCTGTGGCATGTGGAATCTTCCTGGACCAGAGAGTGAACACATGTCCCCTGCATTGGCAGATAGATTCTTACCACTGTACCACCAGGGAAGTGCTTCACCATCATTTCTTTTTAAATGAAAATGCAAACTGCAAACAGGAAAAAAGTATCTCCAATTTGCTTATTTGCCAAAGGACTCATATTCAGAATATGTAAATATAAAATGACAATTTTAATCAAAAGCCTTGAACAGATACTTCAGAAAAGAAGATATTGGAATGTCCAATAAACACCCAATGAGGTGCTCACCATCTTTGGTTGTCAGGAAAATGCATTATAAAATTACAATAAGGTATTATGCCTATCAGATTGGCTATAATTAAAAATAGTATAAAATATTGGCAAGAGTGTGGAATATTTAGAACTCTAATACATTGCTGCCTTAATGTATAAAATGATACAACTACTTTGGCAATTTCTTATAAAATTAAACATATATCTCATCCTGTCACCCAGAAGTTTTACACCAAGGTATGTATCCAAGAGAATGAAAATTTATTTAGCAGTAAAAAGAAAAGAACAACTGATACAGCAAAACATGGATGAATCTTAAACATACAGTATTGTGCAAAGGACTGTATACTGAATGATTTCGTTTATGTGCTGTTCAAGAAAAGGTAAAAGTGATCTATTGTGGTAGAAATTAGCACAGTAGTTTGCCTCAGGTGGTCAGGGTAGAGGTATTAACTGGAAAGGAAACTTTCTGGGGTGATGGTGTTGCTTATCTGTGTTTTTTAAAAAGTCATTGAACTGCAAACTTAAAGCCTGTGCATTTTACTGTTTTTAAATTATACCTCAATAAAGAAAAAAAAAAAAAAAGATATGACTCAATGTGGAAAGCACTGTCAAAGTATCATGCCTCCTAATAAAATGAGATGATATTTGTGAAGTTCTTAAAGTTTGATCCCTGGGTTGGGAAGATCCTCTGGAGAAGGGAAGGGCAACCCACTCTAGTTTCCTTGCCTGGAGACTCCCACGGACAGAGGAGCCTGGTGAGCTATACAGTCTGTGGGGTCGCCAGGAGTCAGGGTCGCCAAGAGTTGGACACGACTGAGTGACTGATACTACTACTACTACTAACAATGTCTGAGTAAAACAGTATTGATTATTACACCTATCGTTGCTTTATTATGCTCTGTTAACCATTTTCTCTTCCTGTTTAAACTGTTCCAGTTTGTCCTCTTTCCTTTTGAATATTATTTTAGTACTTTAGAATGTATGAGATTTGGGATTCCTTTGTTGAGAAGAGGTGAAGGTGAAGATAGTTAGATGAGACAGGAGTTAACTAATTTGAATCACTCAATACCCTGAGGACAATTTATTTTGTCTTACAGAAGAAGCCCTTGAGAGAAGAGTGATATAGAACATTTAAAAACAAAACAATGACAAAAACTTGTTTAGTAAATCTTTATAAATTGAGTACATATTTAGGAATATGTAATCTGTAGCTTTTTAAAGTTATTATTTCTTATTTTATATTAAAACTGGCTTTGGCATTGTGTTGCTAAGAAAGTAGACCATGCCAGGTGGCCTTTGTAAGTATAAGGGGAATTTTAAAAATAATACATAAAAGGTAAAATCCATTCTGGCTGGTCAGAAATTGAAGCCTATAGGATGAGTCCCATCCATCAGAGAAGCTACTGGGTCTTTAGCAGCAGACTTACATTTCTTTGGCCATACTGCCTATATTATAGCAGCATGTGTAAAATAGGAGGGGAAGGGGCACTTGATTGAGATTCTGAGTGGCATAGCAGGAGTACAGAGAGAAAAGGGAAGTGGTATTAAAGGCTGTGACCCGTTCCTAGAGCACAGTGAGCCTTTTGCTTTCCATTATATTATACTGTGGACAGGTTGGAAGGGATGAGATATCAAATGCTTATTTCTTGAGGTGTTGCTCCATAGGATGATGTGCTGTTTAGCCCCCATTCCCTCTCTCTTTAATGTAAGATCACTTTCACTTTGCTCCTGAGGCTGTTAGGTAGTATCATGTTTTTTTCAGTTTATTCAGATAGCAGTTGTTTTTACTTTCTATCTAGGGACTTTCTTAGTCTCTCTATAGTACATCTCCATGTGGAATCTTTGCATTCAGCCTGCCTGTCCAATCTCATAGAATGTGCACTGAGAAAACTAATTGCAGAGATAAATTGGTTCTTGATGTGCATGACTGATCAAGAGCAAAGTACCTTAATTTCAGATGCCTTCAGAGAGATTTTTCTTTAACCTCTGCTTTTAAGAGGAAGATTATAAAGCATTATCATTACTTCGGGTCAGAATTATATTGCTTTTGGTCAAAAGCTGTTGTAAGATTTGCAAAGTAATAGAAACAAAGTAATCTAGAGATAAATTATAAAGATCAAAGCAATTCAAAATTAAAGTGAATTTGAGTGTAAGCATAGGTATAGAGTTATGAAAGAAACCATCAGGCCATACATCATTATGTCTTTTCAACTATAGCTCCCAAAGTAGCTTTAATTTTTATTATTTTTAGTGAAAAGCAAGAGACTTGAGTGGTTATTTGAGTATCTTGTCCATAGTTGAGTACTAGTTAAAATTGGCCCCAGCAATTTCTGATTTATTCCCGATATAATGAGAAGGTGATTTGGAGGTAATCTGGAAGGTCCTGTAGCACATACTAGATGTTAGCTTTGGTTTATGTTTTTGACTGTGTTTTATTTGCTGGTAATTTCCAAATGTATTTCTTTTAACTCTGGCTTCCTTCCTTGTCTAAGAGACTTGCATTTCTATCTAGTTGTGGAAGATTTTACCTGGATATCTAATAGGTACCTCAGAGATTTCAATGTGTCTCAAAGTAGATTTAAAAAAATTTTTGTTTAGTTTTTTCTCCAACTTGCCTCTCCTTTCTATTTCTATATTTTGATTTACGGCTTTATTATTCTCTAATTAACCTTTACTCTGTCCTTTCCAAATTACCCACTCATATCCTTCAAAATGTCTTTCAGATCTAGTCATATACTCGAACCCTACCATCACTGCTTATTGTGCACCTTTACTGCTTGTTGTTTTAAAAAATTATTGTTATCAAAGTAATGAATTTTTTAAAAAAATCCATATTCTGTAGAAGTTATAAAGCAAAATAATCCCCTGTTTTTCCTCTCTCAGTTCTACTTCTCTCACGTAACCACTGTTTCTGTCTGGTGTATTTGTTGCCACACATTCTCTGCATTTTTAAAATTAACTTTTATTGGATTACAGCTGCTTTACAATGTTGTGTTAGTTTTTACTGAACAGCAAAATGAATCATCTTATCTGCATATCCCCTCCTTTTGCTTGGTCTATTAAAACAGATTCCTCAGTGGTCTCCATGCCATCCATCTCTCTCCACTCTGGCTATTGCCAGAGTTATCAATCTAAATAGAAAACCTTACTCTGCTAAAGAGCTCTGCTTACTCTGTATTGCCTATAGGATAAGGACCAACCCCTTAGTATTGGGTGTATAGAAGCCCTTCATAGTCTGGACCCAGTACCTGTCTCCAGTCTCTCTCCTTGCCACTTCTGCTTTGTGGCTTACCTCTAGCGCTACTATTCCCTGGATTAGTTAGGTCTCATTATGACTCCCTACCATTATATATATGCTTAATCTCTTTTCTGCTTGGCAGGTGTCTACTCATGCTTCAAGATCCTGCTCATCTGATGCCTCCTTTATAGAGATGTCTTTTCCACTTTTTCCAAGCAGAGATAATGTTCTTTCTTCTGTTTGTTTAGTGCCTTAATCATATATGTATATGATTAAATATATATATGTGTGTATATATATAATTTGGTCTGTTTATATGTCTATCCCTTAGTTATTTGTGAGCTTTTTAAAAAAGCAGGACTTTTGTCTTAACATCATTTTATGTCTGATATTCTACTTAGGACATAATGGGCATTCAGTAAATGTTTGGTAAATAGATATGTTTATAATTTAGATTTGCACTACTATAAAGACCTATATCTGAGGTAAAGAATATAAAATTTTAGATCCCATCATATTTTTAAGCCATTTGATATTTTGTAAATTTTACTGCATTATGTCACTTTTGGCCTTTTAATGACAGAAGCACAATTTCAGCATGACCTTATTTCTTAACTTATAAAAGAACTCAACTTTTAATGGAACAGTGTACTATATTTTAAAATAATGAGTTAGATCTACATAGAGACAGAAAAAGATACACAAGACATATTGTGAAGTAAAAAGGAGTTGTGTAACAATTTGGTACTATATTTAAGAAAAGTAGTGTTTTATGTTATGCTTAAGAAAAAGAAATCCAGACAAATGTAAATCAGATTATTATCTTTATTTTCTTTTATCACCAATCTTGTAATATATTCTTTTCTGTGTTACTCTGGAGTGTTTGCAGTTTTGTACTGTATGTCCTTTCATAAGCAAAAAAAAAAAAAAAAAAAAAACGGCCAAACCAAATTACTCCTCAGTTTTTAACCTTTCATATTCTTCATTCTTCAAACAGAAATAAAGTCTTGAATTTATTTTCATTTTGTTTTAAGTTTGCCCAGAAAGTTAGAAAATATCTTTAAGTAAAAACTGAAATACAGGTATGAGTTTGAAGACATTTTTGATATATATATATCAGATCCAGTCAGTTAATAATTGTCTTAAGGCCTGCTTTGGGTGGATAGTGTAGTATGCTAGATGCTGAAGTAGAATATAAAGGATATGATTCTATTGTGTAATAACTTACAGCTTTTTCTGGGTAGCAAAAATTCCTGAGCAGTACTTTGTGGAGGACATAAAATAAGTAATAATCCTATAATTGGCTATTTTAAGTATATTTTCTTTAAGCTGAAAATTTTTCTTTATATTTTGAGGGTGAAATTTTATTTCAGTATCCTATTGGAAACTAAAAGATAAGAATTGCTTTGCTTTAAAGTCAAATTGTAAAGGACATTTGCTGGTAGGTAAGACATGATAGTAAAAATAAGGTAGCATAAGGAAACAATTTTTTCATGATTAAATAATAAAAATTTTTAATACAAAATCCTGAAGTATCATTTTATAATAATATCTATTTGATTACTATCTGAATTGTCACTTAGAATATTGCTCAGAAGTATAGATATATATTAATAATTGCTGAAAGTATTTATATATATATTAAATTGATACTTTTTATAAGTTTTACTGAATAATTGTTAATATAATTGCTGAGTGGCTTAGCAAAGATAGGCATTAGTCTAAAGCTTCAGAATTCTAAAACTGATTGAAAATAATTGGAAATGTTTTTATCTGTAAAATAAAGCAAAATTCTAATGGAAAGGACTTGGTTAAGTACTGAACCTCTCTGAAAATAAGATATTCTTTTTATGATGGAGATTCGACTGTGATTGCCTCATTTTCTTTGCTTCCTACTGAAGAAGCTCTCGGTGCACTTGCAAAGAGCATAAGGAGTCATGTCAGAGGTCAGGTATTTGAGTCCATTTTCCCACAGCCTCCTGGTGTGAGTGATCTTTTACTGTGTTTTAAAAAAAAATGGGCAAGGATTAAAGAGGATTAGAAAGAATATTACCCTCCTGAATATAGGTCCAAGGCACTAAGGGTAGAGAACCCAGCCAGGCAGCAAATGGGCTTTGCTTGACCAGGACACAACCTCTGCTGCATTCCTTTAAGAAACTGAATGGGAAATGTTAAGTCCCCAAACTGGATTAGTAAATAATCTCATAGCTTGTGACATCTACTAAAATAAATTGATGAGCAGACTGCATTCTTACACTTTGAGGAGAGGGCCAGAGACATCAAGACTAAGAGTAATTATTCTTTTATCTTTTTGCTTTTTAATTTCAGCTTTATTGGGTTATAGGAATAAAGGGTAATTAAAGATGAGCACTCAGCCCAGTAAGTGTTAGAAAGGCACATTCCATAAACAAAGAAAAATTACTTTATATGTATTAATGCCATGAGTCCATATGTATTAATAATTTGTCTTAAAATTTGAAAGCACTACTAATTTTTATTTTTATAATTCTTCCTGTTTGTAGTACTTTTACAAAGTATTTCACAAATTCAACTGTTGAATTTATGCTGTTTATCTCATTGAAATGTAAGGATATATCTTTTAAGACACCTTTGGAATGTCTCTCTTTTTATATTTTATAATATACATTAATGTGGTTTGCACCATATGACACATAATTTGGTACCAAATTATTGAGACCCAAAAAGGTAGTTTCAAACCTGTTCTAGTAGGGGAGATGTACTCTGGCCTCAGTCTTTGGAAGAAGTAGTTAACTGAGGAGGTGTACTGTGGTCTCAGTCATTGGAAGAAGCAGCTAGCTAACTATTTTTAAAAGATTTTAAGTTGACTACTTTAATAATAAAGATGGTGTAAAAGTTGGCTTCCCTGGTAGCTCAGTCAGTAAAGAATCTGCCTGCATTGCAGGAGAGCGGGGTTCGATCCCTTGGATGGGAATATCCACTGGAGAAGGAAATGGCAACCCACTCCAGTATTCTTGCTCGGCAAATCCTATGGATGGGGAGCCTGGAGGGCTGTAGTCCGTGGGGTTGTAAGAATTGGACATGACTTAGCAACTAACCCACCACTGTGCATGTGTGCTAAGTTGTTTCAGTTGTGTCCAGTTCTTTGCGATCCTATGGACTGTAGCCCACTAGGCTCCTCTGCCCATGGGATTCTCCAGGCAAGAATACTGGAGTGGATTGCCATGCCCTTCTCCAGGGGATCTTCCCGACCCAGGGATTGAACCCTCACTAGCGCCACCTGGGAAGACCCCCACCACAAGTAGTTAATTTTGCATCTTTCTTCATGTAATTAGTATATTTGACTAGTGCAATAACTGTGATTATTCTGCTTTTGATATGGATTGTAATATTAAGGGAAGCATTTCTTCAAGAGTTTGAGATCGAATTTCATTTCATATGTAAATAAGAATTGATAGGTTATAACTTTAACAGGCATGCTCACTTACTTAAATGCATCTTGTACTATGCTCTTTAGGCTCAAGAATTCAAGTTGGCCCTATACAATGAATATGTCTTCCTATTCTTCTCCCCACCACACCTCTCAATCTGCTGTCCACTTTCCACCTTTCCACCACTTCTGCAAAGCGAAAGTGAAATTTGCTCAGTTGAGTCCAGCTCTTTGCAACCCCATGGACTATACAATCTATAGAATTCTCCAGGCCAGAATACTGGAGTGGGTAGCTTTTCCCTTCTCCAGGGGATCTTCCCGACCTAGGGATCAAACCCAAGTCTCCCACATTGCAGGCAGATTCTTTACCAGCTGAGCCACCAGGGAAGCCCATCAGTGGTTTAAAACATAATTAATACCGCTTAAACATAGAATTACATATGACATAGCAATTCTACTCCTAGTAACCCAAGAGAGATGAAAACCTTTGTTCACATAAAAATCCATACACATGGTTCAGTTTAGTTCAGTCATTCAGTTGTGTCTGACCCTTTGCGACCCCATGAACCACAGCATGCCAGGCCTCCCTGTCCATCACCAACTCCCGGAGTTTACCCAAACTCATGTCCATAGAGTCGGTGATGCCATCTCATCACCCTGTCATCCCCTTCTCCTTCTGCCCTCAATCTTTCCCAGCATCAGGGTCTTTTCATATGGGTCAGCTCTTTGCATCAGGTGGCCAAAGTATTGGAGTTTCAGCTTCAACATCAGTCCTTCGAATGAACACCCAGGACTGATCTCCTTTAGGATGGACTGGTTGGATCTCCTTGCAGTCCAAGGGACTCTCAAGAGTCTTCTCCAACACCACAGTTCAAAAGCATCAATTATTCAGCGCTCAGCTTTCTTTACAGTCCAACTCTCACATCCATATATGATCACTGGAAAAACCATAGCCTTGATTAGACGGATCTTTGTTGGCAAAGTAATGTCTCTTGCTTTTTAATATACTGTCTAGGTTGGTCATAACTTTCTTGCAAGGACTAAGTGTCTTTTAATTTCGCGACTGCAGTGATTTTGGAGTCCCCAAAAATAAAGTCAGCCACTGTTTCCCCATCTACTTCCCATGAAGTGATGGGACCGGATGCCATGATCTTAGTTTTCTGAATGTTGAGCTTTAAGCCAACTTTTTCGCTTTCTTCTTTAACTTTCATCAGGAGGCTCTTTAGTTCTTCACTTTCTGCCATAAGGGTGGTGTCATCTGCATATCTGAGGTTATTGAAACTTCTCCCGGCAGTCTTAATTCCAGCTTGTGCTTTATCCAGTCCAGCGTTTCTCATGATGTACTCTACATATGAGTTAAATAAGCAGGGTGACAATATACAGCCTTCACGTACTCCTTTTCCAGTCTGTTGGTTGTTCCATGTCCAGTTCTAACTGTTGCTTCCTGACCTGCATACAGATTTCTCAAGAGGCAGGTCAAGTGGTCTGGTATTCCCGTCTCTTTCAGAATTTTCCGCAGTTAGTGGTGATCTACACAGTCAAAGCCTTTGGCATAGTCAATAAAGCAGAAATAGACGTTTTTCTGGAACTCTCTTGCATTTTTGATGATCCAGTGGATGTTGGCAATTTGATCTCTGGTTCCTCTGCCTTTTCTAAAACCAGCTTGAACATCTGGAAGTTCACGGTTCATGTATCACTGAAGCCTGGCTTGGAGAATTTTGAGCATTACTTTACTCGCGTGTGAGAGGAGTGCAATTGTGTGGTAGTTGAGCATTCTGTGGTATTGCCTTTCTTTGGGATTGGAATGAAAACTGACCTTTTCCAGTCGTGTGGCCACTGCTGAGTTTTCCAGATTTGCTGACATATTAACACTTTCACAGCATCAATGTTTATTGTAGTACTATTCACAGTAGCCAAAAGGTGAAAACCAAATACCCATCAAATGATGAATGGACAAACAAATGTAGTGTATCCATATAATGGAATATTATTTATATCTATAATATTATTTATATTATACAATGGAATATTATTTTGTATAATATTATTCCACAAAAAGAATGGTGTCCTGCTACAACATGGATATATGCTAAGTGAATTAAACTGGTCACAAAAGACCATATATTAAATGATTCTGTTTGTATCAAATATCTGGAATGGGCAAATCTAGAGACAGAAAGTACATTAGTGGTTGCTTAGAGCTGAGGGAGGTTGGGAGTGGAGAGGGTGATAACTAAAGAGTATGGTGTTTCTTTTTTTTTAAATTTATTTTATTGACGTCTAGTTAATTTACATTGTTGTGTTAATTTCTACTGTGGAGCAAAGTGATTTCATTATACATATATATACATTCTTCTTCATATTCTTTTCCATTATGATTTATCACAGGATATTAAATATATTTCCCTGTGCTAAATCGAACTTTGTTGTTTATCCATTCTCTCTATAATCGTTTGCATCTGCTGATCTCAAACTCCCAATTCATCCCTCTCCCACCTCCCTTCCCCTGGCTTCCATAAGTCTGTTCTCTGTGTCTGTGAGTCTGTTTCTGTTTCATAAAAGTTCATTTGTGCCATATTTTAGGGTCCGTATATAAGTGAGATCATATGATATTTGTCTTTCTAACTTGGTTCCTTAAGTATGATCATCTCTAGGTCTATCCATGTTGCTACATTATTTCACTCTTTCTTATGGCTGAGTAGTATTCCATTATATGTATACACATATATATATATTTTATATATATACACAACAGCTTTACCCATTCATCTGTCAGTGGACATTTAGACTGGTTTTTGTACATGTTGCCACAATGAACACTGAGGTGTATGAATCTTTTCAAATTATAGTTTACTGCAGATATATGCCTAGGAGTAGGATTGCCAGATCATATAGTAATTCTATTTTTAGTTTTTTGAGGAACCTCCTGTTTTCTGTAGTGGCTACCCTAATATACATTTGGGTTTCCTTTTGAAGTGATAAAAATATTCTGAAATTGTGGTGATGGTTGCACATATCTCTTAATGTACTAAAAACTATTGAATTGTGTACTTTAAATGGGTGAATGGTAAAGTATATAAATTATATCTCAATAAAGTGTTACTAAAAGCTAAATTAAAAAGTAATACCTCCTATCCATATTCCTATATGTATCTATACCTATAGTAAAGCACATAGTCTGATTATAATTAATTTAAGAAATCTGTCTTTCTTGGGAATTCCCTGGTGGTCCATTGGTTGGGAATCTGTGCTTTCAACTGCCAAGGGGGCCAGATTTGATCCCAGGTTAGGGAACAAAGATCCCAGAAGCTGTGTAGCATGGCCTCCCTGCCCCACCCCAAAATCTGTCTCTCTCATTACATTAGGAAGCTCCAGAGAATAGTGTCTTGGCATTCCCTAACAAGCATAGTGCTTTGCACTATGTTTAAGAATTGAACTTCTTAACAATTAAATTCCTTCACTGTAAAAAAAGGGCAACCCACTCCCGTATCTTGCCTGGAGAATCCGATGGACAGAGAAGCCTGGTGGGCTTGTAGTCCATGGGATTACAGAGAGTTGGACACGACTGAGTCACACACACACACACGCGCACACACACACACTGTAAAGGAGAAATAAAAAAATATTGCCACAACATGTTGTTCCAAAATTGTGTTTTATAATTTTTTACATTTATGCTTTTTTGGAAAAATAAATTATTTTCTCATATATTATTTCTTCAGCTTAGTTTCCATTTTGTATTTAAAGTTGCACATAAGTCATTTATTACCTTATTTTTACCTTTAGGCGTATTCTGATCTTTGGGATTTGCATATATACAAGCATTTTATACACGTTATCAGTAAGACCTTCTTGTCATTTCAACTAGCTTAATATTTGTTTTTTAAATCAAGTTAACTTAATGAAATTTGAATCTACACTTTTGTGGATGTTTGAATTTAACATAATTTTTCTTTTTGTGTGTGTGGTGTGTCTATGTGTGTATGTTATTTTCTAGTATTTACTAGAGATGAAAAGTCTCATTTTACCTCCAGAACACATTCTGAAACGGGGTGATAGTGAAGCAATTGCCTATGCTTTCTTTCATCTTCAGCACTGGAAGAGAATAGAAGGTGCTCTTAATCTGTTACAGTGCACATGGGAAGGCAGTAAGTGTTCTTTTCCAAATGCAATGCTAATCTTTCTGACTATTCATTGCATTCACAGGCAGTCTTTTTTTAATGAGATTGTCTGGGTTTCCTTAAGGATTTATTGTTCAGATTGGTTTGAAAGTGAACTCTGTGGTGTTCATTGGTTTATTGGTAGAAGAAATGTGTAATGTGCTTATATTAAAACCACATTTAGGAAAAGCAGGATGAAAAACTGCTTGGGTATTCTGCTGTATGTTCACTTGAATTAAATATTCATAAGGAAAAAAAATAAAATTTATATCCATTTATTTTTTAATGTGGCTTGCTACTCTAATATTTTTTAAATTGGACTTTTTTTGGTTTTGAGATGTGTACAATATGAAACTTTTTTTCATTACTGAAATCAACTTAATTCTTTAAAAATTTAAAAAAAAAAACTTATTTTCAAAAATTGATGACTGTGCCAGGTCTTAGTTGTAGCATGTAGGATCTAGTTCCCTGACCAGGGCTTGAACCCATGCCCCCTGCTTTGAGAGCTTTGAGTCTTAGCTACTACTGAATCAGTAGGGAAATCCCTCCCCAATTTTTTAATTGTGGTAAAATATATATAACATAAAAGCATTTTAAACATTTTAAAATGCTAAGTTCTGTGAAATACATGTACATTGTTGTGCAACCATCACCATCATCCATCCTGAGTTTTTTCATCATCCCAAACTGAAATTGTGTACCAACTGAAATATAACTCCTCATTCTTTCCTCCTTCCCAGCCCCCTGGTAACCATTCTATTTTTGTCTCTATGAGTTTGACTATTCTAGGTATCTCATATAAGTGAAATCATACATTTGTCCTTTGATATGTGGCTTATTTCCTTTACCATATTGTTGAAGTATGTGTAAGAGTTTTATTCTTTTTAAGGATGAATAATATTCCATTGTAAGTATATACAAAATTTTGTTTATCCATTCATCCATCAGTGGACATTTGGGCTGTTTCCACCTTTTGGCTATTGTGGATAATGGTGCTGTGAACATGGGTACATAAATACCTGTTCAGGTTCTTGCTTTCAATTCTTTTGGGTATACTCCTAGAAGTGGAATTGCTAGATCATATAATTTTGTGTTTAATTCTTTGAGGAACCACCGTACTATTTTCTATAGCAGCTAAACCATTTAACATTCCACTTGCAATGCACAGGGCTTTCACTTTCTTTATATCCTTGCCAATACTTGTTATTTTCTGGGTTTTGGTAATAGCACCCTAATGGGTATGAAATAGTACCTCATTTTGATTTGCATTTCCCTAATAATAATGTTGAACATATTTTTATGTGTTAATTGGCCATTTGTATATTTCTTTGGAAAATTGGATTATTTTCTGCTAACTACCAGATCTCTCATTTGTAACTTCTTAAAATTAGCTGTAGATGAAAATTCAAAAATAAATTCAGTGCACATTTTAAATAACAACTAAAACTTGTTAACCTCCTCAGTTCTCAAACATTGCACTGAGGCACTTTTGGATATTATAGTAAATTCACAAGAGTGCCATGAGATTTTAAATTATTCATAGAAATGCAGCAGTACACCATTCAAACTGTTGCTCTAGATAGTTAAAGGTTTCAACAGTACTCTCTGTTTTCTTTCAATGTTGTCATAGCTTTGCAAAGCTGGGTTTTTGTTAGTTGCTATGATTAAAGGAAGTACCACACAAAACTCAGTGTGGAACAGGAAATGAGGATGGTATTATCCAAAGTGATTTTGAGGTTTGAGAAATTATGTGGTGTCCCACAGGCTCATATATCCCATTAGGGAGAAATGATGGTTATTTAAAAATGAAATAACTTTTTTCCTTTAATTTATGTGTATTTTTTTCAACTTGCTGCTAAGCTGTTGGAGCAAAAGCTTTTGAAATTGATCAGACCCACTACTTAATAAGTGGAATTGTTAAATACTTCTTACAGACTGGGGGCATCATAGCAAATTACTGAGACATGAATGGCACCATGTGTCCTTGAATCAAGAAAATTTGGGAACCTCTGTATTAACTTTTGCTGAGCGTTAGGCCCTGTGCTTGATACTGACAATATACAGATTAATGAAAGCGGAACTACTAAAACTGAGGAGCTCGATGTTTTGGGGTACTTAGATTTTCTTTTGCTTTTTCTCCAATAGTTTGCAAGCTTCTCAAAACTATGTAGCCTATCTTAATCCCCTTGTACGTGTCATCAACGCCTAGCCTGCTTGGTACGTAGGAAGTTATCCATAAGTATATGATTGATTTTGTGATTTAATGAATGATCTCCTAGTGTCACTGATTTAATTTGTTCTGTGACTTTGGACAAGTCACTGAATTTTATTGTAGCAAAACAAAAATCTGTATTTTGACAAAAGTTCATAGATCCAAGCATTAAAGAAAAAACAAAAACCTTATAATTTTGATAGTTGAGTAGATCAATAAAGATTTCTTCTTTAAGAAGTCTGTAGGAATGGATGATAATCTAGATAAAGGATGCATAAACTTTTTCTGTAAAGGACTACTTGGTAAATATTTAGTCTTTGTGGGCCATAGTCTCTGTCACAATTACCCAACTCTTACAGCATGAAAGCAGCCTTTTATAATATATAAATGAGGAGACATGGCTATATTCTAATATAATTTTATTTACAAAAACAGATAGTGGTCCAGGTCTGACCAAAGGTGACCCCTTTAGATACTTAATTTAGGTACTTTGGTGATCCCTGATCTAAGTTAAGCTCTGCTTACAGAAAACTGTGGTATCAGCTCAAATATGAAGTTAGGATCCATTGAAAACTCTTAGGTTGACAGAAGTTATGACTACAACAGTTGTGTGATTTCCCTAGAAGTGGAATTCACATGTGGAGAGTTAAATATTTTGTGTTTGTAATGAGGAGACTAAGGCAAGAAGGACACAGCCAGTCTTATCTTCCACTACTCCCTTTAGTTTTATTTCAGTTAGAACATTCACTATTCTCTAAATAAGTTTTATTCTTCTTATTTGTTCCTCTGCATATTCTGTTTCTTTCCTATAAAATGTGTCTCTAAAAAAGAAAACAAAATGCTATGTGGGGGACTTCCCTGGTGGTCCAGTGTCTAAGACTCTATGCTCCCAATGCCAGGGGCCCAGGTTCCACCTGTAGTCCAGGAACTAGATTCCACATGCTGCAAAAAAAGAAAAAAGATCCCCCATGCTGCCTTGAAGATTGAAGATCCCGTATGCTGCAACTAAGACTGGGTACAACTGAACAAATATTTTTTTTTAATAAATTTTAAAAATGCTGTGAGATATTTTAATAAAAATACATCTCCAAAATAGCTTTGATTATAGTAGATGATGAAAGTGAGATTGAATTGCATGTCAACAAATGTATATTTTTTTCCCTCAGCCTTTAGAATGATTCCATATCCATTAGAGAAAGGCCATCTATTTTATCCTTATCCCAGCTGCACAGAGACTGCTGATAGAGAGCTCTTACCTCGTAAGTAAATATTCAAGTTTTTCTAAACTTAAAATTAGTTGTGAGATTATTTTCCATAGTATTCTCCCATTTTAAAAGTACCTCCGGTTGAAGTTCAGGATACTGTTGAAATACTATTTTAACCAGTTCTTGGATATAGTTGCATAATTTAGTTTATATTTTTGTGGTAAAACCTTGTACTTGGTGCAGTGAAGGACACATAGATGAAAGTTTTTGTTTTTCTTTTCTTATAAGCACTCATCTTAAAGAAAAAAATAATACCAATCCTTCACAAACTCTTTTCAGAAAATGAAGAAGGAGCATTCAGCTCATTCTGTGAGACCAGTATTACCCTGACAACACAGTCAGACAAAACATTACAAGAAAGCTATAGAACACTATCCCTCATGAACATAGACACAAATGTCTTCAACAAAATGTTAGCAAACTGAATCCAACAACATGTAAAAAGGATTATGCTCCATGGCCAATTGGGATTTACCTCACAAATGTGAGGTTGCTTTAACATCTGAAAATGTAATAGAATAAAGGACAATAGATGGAGAATAGCATTTGACAAAAATACTATACCCATTGATGATAAGAATTCTGAACAAACTGGGAATAAAAGGGAGCTTCCTCAACCTGATAAAGAGCTTCTACGAAAAACCCACAGCTAACATCCTACTTAATGATGAAAGAGTGAATGCTTTCCCCCTAAGATCAGGAACAAGACAAGGATGTCTGCTCTTTTCTCTTCAGCATTGTAGTAAAGGTTCTAGTTAATGCCATCAAGCACAAAAAAGAAATAAAAGGCATTCATGTTCTAAAGAAAGAAGTAAAACTGTTTTTATTCACAGATGACATAATCTTCATGAATTCCATAAAAATACTGTTACAACTAATAAACTAGTTTAGCAAGATTGCAGGATATAATATTGATATATATGTGTGTGCGTATATGTATATATAACTCAGTCATATATTTATATACCAGCAATGAATAATCCAAATGAAAACTAGAAAACAGACCCAATGAGAGTAGCATCAAAAAGAACAAACAATTTAGGAATAAATTAAAAGAAATGTGAAATTTTTAAAATCCACTAAATACTGCTTAGAAGAATTAAAGAAAATTCAGTAGAGAGATAGTCCATGTTTATGAATTGGAAGCCCCAGTATTATTTTTATGACAATTCTCTTCTAATTGATCTATTAATTCAATACAGTTCTTACAAATTGATAAGCTGATCCCAAAATGTATATGGCATGTTAAAGGACCCAGAACAGTCAAAATAAGCTTTACAAAGTAGAGTGAAATCGGAGGGACTGTACTTCTCAATATATTTTTTTAAAAAAAGAAATAATCAAAGAGTCAAGAGGAGAACAAGAAATACATAAGGGTTATGATTGCGGAAAGTGTTTTTGTCTAGTTCCTGCTTTTAGGAAGCTAAACTTTCAAAAGAATAGTCTGTGCTTTTTGTCTCAGCTGCCTTATCATCCACTCACTCTTCTTCTGTATGAGCTGGTAAATTTGTTGCAGAGTACATCATGAGAAACGCTGGGCTGGAAGAAGCACAAGCTGGAATCAAGACTGCCGGAAGAAATATCAATAACCTGAGATATGCAGATGACACCACCCTTATGGCAGAAAAGGGAAGAGGAGCTAAAAGCCTCTTGATGAAAGTGAAAGTGGAGAGTGAAAAAGTTGGCTTCAAGCTCAACATTCATGGCATCTGGTCCCATCACTTCATGGGAAATAGATGGGGAAACAGTAGAAACAGTGTCAGACTTTATTTTTGGGGGCTCCAAAATCACTGCAGATGCTGACTGCAGCCATGAAATTAAAAGATGCTTACTCCTTGGAAGAAAAGTTATGACCAACCTAGATATTCAAAAGCAGAGACATTACTTTGCCGGCTAAGGTCCGACTAGTCAAGGCTATGGTTTTTCCAGTAGTCATGTATGGATGTGAGAGTTGGACTGTGAAGAAGGCTGAGCGCCGAAGAATTGATGCTTTTGAACTGTGGTGTTGGAGAAGACTCTTGAGGATCCCTTGGACTGCAAGGAGATCCAACCAGTCCATTCTGAAGGAGATCAGCCCTGGGTGCTCTTTGGAAGGAATGATGCTAAAGCTGAAACTCCAGTACTTTGGCCACCTCATGCGAAGAGCTGACTCATTGGAAAAGACTTTGATGCTGGGAGGGATTGGGGGCAGGAGGAGAAGGGGACGACAGAGGATGAGATGGCTGGATGGCATCACTGACTCAATGGACGTGAGTCTGAGTGAACTCCGTGAGATGGTGATGGACAGGGAGGCCTGGCGTGCTGCGATTCATGGGGTCGCAGAGTTGGACACAACTGAGCGACTGAACTGAATTGAACTGATCCTTTCTATGATTTAACTGATACGTAAGGATGCTAACAGTTATAAACACTAGTTTCCTCTTATAATATAAATCTGTACCACAGTTTTTACAATTGTGGGTCCATTAGAACTAAAGTCTAGGAAGGAAAGTTGCAGTTTTACAGCCATCAGACTTAAGAGCTGAAAAGTTCAAACAGATAGATAAAAACTTAGGAGAGCTTATGGAAGTTGAGTATGCTGATATTTTTCTCCCACAATTTTAATTTTTGAGTATGTTGCATATGTGACATGTCAACCATATATACACATCCATGTGTGTGTTATATGTTTAAATATTTCATGTAATCTTTAACATATGCATACATAGCCTTTATATTTTATATCTCTACATACATGGGGTTAAGATATCTTTGTAAGTTATATAATATGTATATTATTAAATATATGTTTTATAAGTAGTAAATGTTGTAAGCACTCTTTGGGTATAAGAGAGCCACTTCATGTTAGCTTAAAAATAAAGAGAATTTGTTGAAAGAAGCCTGAGTTATCTCAAAAAACACAAAGGCAACAATTATAGTTGCACCTTGGAAGAGACCAGAACCAGAAGGCTATCAGGATTTCTATCAGGAGTCAGTTCTCTGTGTATCTCTGTCTCTGACTGCCTTTTTCAGTCTCTCCTATTCTTACTTTCCTTTTTCATTCCCCAACTCCATCTTTTCTTTGTATGAACTTTCATTTCTGCTTCTCTCAGTGTATCTGCTTCATTTTTATCTTTCTCTTTGCAGTTTGGCTCTCCCTTTCTTAGACACATGTAGCCAGGCTTGATTCTCCGGTGCAGCTCTGAATTTACATGTCATCAATTCAGGAGGATAATATAGAATGAAGAATATCTCAATCCTGCTTCTAAAACTTCTGGGAGAGTAAATCAGATTTACCCAGGTGTTCATCCCTAATCCAATCTTCTACAGCCTAGGCCTAGTAACAGGATCAGGTCGTGTAAACAAAATTACCAAAATCGCTCTTTCCCTCTACATCACAAAACTGACTTAGGGGTCGTTATTTTCTGGGAGTGAATGAGATCACTAAGGGAAACTGTATAGGGTGTGAGATGTAAATTAAGGGTGAACCATGGTGAAAATTTCTAAGGAATGGGTTGCCGATAAGGAGTCAGAAGATTCAGTGAAGGAGTGGTCTGAGACAGGACAAGAACCAGAACTAGATATCCTAGAAACTAAAAGGAGAAAAGAAATTCCAAGTGAGGAGGAGTATCCACAGTATTAAGTAAGGTAATTACTGAGAAGAATCCATTGACTTTGGCAATTAGAAGGTCATTAGTGTTAGAAATATTTTCCTTCCTCAGGAGAGGGTGGTGGTAGTAGGTGTTTTTCTACTTTAATGGGAACAAGGATATTTGAGGCAGAGGAATGAATCTTTAATTGTGGAACATCAATATGCAAGAGTGTATTACATTAGGCTAATACATTTAACCTAAAATAATGCCCCCCAAATCATTACAGAAGTTGCCTGATAATATAAGGCAAGCTTTCATTGCAGTGTGAATAAAATCATCAAGTCATTATTTTGTATTGTCAGAGCCACAGGCTATAAGACAGAGAGTTTGTGTAATGGCAGGACTTTGTTATTTCTAGGGGTTTACTCATTTGCAAATTCTAGGAGCTATGAGAGGATGGATGTTCTGGGGGGGTTAGTTTGATTATATTGTATATTCTTAGAGTATTTTTTCTGTCTTTATGGTAAAATGAACAAATTTTTATTAATGTGGAACTTTAATACCCAAGAGTACTTAAGGTTTTTTGCTTTCAATTCTCCTTCAACCTTGATATGGCTTAAGGCATTCTGGAATTTGCTTATGAACCTCATAAGTCCACACTTGAACTGTTCCCTTAGTTCACATAGCTATTTAGTTGTCTTTTATGCCTCCTGATAAATTTTTCTCTACAAGTCAGTGATGAAATTTGAACTTTACTTCTAAGGGAGTGTTTCTGTACTAGTCATCCATTATTTTGATGTATTAGCCAAACATTGACTGACAAATGAATCTACAGAAAGCAATCCAAAAAGAAACAATTGAATCTCTCCTATAGTATAAAAATTTCATATTTTAGAAAATTATCCTATTAAAGCTATACAGTTTTCTACCTCATAAAGTAGGAATAATACTATCTATCTCCTAGGATTATTGAAAAAAATAATATAAATAAAAGCACTTTGTAAGCCACAAAATGCTATAGTTTAGTTAATATTATTAATTTTGCTGTCTTACGCAAAAGCAACTATAGTAACATTGGCATATGTAAGTATTTGTTCCCTATCTTTGCAAATACCATGGTTTTTATCTTTTGATTTGCTAGAAGTTGGCCTCTCATGGCTGAAGGACAGAGCAAAGGGGACTGATTTTTTTGGGGTACTGAAAGCACAGTGTTGTTCACAGCTTCTAATGTTTCTAACTTAAAAAAATTTCAGATTTGGTGTGCTTTTACTTTAAACATGACACAAGGCTCTGGAAATTTTCTGCATTTTTAATGAGTTTGCTTTTTGGTATGTACTTTCTGAAGATAGTATATAATACATAAAAAATAACTTGGCTACTGAAGGAAACTTAGGTGTAATCTTCTCTGTGATCATTATGTTTTAAAACGTTAAATTTATAGTTGACCTTGATTCAACACTGAATTAGTCATTCCTTACTTATGCAGGATATTACATCAGGAATTCCTAGGTCCGTGTCCAACCCTGTGAGCAGCCAACTGAAGTCCCAGAATAGCTCTCAGTTTAACAGACGTTTATTGAGCACCTACTGTGTACCAATCATTGTAATAGGCTCTGGTCATCATTGTTATTCAAGTATTTTCACATTTCAAATAAGATAAAAATACTTGAATACTATTGGTAATTAAATATCTAATCACTAGAAAAATAATAACCTTTGTAAATGTGTAAATGTAAAAATAAGACAATAGACTCCATTTATGTTCAGAATCTAGGACTTTGATGTTCTGGTTAGATTTTTACAGTGCTCAATGAAATGCCACATATAGGACACTTATTAATAAGTGGGTAAAATTATTAACTGATTGTTCTAGGAAATCTCCAACCACACGTCTATTTCGTGATCTCTGTACTCATGTCTCAGCTCCCAAAGATCAAAAATTAAAGCAACACCTTCATAAAGTGCTTACAGTGTTCATCATAACAACTCCATGGCAACTGCTAGAGGGTTTAGCAACTTATTCAAGATCACACAGCCTATAAGTGACAAAGCTCTTTTTCAAAACCACCTCAGCATGACTACAATTACTGCTCTTTCCCACAGTGCCATCCTTTTCCCAGTTCCCAATAGTCATCTAACTATGTGCTCTTGATGCTATAAATAATGGATAACTTCTTTTTACCTTGCTTGACCAGAGACTTCTTGTGTTTTTTCTTTTAATTTTTCCTTTTTAGTTTTTAGAAATGGATTTCACGTGAAAATATAAAAACTGGCTTACACTATATTCTGAAATAAAATCCATTTCCATCTTTTCTGTCTTCCAGCGTTTCATCATGTTTCTGTTTACCCAAAGAAGGAGATTCCTTTTTTCATCCATTTCACAGCAGGACTATGTTCTTCTACAGCAATGATAGCTTTTCTTACACACCAGTTTCCTGAAATCATGGGTGTTTTTGCTAAAGCTGTAAGTATGATCTCAAGGACTTGTGTAGAATATTTGTAAAACACACAAGAAACCATCTCTGATCTGTTTGTGCTAAACCAGTTGAGCAGTGGAAGATATTTGTTATAAAGTAAATTACAGGAATTGATTTGTAAAGTTGCTGCCATAAATATGTCAAACATAAGTTTTTGGTGATTTGAGCTATATTTTTGTTGCTTAGAAGTTTTGAAAATACAGTGTCATAAATTATAAAGCTGGTCTTTGTAGATCACTTTTGGTGGTAAACTTAACCCTTGTTACTAGTTAAAGAATAATCCAGCCCTTTTAAATGCATTTTCTTTGGCATTTAAAAAAAAATTCCTTGTTTTGTACAAAAGCCTTTTGGTTTTTCCATTTAAATGAAATCATTAGTTCTAGGGATTTGCTGAATGTTATATTCAAGAGTGCAGCTAGGCTAGGGAATAAGTAGGTAAGATAGGACAGTTGAGACATTTGTCCTGGGTTCAGAATGTACCCCTTCACTCAAAAGTCCTCCTTGTTATTATATGTGCATATTCTTACTGATCTTCCCAACCTTGGATGTAAAACCATCTACAGACCTTTATTTTCATTTTTACCCTTTAGCTTTGAATTGCTTCCCTATTTCCAGACCCAGGCCCAGAAAGTACTTGAGGACTGATTTTAAAGAGAGTAGATCCTGTGATTACTAACTTTTCTACATAAACTTATTAATTAATGTCACTGACTGAAAGCAAAATTACCAAAGAGAAGTCCCTTTAAGTCTCTAAGCCTAATAAAAAAGACATGTCTTGTACATCTCTGCATTTTTACCAAGTAATGAGTTCAAACCCAAAAATAAAATGTTAATTCATTATACTCCCAAATAGAAAAGCACTGAGAACCATAGAAATATTAGCCTTTATAATAATGCAGTTTCTATATTTTTCTCTATGTGCCTCCATTATAACTCCCTGTGTCCTCACAGTTTCTTTTCCTGCCTTAAGAATAGTTTATTTTGTGCCTTAAAGATTAGCTGGTTTTCTTCTGGCACCAGTAGTGAGAGCACTGGTTTCTCTTTTTCCCTTAAGGTCAACTATTATAATGTGTTAAGTTGCCACTGGCTGTAGGCCTAAGAGTTTGAGACTACAGTTGATTCTGGGTCAGGCTTCAAGAAGGATGGCTTTTTACTGTTGTTCAGGGAGTATAGATATTTGGGTTGGAAACTGACTCTTCTATTTCCTTTTAGTATAAAAAGAAAGCTTACTGATCACACCATAACTCTGTTGCTTGCAGTGGTGCTGATTGGCGAGTGTGTGTGTCTCAAACTGAAATGACCTCACTGTGTAATCTGGCATGGAAAAAAATGGACTAAGCAGAGAATCCCATCCATTTAACAAGCAGAATAAAATATGCAGCTGTGTATTTGAGATCATAGAAAAGCAGTGGGAGAGATGGTCTCTCAGGGCATTGGGAAGGAGGTAAAATAGAGAGAGGAGGGAGATCTAGAATCTGGAGTAGAGATATAGTAATTGTTAGCAGTGTCCTTCCATGAAGTACTGGCTAAAATTAATGTGGAGTGTACTCACTGTCTGCTGTACCCATCAGTGTTAGTATATAGTGTCTGCCTTTACCTAAGAGATCTCTGATGCACCAAAAGAGCCTTTAGGATTACATAACACAAGCTCCTAGCAGTGTCTGAGAATAAATAATTATCCATTTGAAAGTTGAATCTTCTTTTTTAGATCAAAAGTTATTAATTTACTGTGATTCTAGTTGATGAACAATAAACAGACATTTGTTTACTATCTTTTGGTATGTGTTGCTGGTATGTAGTGTTTAAAATGTGCCTGACAGCAACTACAGCTAGATTTTATCCCCATGGCCTTTACATGTACAGTTTAAATTCCTAAAAGTTAAGTATTTACTCAAAGTACCTGCAGATCAATATACGGTATGTAGCAGTTCCAAGGGCTGTTTCCATTTAAGAATTAATGGGAAATGAAAATATAGGCAGACTCCAGTTTATAAACTCAATAAACAATTACCCTAGTAGACGGACAGCAAGAGAACTAGAGGTTCACATTCTTTTTACCACTTAATATTGTGTGGTCTCTGCCTCAGGAGCATTACCATCACCCAGGACCTTGTTAGAAGCAAGATCCTCAGAGGATTCTATATACATTTAAAGCTTAAGAAGCCCTTGCTCTACTCTACCCCCAATAGAGGAATTTAGAATTCCTGGATGGTGCCACCTTATCAAAGTGGAGAAGGGACAAGATTGTAGAGTCGTTATGAGCAGAGGCTCTGGAGCTAGACTGTTTTGCTTTGGATTTCAGCTGTGATACTTATTGGCTGTGCAACCTTGGGTAAGTTGCTTAACCTTCCCCACCCCCCAGTTGTAAAATGAGAATAGTACTACCTCTTGGATTTTTGTGAGGGCTAAATGAGTTTAAAGTTTATCAAGAATTTAGAACTGTGTCTGCCCACAGTAAAATGTAGGTGTTAGCTGTTGCTGTCATCGTCATTGTCATCATCATCACGGAAGTGCAGCTGTAGTGAGAAACCCTACCCCCTTCATGTTTGGAAGAGCTATGTCCTACTAATAAACCAAAAATGCATTTTTGCATAGAAATAGTAGTAGAAATGGCTGTTAGGTATCATTTAAACAATACTTTTAGTACTATACTTCTGGTACATTATGTGCACCAGAAAGTGAAGAAATGGTTCAAATTCTAGGCACTAGCAAATTGCCTTATGGAGCAGAACCCATTGGTAGGTTGCAAACTGCATGTGTTAAAAATTTTTAGTTAAGTCAGATATTTGATAGCCAACTACAGTATCAATGAAATATAGAAATCAATGAAGAATCTTTGAAACATATTTATTCTTCTAAGGCAAAGCGGTTTAAGAAAATTTCCTAGTTCCTTCCATTGTTGCCATTGTCTCTTCTTCATCTAATAACCTCTTGTATTATTTCTCATGCTAGAGTAAATTCAGTCTGAATTTGTTAAAATGCATTTGTTACAAAAATTGCTTTTTCATGAAGCAAGGCACTAGGGATTAGTAATTTGTCGTGATCCTCACTGAACATCAGATTTAGATAAATGGAATGAACTAGAATGGTTAGTGTTTTAGTACCCCTTCTTTTGCATGATATAAAGATATGGAAAAAGATTTCATCTTCAGCACATTAGGACTCTTTCTCCTGATTTTTCTCCTGGCTGAGATGAAAACAGCCTGACAGTAGACATAGAGCAATGGAAAAAAAAATTGCGTAAATCCCTGGAGATGTGGAATGTGCTGATATCAGAGCTGATAGTCTCTTAAGGCCAGAATTCCTGAAAAAGGAAAAATTGCTTTTAAGTGGTAGGTCATTTTCTCACCTGCTTTGAAGCCTGCTGGGTTAAATATGAGAGTTCAAAGTAAGGGTAGCCAGCAAACCAATGAACTGGAATCTGATTCTGCTTATCTGAAAGGCGCTTCTTTATTTAAGAGCAGCACTGCCCTCTCCTTAGAGAACCAATCTTCATCTACTCTGACTCCTTTCATTCCTCTCTTGCAAGAAAAGCTTTCTTCTTAGTAAGCCTTGGGAGGGCGTTATTACAACAGTGAAAAGACTGAAGATGGTGTTTGGAAATTTCATTAACTTACAGATAAATTCAGGCTTATGGCATGTGCTTTTGTGTTTGAATATAAAAATCCCTAGTTGGGTTTTAACTAAATGGGGCAGCATTTGCAATGTTGGCAGATAAGATGTTATGGGTATTAGCCTGTTATCTATCTATTTTTTTATTGATATTTTACTCTGGAATAAAGGAAATTTTCTGAGGACAGAAAAAAAAAAAAAAGATGTTATGGGTAAAGACAGAAATTTAAAAGATTTCCAGATAAATTATTTGTTTCACTAAGGCAAAACTTGGTTAAAATTTGTTTCACTGAACACATATTGTAGCTGTGCTAGGGTGGGAATGGGCCCCGTTTCCACATATTTCTACTAATCTTTATGTGGGAAAATGTGGTTGGACATGCCAGTGATGAATTTCTGAGCAACTCATAATTGGCTGGCTTCACTGTAACTAGGGCCTAACAATCTGCTTGATTAATTCTTTAAGGACTACATTAGCCAAGTTGCATGATTTCCAAAGATATAGAAGGTCAGATGTTACACTAACAAAAGACCTCTCTACAGAATGTCTCACTGGGATTTCTTCAGTCCCTTCCCCCAAATAATTAACATTTCTGTCCCTAAATTACATTTTAAAAAGTAATAAGCAGATATAAATGCCAAGTGTCTTTTACTGAATAGTAACGAGAACTTTTGAGAAGGTTTGTCGATTATTATAATTTTTTCCAGGACAAAGATTGTCTTCGTAACTGGGAGAGTTGATAGACAATTATAACCATGTATTGATATACATCAGTTTAAAGGTTCCTAATTTACTGTTGTCACAACCAGTGACACGAAATCTGTCTACAGGTGAAAGGCTTTTTGTATTCTTCATCTGACTTTACTAAAACCCTAAGAGAGTTGCATTCTAAATACCTAGGACCCCATCCAGAAATTAAACTGAAATTAAAATGTTTCTTCACTTTGAAAATGAATAATTTTCAAGAACTAATACAGTTTTAAAAACATCTTGAATTGTAACTAAGCATAAATTCTGGGAAAATACTCTTTTATAACATGCTGTTTCCACAGTAATATATCTGAGGTATTTCCCAGAGAATATCCTGATAATAAAATGAATCTATTGTAATAGGTCAAAAATTTTAAATGTTTACACTTTTGTTCCATTGTTAGTGCCGCTAAAGTCTATTTGGGCAGTCTGGCATATTCCAATTTTGATTTTTTCTCTTACTAAACTGGGATATTTGTAGCAAGAGAAAAGTTGTTCTCCGCTTTTTATAAGGGTAATTTCTCATACTTCATCCTCATTGTTCTCCTTCAAAAAGAACCAGAATGAGAAATTTATGGAATTGCTAATGTTCTTCTTCATCCAAATGTTCTAAGTACTGAACTCTTCAAAGACGAAAGAGAAAGAATAAAAGCTAGGGCAATGTACTTTTTAACGCATGTCTATATCCTTTCCCCAGGATTTAATTCAGTTTTGAAGTTTGTGGAAAGCACCCTCTTTCCCTAATAACACGGGCTCAACAAATATGAAATTCATAAAAGCTCTCCCTGAATTCATTCAGCAGAATATTTAATCATCTTTGCCCCCCTCAAAGTGAAAGCCTCAGTGCCAAAGTCTAAGTTACTCTATCACTAACTGCTGTGAATATATTTATTATTATTCATTAGCACTTGAGGCAAATGGACTGCATAGCACGTAGAAGAGTTGTGCCCGGATATTGATGTAAATCACTCATTCCAAATTTGTAACACTAGTGGTATTAGAATTCATATTAGGAAACCTGCTGATTTTTGTTTTAGAAAAGGTTTTTGTAGACCTAGCATAGTCCTCTAAATGGAAAGAATAATGGGGTACAGAGGAAAATTAAAATCTTGAGGAATAGTTATTTTAGCTTTTTTCTTGAATGGAATTTTGCTCCTTCCCCCACCAATCAAATTTTTAATGCTCAAAAGAACTAAATTAGTACAACTAATTAATTTATTATAATTCTAAACAAGGAGTAATGTGGACTTCATTAGTTTTCTTTTTTAAAAGTTTATACTTACACTCATTAGTTCTTACCAGAGACATTGGAGGACAGATTGTGATCTTCCAATGTAATAGATGAGGAAGTTTGAGCCAATTAAGTTAAGAGTTCCTTGAAATCACACAACAGATAGTCCTTTAGTCACATATATATTTGGTTTCAAAAATATGTCACCTCTCAACTTATACCAAAACAAGTACAGAAGAATAAATTTCAAACCAAAAATAGTAATCCTGAAGGAATTATAGACTGACAGAGTGATGACAGTAAAGTGGTCTTACTAATGTCTTCCTATAGGAGATGAATTTGGAGAAGAGTTTTAAATAAAGAGGCCAGTGTGGATTGTCAGAAAGTAAAAAGGGCCCTTAGATTGCAGAAGTGCTTACTGAAAAGATCTAAGTAGACAAATAAACTACCTGGAAATGTTCTTCATTGTATAAGCCTATTTAATGAAGTCTGCTCTTTTAAAATAAAGAATGCCCATTTGCTTTTTTGTCTTTAAACTGGTTCACTTTAATTTCATTCCTATTCTGGCTAGTAAATCACTTTAAGTACACTGATCATTTATATCACATACTCATACAACCGTAAAAAGAACTTCATCCTTTCTAATTGTCTAAAATGTGCAGTAATACTGAATAAACAGTAGGCACTCATTTGTAGTGATTCAGAGGGAATTTAATTAACTCTTTGAAACAGTAAACAAAAGAAAAAGAAAAGCTTCAGTTCAGTTCAGTTCAGCCACTCAGTCATGTCCAACTCTTTGCGACCCCATGAACCGCAGGACACCAGGCCTCCTTGTCCACTCAAACCCCTGTCCATCAAGTCAACCATGATGCTATCCAACCATCTCATCCTCTGTCGTCCCCCTCTCCTCCTGCTCTCAATCTTTCCCAGCATCAGGGTCTTTTCCAATGAGTCAGCTCTTCGCATCAGGTGGCCAAAGTATTGGAGTTTCAGCCTCAACATCAGTCCTTCCAATGAACACCCAGGACTGATTTCCTTTAGGATGGACTAGTTGGACCTCCTTGAAGTCCAAGAGTCTTCTCCAACACCACAGTTCAAAAGCATCAATTCTTCGGCGCTCAGCTTTCTTTATAGTCCAACTGTCACATCCATACATGACCACTGGAAAAACCATAGCCTTGACTAGACAGACTTTTGTTGGCAAAGTAATGTCTCTGCTGTTTAATATGCTGTCTAGGTTGGTCATAACTTTCCTTCCAAGGAGTAAGCATCTTTTAATTTCATTGCTTAATATAAACTAAAAGCTGTATCTTATGTTCCAGCATCAATCTGTTTTCAAAATCAAAGGTGAAGTTTGTCAAGGATTGTGAGGGGAAGTTTAATTGAACAGAATAAACTTTTGGTCTAAAATAACATAACTCATGGGGCTTTTTTGTTTTGTTTTTCTAAAGTGAGATTTTTAGGTAATAGATGTACTTCTAGCAGTTGTAACAATACATTGGAAACTTCAATGTGTTCCTTAATGCTGATAAGGCCTCAGTGAAAGATTAGCTATTAATGGTATTCTGTCTGAATTTGAGGAAAAAATAATCTCTGTTAGTTCTCTAATTAATATTAAGATTGCCTTATGTCTGTCTCGACTGCCAGCTTCAAGAAAAGAAATTATTTGGGCTTCAGGTGATGTTCAGCAAAACTAAGAGAACTGATATTCAGAGAATTCAGACCACATAATCACCCTTTAACCTCATCCTGTAATTTCAAGCATTATGGAAATGAAATGTATATGTACTATTCAAAGTGTAGAAAAGGGCTATATTCCCATTGAGCACTCTTGCATATTATAAATAGGATATGCAGAGAAAGAAGCAGTTTGGGGAAGAATTTAAGAAGGGAGCATACTCTTATAGTCTTTGTTAGGCACTTGCCAGCTCTTGTTTTCATCTGTTCAGCATGCTGAAGTCCCTATTTCTTTCTGATGCCAGAGTTCAAGCTTTTACTCCCAGGTAGCAGCAGCTCTACTATTAAATTTTAATCCCTCAGTGTTGTTAAACTTCTATCTAGAGTATAGCCACAACTGTTTTTGGCAGGCGAATACACTGCTGCTTTTCCTTCAGTCACAGTGAGATAGAAGAATGTTCTTTGGCTGGGGTGTGGATGAAGGCACTTTACTAATCTTATACATAATTCATCCTTGGTTGCTGGGGTATTCAAAGTTGAAACTTTGCCCTCTGATAAAATTCAGATGGATTTTTTATTTACTTGACTCTGATCCCTTTGGGATTTAGCCCTTATTGGGAGCCCAGGAATTCTAATTCAACAAAGCTCTAGCTGTGTAGATTTTTCTTATTAATTTACTCTTGGTGTATTTTAGCTTTGTAGTACTGACTCACAAAAAAAACAAAAAATGGCATTAGAACATGCAGTTCAGTGTCCTGGATACCCTGAAAAGATTCTTCTTTCAGTATTGGCTTATTGGATGAAAAGATTCCAATAGAGCTTATCTTAATTTGTTTTCAAAGTTTAGTTTTTAAAGAGTCTCAGCATGTAAAAATATGTTAACTATTGCTCTTTAACATACTATAATATGGTAATGATTATCCTGTAACATACCATAAGTTTTCAACGTTGAATTAATTGTACTAAGATGTTACTAATAATAAATTTGTTCATTCATTCAATGAGCAGATATTTATTGGATACCTTTTTGAAATATAAAATGCAACCCATGTTCACAAGTAACTCATAGTCTAGTGGTAGGGGTTTGAGGTAGGCAAGAGATGTATAAGACAGAGGCTTCTGCTGCATAAGTAAATTAGTTTATCCTTGCAGGTTCATTCATTTGGCTGGAAGTGACTGATGAGTTATTAATATTTTCACATGCCTCACATAAGGTTTAGTGACCCAAAAAGTCAATCTAGACTGATAGAGGCTTTTTCCTTTTAGAAGAATTTATTTGGTTAGGATTCCTTTCAGTCAAACAAGAGTAAATAGAAAGAGGTCTCTCTATTTTATTATTTTTCAAATATCAGACATGAAAGACTTTCGTCATTACACCCAACTGATGAAGTTCATGTTTTTGTAAACTGTGGTATTCATTATGTTCATTTAAACAGTTTCAGTTCAGTTCAGTCGCTCAGTCGTGTCCGACTCTTTGCAACTCCATGAATCGCAGCACGCCAGGTTTAGAATTTATTAAAAAATGAAGTGCTCCACAACTCAAGATTGAAATAAGAAATGTCACCCCTCAGATTCATATATAGTGGCTGCAGTAAGATTAAGCCTATTATCAGTTCAGTTCAGTTGTTCAGTTGTGTCCGACTCTTTGCGACCCTATGGACTGCAGCACGATAGGCCTCCCTGTCCCTCACCAACTCCCAGTGTTTACTCAAACTCATGTCCATTGAGTCAGCGATGTCATCCAACCATCTAAACCTCTGTTGTTCCCTTCTCTTCCTGCCCTCAATCTTTCCCAGCATCAGGGTTTTTTCAAATGAGTCAGTTCTTCACATCAGGTGGCCGAAGTATTGGAGTTTCAGCTTCAACATCAGCCCTTCCAATGAATATTCAGGACTGATTTCCTTTAGGATGGACTGGTTGGATCTCCTTGCAGTCCAAGGGACTCTGAAGAGTCTTCTCCAACACCACAGTTCAAAAGCATCAATTCTTTGGCGCTCAGCTTTCTTTATAGTCCAACTCTCACATCCATACATGATTACTGGAAAAACCATAGCTTTGACTAGACCTTTGTCTAGTTTGATGGACTTTTGTTTGCAAAGTAATGTCTCTGCTTTTTAATATGCTGTCCAGGTTGGTCATAACTTTTCTTCCAAGGAATGAGCGTCTTTTAATTTCATGGCTGCAGTCACCATCTGCAGTGATTTTGGAGCCCCCCAAAATAAAGTCTGACACTGTTTCCTCATCTATTTGCCATGAAGTGATGGGACCAGATGCCAAGATCTTACTTTTCTGAATGTAGAGCTTTAAGCCAACTTTTTCACTCTCTTCTTTAACTTTCATCAAGAGGCTCTTTAGTTCTTCTTTGCTTTCTGCCATAAGGGTGGTGTCATCTGCATATCTGAGGTTATTGATATTTCTCCTGGCAGTCTTGATTCCAGCTTGTGCTTCATCTAGCCCAGCGTTTCTCATGATATACTCTGCCATATAAGTTAAATAAGTAGGGTGACAATATACAGCCTTGACGTACTCCTTTCCCAGTTTGGAACCAGTCTGTTGTTCCATGTCCAGTTCTAACTGTTGCTTCCTGATCTGCATACAGATTTCTGAAGAGGTAGGTCAGGTGGTCTGGTATTCCTATTTCTTTCAGAATTTTCCACAGTCTGTGGTGATTCACACATTCAAAGACTTTGGCATAGTCAATGAAACAGAAATAGATGTTTTTCTGGAACTCTCTTGTTTTTCGATGATCCAGCGGATGTTGGCAATTTGATCTCTGGTTTCTCTGCCTTTTCTAAAACCAGCTTGAACATCTGGAAGTTCACGGTTCACATACTGTTAAAAGCCTACCATACTCATTAATTTTTATCTTTGTTTTCTATATCCTCTCATTCCTAATAATGACAGATTAATAAGAGCTAAGGACCATCCTGGTTTAGAAAATGAAACAGTATGATGCCATTGTGAAACAGAATGGGACAGCGAAGAGTCAGTACTAAAATTATGTGCCTCTGTGGACATTTGAGAAAGAAGGGAAAAGAACCACTCAGAATTTCCCAGAGCCCACTGTTCATGTCAAAGCTGCACCCTGCAGTGACTGATTCTCAAAATATATCAGGTTAATTAAGAAAAATAAAAGGATATTGAGTCAAGGTACTAAGATAAGCTGCCTTTTCCCTTTCTTCCAAGCTAAATTTTACTGATCAATTCTGAATCCTGGACGATTCTACCTTTTAATAAGGGGAACTGAAAAAGATTTTCTAAGCAACTGAAAAAGATTTCCTGTATTTATTGGGTTCAGTCAGTATATGTGCTAACTGGATAATTGGAGATATAACCCTGGAACACATATTAAAATATTTTTAAAAACAGGCACAGAACCTGTCCTTGGGGAATTTATACTGTTAGGCATGTAATCATTAGATGTGGTAAAATGATGACAGTCTTTTGAGTAGAAGAGGAGGCCTAAGGTTGTACTGGAGGGTCGAGGAGTATACTGACTTAACTCAGTGAGGCAGCAGGAAAAAGTGGAATGATTTGAACAGACTTAAAGGCAGAAGACTGAAGATCCAGCTTTGGGGTTTACTTGTAATTGTTACTTCTCTAGTAATTTATCTGAGTTTGCTATATCTGCTGGAATAAGAGGAAATTATTATTCTTTGGGTAGGTGAACAAAACATACATCTCCAAATAATGAGTTAAATGCCTCATGGCATTTTCCAGTTCAGAAGTCTAATTTGTAACCTGCTGGTAAGGAGGTGTATTCATGTTTCTGGGTTGTAAGGAGCCCACTCTTATCCATTCATCTGTGTTCCCATTTATATTAGGCTGTGTCTGCTAACATTAGGTCTCTAGAGAAAGACTTAAGTAGACTTAAGGCCCCCTGAATTCCTATGGACTACCTCCTACTCCTATAGGACTTCAACAAACATAATGAACACTTACAACAACAACAAAAAAACTTTTATCTTTTTCATAGTATTTAGAGTAATAATATCACATTTGGTCTCAAGTTCCATATTGAATTATTTTTTTTAAACATTGCTTTTGAGCAGTAACTTTTCCCTGGTTGCTTAGCCAGTCATACAAGTTGAGACTTCTGTTTCTATGCCTGTTTTATAATAGCTGCTCTGGGAGAACAGATGAAAAATAATAAGTTAGATATTTTATGGGTATTGAAATCCCTTCCATTCAGAAATGTAAATAAAATAACCAGCATGAGCAATCAGCTTATGTCAGATTCCATGGGTTTATGTTACATAGGGAAATTATAGTGCAACCTGAAACACACTTCTTAATGAATTCATAGTGGTGTCACAGTTGAATGTAAACCCTTGAGCTTTTCTATTGTGAAGAATTTCACAAATCACCTTTTATAAACTGTTTAGGGGAGGAGGGAAAAATTAAGATGATACCAACAAATGCTATCACTGTTAAGTGGTTGCTTCCCTTCCAGCACTAAATTGTGCCAGTTAAGTAAAGCAGAAAGTTAATACATTGCTCACCTTTTGGCTTATTCAGTGTTCATAAATATATATATATACACACACACACACACACGCACACACACACACACATATACACACACAAATGTATATATGTATACACACACACATTTCAATATTCTGATTTTGAAAGTGGCACCAGAAAAGTGCTATGGAAGAACAGGGTTGCCCTTATGGTTTTTATCCTCAGAGTTTAGCAAAGTTCAGTTAAAAAATGGCAGAAGCCCAATAAATAGCTCTGTTTTTACCTTCAACAAGTGCAAGAAGCCAGAGACCTAATTTGAAGATTATGAAATGAGAATTTGTATCTTATCTTTGGTTGTTGCTCTAGCAGCCTGTTGCTGTTGTTCAGTTGCTAAGTTGTGTATGACTCTTTGTGACCCCATGGAGTGCAGCATGCCAGGCTCCTCTGTCCTCCACTGTTTTCTGGAGTTGGCTCAAATTCACGTCCATTGAATCAGTGATGCCATACAACCATCTCATCCTCTATCACCCCCTTCTCCTCCTGTCCTCAGTCTTTCCCAGCAACAAGGTCTTTTCCAGTGAGTCAGCTCTTCTTATCAGGTGGCCAAAGTATTGGATCTTCAGCATCAGTCCTTCCAATGAATATTCAGGGTTGATCTCCTTTAGGATTGACTGGTTTAATACCTTTCAGTCCAAGGGACTCTCAAGAGTCTTCTCTAGTACCACAATATGAAAGCCTCAGTTCTTCAGCACTCAGCATTCTTTATGGTCCAACTCTCACCAGAACCATCCTGTCACTCAGTGAATTGATTTTGTAGTCCCTAAAACTCTTTCATAGCTCTCCTCCTTTCCAGTATGGCCTCAGCTCACTCAGCTCTGATGAATGTGCTAGCCTCAAAAGTCCAATATGCCAAATGCAGTATAGGAGACCAGTCAAATTTGAGAGTCAGGGAAAGAAGCATGTATTTTCTATTTTTAAAGAATTTCTTTTTTATATTCTAATTTCATAAGTGTTTGGCTTGATTTACACCAAGTTCTAGGCCTGTAAGCCTACATTAATGCATCACAGTTCTGGATAGGATATTTGATAGCTCTTATTTAGCCCAGAATCTCAAATGATAGGGAGCTAGAGTGAACAATATTTAGCATTTTGTTGGGCTTCACAGTGTAGCTCTCTTCTGGTCCCTCTGTCTGTAACAAATGGACTCATCCTTGTGTTTTCCCATAGCTGCCCTGGTGTTTGCTGACATAGATCAAGATGCTGTGTGGCTCTGTAGGGAACTCTGAGCCATTTGACAATCTGGGCACATATAGTCACCTCACATTATTTAAGCCCTGATCTCAGCATTCTAATTTCTCTGTATTCCCCAGTGTATATACTATGTACTTGCTTGAAATTCCTTATATATTGCTTGCACATTCTTGCTTCTAAGTTTCAGCATAAACCAATCCCTTCTACTTAGAATGCTTTCCTCTGTCTGTTCTCAACCAAAACATACTGTATCTTTTAAAAATCCTGCTCAAAAGCCACCTCCTATAGAAAGACTGATTAATCTCATTCACTTGATTCCTTTATTCTGAGAATTCTGTCTCTCAGTCTGTTGCTTAAACTGTTTTGTTTCTTTGTAGTTATTGATTCCATACATTGTCACTCAGTAAGCCTAACGGTTCTAGGAATGATGCGCCTCCTGCATCCCCATCCTTGTGTACATTATATTAATACATAGAGACTTTGAAGGCCTATTGACAACCTTTCAATTTCTCCTGAGTTCTAGTCCACTTTCCCTACCCTTTCCCTTTCTTCATAGTTAGTCCTAGAGAAACGGGGCACGTGTTCAGGGTTTGGCCTCCACCTTACCATGTGTGTGGCAACCTGTTGAATAGGTTCCTACAGTTGGGCAAGATTTAACCCTTTGGTTTGACAGTCCCTGCATTCTATTCAAACACATTCAAAACATAGATGTGAGACCAGAAGTAGAGAAATTTCCACTGAAAGCTAAGTTAGCTCTTTATACAAGACTTCTGAAGCTGCTGTCGTCAGCAGCTCACTCGACACTCTCCTGCTCTGCCTCTTCCAGGAGTCAGGGTTAGTTTAAGAAAAAGCCTCTTGCTAGAAGCCATGACCTCGTACTTTTATCCCCTCCATCTGGTGTGTGGCCTCATGGGGCTGTGCTGCTATGCAGGAGGTGAGCAATGGAATTCTTTAGATGATGACTTCTGAGCCCACATGCAGAGGCAGTGGGGGTGGGAAGCAGAGAGAACAGTGAGCGCCAAGATCGATGGACCAAAAAGTAAGATTTGCCCTGAAAGGAATCTTAACTATAGGTAGATTGTTTTCATGAGGTGTTCTTCCCGTAGCTCAAGTTGGGGCCCGGGTCAGGGAGCTGCAGCATCCCAGATCTATGAATGATGAATGTTGTATTCCTGCAGTTTTCCCTTCTGCCTTCACAGTTGGGGTACAGGAGTAGGATAGGTAGGGTATGTAAGGGCTTATGCTGTCTCTAATGGAATGCATTCCAGGGTTGAACAGGGAAGGGTTCCTCTTGCACGCATTATCTCTTAGAGCTGCTTTGTCTCACAGTCTCGGACCTAAACAGAAGTCTGATTTTGAATAAGTGTGGGAGGAGGGATTGGGGGCAGCAGCAAAAGTTTTTGATCAAGTGAAAATCTTTTTTCTGCCTCATCTTTTAAGGGTTTCTCTGCAGGGTAGATACTCCTTACCTTGGTATAGATAAATAGCTTGTCTTGGTTCAAGGTCTCAGGATTTTTACTAGGCTGTGAGTAGGCATCTGATCTGGGATAAGACCATTTGTGTGTGTGTGTGTGGGGGGCGGGGTTTGTTTGTTTTTTTTTGTTTGTTTAGCACTCTCATTCACTGTTCTTACTTACCTAGCCCAGGAGTTGACAGTAGTTTAAAAAAGATTGAAGTCTTAAAGGAAATTCTAATACATACTTTAGAAGCCCAAAGCCTTAATAACTTCCTCTCATGGCTTCTTGTGACTACTGCTCCGTCTACACATTTAGCATCTTTAAAAGGACTAGATAAAACTAAAACAAAAGATGAACTGTTAATCTGTAAAAGGAAAAAGGAGAACAGAAAGAATTAGAAACCAGAGCTGATTATACATGGGCCGCCTAAATGTAGTATAGTGATCATTTGGTGGTGGTTGTGTTAGTGATAGAAATGGCAAAAAAGGGATTCATTGATGAGATTAAGGAAGGCCTAAGCTGTTGCTTTTGTAAATTCTGCTCATGTGTACTCTCCTAGGATATTTTGTGTCAATTTCTGTCCTAAAGGTGCTAGGATTCTCCTGCCTCCAGCATAGGCACCCTCAGTTTCTGAGCAGAACACACAAGATTTGAAGTCAGAAGCCCTTGGTCTGAGTTCTGGCTGAGCTACTCAATATCCACAGGACTTTGGACAAATCACAGAGCCTCTCTGAACAGCACCTGCACAATGAGCATAATTCCTATCACAGGGTTGGTGAGACAATTACATATAAGCAAAAGCGTTTATACATAAGAAACCTTTATCACAGTTATTCTTGGGGAAGCCTCACCTTGAAAGTTGTCAAAAAAAGAACAGCTGTGGATTAAACTCTTTCTTTTTATTCACTCAGTTGAGCTTTTCTGTTTGGTCAAGTCTGCTTACTGGGGTTGATGTAAAGTCATCCTATTTCTGCTTGTTCTGGCCAAAGAAAGAGGACTCCAATGCCTAGATGATCCATCTGTAGACTCGTAGGCGGAATAAAAGTGAGCAAAGGCAAATTTTAAGACAGAACAGTTCAGAGTTAGAGGACAAAAGGGAGAGTGCTTACCTTGCTTTCTCAAATTCAGGATGACTAAAACATCTCAAGTAACTGAGGAATAACCACAGTGATGTTCAGAGATCATTTAAGCCATAAATATGTGCTCAGTTGTGTCTGTTTGTGACTTTGTGGACTGTAGACCGACGGGCTTCTGTCCATGGGATTTCCCAGACAAGAATACTGGAGTGGGTTGCCATTTCCTTTTCCAGGGGATCTTCCTGACCCAGGGATTGAACCCACATCTCCTGCATTAGCAGGCGTATTCTTCACCACTGTGCCATCTGGGAAGCCCTAAGCCATAAATGAAAAGTGGGAAAACACACTGATAGACTTCCTCTCTTCTATCCCTTTGACCTTGGGGGCAGGGACAGGAATATTACTGACACTTCACTGGCCTCTGCCTGAAACCAGCCAATCACTAGCTTCTGGGAAAGCTCAGTCTAGTACAGCACCTGTGACATATTTACCCTAGTAAAGCCACAGCTTGCTCCCCTCTAGTGCCTTTCTCTTGTGGAAATCATCTCTGGAACCCAAAGTTATCCTGTTTTCTAATCCAGGAAGAATTAAAAACAATGACAACAAAAGCTCATGAGCAGCAGGCTTAGTAATCATACCTCAAGCAGTCATAGAAGACCACCCTCTCATGCATAGCACAGAGGATACAAATTGCACTCTCTGCAGTGTGGAACAGCCATGGGAAGTTCTACAGTCTCAGGCATAGTGCCTGGGTGGGAATTGCCCACTGTTGATCTCTTCTTTCCATGCCCTTTCTGTATCCTTCCCCTGCCATCTCCTAGAGGGGTACCAGTCCCAAGCCAACAGCTGCTTGCATGTTGATAATTTAAAAATGTTCTTGGTTACAGCTGAACACCCTGTTGTTGATACAATTTTTGAAGTGTTTGATTGAAATCTAGTTGCTTTTTTTTTTTTTTTAATTGTCGGGGAGAAGGAGGATGATGAGCACCCAAATGTAGCCTAAGAAAAGCTATGTGTATATGCTATATTTGTGCATTTTGTGTGTATTTACCTTCATGATTGTGTGCAGGCTGATAGGGCAAAGAGAGAAAAGGAAACATCTCTTTCTTGTTTTCCACCACTGCTTCAAAGACGCCCAACCCCCATAGTAGCAGGCAGTTCCCAAGTGGAGGGCGGAGGCAGAGGCCTCACCAAGGCCATCAATAACCAGGTGTGAGCTACAGGTCTCTGTGTAATGTGAAGCTCTCCCGTATTTCATTTCTGCACCCAGGGAGCAGCTCTGCAGGATTGCTTACGGAGAGCTCTGTGTCTGGCACCTCTCTCCACAAGGCCCAGGCGCCCAGGGTCCCACCGACCTGTCCAGGAATGTACTACATTGTTCACTGGTGCTGTAATTTGGCTGCTGGAGCTAGGCCTCCCAGGGATGAGAAACATACTCTCTCCGGCTTCCTCCCTTGGGCTTCTGCCCTATGACCACTGAGGGTATTTAAATAAAACCTCAGAAAGGCTGAGAAAAAAAAAAAAATTCCTTGTTATCTTTCTTATAATAAGGTCCTGAGTGGGTCTGAGAATTTGGCAAAGAACTTAGTGGCTGATGTGCTTACTAAGGGGAGGTGAAAGAACTGAGAAGAAAGTACTCTCTGTAACAGGGAGGAGGAGAAATGAGGCCATGAGTGGTCCTGACTTTGCAAGCAGATCCTCAGGGCCAGGATATGTTTGATTCTTTGAAATAATCTGAAGTCCGTGATTTCATTTTTCTATATGAATATTCTCATATAGAGTATGGATTCATGCTATTAATCAAGCCCAGCAATAATACACCTTGGCTTTTATCTGCAGGACTATGTTAAGGCTGGCATTCTTACTTTTACATAAGAGAAACTGGCCACAGGCTGTGCAGGTAAGGTGTTAAGTCATGTGCCTTCTCTAAAAGATTCTAAGGTCCTTAAAGGATAATATCTTTTAAGTTAACTTTGTATCCAAATAGTGTTTTCTACAATGCATTATACCTAAATATTAAAAGTCAAAAGAAATGAAGACCAATAGGAAGGACTGAAAGACAGGAGGCAGACTAAGAGACTGCTGATCTGAGGGACAGGCCCCTATTAAACAGAAGAGAGATGGGCAGGGGGTGGCGGGTGGCGGTGGGGGATGGGATTAAAGGCAGTGAGTGAGTACCAGCAGGACTAATTGAGGCTCTGACTGCATCAAATCAAGTTCTCATTTTGCTGCTTGTTCCAAATAAATTAGTTTGTTTGTATAGTGCAGTCCAGTTGTGTAAAGCCAGTCAGGATGTAGAGGCAAGCTAAGGAATAAGAGGAGAAATTAATTGCTTGGGCATCATTCCTTTCTGGAGCCACATTAGCCTCTGTAATAGGGCTTACATGGGCCTTTTCCCCCTCATTATCCACCACACTTTTCAGCCCCCTCACTGTCTGGACAGCTTGCTCTTCTCAACCATTTATAGGAAATAGCAAAACTTGGTCTTTATGAACTAGAACTTGGAGCCCAGGGAAAAGCACATAGCAGTATGAGATGCCAGAAGAGGTCCACTTCCTCTCCCAGGATAAGAAGCAAAGAGAGGATAAGATAACAGAGCACAGGTAGATTTAGCTCAGGTTAGTTTCCCATGGAAGGCCTAGGCTGTCACTTATATGGTAACCTGGATATTCTTACGAGAGCTGAAGCTGACTGGGACCTGAGAGCTCTTCCCAGTGGCCCAGCAGACCAGATAGCCTCCCTCTGTAATTCATTCAGCTCTGTTCTTGAGTCCAGCCTGTCTGTGACCCTTACCTTTCCACTACCTTAAAGCTTTCTTCCTCTTAATCCCAGCTCAAGATGTCAGAAGCTCTTCTTTTCCCCTCCTTCTTCCCCCTCCCTAATCCCACCATTGGCTCATCAGTTATCCAGTTGACTCCATTCTGCAAGGAAGACATTCCCCTGGCCTGACTCACTCAGTCCTATTTCTCCACAGGAATCCCCTCACCACAGACCACAAGGGCCCTGACTAGCTCATGTTTTGTGTTAATGGATGTGAAACCGGAGCAAACCCCCTCACCAAAAGAAAAACCACCCTCAACTCTCCCACACAGGTCTCAGCAGGTTACACAAATATTAGTCCTATCATCCAAATAAATCTGCCCCCACGGCCCAAAGCTTATGGCTCCCCCATCCTCTTGCTGCCTGTGCAGAGAAAGCTGCTCCACAAACATGTGAGGACCCCAAGGGGTGCCAGAGAGGAATTAGGGAAAGGGGTGTGTGTGCTGCATTCCGAATTCCCTGTGCAGTCTCCTTAATCTGCAGCCTGCTGTCAGTACCTTACAGTACTGAACTGAGGATTGGGAGAGTCAGGATGGGCTAGACCAGCTAGGGGCTTTGGTAAGAGGGTCTGTTAGCTGGATTTGGGGGCAGAATTAAAACTCAATATCTGAGGTAAGTTTACACTCTCATTTTAGAGATGAGAAGATAGAGGCTCAAGGAATTTGGGAATCTTGCTCAAAATATTGTAACTGGTACAACTGAGATTTTAGCCTAGGTATATCATAAATGCAAATTTCTACACCACTCTGCTCCCTTAAAATATCAACAGGCAAGAGACAACCACTGTCCAAGTCACATAAAAATAGGACATCGTGATTTTGGGGACTCGGTGTCCTGCCCTCCTCTGGCTTACTAAGCCTGCTATCTCTGGAGATGCCACTACTGCAAGCTTAGTTAGGCAGTGGGTAGTAGCTTAGAAGGAACTGTGCTATTTAGGCCAAATGTGGATTGAAGGATAATAATCACCAAGACTTGGAGAGTCACTAAATAAAGATCTGTTGAATAAATGAGGAAAGGCTGCTTTCTAAGCTGTTTGGCCCCAAACCCCAGCTCTCCTTCCCTCTGTAACCACTGGTTTTTGCTCCCAGCTTCAAAGGCTAGGATCTTCTCCTAAAAATTGCTAAAGCCAGAGATGTTTACCTGCCTAGTTTACACTGATGCCTCATGTGGCCCTTGAGATCATTCTTGTTACCCTCTCCCACCCTCGATGAGTCACGTTATCTTTTATTTAGTGTTTCCCAAATGCGAAGAGTTGACTCATTGGAAAAGACTTTGATGCTGAGAGGGATGGGGGGCAGGAGAAGAAGGGGACAACAGAGGATGAGATGGCTGGATGGCATCACTGACTCGATGGACGCGAGTCTGAGTGAACTCCGGGAGTTGGTGATGGACAGGGAGGCCTGGTGTGCTGCAATTCATGGGGTTGCAAAGAGTCGGACACGACTGAGCGACTGATCTGAACTGAACTGAAACCTGGATGACCACCAGAATAATGCATGGAAAGTTTTAAAAAAGTACAAATCCCAAGAGTAACCAAATTACTTTTTCTTAGGAGTGTTCTAATGATCTGTTAGGCTGACACTGCATGCCATTCAGTTTATACAGGCAGCAAGGGAGCAAAAGAGGCCGTGCTGGCTGATACAGGTTAAAAAGGAAAGATTGGAAGAGAATGTATGTTTGTATAGTTGTATAATTTTTTTTTCTCCTACAAAACACAGCAGTTTACAAACATATGAGCATGAAAATGGAACCTTGTCCACTATGCTAACTCATATCTAGCAATCCCAGGCTCTTGATAGTGAAAGAATGTTGCAGAATTTCTTTTGGGGTACCAGGCAGTTAGCTCACACTAACCCAGGGGAAAGATATGTGGTTTCATCTCTGTCATCTACCCTCGGCCAGGTAGGAAAAGAAGTTCTCTCCAGGTACCCTTTCTCTTGCACACACAAGAAGTATCAGGAAGCCAATGCAAGGGAAGGGAAGAATGAGCCTTGACCATGTGCTTTAGTGCAACTCATATCGCTCTGAAGACTCCTACCTCTTCCACTCTCCCTTCTAGCCTCCACAGAGTGGGGAGTCAGGGAGCTGCTCGGTTTTGTTTTGCTTTGTTTTGTTTTTTATAATACATCCCCTGTCAACTCCTTCCCAGGGCTAAGGAACCAGCTAGGACACCAGGGTCCCTCTGGAGTATTCTCCAAGTCCTTAAATAGAGGCTGTCGCAGCCCAGGGTTGAGGGTGGAGGAAGGTGTGCATGCAAAGATCTTGTGCTTTTGAATCAGGAGGTTTGAAGTGGAGGGATGAGTGAGGTATTTTTATGTTCAGGTCTGATCCAGCCACTCTGCCTTCTTGGGGGCCTTGCAAGTATGGACGTCCACAGTGTTTCTGCACTCCTTGCACCGCACAGCACAGCACCAGTGGAATTTGCACTCACACTGGGTGACACGGGTAACTCGAGTTGTGTCATACCCTCGGCCGCAGCACATGATTTCACAACCGTCTGTCCCTTTAGATGTCTTGCTACAGACTCGGCCTGCAGTGCCTAGGGAACCTGGGTTGGGGAAGAGAGAGTGAGAACCAAGTTACCTCTTCCTTCAGCTGCTCTGGGTTCCCTTACCCACATCCTCATGAGGAAACCATAAAGAATCTTGTTTCCTGAAAATATACCCACTAGCCAAAATGACCATCTCATTGCCCTCTGCACCAGGCCTATTTCCTCCCACCATCAAGGCTCCCCAAAGACCACTGACTTTTCCTGCAATGCACTCCCTACCAATACATATCTCCATATTCCCTTCAAGACTTAGCCTGAAAATGTCATAACTTAAAGCTGGGTGAAGGTTCTCTACTTGATGTGTGAAATTTTATATAATAAAAAGTTAAAATAAAAAACTTAGCCAATAATTTATCTTTTCTAAGAAGTCTGGCTACAACTTGGTTTATATTTCATTCAGTTGTACTATATGAGAAAGTAAAATTAAAAGCATAGGCCCAATGTCAAATTATCTAGGATTAAAACCCAATTCTACACTTCTTAGCTATGAGGTCTAGCAAGTTAGTTAATAGCACCTAACTCAGTAGATGAAGTGTGTGTGTAAAAGTTGCTCAGTTGTGTCCAACTCTTTGTGACCCCATGGACTGTATAGTCCATGGAATTCTCTAGGCCAGAACACTGAAGTGGGTAGCCTTTCCCCTCTCCAGGGGATCTTCCCAACCTAGGGATCAAACCCAGGTCTCCTGCATTGCAGGCAGATTCTTTACCAGCTGAGCCACAAGGGAAGCCCAAGAATATCTAATCATCTGAGGGGACAAACTGATAAGCATTTCTGGCAGGAGGCTTCTCCCTAAGGAATTCCTAAAGAATATCCCTTGCTTTACCCCCTATGGTAGGAACTCTTGAAGGGTATGGATGGTGTTACTCCCCTTCCAGAGAATGTTCACAACCTCATTCTGACTGATTTTTGCCAAAGAGATCCTGCCAACAGATCACAAAATCCTAGAATTTTGGATAGGATGGATCCTAGAGAATATCTACGTTAGCCCTTTCCTGGAGATGGGAAAGTGACTAGCCTGGGGGTTCAAAAAGGGTATAATAACTTAACTGGTTTCTATTAGTAGTCTCCACATGCCACTAAATATGGATAGGAAATACTAGTACTTCTATATTTTTTAATCTCATCAATTTAAAATATCTGCTTTGTATGTTTTATGGTGTACATGTTAGTACAGTGAAACATAGACATAATTCATAAGTAAATATACATGTATTGGATGTACATGCTCAAATTTTTTTTAACCATAGGAGTATACAAACCAAAACATTAGGGACCACTGCTCTAGAGTGTGGAGTGACTAGATCTACTTTATATGTTTTTCACCTAACTCCAGGAGTTAGGTCCTAACTCTCTTGTACACCAGAAGCCTCTTCAATACTCTGGAGCTGAGCTGGCCTATGTAGTAGCCATTAGCCAATTGTGATCATTTAGATTTAAGTTAAGTAAAATTAGGGCTTCCCCAACCTAGATGTCCATCCACAGATGAATGGATAAGAAAGCTGTGGTACCTGTACACAATGGAATATTACTCAGCCATTAAAAAGAATGCATTTGATTTGGTTCTAATGAGGTGGATAAAATTGGAGCCTATTATACAGAGTGAAGTAAGCCAGAAAGAAAAACACATATATTTGGAATTTATAAAGATGGTAATGATGACCTTATATGCGAGACAGCAAAAGAGACACAGATGTATAGAACAGCGTTTTGGACTCTGTGGGAGAAGGGGAGGGTGGGATGATTTGAGGGAATAGCATTGAAACATGTATATTATCATATGTGAAATAGATTGCTAGTCCAAGTTCGATGCATGAGACAGAGTGCTCAGAGCTGGTGCACTGGGATGACCCTGAGGGATGGGATGGGGAGGGAGGTGGGAGGGAGGGTCAGGATGGGGAACACATGTACACCCTTGGCTGGTTCATGTCAATGTATGGCAAAAACCACCACAATACTGTAAAGTAATTAGCTTCGAATTAAGATTTAAAAAAAAAAACTCATGGAACTACCAAAAAAAAAAAAATTAGGGCTTCCCTGGTGACTCAGTCAGTAAAGAATCTGCCTGCAATTCAGGAGACCTGGGTTCGATCCCTGGGTCAAGAAGGTGCCCTGAAGAAGGAAACGGCAATCCACTCCAGTATTCTTATCTGGAAAATTCCATGGACAGAGGAGCCTAGCAGGATAAGTTCATGGGGTCACAAAGAGTTGGGACACAACATAGTGACTAAACCACAATTAAAAGCACATAAATTTTAATATTTAGTTCCTCAGTCACACTAGCTATATTTCACGTGCTCAGTAATCACACATAGCTAAATGGTTACTGTATTGAAGAGCACAGATGTCAAGTATTCCTATCATCACAGAAAGTTCAATAGGACTGCACTGCTTTAGAGGGAAATCCTGGATCCATACTCCCTTCTGGGATGACTCTACCCTTTAAATTCCAGGCCCCACTCTGGGTTTTATGAGATCTAATTTTATGCCTCTGAGAACACCCCACATACATTTGAGTCACCTTCCCTCCTGACTCCAAAGATCCTTCTCCAAAGGTGCATTTTAGGATGATAGCATAGGTTTACACCTGGGTGATGTATAACTATTTCTAGGCATTTATAGAGTAACTATCTAATTATGGCACATGGGAAGAAAACAAACTTGGTGATAGGAAATAATGACAGATGACTCCACCCTTATGGCAGAAAACGAAGAAGAACTAAAGAGCCTCTTGATGAACTTCAAAGAGGAGAGTGAAAAAGTTGGCTTAAAACTCAACTTTAATAAAACTAAGATCATGGCATACGGTCCCATCACTTCACGGCAAATAGATGGAGAAACAATGGAAACAGTGACAGACTTTATTTTTGGGGACTCCAAAATCACTGCAGATGGTGACTGCAGCCATGAAATTAAAAGACTTACTCCTTTGAAGAAAAGCTATGACCAACCTAGACATTGTATTAAAAAGCAGAGACGTTACTTTGCCAAAAAAGGTCCGTCTAGTCAAGGCTATTGGAGAAGGCAATGGCACCCCACTCCAATACTCTTGCCTGGAAAATCCCATGGACAGAGGAACCTGGTGGGCTGCAGTCCATGGGGTCGCTAAGAGTTGGACACAACTGAGCAACTTCACTTTCACTTTTCACTTTCATGCATTGGAGAAGGAAATGGCAACCCACTCCAGTGTTCTTGCCTGGAGAATCCCAGGGACGGCGGAGCCTGGTGGGCTGCCATCTATGGAGTCAGACACAACTGAAGCAACTTAGCAGCAGCAGCAGTCAAGGCTATGATTGTTCCAGTGGTCATGTATGGATGTGAGAGTTGGACTATAAAGAAAGCTGAGCACCAAAGAATTGATGCTTTTGAACTGTGGTGTTGGAGAAGACTCTTGAGAGTCCCTTGGACTGCAAGGAAATCCAACCAGTCAGTCCTAAAGGAGATCAGTCCTGAGTATTCACTGGAAGGGCTGATGTTGAAGCTGAAACTCCAATACTTTGGCCACCTGATGCGAAGAACTGACTCCTTGGAAAAGACCCTGATGCTGGGAAAGACTGAAGGCAGGAGGAGAAGGGGACGACAGAGGATGAGATGGTTGGATGGCATCACCAACTCGATGGACATGAGTTTGAGCAAGCTCCAGGAGTTGGTGATGGACAAGGAAGCCTGGCAGGCTGTAGTCCATGAGGTCACAAAGAGTTGGACACCACTAACTGAACTGAACTGAACTGACAGGAAATCACTAGGAGAATCAGAAGTGCTTCCTCAACCTTTTTTCTCCTGCAAGTGAAAGTGTTAGTCACTCAAGTCATTTCTGATGCTTTGCAACCCCATGGACTATAGCCTGCCAGGCTCCTCTGTCCAAGGGATTCTCCAGGCAAGAATACTGGAGTGGATAGCCACTCCCTTCTCCAGTAGATGTTCCCAACCCAGGGATCAAACCTGGGTCTCCTACATTGCAGGCAGATTCTTTACAGTCTGAGTCAACAGGGAAGCCTCTAGCACCCTTCAAAGTACACAGGCTACTTTTCTCTGTGACTTGGGTAGAGCTCCACCCTGTTTCTGTGCCCAGTTTTGCTCCTAGCCAGTTGCCTGTCGGGGAATGACAGTGATAGGTGAAAACAAATAGTGTGGAAGACAGCTAAGGTTTTGGCTTCCCCTTACTGAAGTCCTGACTGCTGATACTACAGAGATGAGCCTGAGAGCCGTAAGAATAACCAGGGGAAGAGCAGTTCTGTTCCACTGCAGGTTGTACTTAGTTTAACCCATCTGAAGCTGAAATACAAGCCATGATGGTGACTTCCACTTTTCTAGGGGAATACTACATCACCTTCCAGCATTCCCAAGAATTCCACCACAAATACATGGGACAGATTCAAAAATGATTTGGCGCTTTCTGCTGACGGTCAGGCACTGCTAGGGATCTCCTCTCTCCTTGCTTCCCCAATTCCATTTTAGAATTTTCAGTGGCAGCACATTGGATAAGCTCTCTCAGGGTCACTCATGGTCTATTTCCCACCTATCTTTCTACCTTTCATCTCCCCTGCCCCAAACCTTACTCAGTCAGGTTAACCTGCATTCTGCTTGTGGAACAGATCACGTGCTTTTCTACCTACCATTCTACTCATGTGTAGAGAATATCTACCTATTGTCCTCTCTAGCTATCCAGATAATCTCCACACTTCGAGAAACAACTTAAAGGTGACATTTTCAAATAAACTTTCTTTTGCTGTCTTTTGCAGTTGCATTATCTGCCTGTTATCTCTCATTTATTTAGCTAGACTGTAAAGAGCCAAAACTCGGTCTGCATCCTATGCCTCTGCATAGCCCATACATTAGCTTGGTACTGAAATGGGTGAATCATTTGAACATTCACCAAGCAGTAACTACTGTATCCCAGATGCTGGGAATGTGAAGGAGTGCTAGATGACCTCAGGTCTCAGGGAGACCTTTTCTCTCCTCTCTGGGCAGCTTTGGGCCTGGCAGACTGAGGCATAAATCAGTAATCTTATTACAAGATTATTCTTACATCTGACTGACTCCTCCAACTTCCATCCCTAACTCCTGATGCTGAATGGACCATGATTAACTAGAGGTGCCTGCACTGAGACCTGGGGCTCCATGTCCCTACCTGCTTTCCTTACTCACCTGCAGCCTTGTCCAAGACACAGTAGTCTGGGGAGTTGTCAAAGTAGACCAGGTCAGTCCGGGTAGCACGGCGATAGCCTTGGCGAGCTGCCGTGAAGTTTGCGCCATCCTGGGTGGCTGTTACTTGCACAGCCCCGTCATAGCGCCGCCGCAGGTAATCACCTGTGCGGCGGAAATCTGAGAGCGCGCGCCAGCAGGTGCGCAGAGTACAGGAGCCACTCACGCCATGGCATTTACACTCCAGCTTCAGAAACCGCCGCACAGCCTGGAAGGTGGGGACGCAGCGAAGGGAAAAGCAGTCAGGATACTTTGTGGTCATCCCTAGGACTAAAAGCATGAGTGCCCTGAAGTCTGCTGGCCCTGGTCAGCTGGTGGAGCCACTGGTTCTTCTGTTCTCTCCCCAGTCAGATCGCACCCATTCTTCCTGACCAGATTCTTCCAGGAAAGCTTCCTAGACCAACAGTGCTTTTATTTTCATGAAAGCCCATTTGAACTTTGAAGCCCCAGGATTCTGTTCATAGCTATGGCACATCCTCTGTTTTTTTTATGTCTCAGAGTTCAAGGTACCATGCCTTCTGCTTTTGTGGCATGTCATTTTCCAGCACAGTGCTAGGCATATAGGTGGTGCTCAAAGGCCAGTGCACTGACTGGAATAAGCTCTAATCCTCCTCAGACTTTAGGAGGTGATTTCTTTAAAAGCTATTTCCCTTCTTTTCTCCACCTTTCCTTAATTCCCACCTATGTGAAGACTCTTTATGCTCCAGGTTGAACCTTGGCATTCCCAAAGGTCCCTTGTGTTTACTGCTCCTCTTCCAAGGGTTGGGGCTTTTGGAAGTAATCCAGAAGCCTTCAGCCCTTCTACCTTCACATTCACTCCACGATCATAGGTATACGCATGTACATGCACACATATGAGTACTGACCGTGCGACCACAGCGATTGTTATGTAAGTTCATGAGAGCCCGGGCATCCTTAAGCCTCTTCTCCTTGGCATCCACGAAGGCTTTGGCAAAGCGAACGCCATAGTGGATGTTGTCACTGCAGCCACCCCAGTCAAAGTCCCCACGTTGGTCATGGTGTCGGCCACGGGTGTAGGGGTCACAGCTGCACACACTCAGTTCACCCTGGCTACAGGCACGAGTGATAGCATGGACCACCCCTGCTGATGAGATGGCATATACAAATGCTGCCTCCCGGCTACCTAGAGAGAGAAAAGGAGAAGCATGTTTCAGGAAAGAGCCCCACGTCTGTCTCCTTCTTCAGCCCACACAACCTCCAACTCTAAAACCTCTTTTCCTTTTCTTTCCCAGGGAAACCCCTATGCTTCCTTTATTCAGAGTACCCTTCCCTTCCGAGAACGTTCCCCAGAGTGTCTACCCCCTTCCCCTCAGCCCTCACAACTCTCTATCTACTTCTTTGTACATCTGACCTCTTGGGCTGACCTGTACTCCTGCTTCCTTCCAAACTCCCTGGGTCCAGCCATTGAAAACTTTCACAGTGAATCTTTCCCTCCCACTGAGTGCCAACCCCTGCTTAGCCAAGTCAGCCTCAGTCCACATTCCAGGCCTTTTCAGGCCCACTCTGCTGGACAGTTCCCCTGCAGTGGAGCCCCCAGCCCAGGGGTCATCCTATTTGAAGAGACAGGCTACTTTCTCCAGCCAGCTTTCTTCCTTCTCTCCTCTTGGGGATTGATGAATCATCACTCTTGTCCCTCTGACACCTCCAGAATCTCGTCTCATTCCCTTTCTCCTAGTTTACTGTTTAGCTCTGCTTAGCTCTTCTGCTGAGCCAAGTCCAAGCCACTGACTTCCCAAATATTTACATATCACCTTTCTGTTTATCTCTCCCTCCCATTACTATAATGTTGGGAGTGTTGCGCTGAGGGCAGTGATGGTGTTGGTAAGAACAGAGCAGCCATTTCCAGTCCTCAGTCTTACAGTTCATGGATGGAAGTCTGAAGGCTGGGGGGTTGGGGATGGAAGGAAAAGGGAGGATGAAGGATGGAGGTTACCAGGGAATGCTGTTGCTCTGACCCGTCATCCTGGAACCCTGGGATTTAGAAGGGCCACTGACTACATATCAAAGGTACTGAGGGTCTGTTTCCAACTGTATCCTGGGCTCTGCCCACAGTTTTTACTCCTAATTATGAGGCAGAATGTAGGAAAGAGGCACTCCACCCACTACCCACTCACCACCCCAACCAAGCACAGAAAGAGAAGGAACTGGAAGAAGCCCCTACTTCTGAGCATGACACGGCCAAAGACAGTGTGGTCCCGGTCCAGGGTGGTGCAGTTCCAGCGATGGTGGCGGAACTGGTGCTGACACTCTCGGATCCACTCTCGGGCACCCTCGCCCACGGAGCGCATGATGTCTGGGTAACGCTGGCACAGCTGCCGCTGCCGGCTCACCAGCCCCGGGATATTGTCACAGATCACACGGGCCCCTAGTGCCCCGATGTACCTGCAAGGTGGAGAGGGCCCTGTCAGAGCATCTGGCTTTATTCTGCAATCCAGGGGCAGGGGGCAGGGTGGGGGGGAGTAACTAGGGGAAAGGCTTGGCACTCAGACCTTTAGAGGTTCCTTCCCTGTCCTCCAACCCATATTCCCCAAGGCCTCAGGGAAGAACCAATCCCCACAAGCCTTCAAGAAACATTCTGTTTTAGAGAGAGTAATTGAGTGGTCTCCCACCATCACCAGTTCCCCAGCCAAAAACCAAAGGGACACACACTCCCAAAACACAGGCCAGGCATGTGTCACGTACACAGAAGCTATGGACATGTCACACAAACCCCATTGCCTGTTTATCTAATCAATGTTAAGAGCCTCATGGAAAAATAGCAGAATTAGTGTCTGAGACAGCATTGTTACACCCACATGTCAGAGGCATGTCCTACATAAACTGGTTCATATAGCATGGTTTGGGGGAAGAAGGATGGAGGTGGGGAGGGGTCAGTGGGAAGACAAATAAGTGGGCAGTTCTGAGTGATGTTTACAGCTCCAGTCAGACCCATATAGCTAAAAGTCCTCATTCCCAATGGTGAGATCTGGGAAGGAAGACCCCCATGCCACTCTCTTCCCCATACCCTTTACTTCTATGTCCCATGACCTTTCTTAACTAATGAGTCTTTCAAAATCATCCTTCCCAATTTATAGGGCATAATGTCCTGGATGAATGTGCATGGGCAGAGGGCTGTTTGCAGTGGGAAATCAAAGGCCAAGATTAAGCAACAGAGTGACACTCCCCATATTCCAGTCCCCAGTCTGCCTAGGTGAACAATTATAAGAAGATCAATTAGATGAGGAGAGCTACTAAAAGATATGTGGGTTGCTACAGTCATTATTAATTTTCTTAGGAAGTGTTTTTTCTTCATTCAAACACAGTTAGCCCTGGACTCCACCACAAGCCTCAGGAAGAACATTTCAGAGAGAAGGCAGGAGTTCATCATCACCTTTTCTCCCCACAAGGCCAATCAAATGAGATCTGACCCATATACTCATTCCCCACCCCCTTTCTCTGTTTCCAGCACCGCCCTTGATTTGCTGGGAATTCTTTATTCTCCTGTCCTAACACATCAAGGGATGCCTTCATGCCCCTTTTCTGCACAGGTGGGGGCCCTGGAGGGTTGTTGCTGCTACAGACAGAAAAGATTCGATTTGAGCTGTGAATGAGCCTGTGGTTTGGGAAAGGCCCCAGAATGGGCCTAGAAGTGGGTGAGGAGAAGGGAGGGCAGCCAGAGGGGAGAGGGAAAAGCTGGACTGCCCTGGGCTCTGTGTCCTCTGCAACACTCCCCCCTCCCCCTGCACTCGCAAACCCAGCCCTCACCCACAGACTGGATCACCACTGGTGACACCAACTCAAACAAACACAAGGAGGGCTGATGCTTGCCTCTTCTGGAACTCAGCAGGGCTGATGGGGCCCATCTGTCCCGGGGAGGGGTGAGAGGGCTGGTCCACCACTAGCAAATCCCATGGAATCAGCGTCCCCAGCACTGTCCATCAGGGCAACAGCTTCCAGGAACAAACAAAATAAACACCCTGGTCTGGGCCAGGCCGGAAAGGGCTGCCTGACGCACAGCCGGGAGTTACACCCACTGCCGCGGTGCTTTGTTTGGAGAATCAGGACCGTTGGAGTTGGAGCCTGTCCCTGTCTCACCACCATTCTGCTTTCCCAGTTCAGCCCTGAGTACTGCTCTAGGCAATGGGTGTTTGTTTTTTTAACTGGGGCTTGGGAAGAGGGGGGTTGGACGGGAATGGGAGACCAGTAATCCAGCCCTCATGAGACAGTCTGGAGTAGGGCAGGCCAAACTCTGGTAACAAGTCCTTCCTGTGGTCTAACTTAACTCCATTCTGCTGCAGCCCACATCGGTCCTTCCTCGTTACATCCTCGCTGAGCGTGGGAATATCTGCTCAGTATCTCCTATGGGAAGAAAATTTCCTCTACTACCACTCTTAACCCACTGCATATGCTGCTTTGAGAATATGCAGACCAGGACTTCCAATGGTCAACACCTTGTAGTCAGTGTGGGGGCCTCCAATAAAGCAGCTTGAGGTCCACCCACCCCTATGTTCCTCTAAATTCAGCATGTGCCTACAAGATGCCAACCATGTGCCAAGCACTGAGTTCAGCTGTTAGGGGCACAAAGATATTTAAGGCATCTCCCAGCTGATGGGCCAGTAGAAATGCCCCTGACTCTCTAGCTCTGTTCCCCTTCCAGAAGTTTTTACTTTCTTCTCAGCTTCCTGCTCCAGAATGCTCTCTCTGCCTGCCTTTGACCAGTTCCTATCCCTTCCTCTGACAAAGTGACTCATACCCTACTCTAGCTCTTTGCTACTCAAAGTGTGCTCCCCAGAACAGCAGCATCAGCATCTCCTGGCAACCTGTTAGGAATTCTGTGCCTCAGGCCCCATTCCAGGCCTACTGAACTGACATTTTACCAACATCCCCAGATGATTAGGACATGCTGCTCTTTGAAGGCAGGGGGTTGTATTTATTTTGTTCAGTATCTCCAGTACCTTGAACAATGTCTGGCACAAAACAGGTACTCAATAACTATTTGTTGAATAAAACAAAACCTGACTGCTCTGATTTATCCCCCAACTCCATACTCCTCCTAGCTAGCCATAAGCATCATTTCAACTACAGCTTTACTCCTTGTTGACACTGCAGGTGTTTTAAGTTTGTATCTTTTGAATGAGGCCAGGGATCCTCTTTTTGTTCACTTCCTTTCTTTTACAGTCCTTAGTGTATGTACATGGTTTAGCCCAGCCCATATTGGACGTTGAACACAAGGATAAAACTATTATCCTCCCTGAATATCTTAAGACAGTATCATTTATATGATACTTGACAGTTCACAAAACATTTTTCTACACAAAAATCCTATGAGAGGGCACTCCATTTTACAGGTGAAGAAACTGAGGTCTGGGAGATTAACAATACTCAGCGCTGTCCATCAGGGCTAGTCAAAGGAGAACTGGGGTGAACCAAGGACGTCGGACTCCAAAGTCCAAGCTTATTTTCAATTCCAAGCATAAGAGAAGCACACAATGTTTAACCAGGCGTAGACCAATCAGACCTCAAAATTGGTGTGAACTTGAATTTCTTATTATGCCCCTCCTATCCTTCAGTTTCTTCGTGTGTGAAATGGGGATAATATTATCTGTCTTGCTGTATTATTTTAGGAATTGAAGAAGATTGTGCTTATAAGCGTTTGGCCATAGTATCAGGAACTTAGGAAGGGCTCATTAAATAGCAGTTGTTGATAACTAATGTTAATATTGAGGAATTCCCCAGGGGTGGGGAGGGTGCAGGTTGGGGAACTGAGATCCCAGAAGCCTGGTGGCAAGGCCCCCAAAAACACACCCAATAATATTAATGTCACGATACCACTTTGTTCCTCTTTCTGTGAACCACAGTCCTGAATACAGTCCTGCTCTTGTGATTCCCGACATCCAAGCCCCTGCAGAATACAGACTAGTACAGGGAGGCACATGCCAGGAGACCCCCATTTCTTGTTCTATTTTTCTTGGTTAGAAGAGACCATCCGTTTCCTCCTCCACTTAAAGATCAAAAGAGGAAGGGAGTGGTTGGAGAGTAAGGGGAAGGGCTGTGAGGAAGATCAGATTGTTAACTAGTGATCGTGATGACATTCTGCTCCTGAGTGGAACATGGATACACACAGAGTCAACAGGCATCTATCTCTTCAGAGGGTTGTACAGAATATCAATCTAGCTGATTTTTTTGTTCGTTTCCTAAGAGAAAGAGAGAATCACCTTGGGGGCCTAACCTGCCTTTGGAAAGCAGCTTTCTACTTTATCCCAGAAGTGATGACTACTGAGGCAGGCATCTGGGGCCTGCAGCTATGACCCCTATGAGGCAAGCAGACTGAAATGGCCTCGCACTCACTGCCCATCCTGGCCCTGTTGCTGCCTTCCTCCAGTTCACAGGGACTGCTGAATCCCTCCGTATCACCCACTCATCTGCTTCCCTCCCTCCCTAGCTAGCTCTTTCACCCAGGAGTTTTTCCAAAATCTTTAATATGAACCACATGGGGGGAGAGTAATAGAGGGAGAAAGGAAAAGAGGGTAGCCAAGGGGACAAAATGGGGGCTCGGAAGAGCCCCAGTTAGGCCTTTAGGAGCTGCTTAACCAGGATGCTGAAATTACCAGAGTGACACTTCCTCACCTAAACAGCAAGTGGACCAAGGCTGCCTCCCAAATTGGTAAGAAGCAATCAAGAGTCCCTAAAAGCAAACTGTTATCCGGGATGGATAAAGATGCACAGTGATCAGTTCATTCTCCGTCTACAAGGCCACTGAAGGCACAAGTCTCCAGACAAAACTGAGCCCATGAAAGTAAAGGGTAGCTTTGATCTCACACAGAACTTTGAAGGGCTTTTCTCCTCATCCCCTTCTTCCTTTTCCTTTTCTAAAAGAATGTTTCAAGCCAGATGTAAGATATGGGCCTCCCTGCTCCCCCATCCAGAACCCCCCTCCTTGCCTTCCCCAACACTGCCGAGATAAAAAAGATCCCAAGAAGAGATTTTTCTGAAACAGGAAAGCAGGGAGGGGGGCAGGGCGGGGGGGGGGGGAAGATGGGGATGGAGAAAGACGCATCTTGAAATGATAGGAATCTGCGGCCCAAGCTCGCTGGCCCTTCAGCCAGCTACCCCTCACCCTTCTTCAGCCAAGATTCCAAATCCAGAGAGAAGCCACAGGGTACAAGGGGGAAAGAGACCACACTCTGTGGAGGAGGTGGAGGTCTGGGGGGAGGGGCAGAGCAAGGAGAGGAAGGCGGGCATTGCATGGGTAAAGAGGGGTAACAGCCCAGTCAAAGAGGCCAGTTTAATTGGGGGGTGAAGAGGAAAGACAAGACTACTAAGTCATTTCTCAGTCCCACTCTCCCCCTGCTCAGCCCCTAGGAGGTAGGGGAGGAGAGAGGGCAGCTCAGTTCTGGGAGAAAAAGATGGGTGCCATCTAGACCCGGGGCGGGGGGGGGGGGGGGTGGAGAGAAGAACAGATACCCAGTGGATTCGTAATTCCTTCTGCCTCATTTGCCCTCATGTGAAATGCCTGGTGTCTAAGGCCTGCAAGAAATCTGAGGAGAGGATCTCTTAATGCTTTGAGACTAGAAGCCTCTAGTTCTTAGAGGGGAAAAGATGGGAGAAGGGCTCATCTAGGGAAGAAAAAGGAAGCAGAGAAGGAGATAAAGGTTCGAAGCGAGATCCGCAAAACAGGCTGAAGACAAAATGTCTAAAGCATGCAAACCCAAGTAATCTGTCTGTTTTAGTTGTGGGAGTTAAGGGGGTAGTTTTTGCCTTAATTCCATTTCTAAACCTTGCGCTGGGTACCGCTGCCTCACCCGCGCCTCACTGCGCAGTGGGGTGAGGGTCGACCAACGAGAGGCTCGTCCAAGTTTGCCAGCTGCCTCTTTCTCCACCTCCCGAGGGCAGGCGGGGACAACCTCAGGGGATCGGAGAGTTCTCTTGGACGGCCACCGCGGCCCCAGACTGGTTCCTTGAATCCATCCTAAGAGAAACTCGTAAGGTAGCTTTTGCCCTACGAGAACTGAGCTGAAATAGAGGAGGTCTGAGAAGCCTCGATTACCCCGCGTCCCTGCTCCGAGTACCTAGCGCCCTCATCACCGGACGGGGAAGGAGCGGCGCCACCTTACCCCCTCCCCATGCCCCTGCGCCCCTTGGCGACTTCAGTGACAGTTGAGCCCGGATCGTCTCTAATTCCCGTTACAGCGACAACCTGGTCTCCTGAGCAGCGGGGGCCGGGAGCTGTATATTCCCTTTGGGCGCGTCTGGCCCCTTTAACCCAGGACCTCACCCTCCCAACCCCGAGAGCCACACTCACCACCAGGACGTGTCTACGCGGGCCGGCAGCGTCAGCAGCAGTAGCAGCAACAGAAGGCAGGCAAGACTTAGGCGGGCCGAAGCCCGAGAGCCGTCGGGGGCCGTGGGTCTGGCAGCCGACTCGCGGACAGGGGAGCGAACGCGTCGAGGGGGTCGCTGCGCGGATTCCTCCGCACCACCCGGCCTCAGCATAGCTCCCCGAAGACTCCCGCCACGCGGCCCGGAGGGGCGTGGACCGGGCACCGGCTGAGGGTACTCAGGCTGCTCCTACTTCACCCCCCTGGGGGGCCATAAGGCTCGCCGCCGGCCGGGGACCCAAGGGCACCTAGTGTCCAGGAGCCGGGGCGCCAGGTCCCGGAGAGGGGCACAGGGAGCCGTGTCTGGAAGCCGACGACACCGCGCCGAACTCGCCGAACCAGGCAGGGTTGCGGTGTCAGGGGGTCGGCGGCGCGGAGTGGGGCTGCGGACAGAGTGTGCGGACAGCCCCTCCGGCCGCGGGCTCTCATTGGACGGCGCGGGGCGGGGCCGAAGCCCCGGACACGCGCGGCCCTCAGGGCGGCTCCGCCCGCGCCAGCTCCCGGCGCTCCGCGGCGCCCTAGGTGTGGCGGCCGCCTCCGCCCCTCGGCGCCCCTAGCACCGCGCCGCGCCCCCACCTGCCCGGGACTGACGGGGCGCAGTGGCGCCCTTCTGCGCCCGGAGCACCCAGTCCCTGCCCACGCCGCGCCACCGGGTCCTAGCGCCCTGCATTCGGCAACGCCAGCCTCCGTGGGTGACGGCCCGGGGGCCCGGGGGAGGGGAGCTGCAGACGCTTTCCCCTACAGCCATCTAACCTACAGTGACACTGGAGTGAGCCACAGAGGGCTTGGGCATTTCCTCGGGCTCTCTCCCCCTCGGTTCTTGCGCTTCTGTGAAATGGGTAGAAGCTCTGCCGCGGGGAGTTGCGGGAGAATCTTGATTCCCTTTCCACCGCTGCCAACGCGGGCGCCACCGGCTGCCGACCTCAGGTAGGGCTTCTCTCATCGACCACCCGCTGCCCCTGGTTTTCTCTCTCTCTCTCTTTCACACACACACACACACACGCACACACACACACACAGCCGACTTCAGGTAGGGGCTTCTCTCGTCCACGACCCGCTGCCCCTGGTATATACACACGCACACACAGCGTTTAGACATAGGTCCCCCACACACACCCACACCCTCACACCCCGTTTAGACACAGGTCCCGCCTGCCGGCCGGCGATGACCAAAGCCGAGAAGCACACCTGCGGGCCGGACGCGAACTCCCAGCCCTTTGCTGCCCGGGTTCAGCACAGCTCAGTCGCTCCCAGCTCTCCCGAAGCTTCGGTCCCCCACCCCTTCGGGCGGGGCTGCGAGTACAAGAGAATCAGAAACAGCTGGGCGGCTTTCCCGAACCAGAGGCCAGGGTGGGGGTCCTGCTGAGAGAGTGGGAGCCCCTGAGCCATTTCTCTCCTTCGCCTTTCCACCCTTCCTCCTCCCCACTGCTCCCTTCCTTCCCCCCTCCTCCGCTCCCCCCCCCCGCCAGCCCCCCAGCAGCCTGGAGGCGTGGTAAATTGTGAAGGGCTTGGGGGGCTGGCAGCTGTAGAAACTGACCCCCTCCTTCCCTCCACACTTCTTAGGTTGGCAGGTAGAGCTTCCGGAGACAGGGTGCCCTTACTGAGACCTAAAAATTCTTTTTGAAAAATCCTGGATCTTCCAACTTCCAGAGTACACCTGGGGTCTGGCCCCAACCGCTTCTCCAGCCTCAGTTTCTCCTGCCTAGCCCCTCATTCCCAGGTGTCTTTCCTGCCTCTCCCCGTGATTTATCTAAACTATAAAGCCCTGGTGTAAACAACGCGCTGGAAACTGCCCAGCCCCTTCAACCCCAAACTCATTGTCAGTTCTTGGTTGGGGGGGGAAGGGGGGTCGGTGTTAGAGACTCCGGAGTGTGAGCGGACAGGGCGCAGCTGGCTGCAGAGAGGCTGCAGACATCCCAGAGGCAGACATGAGGGAGAAGGGCTCAGGGAGACCTTTATCCCCTCTAGCCATCTCTCAGCCCTTCACCTCACTTTCTGCGGCAGGGGGCGGAGTGAGTTCATTAATGCAACAAACATTTATTCCCTACCATGTGCCAGACTGTGCTAGGCACATCAGTGAAACAAAGCAAAACGAACAATGTCAGCCTGTATGGAGGTTTCACTTATATTGGAAGAAGATCGACAATAACCAGTAAACATCATAAGTAATACATAGAGCATGTTAGAAAGTGGTAAGTAGAGGGGGAAACAAGAGTTGTTCAGGGTAGGCCCCATTAAGGGGACATTCAAAGCCTCATGCAACAGAGAAGGTGCCCACCCCTGGGGGAACGTAGGAAATGGGGGCTGGACAGGAATTGGATGGGAGTGAGCGACGGTGAATACAGAGACCAGGCAGGGTCCGCATGCTAGCCGCATTCTTCCCTGCCAATCGACCCATCCCCTCTCTTCTCTCTGTCAGTCTGGGAAGCTCCAGTCAATCCTTCTGTTTCCCCGAAAAGAAGCCAACTCTATCCTGAGCTTCCTTGAGAGGGGCAGGTGAAAGAGGAGTAGGCCTAGGCTCTTTCCTGTCGAGACCCCTTTCTTTCCACCCTTCTTTCACTTCCTCCCAGCCCAGCCCCACCCTGATGCTGGGCAGCAGTCTGCAAGCTCTGGCAGCCTCTCCTAGACTCCCCTGTGTGCGGAGGCCTGGGTGTGACTCTGGCCCTGTATTTATTTCTACATATGGGCCTGAGGTTGTGGGGTGGGGAACTGGAGATGACCACATCAACCCTAACCTTGGGTGGACTCGCCCACATGGGCCCCAAACTCACTTACGAGGCCCCTTCTTTGGCTTCAGCTGTCCTCATAGTCAAGTGGGACCGTGTCTTGGCACAACATAGATGCTCAACTATTAAAGCATATTGCTGAACTGAGGGGGGCCCCAGAAACATCAGCAGCTCCAAGAGGGAGGGAAGTGGGTGAGGGGACAAGACTTTCCCTCAGTGCTTACAGGCTACCTCTGCCCTAGAGTGGACAACCAGGATGGGGCTTCTCTCCTTCTCCCCCCTCACCTCTGAGCCCCTAGTTCCCCAGGAGGAACCCCAGGCTGCAGGAGCCAGCTGACTGCAAGAGCTGCACTCAGCCACTTAACTAGAGAACAAATACGGAGTCAGAGAAGAGGTTTTCTGGGATCTGCCACTTTGGAGTTCAAATCTCAAAATAAACTTCCAGTCTCAAGGTCCTAGACTCTACTGGAGAGCTCAGCTCCTCACGCAAGGGCCTGCTGTGGGGCTTCCAGGCAGAGGGTCAAGGCCAGAGGCTCAGGCTAGCGCCTGACCTGCTCCTCCCTCCCACCGCCACCCCTACTCCACCACAGTGGGAGCCAGGGGAGGAGTCACCGGCTTGGGAGTCAAGTTCTGCTCTGCAGGGTCCTGCCTGGAGTCAGGTCACTCACTGAGGTCCTGCTGTGCTGTGTGCCCAGCCTGGCCAGGGCCTCCTAAGTGACACCGAAGGAGTGAAAGGGTCTTACCCCCAGGGTATCTTCACGCAAATATAATAATAAAGTCATCTGAGGCCTCGGAGGCTGGGCTTTCACTGCTGACCTCCCCTTGCCCCAGGCCTCTAGATTCCCTGGGGCCTCCAACAGGACTGCTTCCACCAGCCTGGCAAAGCCAAACTTTCCTCCTCCCTCAAGATGCACCAGAGCCTCCTGCCCTCTCTAAAGTGGGTGCCCCATAGAAAAGGGTCTCCCTCTCCCCTGTACCCTACCCCCTGCTCCACTTCCCCCAGGGGGCCACTCAGAACTGTGAGTAGCCACTTGATTTTCAGCTGTGTGTGGCTGAATGATTTTAAATTTTGACTGGCCCTTGGATGGGAGAGGAGATGAGCTAAGGGGAGCTAGGGTGTGAGTAAACAGCTCTTTCTCCACCCAGGCCTGCCCCCCTTAAAGGCCCCCCTTCCCTGGGCCCCTTTGGCGATGACCTTCTCTCTTTCCCCGTGGGTGGGAGGTGGTGTGGATGGTAACGAGCAGAGAGAAAGGCCGAGAAGGGGCTGGGGGGAGGTTTGGATAGGAGTCAAGGAATTCCTGAGCCTGCTGCTTGCACAAGGGGCCCTGAGACGCCTTTCCTGAGATTTCTTTGCAAACCTAGGCAAATCTCATTTGAAATGGGGCCAGGTTCACCCAGGCCCCTAGCGCCAACCCCCCCCCCCCTCCCATTTCTTCCTCTCCAGCCACCCCAGGCAGGTGTCTGGGGAAGAGTGGGGAGCTTGAGAAGAACCCAGGGGCTATTAAGGGGTGTGGGGTGGGGATCTATGCTTTGTACACAGCCTGACCCGGCCTCTCCTTGGTATTTATGAGCTCCCAGGCGAGGCATGGAACGTGTCTCAAAGAGGCCAGGCCAAGAGGGCTTTGGAGGAAGGAGCATCCAGCCCCAAACCGGGGAAGGGGGCTTGGTGGGGCAGGGCTTGAGACCCTCTTCTTCCCAGCCGGTGATCAAATAGGGGAGTAGACAGCTCCCCTAGGGGGCCTGGAGAAAGGAAAAGAGAGCCAAGGGAGATGGGGGAAGAGGAGGCCTGGGGAGGCGGAGCCATGGGGCGGGGCATGGGGGGGGGTTGGCTGGAGCCTTTTAGCACTTTGGCTGTAATCAGACTGGAGCCAGGCGGTGGGCGGGCTGACAGCCATCCTGGGCGGGTGGCCCAGGTTCTGTGTGAGGCCACTGGGTGTGCTGCTGGGATCCTGGGTGGTCACTGACCAGCCTAACCCCAAGGGAGGGTGGTCCCACATTGCCCCCAGCGCCGCCCGCCCCCATCTCCCTGTATCAGATAGGCTACGCTGAGCTCTCTTTCTCTCCCCACCACCTGTTCTGGGCCCCAGAACAATCTGGAAGTGAGGTTTGCTTCCAGTAGAACAATTTGCAGAGCCTGCTGTCTGCCTCCCTCCCACTCTGCCTTCCTTGGTTCACTGTGCCTCTGCTTCCCAGTCTCTCTTCCGAGTCTCCATCTCTCTGGGTCTGTCTCTCTCCAGCTCATATTTCTGTCATTCTGTGTCTGTTCCTCTTGGTGTTTGTCTTCATTTGTCTGTGTGTCTATATCAGCAGTCTTCCCTCTTCTGTCGGAAGCTGTCTCCCTATCCATCTCTGTCTCTCCATCTTTCTCTCTAACTATCTGTATAACTGTCTCCTTCTGAAGCTCCGTTCACTTGCCTCATCCCTCTTTCTGTGTCTTTTCTGACTCTCTCTCGCTCTGTGTCTGTGTTCCTATTTTTCTCGGTGTGTATCTTTCTCTTTGTGTCTCTCTCCTGCCCTCTGCTTCACACCTTCTTCTTCAGTCCATCCAACACAGTAAGTACCAAGAGCACTGAAAGAAATCAGCCCCCCCCCCCCAACAATATGCATGACTCTGTAAGGCCCTTTGCCACTCCTGGCCTCAGTTTCCTCACTGGTGAAACACGTACGGCAGATATCTAGTTCCCCTCTGTCAGTCTTTATCTTTCTGCCTTTGTCTCTGGTTTCTTGCAGCACAGCCCATCCTGTCTGCTTCTCTGCTATCTAAACTTCGCCCTGAAGTTAGGACTTCAGCCTCCTCAGATCCTGTCAGCCAGCAGGCCCCCAGAGGAGGATCCCTCACTTCTTCACCCTCTTGAACATCAGGATAGACAAGGTCCCTTTCTGGGGCCATGTCTGGGATACAAACCAGATTAGCTCATCTCTCTAATCCTCTTTGTGCTGGGGCCTCTGCCAGGCAGGGACACCCACAGCGAAGAGCAACTGTGTGTGTGTGTGTGTGTGTGTGTGTGTGTGTGTGTGTGTGTGTGTGTGTGTGTGTGTGTGTGTGTGTGTGTGTGTGTGTGTGTGTGTGTGTGTGTGTGTGTGTGTGTGTGTGTGTGTGTGTGTGTGTGTGTGTGTGTGTGTGTGTGTGTGTGTGTGTGTGTGTGTGTGTGTGTGTGTGTGTGTGTGTGTGTGTGTGTGTGTGTGTGTGTGTGTGTGTGTGTGTTCTTGCATACGCGCAGATTCTTGGAGAAGGCAGAACCAAGGTTCTCTTCCTTCTGTTACTCCCTCCTGCCTGAAAAGCCCAAATTAAGCCCTCTTGTATAAGAAACCTCATCTGGCTTGAACCAAATCAGGGCTTTCATAACCCCAGTCGGTTCCTCTCCTTCCCTGCCCCCATCTCTTTTTTCTTTTACGGCCTCTTTAGGGCTCGAGAAATCATCCCAGCCATCCCCTTTTTCCTGAACAGCCCAGAACCCCACCCCTTCTACACATATATATTCTTCTCTAGTCATTTTCTGAGAAGGGTCTTTCCATCCCTTCTGTAAAAGTCTGGGCGTCTGGTCAGGGAGCAGGGTGTATGGGGGAGGAGGGGAGGCAAGTAGGTAGTCCTTGGATTTCACACTTGAAGTCAGAGGCCTCCAGCCCCTCTCTGAAATTTCATTTGGAGAGGTCTTTCTTGGCTGATAAGATCAAAGCATTCCCTCTGCCAAATCATTACCTTATTTTCGAGGCAATTATAGAACTTATTGTATCAATTAGTCTGGTCTCCAGCTGCAGCCGTTTATCTCTGTCTCTCGTGGTGCGCTTGCCGAAGAAAGGGTCTGCCCAGCCCCGCGCAGCCAGCCAGGCAGGGGAGGGGAGGGCTAGGGCCGCGGCCCCGGGAGCTGTCCGGCTTCTTTCAGCAGGGAAGGGGTAGGTGGAGAACCTAGCGGGTGCGCTTTTGAGGTTTGGAGATCCGGCCAGCTCCTCCTTGCGCGCCCAGCCAGTGCCGCAGGCGCGCTCTTTCCCGCGGGCGCCTCACCTGCACGTCCGATGTGGCCCAGAAGGACGCGCCAGCACAGCCTGGCGCGGGGATGAGAGCCATCAGGCCAGACCAGGGCGCGGGCTCCGCGGAGGAAAACGCTGAGCGGGAGCCAAGATGCAGGCCCCTTCCTGACTCTCGGGTGGGTGACTCATTCTGTGAGCCGTGCGCCCCGCAGTGGCGTTTTCTGGAAAGGCGTGGTGGCGTGAGTTTCGCCTCCGTGGAGACTCGTGCGTTTAAAACTGGAAGAAAACCTTAGGAGGGGATGGGTGGCACGGAGAAGTGGGTGCCCCATGGGTGCGGGGAGCGTGGCCTGCTTTCTCTTGGCCCCGTCTGCAGCCTCTTCCTAAAGAAGAACCATGCCCACACCCCGGTGCTGGGGTCAGGTGAGGGTCTCTTAGAAAAGTGTTTCTTTGAAACTTTTGATACTTCTTGATAACTTCAAAATTATCCAGGACCCCAAAGAGCTTTTATTTATATGAATTCTATCTATTCATATTAAAAATTAAAATGAACGCAAGCGCCAAGTTGAAAGTGGTCCCAGTGGCCAAGGGTTTCCCTTGTGGCTCAGCTGGTAAAGAGTCTGCCTGCAATGAGGAGACACGGTTTTGATCCCTGGGTTCCCAGGAAGATTCCCCTGGAGAAGGGAACAGCTACCCACTCCAGTATTATGGTGTGGAGAATTCCATGGACTGTATATGGTCCATGGACACGACTGAGTGACTTTCACCAGTGGCCAAAGCAGGACAATTTGAGCAACAGAATAGTTTTAGATTGTAACCCAAAGTATAAAATATGCATGAGTCCATACTGATCTAAATAAATGATTGAATAAATATATTGGGAGAAGAGACAGATCTCCCATACAGAATTCCAAATAATTTACTTTGCTTCCTTAAGGGAGGTGGTGTCCCTGGTGGCTCAGATGGTAAAGAATCTGCCTGCAATGCAGGAGACACAGGTTCCATCCCTGGGTTGGGAAGATCCCCTGGAGAAGGAAATAGCAACACACTCCAGTATTTTTGCCTAGAGAATTCCCATGGAGAGAGGAGCCTGACGGGCTACAGTCCATGGGGTGGCAAAGACTGGAATAGGACTGAGTGACTAACACCTTCACTCTTTTCACTTTAAAGAGGTAAAGTACAACTCCCCATTTCTACGTGTGGGCTGCAGGTTGTGACTTCCTTCCAGAATACGGAACAAGAAAAGAGGGTATGTACAGGGGACAGGGAGTGGAGAAGGGAGTAACTTTACAGTGGAGAAGCCCGACAAACCTCAGTCAGGTATCAAGATCAGCGTCAACGGTGATAAGTTGTGTTGTTAGTTGTATCCTGGATACATGTGATGAAAATGACACCACCTCTGTGGTTTTCCTCCCCTTACCCCACACTTCCTTGTTTATTTATTTGGCATGTGGGATCTTTAGTTGCAGCATGCGGTGTGAGATCTAGTTCTCTGACCAGGGATGGAACCCAGGCCCCCTGCATTGGGAGCGCAGAGTCTTAGCCACTGGACCACCAGGGAAGTCCCCACGCTTTCTAGGAAACACATCGGACCAATTCCATCAGAGGGACATTCTACAACATACTTGACCAGGAAGTACTCCTCAACGGTCAAGGTCATTCAGAAACAGGGAAAGTCTCCCGGACTTCCCTGGTGGCCAGTGGTTAAGACTTTGTGCTTCCGATGCAGGGGGCGGGGAAGTTCCATCTGTTGAAGGGGAACTAAAATTCCGCGTGTCTCATGGCCAAAAAATGTAAACAAACAAAAACTAAGAAACATCTGAGAAACTGCCATGGCCAAGAGGCACCTAAGAAGTCATGACAGCTAAGTATACTGTTGTATCCTGGTTGGGATCCTGGAAAAGATAAAGGACATTAGGGGAAAACTGAGGAAATCTGAATAAGGTACAAGGTATGGATTTGAGTAAATAATAATAATGTGTCAATATTAGTTAATTAATTTTGACAAATGCATCACACATTTGTAATGTGAGACGTTAATAATAGGGGGATGTGAGGAAATGGGCACTCTGTACTATCTTCGTAATTTTTCTACAACTATAAAACTTCTAAAAATAGAGTTTATTTTAAATGATTATAATATTTATATATTAATTAATTTAAAATTTATAATAAACCCAATACTTGCTAATATTAATGTCATGTTTTTATGAAAAATAATTATTGGGTTGGCCAAAAATTTTCATTTGGGATTTTCCGTAAGATGTTATGGAAAAACCCAAGTGAACTTTGGGGCCAACCCAATATAATTTTCAAAACAAAAACAGAAGAATGGTATTATGTAACATTTTTGCAACTATCTTTAAGATCTTGCTTAATAGCAGGATTCTCATATTTGCTTCTACATTCAACCAGTTGTGATATTGCATGTCTTATAGCATCTGGAAAACTCCACTGTACACTCAAGAAAGGTCAAGTAACATCTTAGTATTATTATGAACGTCTTTGAGAACTGCCGCCTTCGTGATTTCATCCATTCCTGTGGCTCTAGATCCCCAATTCAGAATCCCCAGCTTTGAAACAGCTCTGTTGAGTTCTCTGGTCACATTTGTCACTATACCCTTGCCTTCCCTTCACCCTCAATTATCTGCCCTTTCGATACTTCGCAGTCCATGTCAGCATGATCACATCATTCCTCTGGTCATTGTAGCTCTGTGAAGTTAATGTGCAAAACACGGCTCCCATCCCGTGGTGCAAAATCACTGAGTAATGGGACAACTGCCTCTCTCGTTTTTCTCAGACAGCTAAGTGTCACAAACTCTAAAATACCAAACGCATAATAAATGATTGTTGGATGACTGTAGATGATTCCAGAAGCAGAGCTCTTTCCTTCTGATGAAGTCTCCCTCTTGTCCCTGCATATCAGCCCGAGTTTCCACTGTGGCCGATAACAGTCTGCGATTTAGTAAGTTTGATGTCCACTTTGATTTAGCAAAGATTAATTTCTCTCATTGCCATAGCCAGGCCAAAATACCCAATTTGGACAAGGGATACACCTTGAGGGCAGGTTCCTGACTTCAGAAATTAGGTTTGGGGCATTCAGTTTCAGCAGAGATGTTTCCATCCACAGAATGTTATACAAACCACAAAGGCTGCCGTCCTCTCACCCAAATAATGAGCATTGTTAGTCCACTTGACAAATAGCTTTTGGGTTTCAGTCTCCCAAATGACCCAGATACCACCGTCACTTTTTGAGTCATCTTGCATGCTTTTGTGCCTCAGATTTTATTATGTGGTTTTCTTTCAATGTCTCTCCCATACGCTGTTCTGTTCCCAGAGCTTCTGCCCTCTAGCAGTCCTTAGACCCTCTTCCCTGAGCTATCGGAGAAACCTCCACTGGCTATGCTCAGGAATTTCTGTGTCACCATTCAGGCAGTGGGAAACTAATGAAGGTTATTAATGATGGAGCAGTGTGATAAAGGCAGACATCTGAGGAGAAGAGTCTGACTGCAGGCTGAGTTCAGTTATATTCTTACTGATTTTCCACCTGCTAGATTTAGCCATTTTCTGGTATAGAGGTGTTTGAAGTCTTTTGTAATGGTGGATCCATCTCCATCTATTTCTCTTTGCAGTTCTATCCATTTTTCCTGCATGCGTATTTCCTTTCCCCCTGTTCAGTTAGGCTTTGAAGAAACACCAATAGTTTAGGCTCAAGCGAATTAGTTTCTCCTCAGGACAGGCGATGTTAAAAAATGCTCTGAGGGGTGTAAACCAGATGGTAAAGTAGGAAGACCCTAAGCTCACCTCCTCCTCTGGGCACACCAAAATTAAAACTATTTGCAGAACAGCTGTCGATAAGAATGACCTGAAGACTGGCAAAAAAGATCTTCTGCAACTAAAGGTATAAAGAAGGAACCACAACCAGATGGGTAGAAGGGGCAGAGACACAGTATAGTCAAGACCCACACCCCCAGGCTGGTGACCCACAAGTAGGAAGATAATCACAACTGCAGAGTTTCTCTCTAAGGAATGAGGGGTTCAAGCACTGTATCAGGCTCCTCAGCCTGGGGGTCCTGCACTGGGAAGATGAACCCTGCAGATCATTTGGCTTTGAACCTCAGTGGGGCTTGCTTTGGGGAGAGCCAGCGGGTAACAGAGAACTCTCTGTTAAAGAGCACGTATGATGTCTCACACACTCGGAGACCAAGAGCGGAAGTGGTCATTTGAAAGAAGCCTGAGTTAGACACACTCGCTAGTCTCGAAGAGCCTCCTGCTGAGCCTCCCTCTTGGAGAGGCAGGAGGGAACTGGAGCTCACTCTGGGGATGTAGACACTGTGGCAGGCGTTTGGGGGAGCTCATTCTACTCCAAGGACACTGGAGCTGGCAAGCACCATTTTGGAATCCTCCTTCTAGCTTATTAGTGCTGGGACCTGCCCCCACCCAACAGCCTGTTGGCTCCAGACTTGGATGAAAAATAAGTGAAAGTGTTAGCCACTCAGTCATGTCTGACTCTTTTGTGACCCCATGGACTGTAGCCCACCAGGCTCCTCTGTCCATGGGATTTTCCAGGCAAGAATACTGGAGTGGGTTGCCATGCCCTCCTCCAGGGGATCTTCCCAACCCAGGGATCGAACCTGCCTCTCTTACATGTCCTGCATTGGCAGGCAGGTTCTTTACCACTAGTGCTGCCTGGGAAGCCCCAAATTTGATCCAGACTTCATACCATATATAAAAATTACAGTTTTATTGAGATATAATTGGCATGTAGCATTGAGTTTACGGTGTACAGCATAATGATTTGACTTACGTACATCCTGAAATGATTACCATAGTAAGTTTAATGGAAATCCATCATCTCATACAGATACCAAATTAAAGAAATAGAGAAAAAAATTTTTTTCCTAGTGATGAGACCTCTTAGTACTTACTCTGTAAACAACTTTCATATATAACATATCACAGTATTAATTTTTATGTTGTATATTACATCCCTAGTATTTATTGGAAGTTTGTACCTTTTTACCACCTGATCTAATTCCTTCCACCATCCACCTCTGGTAGCCACAAGTCTGATCTCTTTCTATGGATTTGTTTGTTTGTTTGTTTTTGAAGTACAGTTGACCTACAATACCATATAAGTTCCTGGTGCATAACATAGTGATTCAGTATTTCTATGCATTGGAAAATAGTTACCATGATAAGTCTAGTTAGCGTCTGTCACCGTATAAAGATATGGCATAATTACTTACTATATTCCCAACTGTATGTTTCATAGCCACACTTGTTGATGCTGTAACTGAAAGCTGGTGCCTCTAAATCTCCCTCACCTATCTCTTCCGGTCCCCCATTCCTCTCCCCTCTGCCAACCACCCATTTGTTCTCTGTGCCAGTGACTCTGTTTCAGTTTTCTTGTGCTTGCTCATGAGTTTTGATTTTAGATTCCGCATATAAGTGAGATCACACAGTATTTGGCTATTGTAAGTGATGCTGCAACAAATACAGGGAATCACAAGTCTTCGATTTCTTTCTCAGTTTCTCTCAGCAGTGTTCTGGCATTTTCAGTGTGTGAGTCTTGCACATCTTTTGGTCAGCTTTATCCTGAAGTATTTCATATTGTTGATGCTGTTAGAAATGGTACTATTTATTCATTACTATCTCCATTGCTAGCATAAACACAAATGATCTATTTTGTAATCTTGCTAAATTCACTTATTAGTTCTGGTAGCTTTTTGAGTGAGTGAGTGAAGTTGCTCAGCCGTGTCTGACTCTTGTAGCCTACAAGGCTCCTCTGTCCGTGGAATTTTCCACGCAAGAGTGCTGGAGTGGGCTGCCATTTCCTTCTCCAGGGGATCTTCCCAGACCAGGGATCGAACCTGGGTCTCCCGCATTGCAGGCAGACACTTTACTGTCTGAGCCACCAGGTAGCTTTTTAGGGGGTGGAATTGCACGGCATGTGGGATCTTAGTTCCCTGACCAGGGATGGAACTCATACCTGCTTCAGTGGAAGCCCAGAGTCTTAACTGCTGGACCACCAGGAAAGTCCCTCTGGTAACTTTTTAAAGAAAAATAGAATCAGTTACATTTTCTACTTAGACAATTATGTTTTCTACAAATAGATACAGTTTTACTCCTCCCTTTCTAAGCTGAATGCATTTATGTCTTTTTCTTGCTGTACTGCACGGGCTAATGCCTCCAATATAATAGTTGAATAGAAAAGTGGTAAAAGGAGGCCCTGTTGCCCTTTTCCTAATCTTGAAAAAGTGAAAGTGAAAGTGTTAGTCAGTTGTGTCTGACTCTTTGTGACCGCATGGACTGTAGCCCACCAGGCTCCAAGCAAGAATACTGGAGTGGGTAGCCTATTCCTTCTCCAGGGGATCTTTCTTACCCAGGGATCAAACCCAGGTTTCCCGCATCACAGCCAGATTCTTTACCACCTGAGCCTAAAGCTCTAGACATATTCCTAATCTTAGGGAAAATTATTTAGTCTTTTATGATTAAATTTGATGTAAGTTGTAGGTTTTTTCTTTGATGTCCACTATTAGATTAAGGAAGTTCCCTTCTATTTCTAGTTTGCTATGTTTTTATCCGAGATGGATGTTGGATTTTGTTAGATTTTTTTTTTCTGAATCTATTTTTCGCTAAAAATCTGCATTTATTTTCCTCAAAACCAAATGCTTTGACATGATTACATTTAAAGACTAACCAATTGCATCAGACATTGGATTTATTTATTCATAATTATTCAATACAATAGATACATTTAAAAAATCTGTTTTTTTTCATTGAGAGTAAACTGTATTAAACTTACTTTTCCTGAAAATACATTCAGTAAATATATTCAGCGACAAACTTGGGCTCATAAGCCTTTGAAAATTTTAAGTAATCTTCAATGATGTTGATCAGGAAATTCTTTCATTGGTAGAATCAGTTATCACCAGAATTGTATCACCTGGGAATATTGACATTGATCATATAGTTTTTATTTTTTGAACTGTTAATATGGAGAATTACATTGCTTGGTTTTCAAATGTTAAACCAATCCTACATTCCTGCGATAAACCTCATTATGGTTGTTTGGTTATTATGTATCATATTTTTACACACTATTAGCTTTGATTTGATAAAATCTTACTAAGATCTGTTTTGAATGTTTGCTCATGAGGGGAGTTGGGTTTGTACCTTTCTTGTCATGTTATTGCTTGGTCTCATAGAATGAGTTGGAAAGTGGAGAAATTTCTGGACAATTAGTATTTTGTCTCTTTTAAATGCTTGTAGGATTCATAAATGAAACTATCTGGGCCTTTTGAAGAAAAGCTTTAAACTAAGAAATCAGTTTCTTTCATAGGTGTGGAGCTGTTCTGGTTACCTATTTCTTCTTTAGGTAATTTGTGTCTAATTCGTGTCTTTCAAGGAGTTGGTCATTTCATATAAGTTATTAAATTTATTGATATAAAATTTATACTATTCCTTATTCTCCTTTTAAAATCTGTGCAGTCTGTAATGATGGCACCTCTCTTTTCTGATGTTAGCCATTTGTGTCTTTTCTATTCTATTCCTAATTACTCTGGTTAGAGGTTTGTCAATTTTATTGATCTTAAAGAACCAGCTTTTGGTTTCATTGATTTTTCTTTATTGTTTTTGCTTTCCATTTCATTGATTTCTGCAGTTCCTTTTCCTCTGCTCATGTATTTCTACTTAACTGACTTTAATCCTTTTTTTATGTAGACATTTAATGTTATAAATTTCTCTCTATGTACTGCCTTATCTGTATCCTGCAAGAATTGATATGTTGTATTTTCATTTATTTACAAATATTTTCTAATTTTCTCTGATTTCCTTATTGACCCATGGGTTATTTAGAATTGTGTTATTTTCCAAATATTTTGGGATTCTCCAGAGATCTTTCTGTTATTATCATTATTATTATTTTTGCCATGCTGCCTGGCATGTGGGATCTCAGTTCCCCAACCAGGGACTGAACCCAGGCATGGCAGTGAAATCCCAGAATCCTAACCACTAGGTCACCAAGGAGCTCCCTCTGTTATTAACTTCTAATTTAATTCCATCATAGTCAGAAAATATGCTTTGTATGATTTAAATTCTTTTAAACGCATTGAGACATTTTAATGGTCTATCATAATACATGTTCTAGGTGCACTAAAAATAAAACATGGATTCTGCTCCATTTGGTTGAAGACTTCGGTAACAATTTACCTTGTTTGTGTCTTTATATTTAAAGCGGATTTCTTGTAGGCAGCACATATTTGGGTCTTGCTTTTTTATAGGCAATCTCTTCCTTTAATTAGATTGTTTAGATCATTTACATTTCATGTGGTGATTGACATGGTTGGTTTTCAATCAACAGTGTTACTATTTGTCTATCATCTCTTCTCTCTCCTCTCCCTTTTTTCTTTTTGGATTGCTTTTAATATTACCCTTTCATCATAATCTGTTGGCGGCACAGAGAAAGATATTAATGAGACCAGGACGTCTGCATAGAGTGGGCAGTGGTATGCAGCTGTTTAGTGGGGGACTGTGTATGGTCCATCATCTCGTCATGTTTAGCTGCTCTGTTCCTTGCTTGTGCTGCTCAGCATCTCTCTGCAGGTGCTCAGTCTCCTTCATATGGTGAGTGAGCTCATCTTCATGGTGTTCTTCAAGGCTGTCAGTTGTTCTTTAGTCTTGGTTTGGATTTATCCTTCCTCTTCAGCCTGTTCTCTCTTTCCAAAGGCCCAAAGTTCTGGATGACATCCTCGCTGGGGTGGAAATTTTCTGACCCCTCAGGACTGAGACCATTGGTAACGGAAGTCTAGGGATTGCCTGGTTCTGATGTGCCATACGCTGAGCAGCATCTGTGCGCATACCTCTGTGACTGATCTTGTCAGCGCAGTACCTGTCCAGTTGCTACGATTCCATGTTTATCTCGTTCATCTTGTTTTGCTTCTTAGAGATTACTGTAACTTATCACGTACTTCCTCCATGTTATCGTACAGATTCACACATCAGATAAGAATCCTACTTTTTGCTCTCTGTCTTTGTGCTGTTGCTGGCATACATTTTATTTCTGGGTATTTTATAAGCCCTACAATGCATTTTTATAAAATTTAAAGAGATTTAAAGAATAAGAAAAATAATATTTCAAATTTACCCACATAGTTACTATTTCTAGTGCTCTTCATTTTCCTTTTGCCTTGTATAGCTAAAGGAATTTGTATTTCTGTATTGCAGATTTGCTGGTGATGAGTTCTTTCAGACTGTGCATATTTGAGAAAAGTCTCTTATTTTGCCTTTGTTTTGAAAGGTATTCTTTTTTAACCAGGTATAGAATTCTAGGTTGACAGTTTTTTCCTTAGTACTGTAAAGCTATCACTCCACTGTCTTCAGGATTGTATTGTTATCAAAGAGAATTCTGTCGTAATTATTATCCTTGTTCATCTGCATAGAATATGGTCTTTCCCTTTTGCTTGTTTTGAAGATTTTTTTCTTTTGTTTTAAGCAATTTGATATGGTGGGCTTGTGTGTAGTTTCCTTCATGTTTCCTGTGCTTGGGGTTCTAATATTTATCATATTTGAAAAAATTTGGGTATTATTTGTTAAAATATTTTCCTTCAAGGATTTCGATTACATTTATATTATGTAACTTTAATTTGTACCAAAGCACACTAATGTTCTGTTCATTGTTAAAAAATCTTTTTTTATGTTCTGCTGCTGCTGCTGCTGCTAAGTTGCTTCAGTCGTGTCCGACTCTGCGTGACCCCATAGACAGCAGCCCACCAGGCGCCCGCGTCCCTGGGATTTTCGAGGCAAGAACACTGGAGTGGGTTGCCATTTCCTTCTCCAGTTCAGGAAAGTGAAAAGTGAAAGTGAAGTTGCTCAGTCGTGTCCGAATCTTAGCGACCCCATGGACTGCAGCCTTCCAGGCTCCTCCGTCCATGGGATTTTCCAGGCAAGAGTACTGGAGTGCGGTGCCATTGTCTTCTCCCTTTTTATGTTCTATGTTTCACTATTAATTTTTTATTGCTTTTTTTTCAAGTATTTCTTCCATAGTATGTAATCTGCTATTACTACCATCCAATTTTTTTTTTTCATCTTAGATAGTGTGGTTTTCATTTCTAGAAGTTTGAGTTAGGTATTTTCTTTATCTTTCATGTCTCAAATTAACAAACTCAGTTTTTCCTCTGTCTTCTTAAACATAAGGAATACAGTAATGATAACTGTTTTAATATGATGAGTAAGAATGTGTGTGTGCTCACTCAGTCGTGTCTGTCTCTTTGCAACCCCATGGACTAGCCTGCTGGGTTTCTCGGTCCATCCGATTTTTCAGGCAAGAATACTGGATCAGGTTGCCATTTCCTTCTCCAGGGGATCTTCCTGACCCAGAGATCAAACCCGTGTCTCCTGCCTCTCCTGCATTGGCAGGCGGATTCTTTATCACTGAGCCACCACGGAAGCCCACATTTTTTTGGCTGTATCTTGCAGCATGTGCGATTTTAGTTCCCTGACCAGGGATTGAAGCTGTGCCCTTTGCAGTGGGAGCTCAGAGTCCAAATCACAGGACTGCCAGGTCTACCATCATGTCATTTTTGATTAATTTCCAATTGATTGTATTTTCTCCTAGTTATGGTCCAAATTTTTCTGCTTCTTTGTGCGCCTGGTAATTTTTGATTAGATGCTTTTTTATTGTGATTTTAGCTTTTTGGGTGCAGGTTTTTTTTTTTTTTTCCTTATACAAATTCTGGAGCTTTGTTCTGGGACATAGTTATTTAGAAATAGTTTACCCTTTTGAGTCTTGTAAACTTTTAAGGCAGGAGCAGAACAGCATTTAGTCGAGGGCTAATTTTGGCCCACTATAGAGACAAAAACCTTCTAATTGAATACTCTATCTCATGTTCCATGAATTATGAGATTTGTCATTCTGGTTAGTGAGAACAAAAACTACTCGTAGTCTCTTGAGAGCTCTTGAGTATTGTTCCCTCTGATCCTTTGGGTGGTTCTCTCACTGGCCTTTGGTCCTTTCCTCACATCCATATATTGATTAGTACTCAGTTGAAGATCCAGAGAAAGCCTTTGAAGATCTCTGGACATCCCGCTCATTGCAGCTGTCTTATCTTCTCTCCCAGCTATCAGCTTCATTTCCTCTACTTAGGGAGATTGCCAGGCATACCTTGATCCCCTTTTCACTGTTTAGTCAATCAGAGGATTCACTTCATTTGTTTTCCATCTCTATTCTTTGTTGCCTGATATCTAATCTCTTGAAAATTGTTGATTGATATATTTTGCCCAGTGTTTAGTTGTTTTAGATGGGAAAATAATTAATAGTTGCTATTATTCCATCTTGGTCAGAGGTAGAATTCTCTAAAAATTTAAAAAACATATTTTGTTTCCATACTCTAATTATATCTTCATATTATGATGTATTTTTAGTTGTATATACTGCATTGTTGAATATTTTCCTGACAAAAGGGAAATTTTGTTTTGACTAGCATTGATGAGCTATTAATTGCCCATCTATAATTTTACACATCCAACAACTGGAGGAATTTTCTAGAGACCAACTTCTGACTTCATACATTTAAAATATTGTCCTCCATTTCAGATTTTACTTTTAGAGTCAGGTGCTATAAGATATGGGCTTTCCTGGTGGCACAGATGGTAAAGAATCTGCCAGCAATGTGGGAGACCCATAGCAATAAAACCTTTGATGCTTCTCCTTCATGTCATTATGCCTGCAAGGTGAGGAAGCACAGTGACAGGACCACTCCTGGAAGCCATTTCTACACTGGGATAACTAGCAAAAACTCAACTGTACATGAAAGTGACTGCAAACCACATAAATATATTTTACTCAAAAATAACCCATTATTCAACTTACCTTTAGCTGAATTCTCAAAATGCTTTGGTCACCACTCCAAGATTACCCAATATAGAGGAAAGTGTGATATAGATGCCAGAGTAAAAAGAGACAGCAGTCTTAACTGACTACATTTAAAATATCTTACTTTAGGAAATTTTATAAAAACATTTGGCCAATGAACACATTGCTTGGGCTCTTTAGGTCAGGAGGGGGCTGTACCAATGATAGCCCTTAAAGCTTAACTTCATGGTCAATCTGCCTCTGCTAAAGATGCTGCTTCATAGCCCTTAAAGCTTAACTTCATGGTAAATCTGCCTCTGCTAAAGATGCTGCTTCAGTTCAGGCTCCCTGTGGCTGACCAAAGTGAAGTGAAGTCACTCAGTCGTGTCTGAATCTTTTCGACCCCATGGACTGTAGCCTACCAGGCTCCTCCATCCATGGGATTTTCAGGCAAGAGTACTGGAGTGGGGTGCCATTTCCTTTTCCAGAGGATCTTCCCGACCCAGGGATCAAACCCAGGTCTCCCACATTGTAGGCAGCTGCATTGTAGGCTTTACCATCTGAGCCACCAGGGAAATCCCAAACAGAGTCGAAATTCTTTCCCTCAACAGATCTTGCCTTTTCCTGAACTCATTTACTTTTCCAGATCCAAACTTCCATCCCAGAGTTCCCACCCTGCAGGCTGGCAACTTGGTGCAGTGCATATGTTGTTCTCATTACCTGGAATACTCTTCACTGACTTCATCTCCTGGGAGCAGCTACCCCTCCTTCAAGACCAGGATGAGTGTCATTTCCTCTATGAGGCCGTACCTGACTCCCCTGGGGATTAATTGTGTCAACACAGTGTATTCCTATTTTTAGTTTATTTATGTTTCAAGCTTTATTCTTTGAAGGAAGAATGGAGAGTTGTGAGCTAATATTCCTGGGTACAATATCTTCCTGAAAGGCCCTTAGTAGGGCTGTTTTATACGGAGAAGGCAATGGCACGCCACTCCAGTACTCTTGCCTGGAAAATCCCATGGACAGAGGAGCCTGGTAGGCTGCAGTCCATGGGGTCTCTAGGAGTCGGACACACCGAGCGACTTCACTTTCACTTTTCACTTTCATTCATTGGAGAAGGAAATGGCAACCCACTCCAGTGTTCTTGCCTCGAGAATCCCAGGGACGGGGGAGCCTGGTGGGCTGTCATCTATGGGGGTCGCACAGAGTCGGACACGACTGAAGCGACTTAGCAGCAGCAGGCCTATTTTATAAGGATCTTGTCAGCAGAGAGCGGAGAGAGTTCTGACAAGTCTGGTGCAGCTGTGCCCTCCCAGAACCCACTGGAGATCTCGCAGCGCCTGGGTGCACATCTCTGCATGTGGCCTACTGGCGCCATCTTGAATCACGGTGTATGCGTCGGGGGAGGCGTCTCTGCACATGGGCCACGGAGCTTTAGTCTTGAGCACAGTATTTGACATGAACGCAGGTCTGAAGTGCCAGCCAGTGGCAGGGTCAGCACTCTAGGAGCAAGTGAAACCAGTGCCAGGACTTCCTGAAGTTCAGATTCTTTATTTCTCATACAGAAGAAATTCGGCAAGAGGGAAAGTGAGAGGTAAGAAATAGCTTTGCTGAGAGCCACACTCTGTAGAAGAGCATGTGCCATCTCAGAAGGTGAGAGGCCCTGGGAGATACACAGTCCATAGAATGTGGTGCCTGTGGAAAGACCTGAGAGCGGCTTCCTGTTTTTTAATCACAGTCCATCACAGTCCGCATGATACCATGTTTTATACTGTCTCTCCCACCATCATTTTAAACCCCTAAGGCCTTGTAAACTTAATTGTTTCTCTATCCCAGTGCCTAAGTCAGTGAGTTCTACTTAGTAGGAGCTAGTGTGTGGATGTTTGAACAAGTGAAATCTCTTTCTTTTCTTCCCACAGAGTGCTGGCTCTTGCTCACTTGTTTGGCTTAATAAGGTTTATTCCCGGGACCCCCTTCCCCATAAACTGTATAAAGGAGCAAGATATTTCTGAAGCATAATTAAAGGGATGAATGAATATACAAATATGTATTGATAGTCATCCTGACCCCTGTGTAACAGAGAGTTTATGGAGCACCTACTATTAGGAGGCATTATTAATATTATTAGGAGGTAATGAGGAGTAGGAGATCACCTACTATTAGGAGCCACCGTGGTCACTCAGATTGTAAAGAGTCTGCGCATAATTCAGGAGACCCAGATTCCATCCCTGGGTGGGCAAGATCCCCTGGAGAAGGGACTGGCAAACCACTCCAGTATTTTTGCCTGGAGAATCCTGTGGACAGAAGAACCTGGTGGGCTTCAGTCCGTGGGGTCGCATGGAGTCGCACATGACTGAGCAACTAACGCGTGTATATGTACTATTAGGCGCTACACAATACTAGGAACTATCCTTTCTGCGTGCTTTGTGTGTTGTTTGGTCGCTAAGTTATGTCCACCTCTTTTGCGACCCCATGGACTGTAAACCTGCCAAGCTCCTCTGTCCATGGGATTTTCCAGGCAAGAATACTGGAGTGGGTTGCCATTGCCTTCTCTAAGGGACCTTCCTTACCTAGGGATCAAAGTCGCGTAGCCTGCATTGGCAAGCAGGTTCTTTACTACTGAGCCACCAGGGAAGCCCTTTTGAGTGCTTACTTATGCCTTAACTGGTTTGGAGTCTTAACAGTTTCTCAGTTAAGGCACACAGCAACCCCACGAGGCAATTTCTGTTGTTGACTACCCTTCTAGGAGTTTGGGCTTCCACGCCTAAGGCAGGGACTGGTGATTGAGTTGCAGGAGGCAGCAGGGTGCGCACGTGGGGAAGGGACACAACCCTGACCACGCCAGTCGGTCTGAAGCGGGTCCCTTCCAGACCGCTGATGGGTCCTTTCCTAGGGAAGTGGGTGTGCGGCCAGACTTGGTGCAGAGAAAATCTTAGCGACTGAAACACCAGGGGGCGCTAGCGATTCAGCTTTTCGATGAAGAGCGAGGCTGCCCGTGGCACCCTCTCAGCTTCCCTTCTAGACCCTTTCGCCGGTTGCTCCATTCCCCAAAAGCGAAGTCGCGCAGTCGTGTCCGACTCTTTGTGACCCCATGGACTGTAGCCTGCCAGGCTCCTCCGTCTATGGGATTTTCCAGGCAAGAGTACTGGAGTGGGTTGCCATTTCCTTCCCCAGAGGATCTTCAAGGGATCCAGCCTGGGCCCCCTGCATTGTAGGCAGATGCTTTACTGTCTGAGCCACCAGGGAAATCCATACCCCAGCGGCTGCAAATAATCTGCCTGCACTCACCGTGTCCTACGTTCTTTCGCGCTTAATGTCAGAAAACCTCAAAGGAAGTTTCTCATAGCTTCTTTACCATGATGCTGAAATGCAGGCTAGCAAGGTTAGTTCTTGCTCAAGGTTACACAGAGGATGGCAAATCCTTGTTCTGAACTTTTCCTGCTGCTCCTAACTTCCCATCCCCAGGTCCTACATACCTATACGTACACCCCGATCAGTAAGACCCTGTATCCCTCTGCCTTCTGTTTATTTAAATCCTGAACTTCTTAGGCACTTGAGGCCCTGCCACCCATTTGGGGAACTTGCTGCCTGGCATGTCACTTGGGCAAGGGTTCCCTCATCAGAGTGTAAATGCCAGCCTTTAGCATGAGGCTTTACACAGAGTCAGTGCTTAATAAACATAAGCTGTGTCAGTGTCAGGCAGGCACAGCAAATGTCCAGGGGATATGTGTGTGTGTGTGTGTGTGTCTCCTCAGTATAGCTCAGGGTCTGCATAGAGCCAGCAACAACAAACACCCGTTAAAAATATGTGAATGAGGATTTAACAGTTTAACATTTCTACTTTGTTCTACCTCTTGTTTGTACCCAGCTGGGACTGACAACTCCCAGAAGGTAAGGATGAGGAATGCGGGTGTGTGTGTTGAGGGTGGGGGAGGGGGCGGTATTGGGAGAAACCAAAGAGGCATAGGGCAGGGAGCAGAGCTTTCCCATGCTGAGAATAAGGCTCACATAGAGAATGAGAGGGGGAGAGAGAGAGATGCCAAGATCTAAGAGCGGAAGGAAAATGAGCCCTGAATAGGAGCCTTGTGTGTGGCCCTGTGGTGCTGACTCACCAAGACTTGGGAGAGGAGAACACACTAGGGATGAAGAAGGGGCCTGTGTGCTGTGGCTACCAGTCTGCCACCCCAAGGACACCCGGTCTGCCCTGAGGCCCAGATGGTCTTGAGAGGTTTTGATTTGGGTTAGGTGGGCTGGGGGTGGGGGTGGCCACTATAAGGGAGATGGGGAAGTCTTTGGAGAATACAGAAGACCCTTCCTGGGAGAGCTGTGGGTCTGAGTTCCGGTTGGCAGGAGGAGCAGGGGAAGGAGGTGTCTCCCCAAATATTCAGTTGCAGTCTCCTCTACAGGCAGGTGTGGCAGGTCAGACTCACAAGCCGGGAGAGGTAGGTGCTCATGGCTTCAGAGGCTTCTTGTCCATACCGGAGGAGGAAGTCATGCCTTGTGAGTAAGTGCTTCCCAGAGCTGATGCTACAGATGGAGGCATTGCCTGGGAGTAGAAGCTCTGCAATCCTCCCCACTCCCAGCCTCACCTTGGCTGTCAAACCGGTTCACAGACATGAGGATGGGATTTTTGTGGCAACCAGAATGGCAGGTGGCCCTAGGCCAGCAGGCGGAGGGCAGAGCCCTGGTGGACAGGATCAAAGGTCAGACATTGTGGAGAAACAGGCAAGAGGAGGAAAGAGCGCCTGAGGGAGCAGCCGGGGCTGGGCTAGGAACTCTGGTCCCAGGTCGGCTCAGGAAAGGCGCAGGTGGCTGAAGCAGGAAGAGGGAGCTAGACTGACTCTTTAGACCTAGGCTTGTTCTCCCTATCTGCAGTACCAGGGAGCTAGAGTCAGGGGCTCTAAGCTTCCTTCTCACTCTAACACTTGATGATGCCACGTGTCATCCCTCTCTCTTCTCCCCACCAAAGCCTCTTCTCTTTCAGTGTCCTGTTCCTAGCTCAGTCTCAGAAGAAAGCTAACAAACCAGGGGTTCATACTTAAATGTATTACTGTCCACAAACTAATGTTCTGAACTTCCCAAATGTATTACATATTAAAAAAAAGTTATTTACTTATTTGGTTGCATCGGGTCTTAGTTGCAGGATCTTCGATCTTCCTTGTGGCATGTAGGATCTAGTTCCCTAAGGACTGAACCCCAGGCCCTTGCACTGCGAGGGCAGAGTCTTAGTCACTGGAAATCCCAAATGTCCTACATACTTTCTACTATAGTATGGCCACTGGAAGGAGAGTGGACTTGAAGGCCTAATGAGTGAAGGTTTGAATCCCAGCTGTGCCCCTGACTCAGCCCAGCTGAGTTGTAGGACCTTGAGCAATGTCCTGGGCCTCAGTAGGCCTTCATTACTTTATGGGTCAAGCAGGAATAACCTGCCTCTTTCAGTAGTTGTGTTGATTAAATGAAGTAACACATGTAATATACATGATTGACAGCTTGGTACCAAATAAAATACTCAGAAAATGTGTCCGCCCACATTTAGGGGACTTAGTCACGACCAGAAAGAACAGAGTCTGAGAGATTAAGGTGCAGGAGGCTTACCAGGAGCTTCCCTGGTGGCTCAGAAGGTAGAGAATCTGCCTGTGCTGCAGGAGACCTGGGTTTGATCCCTGGGCTGGGAAGATCCCCTGGAGGAGGTCGTGGCAACCCACTCCAGTATTCTTGCCTGGAGAATCGAGAATCCCCATGGACAGAGGAGCCTGGCAGTGTAGAGTCCTTGGGGGTCGCAGAGTCTGACACAACTGAGCAACTGAACACACACAGGCTTAACAGAGAGAACCCTTGGGATCCACAGGAAGGAAGAGGGGAGGGAGGAAAAAGAAGAGGTGGGGACAGTTGAGCTGCGGCAGTCTCAACAGAGGACTTAGCTCTACAGGGAGTTTAGAAGCTCGGATGACCCTTCAGAGCTCTCTTGATTTGGGACAAGGGGGCCAGGTCTTTATGCTCCATATCAGTCTTTGGATGTGGACTGCCCATGAAAGGAGATGTGACCTTGGTGTCAAATTGCTTTCCAAAGGGCTTACAGCCAAGAGCTGTTTCCTGTCAGCATTTCCTGCAGCTAGGAAAATAAATCCTTCATTCCTGAAGGGGGACCTGCGTGTTTACCATGCTGAGTTAATTAGTAGGACTCTTGTCAGATTAAGTAGGTGACTCCCCAGGGAGAAGGCCAGTCTTGCTGCTACACTTCCCAGTAATTTTTCCAAGCCAGCCATTTCACAGTGGTGTGGGCAGAGCCACGCGACCTTCCCAGTGCCCCTCCAGTCTTAACAGCAGCACAGTCGTTCACACCACTGGGACAAAAGGAGAAACTGCTTTCATATCCCTCCAAGGGAAGCAGTCACTTGCAGGTATCCCAGGACCCACTGGATTCTATTCAAACCTTGTCATTCCCCTTTTGCTTATGGAGACTTACAGGGTAGGAGGGGACATTTATGGGTAATGTGGTATTTTGGCAGAAGGTCCTTTCTCAGCATGGCTTTTACACATTCCTAGGTCTTCTCTACAGGTTACTTGATAATGTTTTTGCAGACTGCTGTGGCCTGGGAGCTCTGTCAGTCTCTCTGAAACAGGACTTAGCTTTCATCCGAAGACCAAGACAAGCCAACTGAAACATATTGGAAACACAGGGAGATGGTGTGGAAGTCCAGGTAAATAATGCTTTGGAGAGAGGAGAAAAGGCATTTGCTTCTTCTCTAGTTAACTGTTTCCGCCCACAAGCAGCTATTTTTGCTAGGACCACCTTTAGTGACCCTATATGGCATTTCCACCCCACCTGCATTATTGTCTCTAGTCTCTTTTTATAACATTGTGTGTCCCCCAACTGGACTGTGAGTACCTTGAGGTTTTTCTCTAATAGCTATGTTGGTTTCTGTCTCTATCTTAATTATATAAGAGATCTCAGTTGCTTGAGGGGAATTCATGTTTTTTGTTCCACTTACCTGAGCTGATAAATGCCTCTAGGTTAGGGTGGTAAAGCAGCAGCATGGTGTCCTGCGAGGTATAAACCTGCCTCATGCTAAGCAGCAGCCCAGACACTTAACTTGAGCTCCACCTTTGGTCCACTGATTGGAATCTCTATGGGGAGGGGCCTGGAACTGGCATAATGAGTGACTCAGGAGATTCTCATTTGGGAAACAGGTAGTGGAAGCAGCAAAGCACTGGGTTTTCAGTCCAGCCCTATCACCTACTAAGGTGCCCGGTACAAACCTCTGGTATTCACCACTACCTCATGTGTACACCAGGGATAACACTTTGCAGCACCCTTGTGCAAATTACTAAGGGAAGATGTGAGTGAAATCATTAACATGGTCCTTGGAATCCAAGCAGGCACTCTTGACTTCGAATACCACTGACATTCTTGCAAGACAGATTCCAGAGCTTTAAGTCATTTCCTTCTGTTAGAGGCAAGTGAGTTCTTGTGAAAGAACAAGTGAGGGTTATGAGGAACTATTTCTCAAAATGTGATCTTCAAATCACCTGCATCAGCTGGCCCTCAGGCCCAGTCCCCAGGAATCTTTATTTTTAGCAGGATTCCTGTGAGTACAACACAAGTTTGAGAACCAGTACCCCAGTGTCCTTTCTCTTCCTTTGCTTTTACCAGTAAACTGGCCATTGATATGTGAGCAAATGGGTGGACAGGCTCTCAGGTTTTCTCAACTAGTTTTATAGCAACTAAAATTATTCTTTTGGAACAAATGATGCTCATTTCCTACCTGTGATGCATTTTTCAAAAGACATTTGAAATTCTGTTTCAAGAGCCAAGCATCAGAAGTACTCTTTATAAGTTACATATGTGTACTAAGTCGCTTCAGTTATGTCTGACTCTTTGCGACCCTACAGACTGTAGCCTGCCAGGCTCCCTGGTCCATGGGATTCTCCAGGCAAGAACACTGGAGGGGGTTGCCATGTCCTCCTCCAGGGGATCTTCTCGACCCAGGTAGTACTTGCTGAAAAATGGATATAACCAGTAATTGGCTTAAATGCTAGGAATGTAGATATGTAAACAACCACACTGTGTGAACATCTTTTGTACATCAAAGGATTTTCAAATGCTCTTATCTGGCTACACTTGCATTTGCTAACAGCGTAGCAGCAATAGCATTGGACCAAGACCAGAGTCATGAGTCATCTGTGAAATGAGAGGGCTGGACAAGATCAGGCGTTCTTATCTTACTGGACAGGATTTAGGGATGGCTTTAGGGTCTCTGGACGCCATGAAGCCATCAACTGAATTTTGCACATAAGCATATACATTTTTATGGGGACAGCGTCCAGCTATTCTTAAGATTCTCAAAAGGTCCAGAACCCCCAAATGATTTAAAAATTATAGACTGGACTATTGTGAAGGCTTCTCTCAGCTTCAAGATTCTAAGGAAAACCAATGTCCCATGTCCTTTTGGGGTCTAACCTGGATGGGTCGTGTATCTTCGTTTGCTCTTTTTGAAGCCAGGAGCCAGTGGTCCCTTTTTCCCAATCTGCTCCTCCCCCAACAAAATGGGCCCTGCTGTGCAGCATTCTCCACTTGGTACAAACAAGACTGCTTCTGCCCAGACAGTATGGTTTAAGTTGTTTTAATGTAGTCTGCTATAAAAATGGATGAAGACTTCTGCACGGTACATTTGGTTTTACAGGTGTTAATGACTAGTGCTTGCGCTATGTGCTGCACATCATTATGATCTGTTGGCCAGGAACAGCTCTCGCAACATGGGTTAAGACCAGAACTGGGAATCATGGAACTTTCACTTAGCACACACACAGTCTACGGCAAACTTAAATACTAATCTATAATACCTAATTGGATTATTTGATCCATTGCAGTATTGTGCTTGTTTATCTCAGAAGATAGGCAACTAGCAAAAATACACATTTCTTTTGCACTTCCCCACCCCCATATTACACTGTAAAAGTAATACATTATTCAGTGCACTTTCTAAGAAATAAACTTCCTTATAGTATCTCTCTCTCTATATATATATATCTATGCCAAAACAAAAGAAGAGCACAATGCAACTTGTAAGATTACCATTTAAAGCAAGAGAGGTAACAATACTCTGGGACTATAGCCCCCCTCCTGTTTAGAGAAGTTCCAGTTCATGTGACAATCCACGAGAATAAACTTTAATGCATGACTGCTCTGGGAAGTTTAAGATAACCTCTTTATCATTTGGTAGACATGCTAGGGCATTACCAGTATTTTCATTTTTCCTTGATGCATTGGCTTTAGTCAAACCATAAGCTGTGCAGACACCAGTGTACTCCAGAGTGATTCATCTTGATTTCCATCACCTGCTTTCCTCCCATCAACTCATATTGGGTTATGAGGAAATAGGTTTAAATCATAACAGGTCGTGCTGTGTTCTTAGTCACTCAGTTGAGTCCGACTCTTTGTGACCCCATGGACTGTAGCCCACCAGGCACTTCTGTCCAAGGGGATTCTCCAGGCAAGAATACTGGAGTAGGTTGCCATGCCCTCCTCCAGGGGATCTTCCCAACCCAGGGATTGAACCCAGGTCTCCAGCATTGCAGACAGATTCTTTACCAACTGAGCCACCAGGGAAGCCCTGGCTGCTGGCTAAGTGTTGACTAGAACAATGTATGTGAGATCTCTCCATCCTTGTGGACACAAAATCAGGTAACCACCATGTCTGAGGTGGACAGTCATTATACTCTAGGGAGTTTGTTGGTTGTGCTAGCCAACAAATTGGAAAGTTTGGAGGCTTTTGCCCACACAAACTCACTGTGATGGAAATGACAGAAGTTTCTAGAATTAAAAAGGCTGCAGCTTGGCAGCTTGTGAGCTAAATCCAGCTGCAGAAATGTTTAGCAGTATTTTAAAAATATTTTGATCAGTTCTTGATATTTAAAAATGAGAATGCTTCTCATGAAAATTTGGATTTCATAAAAATCTTAGGAGCTGGTAACCCTGGTCTAGCATTCTTGCGTAGCAACAAGCAGCTGAAGCGGCACAGGACGTGCCCTTTTCAGCGGGGCATGGGCACTTCACTTTACTAGGGCTCTCACTGCTCCCAGCTGTTATACGTCATTTGAGTGAGTGACTGATTTTTCTCATTTATATGACCAGTTGAACTTTGTGACACTGGGTTGGTTTGGCCTTGTCTTCATGATGGACCTGATTTCATGTGAAATTTCCCCCTCCCCATGGACGAGATTCTTTCTTTGATTGGGTCCCAGCTACATCTAGTTGCTTTGGTAGGTAATCTTAACATGCATTTCTACTCATCCTTTACACTATATTGCAAACTCCAAAGATACAATCACACTAATATTTATGTGTTTAAGTGTGTGTATGTTAAACACGTAAAGGGGTGTGTATTTATACAGATATATGTATACTTTCATTTAGGTAAAAGTTAGTTTGGCTCCACAGATAGGGACACCAAGTGCTGGCAGCTTGGAGAATAAGTGTAGAACAACTGGCTAAAACCTGTATAATTCTGACATAATATTACAAAGACGGTGAACTTTAAGTTATTGCTTTTGGATTACAGAATAAAGATCTCATTCTGTTGCAAAACTTTTACACAGAATGAGTAACCATTTCCTATTCAAGTAATAGCAACAAGTTCCTTACAAAACAGTAGATGCCTGAAGACATTTTTGAAGGAGATGTGATTTCATTCTATTCAAGAACTTATGCAGGAAACTGGGAGTGATGAAATTTTTCCAAAGTACAAGAAAATCAGCACCCCAACTGCTTAATGTTCAGGAGGGTTTTCAAGGGCTCTATAAAGCTCACTTTGTGGTGAGTTTTCATTCACCTTTAGCATTCCCATTCTACTTATGCAGCCTTATTTCTGAACACAAAGCTTGTATTAAAACAGTAAAAGGATTAAAGCAGTGTTGGTTTTTAACATTCAGAATTCACAGAGGATCTCTTTTTTTTTTTTTTTGCAGTTAAATGATCCATTCTGTGCTTTTGCTGCAGAATCACATTCATATGGCAGTCTAATTTCAGGCACTTTTAAAACATGTTCATCTGGAATAAAAAAATCTGCATGAACCACTTCCGCATAATTCAAAATGAGTGTTGAGTGATTTGAGTCTCCAGACAGACAGCAAATCACCACCTGGTACTCAGTTAGCTTTCTCCATCATAACATGATGGTGACTGTGAAGCTTAGGTGTCTCTGAGGTGCCCTTCTAGCTTTAGCACAAAGATGGGAATCATAAAATTCCAAACCACTTAGTTTCTACTTATAAAATACAAAAAGGTGAAATACACTAAATGTATTATAAGACGGTTTCAGCTAAGATCAAAATAAATAACATGATCTGACTCAATGGTTTGACTCTTGAGCTCCTGGACGAAATCTGATGGAATGTCAAACGCAGAGACTCCCTCCTAGGCACTAGCTGTTGGTAGGCAAAAGTATCTCAACATCCTTGCCATTGGCAACAACAGCATTAGAAGAGCAGCTGCTGCCAAGGTCTTCTGCAGTGGTCAAAGAGGATGCCTGGGAGTGAGCTTTGGTCAGGGGCGTGGTAGTGGATGGAGAGGGAGTGAGGCCAGGCTTTTTGGGTGGGATGGGTGGAGGGTTTCCTCTCTCAGCTCTGGGGATGGTGGGGGACTTGATCCCTGGAGACAGGGGGCTCAGAGGACTGGACACTTTTCCTGGAGTAGGTGAATGGCTGGTGTCACCTCTCGCATTGGCAGTGCTGGCCAGATTTCGGTAGTCTGTGCCAAAGGGAGAGCTGTTAGGAGACACGGGCTTTATCGGTCCTTGTTGGTTAGTGAATCTGGAGAGCACCTGAGTGACCGTGTTTCGGGCCAGCTGCTTGGCAGCAGAGTTGTCTATGAGGGTAGGGGACAGATCCCTGGATGGAGGGCTCTGCAGCCCGCTGGCTTGTTGGTCCTGATCTGCTTGGGACTGAAATTTGTGCCGAGCTGCATGGAACCGCTGGTTGATCCCTACTTGGTAGGATGACTGGTAGCCAGGGCTGCTAGCTGATGACCCCAATAAGCGCTTAGTTAGTACTGGTGACGAGCAAGGAGAGGAGGTGAGAGAGGAAGAGGCAGTGCTGCTGGGAGATGGTGAGCTCCCGCTGGAAGGCAGATGACTAGGCGCTGGGCCTGGTGTCTCCATTCCCACAGGACACCCGCCGTTCTCCACTGCTTTTTCTTGGGCCAGTTCCACAGGCTTCTCTCGTGGAGGCACTTGGTTTTCTGCATTGCTGCCTGCAATCAACTCCTTGGTAGTCTGCATTTCTGGGTCAAAATGTCCATTGGTTTTTGCGTAAGAGTAAGCGGGAGCGGTGGGACCAGGCAGCTCGCTGGCCGTCACCCTGGCTGTGCTGCCCCCATGTGTCTTCTCTGCCTGAAAACTCTCTGTTTGGCAAAACACAGACACTAGCACGGGTGGCTCAGTTGCCGTGCCTTTAGACACGGTTACTGGTTTCTTCACTTGCTCGCTGGGGCCACTTTGCTGGTGCAAAGCCTCTAGATTCTTCACCACCTTCTTCAAACTCTCCATTTCTTCTTTCAGAGTTCTGGTCCGGTTCTCTTCTCGGTTCAGCTTTGCTCTTAGTTGTTCCCTTTCAATGTCAAACTCAGATAACTGCTTCTCCACCTGGGCCTCCGTCTGCAAGCCCCGCTTCCTCTCGGCGGCCAGCTCTTCCTCCAGCTTGCTCACTCGGCTCTTCTCCTTCTCCAGTTTCAGGCTCAGCTCTCCTGCCTTCTGGCCTTCCTCCGCGGCCTTGCTGGTGGCCTTCTTGCACTCACGGACCAGCATGGAGGACAGCTGCTTGTGGCGGGAGCGCTCCTCTTCCAGCTGACTGGAGAGTTTCTTCTGCTCTTTTTCAAACTTTTTCACTTGGGACTTTTCAAATTCCAACTGCAAAAGAATGCCACCACACATCTGGATTAGAGTAAGGAAACAAAGAGACACTGACAACTGTTACATGCCATGTGCTTACATCAACTATTTCTTAAGTATTACAACACCTAACGTAAAAATGTACACACGACGACTTAATCTTGCTTTGATGATTTAGGAGCCACTTCTAGTTCTTACTGTCTCAGGATTATTAGTGGGAATCTGAATTGTCATTGTGTTCTAGGTCTGTGGAAAGTTCAGAGGATTAGAACCAATCAAAACAGAAAGCAGAAAGCCATATAAACTGGATTTTGTGATGAATGCTGATGAAAACAAAACCTTTAAAGCTTCAGTAATAATTCTTTCTGGTCTTAAAGACAAACAAACATAAGTAGCTGCATATGAATCATTTTTCTACACAAATGCCATTGGCTTTAACCATCATCCCAACCCTACTTAATGAACAAAATGAGAGGGAAAGGGTTCAAGGAACCCTATTAGTCAGTGTTTTTCAAACTCTGAGACCCATGAATGGATGGGGAAACCATTTAGTGAGTCATTAAGGATGTGAACAAATGAAACAGAAGTGAAAATATTAATGTGTATTATAAGCAGTAAGGGTTATGTATGATTTAATGAGATTTTTGTTTCAAGCATATGTATATATGTGTATGTGATGTAAAATGTATTTTTTACTAGGAGTCCTAAGTCAAAAAAAGTTTTGAGAGTTCAAAGTTAGTGTTGCCCAAAGTGTGTTCTATGGAATGATGGTCCATAGTGAATGATCTATATTAACAGATTTTATGAAAATATAGATTTGCTAAACACAGATTACCCTATATTAATCTTGAAGACTCACAGCATGCTTTGGCATACTACAAAGTCTAAACAATTGAAGTTAGAAACCTCTTTGTTTGTTAGTCGCTCAGTCGTGTCTGACTCTTTGTGGCTCCATGGATTGTAGCTTGTCCATGGGATTCTCCAGGCATGAACACTGGATCAAACATGAACACCGGGGATCAAACCCAGGTCTCCTGCACTGCAGGCAGGTTCTTTACCATCTGAGTCACCAGGGAAGCTTCTTTAACTTTGTTTAATACAGTAATCCCCAGAGTTATCTGATCACAAAGCCCTTTTTTTTTGAGTAACACCAATTTATACCCTGCAGAATAATCTTCAGGAAATGCTACTCTAGGCAAATGCTGCTCTGAGCCCTTCCACCTTAATTACCTGTTGAGTCAGCCGCTCTCGCTCCTTCTCCAGCATGTAGGTGACATCATCGCCTTCAGCTGTGTCCTGTGCATGCCTCTGCCTTTCTTCTTCAAGGTCTAGGATTACCTTTAAAGAATTAAAAAAATCATTTCCAAATATAGGGACTCACACTTAGAATACAATGTAACAGTAAGTGCCTATCTAAACATCCAAGATCATATTCCATAGATAAATAAGTAAGTAAATCTTAGTCAGGGCCATCAAAGAGCACACTGTCTAGAAGGGTGAAAGATATGTTCTAGAAAAAATACAATATATACTTTACCTCACACAAAGTGGCATGTAAACAGAAAAGAGGAACTCATTAGCTATAGGGACTGAAAAGGTTTCAGAGAATTAATAAGTTTGTTGGGATTAGGGGACAGGTGAACTAAGGCAGATTCATGGAAAGCTGAAAGCTGAGGCTTTCCCCGTGATGCTCAAATCACTGGAGGTACCAGAGAATGAAGCCTGAAATTAAACATTTCAAATAGGTGACATCCTAACTGTGTCTTGCTTAATTATTATATACGTGTTATATACAGTTAGATAAGGAGTAAAAAGATTCTCTAGACTTCATCCTGCATACGAGAAGGCTTAATTATTGAGATCTGAAGTCGAGATTTTTCAGAAGGCCTTTTAATTAACTGTCTACCCATTCCACTTACCCTGGTGCCAAGCAATTAAGCCCAACTTTAAGGAGGGTACAGGTTTAAAGGGGCACTTCCCCACATAATCCTGCCTACAACTGCATACTATTCCAATAATTATGGATTTCTTCATAGCTTCTGCTCATGATTCAGAGGTGGGTTGGCCCAGACCTCCCCAAGCCAGAGCACTGCCATCCCCATGGCCATTTCTCATCGTTTGTCTTCACTAACAACTGTTATGAATGGAGGAAGAAGACTTTCTGGGACTCCTCTTTAAATACAAAAATGAAAACATTCTGGTTTATTTCCTTCTGGTTAAAAAAAGATTTTGGCTTCTCCTTTCCAGAGAGGCGTCTAAAATTATAGAAATGGGATGAAAAGAAAAAAAAACCCTAAAAAGAGAGACTTTGGCAGACAAATTTTTAATATTCTGAAGAAAGAAAGAGGCTGGAGGGATGGTAGCTACTTGGTATGAGGGAGGAAGCTGTTTTGCCCTGTAGGACCCAAAAGACATAGGGGTATCTGCAGGTGGCAGACACTGCAGAGAAGAGGTAAGGTGTGGGATGGAAGACAAGGGAACTAGGTCCAGCTGTGTGTATTTTCAAGAGTTACCTGTCCCTTCAACCTGATTCCTGTACACAGAATGCCCAGCCAGGCATCTACCGCCCAGGAATACACCAGATGTTTATACTCTGAAGAGACAGAATGTGACAGCCTCCAGATTTGGTAATAACAGATATGACAGAGAATAAAGGTGAGGAAAGAGGATTATTTTTATTTTGGGAAGATGGCAGGGTGAAGAGGAAAGGGAAGTGGGGTGCTAAAAATCCACATCTATAATAAAAGGAAGTAAATATAAGTGTCTAAAATTATCTGATAAAGTGAGAGAGCAATGTATTAGTTAGAAATATGGAAAAAATATATGGAAGTTCGCTAACAAAATAACACATTAGAAGAAAAGTGGTTGTCTCTAATATTGAGGAAGAGAGGGAATGGGAAGAGGTAGACTCAGTTCAGTTCAGTTGCTTAGTCGTGTCCGACCTTTTGCGACCCCATGAATCACAGCACGCCAGGCCTGCCTGTCCATCACCATCTCCCGGAGTTAACTCAGACTCGCGTCCATTGAGTTGGTGATGCCATCCAGCCATCTCATCCTCTGTCGTCCCCTTCTTCTCCTGCCCCCAATCCCTCCCAGCATCAGAGTCTTTTCCAGTGAGTCACCTCTTCGCATGAGGTGGCCAAAGTACCGGAGTTTCAGCTTTAGCATCATTCCTTCCAAAGAAATCCCAGGGCTGATCTAAGCAGAGTAACCATGTAATTCACTGTTTAAATCACTAATATGTCTAAGAGCCAAAGTGGGTATCGTTAACAACTCTGCCAAGGCACCAGGCTTAAACTGGAATTCTCTCAGGAAAACTGGGACTATATGCATGCTAATTATAAGCCTCTAGGTACTATGTGATGTCTAATGAAGTCAATGTTCTGCTTTGATAAAACACTTAAGAATAGATAGGCAGTGATTTAAAACATTTAATGCTATCTTACACTGAAATATAGTATTAGGAAATCTTGAAATTTTTAACTCTTTTTCTCCCCAATCACCTAGGACCATAAATTATCCCAACACTACTTCAACAGGCTTGATAGCCAGCCAGCCCTTCAGTACCACTCAATTACTTTAGGTATGAAGTGGAAAACAGGCTTGTCTATTAAATAAAGATGTTGTGTAGATTTTCTCATAATATGTAAAAGCCCCCAAATTTAGGCAACTAACCCTAACTCAGTGACATCTTTTAAATTGGAGCATAAATGTCTTCAGATTACTTCAGTCTAAACCAGAGGTTAAACTTTTCTGGGTCTTGGAGAACTCTGAGAATTCTAGTAAGGATAGGAAAAAAAAATTCATTTTCTATAAAATGCATAAATTCTGGCATTCACTGTATTTTCTGGGGGGTCATGGAACATCTGAGACCTATTTGTGGTTAAGAACTCCCATTCTGGCTTTTTGTTTGGACTCTGTGAAGGGAAAGAAAAATTGTGGGCAAGACCTAAGACCTTAAGCACTTTGTCAGATGCACTTTAAGCAGATGGCTCTCTAAAGCAGGTAACCATAAAGTAAACGAAGATCTATCAAACTGCAGCTGCTAACCCAATTTTTTCTGAATAAAACACTTCCTACTAAATGCACTGATGTCCCCCCACCTTGTTGATATAAATCTAAACCAACAGTTCTTAAAAATGCATATTCTAGCCAAGCATCTTTTCCAGGCCAAATGTGAGCTATAAATGACAAGTCGGGGAATGAAATCACAAGCACTAGAAGAATTCCTATGAGATGAGGTAGAGGAAAGCACAGGTCCTATCTTAGATGCTGTAAGACCTGGAGACAGACAGACAGACACACACATACACACACACACATTCCTAATAGAGAACAGCTTTAAGGTAAACAACCGTAGGGACTGTTTATGGTTTCATGAGAGGTAAAATGCAATGAAACTCAAAACCAGAAATTTAATAAAAATAATCTATTGGCTTGTATGTTTACAGTCAGGTAAATTCTCTCTCTCTGATACAGCATTCCCCAAATACCCAAATACCTATTAATCTTTCTATTTATCACTTAAGTAAGCAAATAGAGAACACTCTGTTCAGCTACAAGGCTTGGTCAAGCCCCAGTTTGTTGCCAAAGTTTGGGTGATCAAGAGTTGAAAAAACAAACCAAGTGTTTTGGAGTGTCGTATCAAGAAGGAATGTCATCTAAAATAATGTGTCTGACATACTCCCTAAATTTAACCTTTGGAATAACCTGCATTTTCTATCCCCTGGCTCCTAGGTAAGCTGATTTCTTTTTTTTTTGGACACCTGTGAGACCTCCCAGTTGAACTACCATGAGACCTGGCAGCTGACAGAAAAGTATCAGGCACTATTTAGAAAGCTGTCACAGGAGCCTGCGGGCTCGTGTCAGCGTCACCCACCTTGCGGTGCCGGCTCTCAGCAGCAGCCAGCTGGGACAGCATGCGCTCCTGCATGTTCTTGCACTGTTTCATCACCATCTTAAGAACTGAGAGCGGGTTCGTGCACACTGGCTGCTTCTCGCCATCATTCTTCTCTTTCAGGGTTTCAAAGTCTCTCTGGAGCGCCATTAAAGGATCACTGATGTTGTATTTTCCATAGCGTTCTTCAATGAAAGTATCTCTGTGTTGGGCCTGGGAAAGAAGGAAAATAAGCATTTTGCTTTCAAATATTACTGAAGAGGGGATTTGCTAGCAGTTAGACATCAAAGGTGGTGATGTTGGTATGAAGTAACCTGTGACTACAAATCAGATGGGCCATCTAAGTATAGATACAGCATCAGAATAGGGGCACAGCATACTAATGAGAACAAATACTTATACAGTGCTAATTACATGTTAGATGCTGATCCAAGTGTTCAGATTCAGATTACCTTAAGTTTTACTTTGACTTTTAAAATGGTGCTATCATTTCCATTTTGCAGATGAGTAAATTACTATGCAGAGGTCAAGTGACTTGCTTCAGGTTGCTCCGCTAGCAAGTTGTCAGAATTGGGATTTAAACCCCTCTGGGCAGCCTGGCTCTAAAGTCTGTGACCTGAACTGCCATGCTTACTGCCTCAGCTTATGAATGCTTGTATTACCAATGGGTATATCTTATCTTTCCTTGCTGAGTTATGGCATTTGCATTTCTAAAATATGGTAAACATAATATCTTTATGAGTTTACAGATTTAGAGACCTAACAAGGTGACCATAGGTAAGTAAAGGATGCTAAAAATAATTCTACATTATAATCGAGGACTGGTTGTGATTTCTCCACATAGAACTTCACTCGACTGCTGATGGGTCAAGAGGGTGGAGGCTCTCGGCACTAGGGCTGCAGACAGAATCCCTCCACCCCCTCTTCTAGCCTCCGTCCGGCTGCTGTCTTTCATCTCCATCCTGTCTCCTTCAGGGCTTGGGGAACTTGAGCGGGGAATGTGGACTGGTGCTTGGAGCCTGGCCTAGGGCTTTGGTCCTGGGCACCAAGTCAGGTCAAATGGTCAGGAAGGCAGTCGAAGGAGATTCTTAAGCTACCCTCTTGTCCCTGCTAGGAAAAATTTGAAGTCCTATTTCATTTGAGCATCATATATTATGTGCAGGTGAATAAAGGACATTAACAATCATGTAAACAGACATTTAAATGTTTCCTAAGACATTTTACAAAAAAAAAAAAAAAAGAATTGTTCATAGAGGGTTGAGGAAACTTCCTCAAACGTCATAGCAAAGTACTGTATAATTTAAGCTTTCAAATGACATCTAGTTACAAAAACTATTGTCATTTCTCAATTAAAAAAATTATTTTATCAGGAGCTACATATATATTTTTACTACCACCACCCACAAGTGGGAACCCATTTGAAAAGAAAAATACACAATCCAATGACCATGCTTAAAAAACAGAACAAAAACCCTCAAGAAAATAAAGTGAACATGGGTTTCTTTGACAAAGAAACAGGTTTCAGTGCTGAACATGTGATGCCTTCTTCTTCAATAGAGACTGTTAAAGTTTAAGACTCAGGAATTAGCCTTGAGTTACAAATTTGTATTGGTACCGGTTGGCAAATGCTCAAAGCAGAGTTAGAAGCCCTGGGTTTTACTTCTGGCTTGACTACAACCATCTTCAGCAATGACATTATTGGAGTATTTGGATAATATCTGTATACTAGAAATTTGAAACTCATTTGTTGCTGTAAGTTACTGTTAACTAACCCCCTAACCTTATTACAAGTATGTATGCGTGCACATGTGAGCATGTAAATTAAAAGACAGAATCCTATTTTGAGGTCCAAATTAAAAAGAAAATTCTCAGTAAAATTTCAAAAATTTCAAAATCAAGTCCATTTAGGATGGAGAAAGACAAGACCAATTCCAAAACTATTTATCATCATCACCATCATTATTCTGGTTGCACCTCACAGCATGCTGGATCTTAGTTCCCTGACCAGGGACTGAACCCATGCCCCCTGCATTGGGAGTTGGGAGTCTTAACCACTGGACTGCCAGGGAAGTCCTATTATTTTTAAAAAATCATGGCAAGAGTAGACAAAAAAGCCAATTTTAATTACGTATATAAGAGCATTAATGTCAAACAAATGTGACTTATCAATGTTTTCATGAAGAACGTCTGTTTCTTTAAATTCAGATATAAAAACATGAGATTGAAAAAAAACAACAACATGAGATTGATAATCCAGGATTCCATGAAAGTTTCTATCTGTGGCTATTTCTATCTATGGCAAATCCTTATTTAGCAAAACAGACAAAGGAAGTAAGAGAGGAAAAAAAACTCTTTAAGGAGTTGAAATCCCAGTCTTCTGTCACATCTTTTACTCATGATTACTATTTCTGTAAGATTAGCTATGGAAAAGAAATGATTATTGGTACTGAAATTGGTTTAGTAGGGCAAAAAGGAAAAAGCGAACCTGAATATTTTTATGACCTTTTCCTTTTCAGAACACCATGGAGAAAGTGGTATGGGAGAGCAGAGCTGGGAGTACAATTCAAGACTGATATCAGATCTGCTGGGAAGCTCCTCTCAGGTTTGAGTACATAGTTAACTCACCCTTAAAAATATGACTTTTTAAAACCCACACCGTTATTATCCTGTAGAATTAATAAGCATCACAGGGTTACAAGTAATGGATGCGGAGCTTCTGTGGTGAGGTCTCAGACTTCCCTGAGAATAGCTATCAAGCTGTCTGTTTTCTCTTGAAGTAGTTCACTGTAATTCCATAATCACTTGTACAGTAATTACAAGTTATATAAAATTGGTAGCTTCAATATAAGTGAAAAGAATCTGTGAAATAATTGAAAAAAGGTTCCTTATCATGAAACAATTCTCTTAAGTATATTTTAATAAGGGCCTGAATATGGGAAAAGTGAATTCTGTATTTATTATACCAAACAGTGAATTGGAAAATGAGATGGAATATAGTATTTTCCAACCAACTTAATGCGTCAGTCAAGTGAATTGGATGGGTTACACACTTAACAACCTAAATAATAACAACAAAAATAAACAAAAATAGATGTTATTATTTGATAAATGAAAGAAGAGCTTTAGTGGAAGTATGTATGGTTATTTGGGCTTCTTTGGTGGCTCAGATGGTAAAGAGTCTGCCTGCATTGTGGGAGACCTGGGATCGATCCCTGGAAAAGGAAATGGCAACCCACTCCAGTATTCATCCTGGAAAATCCCATGGATGGAGAAGCCTGGCAGGGTACAGTCCATAGAGTTGCAGAGTCAGACATGACTGAGCGACTTCACTTCACTTCACATGGTTATTTATTCCTATTTAACAAATTACCCCCAATTTAAATGTTTAGTGAACCGTTTTTAATCTCATACAGTTTCTGAGGGTCAGGAGTCTTGGAGGAGTTGAGGGCTGAGCTGGGTAGTTCTGGCTCAGGGTCTCATGAGATTGCAGTCAAGCTGCTGGCCAGGACTGCAGGCATCTGAAGGTATAAGTAGGGCTGGAGGATCCACTTCCAAGCTTGGTTGCTGGGTTAGGCCTTGTCCCCGAGCATGTGCTACCTTCCCACAGAGCAAGTGATGTGAGACAGTGAGACAGACAGACACAGGCACATCAAGAGGGAAGTCTCTGTCTTATGACTCACCATCATTTCTGATGTGTTCTAGGAACCACACAGACCAACCCTGGTAAATATGGCCAGTGGGGACTACCTAATGGTGTGACTATCAGAAGCGGGATCATTCATTGAGGGCCATCTTCGAAGCTGGCTATCAAGGTGAATGACTACACATGCTACCACTACCTTTCACATTTCAAGTCAAAATTTAGACTTAAATGCCTGTTCTAAAATCTGTCAAGGCTGAGCTTAATATTTTAATGATATCTCAGCTATTTTATAAGAACTTTAAAATGATTTAGATTTCACTTTTAGGGGGAAGAGATCAGGAGTGCTGCTAAAACCAGTCAGTTCCTTGCAATTTCATTATTTTCACTTTAGTGACAATATGTATTTTAACTGAACACAAATTCCTACATTGTCAGAAAACACAATGATCTTTAATTCTAGATAACAATAAAGTAATTGGCTGATTAGACAGATTCAATAATAGAGGATATTACTACAGCAGACAAAACATACTAGTCATCTACTACTCATTTATTTTTACTGTTACAGGCCGAATGAAACATGCCACTACTGAAAACTTAAAACCACATAGTATCCTTGGATATGCCATGCTTGCTCTTCAAAAATTTCAGCTTTGCTATGATAAACTACAAAAAGAAATATGAAGGAGTTACTTTCTCTCTATAATAAATAATTTATTATGCTAAATAATTATTATGTATATATAATATGTATATACATAAATAATAGTTAATAATACATAATAGTATAAATTATATATATTTCGATCTTAAAATAAGAAATCAACTTCTTTATTCTTTGGATAATAATCACCAACATAAGAAGTGGTCCCAAATGTAAAGGTGGAAGAATTATGGCCCATTTATTTAATTGAGGGCTTATATTCAAGTAGAAGGTTTTATTTTCAAGACTCAGGTTGATATCATAACTGTATTAGGATATGCATCTTTGCCATTTACCACCAATTCTGAAGTGATACTTATAAAAGTAATCAGCAATATAAACGTTATGCCTTTAACTATCTGTGCTAAGGATCAGAAAGACAAACAAGAGGATTCCACAATGATTTCTGTTAATCTTACCAAAAGCATGTGAAAAAGAATTGTTTTCACACACAGTTTGGTTCTATTAATCTTAAATCATTTATACTCTGGAGTCCCTAATAAACTATAAATAGCTGTCTGAGCAACTGGAAATAAAGTAACCATTCTGGATAAACATGATAATGATATTATAAGTATACCCTTTGTTCTGGAAGCTCCTTTCTACTTTCTGAAGGAAAACTGGATTTTACTGTTGGACAATACTGATAAAAAAGGATTTAGCCTCACTGGAATTATGCTTTAATTTTTGGAATATGGCACAAAATTTATCATTGGAACAAGGAGAAAATTTTCATCACTTAAAAAAATTTCTAATATTATTGAAAACCGAATACTCCTTCCACTTAACTATAAATGCTGTCTTCTCAAATCTGGGTTTCTATGTGTTTATTTTCTTTAATACTTTTGGGCTCTAGAGTCTAACAGAGCTGAGATTGTATCCTGTCACTATTACTTTCTTTGTTACCTTTAGCAACGACCTTAACTTCTCTGTGCCTCAGATTCCTCTTCTGTAGAATGAGGGTAACAAATATACCTATAGTTATAAAAATTAAATGACTAACATAAAAATGCTTCCTCTTGTACTTGACACAAAGTAAGTATAATAAATATGAATTAATTTTTTCAATAGCTAAGTTTAAATACTTTTCCTTTATTTTAGAGTTAATGACTTAAACTCAACTCCACAGATTTATGATTCTTTAAAACTGGATCAGGCTAGGAAATCTTCATTAAAAGCAAAACAAAATTTACCAATCCCAGATAACTCAGAAGTAACAACACATCACTAAAAATATATCAGGAACCTGGATAATCAATAACATTCTATTTAGTTAGCAATCAATCTTGAACTAGTATTTGACATATTATATAATGTGGTCAATCGGTATTTATCTCTTGCATTGTTATAAACATTTCTCACTTTCCTGTCTTTTATTTCATCCTTGTTAGATTTTAAGTTATTTGAAGGAAAAAGCACTTATCATACATCTCTCTTCCTACATTCTCTGTATTTTGCCTTAGGCCTAAGACATATAATAGATGTTTATTTTCCAGCCTCTTTCCTGATGTCTTAGCCTTTCTGTACTCATCATTTTAGTGAGGTCAATTTTTTTTTTTTTTTTTTTTTGCTGTTAGTAAAATCTAGACTAGTTCCAAATAGCAAAAGGAGCATGTCAAGGCTGTCTATTGTCACCCTGCTTATTTAACTTATATGCAGAGTACATCATGAGAAATGCTGGGCTGGAAGAAGCACAAGCTGGAATCAAGATTGCCAGGAGAAATATCAATAACCTCAGATATGCAGATAATACCACCCTTATGGCAGAAAGTGAGGAAGAACTAAAGAGCCTCTGGATAAAAGTGAAAGAGGAGAGTGAAAGGTTGGCTTAAAGGTCAACATTTAGAAAACTAAGATCATGGGATCTGGTCCCATCACTTCATGGCAAATAGATGGGGAAACAGTGGTTGACTTTATTTTTTGGGACTCCAAAATCACTGCACCCATGAAATTAAAAGACACTCCTTGAAAAAAAAGTTATGACTGACCTAGACAGCATATTCAAAAGCAGAGACATTACTTTGCCAACAAAGGTCCATCTAGTCAAGGCTATGGTTTTCCAGTAGTCATGTATGGATGTGAGAGTTGGACTGTGAAGAAGGCTGAGCGCCGAAGAATTGATGCTTTTGAACTGTGGTGTTGGAGAAGACTCTTGAGAGTCCCTTGGACTGCAAGGAGATCCAATCTATCCTAAAGGAGATCAGTCCTGGGTGTTCATTGGAAGGACTGATGTTGAAGCTGAAACTCTAATAATTTGGCCACCTGATGTGAAGAGCTGACTCATTGGAAAAGACCCTGATGCTGGGTAAGATTGAGGGCAGGAGGAGAAGGGGAAGACAGAGGATGAGATGGTTGGATGGCATCACCAACTCAATGGACATGAGTTTGGGTAAACTCCAGGAGTTGGTGATGGACAGGGAGGCCTGGCGTGCTGCGGTTCATGGGGTTGCAAAGAATCGGACACGACTGAGCGACTGGACTGAACTGAACTGAACTGAAAATCTAGAATTTACTCTGAGTATAATCACTTAAGGTAACACTGATCTATATATTTAGCAAACTGACTTTGAAGTAGAACGAGCTTCAAAGATTCCCCTTGTCTTTTTAATAAAACGTTCATCATGCTGGTAAAAAAAAAAAAAAAGAAAAAAGAAATTCTCCTGGAGTCAGTTTGCATCCACAGATATTTATGAAAGCAATTATTTACATAAATTCAGAGGATCATATTATTATCTGACTCCAGTGTAATAAATTCTTTTGAAGACTAAAAATGGTAAGTTTAGTACAAATAACTACAAGTATAATACTTCTAGCTAGTAGACTACTTACTGATAGAGTAAGAATATGGGTAAACAGAATAATGTAGCTGCTCTAACATTCAAATTCCAGAGAGTCCTGAGAAACTAACGAAATTGAAATAAGTGTGCTGAGTTTTTTGTCTTTGTTCTGTTTTATTATTATAGACTATGTATGTGATTGAAACAAGTTACATATACATTCTGGACTGGGTCTACAGAAACAACTTTTTTAAGTGGGGAAGAAAATGTGTAAGGAATTCTATAAGACCTGAACAAATTAACGGTCTAAATATAAATTAAGGATTTGAAAATATAATCTTTAATGCTGTATTAGAGCTTAATCTCTTTTATTTAGGGAACCATATATCTCTTAAAATATAATGAGAGTCAACACCTACCTCATACCATACAAAGCAGGAATGGATTACAGACCTAAAAATAAAATATGAATGGGCAAAAAGCACATGAAAACATGCTCAACTCATTAGTGATCAGGGAGATGTAAGTTAAAACTATCAGATATTACTCCGCAGCCATGGCACCCACTCTCTCTTGCTTGGAGAATCCCATGGACGGAGGAGCCTGGTGGGCTGCAGTCCATGGGGTCGCTAGGAGTCGGACACCACTTAGCGACTTCACTTTCACTTTCCTGCACTGGAGAAGGAAATGGCAACCCACTCCAGTATTCTTGCCTGGAGAATCTCAGGGATGGAGGAGCCTGGTGGGCTGCTGTCTATGGGGTCGCACAGAGTCGGAGACGACTGAAGCGACTTAGCAGCGGCAGCAGCATACAGCCATTAGAAAGGCTAAAATTAAAGACGGACAACATTAAATGCTGGAAAGGTATGGAGTAACTAGAATACTCGTACACTGCTGGTGGGAGTATAAATGGTATAATTATTTTGGAAATTAACCTGGAAGTTTCTCATAAAGTTAGAAAATGCCTACCTCCAATTTCACTTCTAAGTATTTGTCTAAAAGAAATGAAAACATATAGTCACAAAGACTTCTACACAGTTATCCAGAGTAGCTTTATTCATAATAGCCCTAAACTGTAAACAAATATCAATCACTAGTAGAATAGATAAAAATAAAATGTGATGCATTCATACAATGGAAAACTATTCAGGGACCTCCCTTGTGGCACAGAGGATAAAAATCTGCCTGGCAATGCAGGGGACATGGGCTTGATCCCTGATCTAGGCAGATCCCACATGCTGCAGAGCAACTAAGCCCATGCACCACAACTGCTGAGCCTGTGTGCTGGAACTCCTGAAGCCCACGTGCTCCGAGCCCGTGCTCTGCAATGAAGAACAGCCCCCACTCCCCCACAACCCATGTGCAGCAACAAAGACCCCCACAACCCCCCAAAAGAAAGGCTATTCAGAAATGAAAAGGAACAAATTACTGATACATACAATGATACTAACGAACCTGAAATCATTATATCAAACAAAAAAAAGTGTCAGAACACATTCTGTGTGACTGTTCTAATGGGCAAAACTAATCTACAGTGAAGAAAATCAGAACAGTGGTTACACCTGGATACAAGGAGGACAAATGACCAGGGAGGGGCATATGATAACTTTTTGGTGTGATTAGAATGTTTATGTCTTGATAGGAGCATACGTCAAATGGAGTGGAATCTGTCAAAACTTACTGAATTCAACACTTAACATCGATGCATTTCACTAGACCTAAAATATACCTCTAGTTTAAAAATATATATAATGAGAATTAAAGGTAAAATTAAGTTATATATAATATATAGTGTTTCAGAAACATGGGAAGTTCAAACCAAAGTAATTTTAATAGCAATAAAAACAGCAGAAACAAGAGAGGTGCTCACACTGGAGAGCTTATTACCTGCTGAGCAGCGTGCTCAGAGCTTTACACAGCTTGTCTCATCCTAACAGCCTTCCTCTACAGTAGACAGCACTGTATCTCTAATTTGTAGAAGAAACTGACCATTAATATGAGACTCTCCCAAGGCTACAAAGCCATGTAAGTAGTGGAGAAGAACAGTAAATGGTATACGGTAAGTACTGTGTATGTTAACTGAAAGAGTAATACACATAAACAGATATTCCCCAGTCCGTCAAAGGAATGAACTGCAATTTAGTAGGTCATGATCAGCAGCTTAAAAATGAACTGGAACAGAACTGAAAACATCACAGAGCACTGAACATTATGAGCACTATTTCAAGAAACTTTTCTTTTGGCATGAGAATATAGAGGTGTGTGTGGGAGAGCAAGTGTGTCTGTTGGTATATCCCTTGGGTCATGATGCAAAGTCTATTTTTGACTCGGTGTCCCTGTCAAAAAAGTCTGAAAAACACTAGAATAGAAAGAAGAATGTAAGAAGTGTAACTCCTAAATCTATAATTTTAAGCAGTTTAAGCTATAATAAATATGTAAATTCTGAAAGAAATGATAAGGAATCAGCATTACTGTTTTAAATTGATGAATGTTATAAAAGCTTACAAAGCTGGAGAAGTTTCGCCTAATATCAAATATACAAAATGTGAAAAAAAAAAAAGCCTGTGTTACTAGGGTTAGACAATCAAAAATAGCAGGGAAACTATAAGCAAGGTGAAAAGACAGCCTTCAGAATGGGAGAAAGTAATAGCAAATGAAGCAACTAACAAAGGATCAATCTCAAAAATATACAAGCAACTCCTGCAGGTCAATTCCAGAAAAATAAATGACCCAATCAAAAAATGGGCCAAAGAACTAAACAGACATTTTGCCAAAGAAGACATACGGATGGCTAACAAACACATGAAAAGATGCTCAACATCACTCATTATCAGAGAAATGCAAATCAAAACCACAATGAGGTGCCATTTCACACCAGTCAGAATGGCTGTTATCCAAAAGTCTACAAGCAATAAATGCTGGAGAGGGTGTGGAGAAAAGGGAACCCTCTTACACTGTTGGTGGGAATGCAAACTAGTATAGCCACTATGGAGAACAGTGTGGAGATTCCTTAAAAAACTGGAAATAGAACTGCCACATGACCCAGCAATCCCACTGCTGGGCATACACACCGAGGAAACCAGAATTCAAAGAGACACATGTATCCAATGTTCACTGCAGCACTGATTATAATAGCCAGGACATGGAAGCAACCTAGATGTCCATCACCAGACGAATGGATAAGAAAGCTGTGGTACATATACACAATGGAGTATTACTCAGCCATTAAAAAGAATACATTTGAATCAGTTCTAATGAGGTGGATGAAACTGGAGCCTATTATACAGTGTGAAGTAAGCCAGAAAGAAAAACACCCATACAGTATGCTAACACATATGTATGGAATTTAGAAAGATGGTAACGATAACCCTGTATGTGAGACAGCAAAAGAGACACAGATGTATAGAACAGTCTTTTGGACTCTGTGGGAGAGGGCGAGGGTGGGATGATATGGGAGAGTGGCATTGAAACATGTATATTATCATATGTGAAATGAATCGCCAGTCCAGGTTTGATGCATGATACAGGGTGCTCAGGGCTGGTGCACTGGGACGACCCAGAGGGATGGTATGGGGAGGGAGGTGGGAGGGGGGTTAGGATGGGGAACACGTGTATACCCATGGCGGATTCATGTTGCTGTATGGGAAAACCAATACAATATTGTAAAGTAGTTTAGCCTCCAATTAAAATAAATAAATTTATATTAAAAAAGGTAAAAAAATGGCATTGGAGAAATCAGAAAATTTTCTGGACATATGGCTGGTTCACAGGCACATGCTTTGAATCCTTACATTGAATGTTTAATGTCTGCTGGGTACTTTTATGCTAAGTGATGTGGGTGATGTTGGGGGGGTGTAGATTTGACTAAGCCCCTGCTTTCAAGAGCTTAAAATTTGCCAGACAAGTTGAAGGCCTGACAGCAGAAATAAACAAGCTGTTTCTGCTTATTGAATGCTTTCTAAACAATACCATTAATGTTTAAAGGAACACCAAGTGCAATTTGTTTGATCAGAACTTTCTAAGACTCAGACCTTACACTCATAAGGAGTAGGAAGGAAAAGGCCAACCCTGGAAGTGGGTGGGTTCTGGCAGATAAATGGGACTATCAGCAACTTAATGAATCACAGGAAACACCATGAAGTTTGGGGGAGGGTCACACTATCCAAAAACTGTCTCTAAAGTATTTCATAAGAAGACCCAGGCTGCACGCTGTAACTGTGACACCTTAAGCAACTATGAGCTTTGAAAGCATCTTTATTAGAGACGTGCTCTGGCTCTCTTACTCACTATGGATTAACAGACAATGTAGAAATTAACTTCAGCAGTAAAATACTAAAAAAAAAAGCTCATAAATAAGATGTGTAAGGGTGTCTTCTTTCTCTAGTTGGGGGATTCTGAGGCGGAAGGATTTGAAGATGTATAACTGTGGCAGAGGTCTTAACTATCAACCTGATTTGAAGCAAGATTCTTCAATTACAGACACAGACTAATACTACAGGGAAATATGACAGGAAACAAGCTGCTCAAATGTAAGGCCTTGGGAAAGGGGTTCTTGCTTGGCTGAGAAGTAATAGTGTTCACAATTAAGTGTATCAAGTAAATAGTAAGAGTTTGGTCAAAGGGAGTGCAGAGACAGGGAGGAACGAAGAAAGGGGACCAGTATGGTTTGCGAACCACACCTCAGTGAGAACAAGATGTCAGGGCAGGCAGACAGAAGCAAGGACAGTGCTAATTATACATTCTAACAAGCTCTGTATCACGAGTCAGAGGACAGGAAGATGGCAATTTCTATTGTCACTGAAGCCTTATGCGGAGGGAGGTAGCTAGTTACTACTCAGTTTGAACCAGCTGGCTTAGGACTCCAGTCAGAAAAGGACTGTTTTTTAGAGAAAAGGATGAGGAAAGAGGTAAAGAAGTCAGGAATGACAAGTAAAAAGTGGGCTCTTGGTGCATTGTGGGGTGTTTAATAATAATTTAAAATGTGAACTGGTAATGTTCATCACTACAGTAAGGCACTGAATATATAGTGAAACCAAGCACGTGGAAGTTGATCACTGCTACTATTAATTCCAAGTGATTCTGACCCAAGACTACTTTTATCTTTATGATAAAAGTGCATGGAAAGGGATTAGCATATGCCTGGGATCAGAACAGGAAATCTTTGTTTGGAGATACATAAGCCCTTCCTTTTTGTTTTTATTTTAAAGAGTGTTGATACCATTAGGAAACTTTAAATGTTACTGAAGACAGGAATGGGATAACCTAGACCCTTTCTCCATTTTAATCCATAAGGAACAGGAAAACTTTCTATTCTAAATCTAGAAAGACTTTGTTTTAGTTCTCTTTTCCTTTAATGATTTCTAGGATGAAAGATACTGTCAGGACAGGAAGGACAGGAGACTGAAGGGAAGATTTTAAAGAGAAAAGAACTCAGAGCTATCAATTTGGAAAGTAACTAAAGGAGGGATAATGAATATTTTGTGAAAGCCAAAAACAAAAACACTGGAGAAATGGGGGATAAAGAAATATATCCCAAAAGATAAAGGACATGTGTAATTTAGACAGATGCCCACAGGGGTCCTTAGTTGAAAAGTGTAGGAAACATTATTTTTTGTAAATATACCCAGACAGATGAAGAAAGACAAGCAATGCTGTACCCTTAAAAAAGTACTGAATTCTTTTCCTTGATCCTCTCAAAACTCCCATTACTAACCACTTAGGGGATGCAGATCTCAATTTGACAGGAAAGGATATGGAGGTAAAACAGTACACTTTTAAAAATTTTTAGTTGAATACAGATACACAGTGAACAAAGGTGCATATCCTAATTATTTGGTATCCTTGACTAAAAATATGGCAACAAACACAAAGCAATAATTTCCTGTCTGAAGAACAAATTGTTCTTTCTTTGTACAGGGGTGAGATGTAAATAATGTCACTGAGTGGAAATTATCAGCAATAGTGAAGTTATGAGACTTGTCAGCTGAAAAAAAGGCACAATGTGAAAGTCGTGAGTTAAGTTTTATTTGGGTGCAGACTGGGAGAGAGCCTCTCAGATAGCCCTGAGGAAATGCTCCAAAGAGGTAAGAGGGAAGGTCCTGTATATATGATTCTGGTGATGGGAAAATATACAACCAGGTACACATTTTGGCAGAGGGTACTGCTAGTCATAAGGAGCAGAAGTCTCCATTAATGATCTCAGTAGTTTTCTACATATGAGAAGAGGCAAGAAATTGGCTCATAAAACCTTCTCTTGACAATATCTACCTGAAGTCCTGTTTCGCCAGTTTCTCCCAGGGCACAGAGTGCCTCAATCCTGATCTCTGCCCTGAACTCCTTTCAGGGTATGTTGAAGGTCAGTGACTGCAGTGTCTAGTGACTGCATTCTTTTAGAACCAGATGGCAAGAGGCAATTTTTAGTTGGCAAACTATATTTAGATAGCAAACTAGGTAAATCTCTTTTCTCAAAAATATGAATAAGTGGCAACCTATTTTTTGAGGCTTGAATACATTCAAGTTAAACTTAAAGGGCTTTAACTTATTTTCTCAGATGACAAATATTTCTGAAGAACTTTCTAGGGTCTATCAACAGATATGTGGCATGCAGTACAGCAAGATAAAGTGCAAAGAAAAACAGAAAAAAGTATGCATTAACTGTACAAAAATTTATTAGGTACACTTATATGAGAAGTTCTGTTTATGAAGTTTCAAATCAACAAGAGACTTCTGAATCAAATAATAATCTCGTAATCAGGTCTACCAAAGAATTCAGTCTTTTGTTGAACAGAACACATTAGGTATTGAATTAGATTAAAACTTTTTTTTAAACTTATGCGTATCTTAGCACTCACTGGGCGAAGTTGACTTTTTGAGGCAGAATATACTTTTTGTTGTTATTAAACGATGAAATATTATGAACTACACATAATGGAACTGAAGACAGGAAAAATACTTTGAAGGGTAGTAGGTCTTTTGCTATGATATTAAAATTTCTTGGCTTCATACACATATGTTGTTAGCTTTACGTAATTTGAATCCATGAACTCTGAAAGAAACTTCCATGACCTCTGGAAGAATAACTTTTAGGTATCTACACAAAGGCAGAATTTGAAAATCAGTCAGAAATTTAGCCTGCATTGGGGGTAGAAAATCAGGGATATAGCGGTAGTAAGCTCATGCTTGCCCCAGGTATGCTATACTTCTCTACTCTCTTAACTCTATTTTTGAGTTAATACAGATTTCTGTGAGAAGTATCAATTACCTGAAGTTTAAAAAGTAAATGTTCTTAACTCCTTGCCATCCCACTGCTCACACTGTATTTCTTAGAAATACAACTTTTATTTTAATTTCACCATTAGCAAATGACTATTTTCTCATAAAATTTTAACTCCACAGATAAAGCTGAAGTCCTTTCTAAACATAACCCAATTTCTCTTTCTTTTCTGAAGGTTTTTAGTATGATAGACATCCTTCCAGACATTTTACCAGCATGTACATGTGTGTGTAGGGTGTGTGTGTGTAGGGTGTGTGTGTGTGTGTGTAGGGTGTGTGTGTGTGTGTGTGATTTCATAGATATTATTTTCTGTGAAACTATTCTGCAACTTGTTTTCACTTAGTGTGTCTTAAAGAGCTTTTGAAGACAGTAAATACATAGCTTTTGCTTTCTCATTAAGAAACATGTGATTATATTCCATAATAAGGATGTATCAGTTATGCACCCATATTTTTACCTATATTTTTACTGATGGATATTTTAGGCTGATTATATTTTTCAATACTGTATTAAACAATACTGCAGTGAACATCCTTGTGCACACACGAGAATGGTTTCGTGGAATAGATTTACTGCTGTGCTTTTCTAAGGAAATAATTTCCTATATAATAAAATTCTCAGCTTGATTCTATACATACTTTTCTTCCATAAGGATTTTCAGCAAATACAAAGATAGTTTCCGTCTATCTTTCAAATTGTTCCTACAACTGGCTGAACTGAAATACTAAATGATGGACCACAAGCTTTAACTTTAGAAGCAACCTCTTCATCTTTCTTTCTCTTCTCCTATGGGGACAACTAGAAATAACCTCTGATTAATCACAAATCACAAGGCTAACGCATGCAAGGAAGATACAATAAGAGGAAGTAAAAATAACAGGAATAAGTTGTTTCCCTTTTTTATTTGTTTTAGTTTCAAGCTGAAAAATGCCGTGAAATTCCCCACTGCTGTAATCTTTTCTGAAGCTTTCCCCAACTACTAGACAACTGTGTCTTCTCTAAATAGGCAGCATTTTACAAACTGAATTCTGCCTTTCTTTCCTCAAAGATGTAAGAAAAACAGCCCACTGGAAGATGTCAGTTAAATGGTAAATGTGCTTATTTTTCTGGTACCGTTATGCTTAAACATCCTAAATGCCACAATGTATAATATAAATGATGACGTGATTAAAAAGCTATATCTTTTTTTACTTTTTTCTTAGAAAATAGCAAATAGTTGATATTAGACAATGATAAATATACATAGATATGCTTTTTCAGATTCTTTTCCATGATAGGTTATTATGAGATACTGAACACAGTTCCCAGTGCTATACAATAGGTCCTTGTTTATTCTTTATGTTTATCTATTTCATACACAATATTGTATATCTGATAATCCCCAATTCCCAATTTATCATTTCCTCCTTCCTCTTTGAGTCTACTTCTATTTTGTAAATAAGTTCATTTGTATCATTTTGATGTCTATTTCCTGTGATATGACATACTAAAATGCAATTTAAATGATTTAACTGCTTTTGTTACTCCTAGGAAAGAGGTAATAATATTGTCAGAAGGTAAAAAAAATGTACATATTGTTTTTTCCTGTTTGATAAAAGTATCATAAGAAACCAGTAAACTATTAAAACCATTAAAGTCAAAGGATAAAAGTTGCTTTAAAGGACAGCAGTTCATTAAAGTAGCAGAGGGTTTTTTTTTTTTTTTTGGTTTGTTTCTCTTTTGCAAATGTTTATGATTTGATTTTTAAATTAAAATTAACTTTTGCCATTGGGGAAAATAATTTGATTACTAAACTCTACTGCATAAAATTTGAAGTTAGAGAATTCTAGTTTCTAAGATGCCATGTGAGTGAAAGTTGTTCAGTCATGTCTGACTCTTTGTAACCCCATGGAATTCTCCAGGCCAGAATGCTGGAGTCGGTAGCCTTTCCCTTCTCCAGGGGATCTTCCCAAACCAGGGGTCAAACCCAGGCTTCCCACATTGCAGGTGGATTCTTTACCAGATGAGCCACAAGGGAAGCCCAAGAATACTAGAGTGGGCAGCCTATCCCTTCTCCAGGGGATCTTCCTGACCCAGGAATCGAACCAGGGTCTCCTGCATTGCAGGTGGATTCTTGACCAACTGAACTATCAGGGAAGCCCAGAAGAGCCATAGGATAAAGCTAAAAAAGCTACTCCACATCAATCTACTTGATTTAAGAGAAACTCAGTAAGAAAGGGGATGAAATTCTTTTTCAGACAATATTTCAGAAACATAGCAAGGACATGAAAAAAAAAAAGTGAAATGAAGTTGCTCAGTTGTGTCCGACTCTGCGACCCCATGGACGGTAGCCTACTACGTTCCTCCATCCATGGGATTTTCCAGGCAGGAGTACTGGAGTGGGATGCCATTTCCTTGTCCAGAGGATCTTCCTGATCCAGGGATCAAAGCCAGGCCTCCCGCACTGTAGGCAGACGCTTTACTGTCTGAGCCACCAGGGAAGTAGTTCTCGGATGAGGCCTGTGGGTGGAAGCAGCAGGTGCCTGGGCCCCAGCCATGCCACCTTGTTACAATGCCAGCATGGTTAAGATGGCATACACCTTGCAGCCCTCCTCTGTGTTAAGTAGTGGCCTGCCCAGATAGGCACAAACTCAAGACACTTCTAAGAGCCTATTGCGTGTTAAGTCCAAAGAAGCTGATGCTTCTAGAACTTGATCAGGAGGTTCAGAGAATGATCATCAGACCAAGACACGAGAATGGGCAGGTGAAAGCTACAGACACTGCCACCAGGAGGAACATCAGCAAGAGCCACAAATCACACAGTAAACTGAAATCAGAGGAAGAGCTCAAGCATAAGAACCAGCTCTTAAAGGCCATCAACCAGCAGTTGCACCAGAAGTTGTCTGAAACTCAGGGAGAACTGAAGGACCTGACCCAGAAGGTGGAGCTAATGGAGAAGTTTTAGAACAACTGTTGGGCAGTTTTGGAGGGCAAGGGCCTCAACCCAGGCAGTGAGACCCTGGTATCATACATACCTAGACTCCACTACGGATCACATGGACTCTACATTGCTGTTAGAAACTTTGCAAGATGAGCTGAAGCTTTTTAACGAAACAGCCAGAAAACAGATGGGAGGAGTTGCAGGTAAGGCTGAAGATGAAAGAAGACGAGAGGGCCCAGTTCAAAGAACAACAGACCTTATATAAGTCAAGTAAATGATTTTACAACAGCGCTTGAGGAAATGGAGCAGCTATTAGAAATATGATAAAAAGCAGGTGGCCACATGGCTCTCTCTTGGGGATAAACTTTCAGAATAAGTCCCTTAGAACATCTGCTTCTTGGCCATCATCTTTTAGGACTCACCATCCTCAGAATGAAAGCAGTTTCTGCAGTATGATTAAGGACAGTATATGCTGGCACGGCAGTTCCTCCTTCGAGCAAGTGTTCTTAGCCTTCAAATTGGCCAGCTCTCCTGAACCTCACAGTATGTATTTGAGGCCTAAGAAGAGATGGGGCCAGGAAGCTTGCATCAATCTTCTAGACAACAAAGTGGCAGAGCACTAGAATCAGGAGATGAAATGGCCACAGCCAGAGAAAGGTCACATTCAGATGTGCAGGAGCAAACAGTGGAGGACAGGTGCTCCACAGGAGACACCACTGAGGAACTACGCAGCCCCCTCCAAACTTGGAATACATTCTGTCCCATCCTGGTTGCGCTCTATAGCGAAAGTCGCCCAGTCGTGTCTGCCTCTTGCGACCCCATGGACTATATAGTCCATGGAATTCTCCAGGCCAGAATACTGGAGTGGGTAGCCTTTTCCTTCTCCAGGGGATCTTCCCAACCCAGGGATTGAACCCAGGTCTCCCACATTGCAGGTGGATTCTTCACCAACTGAGCCACAAGGGAAACCCAAGAATACTAGAGTGGGTAGTCTATCCCTTCTCCAGCAGACCTTCCCAACCCAGGAATTGAACTGGGGTCTCCTGCATTGCAGGTGGATTACTGACCAGCTGAGGGAGGCCTGGGCTCTATAACCTCATTGTAAATTTATGAACTTGAAGTCATCTGAAATGGCTTAATAAATGGGATGAAGGTCTAATAGTAACATCTATGAAATAATACATGTTGGAGCTTTTAACCTAAAAACCAACCAACCAAAAACCCAAAAAACAGATACAGAGAAAGCACATGACAAAATCTATTCTAAGTCTCAGCAAACTAGAAACAGAAGGACATTTCCTCAACTTGATAAAGAACATCTATGACAACCTACAGCTAGCATATTTAATGATGAAAGACTGTTTCCTCCCTAAGTTCAGAGACAAAACAAAAATATCCATACTACTTCTATTTAACTTTGTACTGGAGGTTCTAACCAATACAATAAGGCAATAAATAGATGGAAATCAGATTAGAAAAAAATAAGTAAAATTGTCTTTATTTGCAAACATGATTATAGAAAATTCAATGAAATTTATAAAAAAGCTATTAGAACTAATACGTGAGATTAAGGTTGCAGGATAAAGGATCAATATACAAAATCAATTTCATGTCTATATAATCAGAAATTAACATTAAAAAACAGTTATAATAATCATAAAACAATGAAATAGTGATAAATCTGACAAAAGATATTAAAGACCTATACAATGAGGACTATAAAGCACTGCTGAGTAAATGGAGAGAAATATCATGTTCATGGATTAGCAATTAGCTGATTCTAAAATTCATATGGAAATGCCAAGACCCATGCATAAGCAAAACAATGTTCAAAAAGAACAGAAGCTGGAGGATTAACATTACCTAATTTTAAGACTTACATAAAAGGCCACAGTAATCAAGAAAATATGGTACAGGCATCAAGGCAGACAAGTGGAGCAATGGAATATAACAGAAAACCCAGAAATAAGCAAAAAAAATATGGAAAATGGATTGTGACAAAGAGGCCAAAGCCATCTACAAAGGAAGGATAGTCTTTTTAACAAATGAGGCTGGAACAATTGTCTATCCATCAGCAAAAAAAATTATTATTTGATCCATATATTTTACCATACAACAAAATGAAGCTGTATCATAGATCCAAGTGTAAAACTTAAACTATAAAATTATAGAAACACAAGAGAAAAAGTTTCTGACATCAGTTTAGGCAAAGATTTCTTATTTGACACTAAATATTAGTTATGTGATACTAAAAGCAAAATCTATGAAAGAAACATTGATAAAACGGACTTCATCAAAATGAAAAACTTCTGCTCTTCAAAAGATACAGTTAAGAGTATGAAATGATAAGCCACAGACAGGGAGAAAACATTTGCAAGGCATATATCTATTAAAGTACTTGAAGCCAGATATAGAAGGAATGTTCAAAATGCAGTAATGAAAAAAATCAACTCAATTTAAAAATGGGCAAAAGATTTGAACAAATATTTTATGGAAGAAAAACAACATAGACAGCAAATAAGCATGAAAAGACGCTCAAGGTCATTAGTCAGCAGGGAAATTCAAATTAAAACTGCAATGTCATATTATATACCTATCAGAAAGACTAAAACTAAAAGGACTGGCCATATCAAGTGCTGGTGAGGATGTGGAGCAAATGGAACTCTTATACATGCTGGTGGGAATGAAAATGGTAAAACTACTTTAGACAATTTGACCGTTTCTTAAAAAGTTAAACATACATCTACCATGTAACATAACCATTCTATTCATAGGTATTCATCCAAAAGAAATATTAAGTGCATGTCCATACAAAGCCTTGTGTATGAATGTTCACAGGAACTTTATTTGCAATAGTCCAAAACTGCAAACAACGTAAATGTTCACTATCATGAACTGACAAAACAAACTGTGGTACATACACACAATGGACACTATGCTGTGCTGTACTTAGTTGCTCAGTTGTGACCCCATGGACTGTAGCTCGCCAGGCTCCTCTGTCCACGGGGATTCTCCAGGCAAGAATACTGGAGTGGGTTGTCATGTCCTTGTCCAGCGGATCTTCTCAACTCAGGGATCGAACCTAGGTCTCCTGCATTGCAGGTGGATTCTTTACTGTCTAAGCCACCAGGGAAGCCCAAGAATACTGGAGTGAGTAGCCTATCCGTTCTCCAATGGATCTTCCTGACCCAGGAATCGAACTGGGGTCTCCTGCATTGCAGGCGGATTCTTTACCAGCTGAGCTACTGGGGAAGCCCACAAGCCCACAATGGACACTACTTGGTAATGAAAGGAATGAACTGTCAATACAACATCAACATAGATCTCAAGATAATTACACTGAGTCAAAGGACCAGGCCAAATAAAAGATTACATCCTGTATGATTATTCCACCATAAAATTCCAGAAAATGTAAACTAACCTCTAGAGGATTGGTGCTTTTGAGGTGGGGGGTATGGGGAGGAGTTGGGAACGTTAAGGGATTGCAAAGGGGCATGAGGAAAATTTGAGAGATGATGGATATGTACACTATCTTGATGGTAGTAAAGGTTTCATGGGGGATACATATATGAAAACATCAATTTATATACATTAAATATATGCATGTCAATTTTATCTCAATAAAGCAAATAAAAAGCCAAAATATAACAAATATGTCAAATCAATCAGTAGAGAAATAAGCAAAGAAATCAATGGAAAAAAATCAATTTGAAAAATGTTCCCACACTCTCTCTGTATTTCCTGTTTTCATTATAAAGGCAGAGAGAAGGGAATGCAATGTAACATCTGTTCCATGCCCCACAGGACACCCTTAACCCTTGCCAACTGTCTCAAAATACACGTGTTAGGTTGTGAGGGTGGGGGTGGATCAGCTCAAAACCATCAATTCCCATAAGAAAAACAAGCTACAGTACAAGCCCTTCTGATAACAAAGATTTTAATTTAAAATGCTCATCTTTCTTATGCTGTCTTATGAAGGACAGGATGCTATCAGTATATCTTGCTTTATGGAATGTATCTTTGTTCCTAAATAGATGAACTTTAAAACTTATGTTCTAATAATAATAACTAACAGTAAATGAGCACTGAGCACCTTGGTTACCATTTGCTGTCTCATTTAATTCTTGAGATAACTGTGCCATTTTATTGATCCAGGTTAACAGGGTAAGTAAATGGTCTAAGATCATACAGTTAAATGGTAGAACTCAAACTTATGTCTGTCTAATATGAAAGCTCATGCTCTTAACAGCTACACTTAACTGAAGGTTCTAGTTGATAATTTAGTAGAATGCCTAATAATTACACCTTTATGCCTCCTTTTTGAAAGCTAGGATTTCATATATGCACATTATTCAGAGAGTAGGAATAAGAAGTATTAGCTATATAAATTCCAACTATATAAAACACATAAAAAATGTGTTTTTTGAGGGGCCAGTCGCCATGGCCCCAGATGGCAACTGATTCTCTTCTAAAACACATTTCATAGTAAAGGTTATGAATGTACATCTAAAAACCTCATAATTCAATTCCCTAAATAAAGTTCTGCTTGATTCTTAATACCCCAGTTCTTATATGGGCAGCAACTGGACTTCTCTCAGTTATAAGCTTATGTTCATGTGATCTTTTAGCAAAGATTTAAATTACCTACTCCAATTCTAAAATCTCTTCCTAAAAATCATTTATCAAAATGGGATCATTTTTGGCCAAAGAACTGTTATGTCCAGGCTTATGAGTGACAAAGAATGCTTCAACTTTGAGTACATTTAAATATATTCACAGATCCGTTACCATGTGAGTATATATCTGATTTTGTTTTCAATGCAAACACACTTGACAAGCTTACTAGTACAGGACAATGTCTGTTTTTTGCCAAATTCAATTTTACTTTCCTCATCTCAGACCAGCCTTCATAATAATCTGCTTCCAAAAAAAGCACAAGGCCATGACCAAAAGCAGACGGCACACTCCACTTACAGTGAACGTGTACTTGTGATTTTCCTAGGCCACAGCACCTTCCATGATAGCTTGTGTCTGTTCTATATTTTTGGCACTGCCATAAGATCCTTATTATTATTTTAAGAATATTTTTGGAAAAAGTAAATAATTTATTGTTAACACAGACATATATGTAACATCAATTTTTTTATTTCTAACTCTGGCAGTTTAAAAAACTCCCAATAGTTAAATATTACAGCCTCAAACTCTTAAATATATTTCTAACCTTGTCCTGCCTACAACATTTTTGTCTGTAAATTTTCTCGCCTAGGGAATTCTGCAATGGCTTTTGGCCAAAACCAACAGTTATATCCTAGACGTTAGAAGAGTTATACCTGTTTTATGACTGAGGCATCAGTGGAAAGGAATTCAAGACTCTTTAAGCTTATTCTATGTGAAAGTTGTAATACTTCACCATTTATTATTGCAAAAGCAATTTAAAGAATGCTTTAAAATAAAATGATACTAATCAGGGTAGATTCTACTTAATCATAGCTAAGGGTGTCTTTGCATCAGATCTGAGACACGTAGATATAATATACACAACATGGAAGGTTCAAACGATTTAACTTTTATTGACAGTCAAATCTGTTTTCCAAATTTTAAAAATGAGTGTTCCCTCTTCTTTTTCTAGAGTAATCAGACCCTGTTGGGAGGCTTTTTCTAGATTTTCTTAGAAATAATGAACTGAGCTTCTCCTGCTGAACTGTGTGGTTCCAATCCAACCTCTCCTGGACAGTTAATGAGCTATGTCATCTGCTTTCACTGTGGAAGGGATTCCCATAGTGTTCTCATTCATGTAAATGAAGTGGTCAAATCAAAGGGAGAGACTTTCATTAAGAAGGCTTTTCTCTGACGTAATGCCTTCTAAAACAGAAAATCATTTTATATAAAGTTCATTTAGGATCAAATATGGTATCAATGGCCTCTAACAATTATTCTTCAAATACTGAAGAGCTGAATATTACATTATTTTCTATTGAATTCCTTGGTTCTATGCCAAACATGTCTTGGCTGCAACAGAAGAGTGAGGAGGCTTTTATATTTTGGGGAGAAAAAGAACTATGAAGGCTCTACAAGGGTGTATTTACAATCTGGAACTCCGCAGAAATTCTGGAAAATGAATGAAGCTCTTTTACAATTATAACTTTATAGGTAGGATTTACTTACAAACTATAGGAACTTTTATAATACATCCCTATATAAATCTAACCCTTGCCAATGGGACTTACTATTTATTTAACAGCAACAGTGAACCATATGGTTTTGTTCAGACATGCAAGGTTAAAGAATAGATTTTATATCCAGGAAAAATCTCTCTTAAAGGTAAAGAGAAAAAAAAAGGCAAAACAAAAAACTTTAAAACATAAAGGAAAAACCAATCATAGCTATTTAAGAACAAAGGCCAAAACCTTTTCAACCAGCTAAGCATGAATTAAGACAGAATACTAAATTGAAGAAAATTAGCAAGCTGTCATATTAGTTCAAGAACAGCAACAGTGTTTGTTGCTAAGCAAGAGCTATACAGAAAGAATGCAGTAAAATCTTGACATATTACAGAACCAACAACAACAACAAAAGCCCAAACCAAAAAATCACTCCACAAATAAAACAAGATTTCATTTTCAGAATCTGACATGGCAGTTGCTTTTCTCAAAGGGCTGAAACAATTTTGACCCCCCGCTGCTACTTTGTCCAACAATAGACTGTTTAAAGATATATCACTTCTGGTGAAGCTATTCATTTCACCTAAACCTCATACAGTTTAAATCTTAGAAGAGAACTTTATCACCTACAGGCTGTATGCACAGACTAAATACAACACTTGTGCCTGATTCTGAATGGTATCTTATTTCAAAATGCTCTCTTAACTACAGCTCTTGCTTCTCAAGCTGCGCTTTCAACTTGTCAGAAGCTGCCTACAGTAACTAAAATTGGATTCACACAGAAAAAAATAATTTTATTTTAGGAAAACATATGCAGTAAGCACCTTAGCATCTGTTAACATTAAAACCAGAAGGCAGTATGTTACATAGGGCAGGCTGTAAATTTAATAATTTACAACATTCATTTTGAAATATTACAGCAATCTTTTAAAACAATGGCATACATTTCCTCTGTTCAACGAATATCCATTGAGAATCTATATGCCAGGTGCTGAGGATATAAGGATTAGCAAAACAATCATAAAGCTCCACAGGTTTTTAAAGCTAGAAAGCAAAGAGGTCATCTTCCAATTTTTCTATTAGAGGAAGCCATTCCTCAACCCCTATCCCAATTAGGAGAGGGCTGAGGCCCACAAGTTTTTGTGTAAGTCAGTTGCGATATGTATGGGAAACTTCTTCCTGGAATCCCAGCGCAGACAGGCACAGATCCTCAGGTGAGCCTTTTTTAAACGTTGCCAAACTATTGTAGTTTCCAAATTCTGATTGCTATTTATAATAATCCTGCTCTTGGAAAACGCTTTCTGAGTTCTAAGAGGGCATGAGCAAAGCACTTTCTGGTTCAGCCTAGGCAGTGGAGCCCTTCCAGGTCTAAGCTGGTAATTCCTATGGAGAGGAGAGCCAGAAGTCTCAGATGAGAACAAGAGAAGGAAGCAGGAAAAACAACTCACTTTAGGAGTAAGGATAGGGAATGAGCTCAAACTTTCTTCAACCTTCTTTTTCTTTTCATTGATCAGATAAATATGTGATAATAAACGGGAAGGTGTCCTGGGTGTAATCAGTTTAGGATGGGGTTATGAGAAACAGTTTTCAGGGACGTACAGGGAAAGGACGAGAAATCCCCAAGAGTGACAAAAGGGGAAGACCTGTGGATGTGGCAGAAATGAGTCACCAGCCAGAGTAAACATTTATTTGTAATATATGTTGGCAGGGGAGTCACTGAAAAGTTAGCCTGTTGAGGGCACGCTGGAAACATCCATTCAGATGATTAGCAACCACTGACTGTTTCTTGGATACGGGGTATATGATATGTGCTGAGAGAATACAAATAAAGGGAAAAGAAGAAATTAATCCTACATCATTGGAGTACTTATAATGCCATGCAAATTACAGTGTTACACAGAAATACTAGTTATTAATCATTTATTCTTATTACAGACAAGGAAGCTTTGTTTCAGACAGACTGAATGACTTGACCAAGGTCACACAGTCATGCTTAGTGGCAGAACAGCCAGACTCGAGCAATGAACTTTATATTTGACTAGGCATGTGTCAAAGCCATAAACGTGATCTTCAGGGACGCCATGTAAACTAAGACTGAAGTAAGCGGGGAAAGGAAAATAAGCCAGACTCCACCCCCCAATCAGAAGGCAACTGCCTCATGTACTTTGGAGAAATTAAACCACTGGAAATCACTCATCACACATTACAAAGCTACATTTAAAAAAAAGAAAGAAAAAGAAAAAAGCAATAGCTTTCAGCAGAGACTATGCTTTTTCAGCATGCCCAAGTCTCATCTTTGGCCACTTCTCTCCTTTCGGGTGTATCATCTTCCTATTACTCAAACAGATACCCTTAAGGTCTTTTCTTTCCCTCTCCAAATCTGATTTCAGGACAGATTAGAAAACATCCTTCCCAAGGTGTAGAAGATTCATGACACTTTAAAGAAGTTATGCCCTTATATTGTTTTTTAAATTAGACTTTATTTTTTAGATTAATTTTGGGTTCACAGCAAAATTGAATAGAAAGTAGATTTCCTATAACCATCTCCTCCCCATTCCTGGGTATTTTAATAGATATCAAATACTGAAACAAAAGTAAGAATTTTTAATCTGGGGTCTAGGGAAATCTATTCATGGTCTTAATGGAGTCCTTGATCTATCAGATATTATATCCTGAATTATGGAATATGGTTGTATACAGATTTTTAAGAAAGTAAGTTTCATCAGGTTCTCGAGGGGCTGGCATTCAGAAACAGCTAAAGGCACTAAGGTAAAGAATAAAGTTCAAGTCCAGACATCAGGTAGGGAGACTAAAGGAATTATTTGGAAGCAGAAAGGCTTTATCAGAGTCCCCAAATCATATCATATGGGTGGCAGCTATAGCAAGTATCAATGTGTATATACCAAGGCCTCTTAACTTCAACTAGGACTATAGAAATATCCTAGTTAAGCAAAGAAATGGCTTTCAAACATATGATGGCCACTCTCTCTCTCTTTTTTAAAAAACATACCTTTAAAGCTTCTATAACGAGGTCCCTTGCTTCAAGCTCTCCTTCAAGAATACTGAATAGTGTTAGGAGTTCTGGCTTGCTGAGTTTTTCCAGATTCATCCTGAAAGCCTGAAACAAGGACAATAATCAGATAATCTCCAGAAGACAGAGGTAATCCGATACTATTTAAGAAAAAATAAAGTGAGATAAGAGCAAGAATTACAGTAGAAAATACTTTTAAGAAAGGAAATGGTTAACTAGGAATAAAACTACCATATGACTCAGAAATCCCACTACTGGGCATATACCCTGAGAAAACCGTAACTGAAAATGACACACGTACCCAATGTTCGCTGCAGCACTATTTACAATAGCTAGGACACGGAAGCAGCCTTGATGCTTACTGACAGATGAGTGGGTAAAGACGCTGTGGAACATACATACAATGAAATATTACTCAGCTACAAAAAGAAACACATGTGAGTCAGTTCTAATGAGGTAGATGAACCTAGAGCCCATTTATACAGAGAGAACTAAGTCAGAAAGAGAAAAACAAGTATCACAAATTAAGGCACATACATGGAATCTAGAAAGACGGTACTGATGAGCTTATTCGCAGGGCAGTGATGGAGACAGACACAGAGAAGAGACTTGTGGACACAGCGGCGGATGAAGAGGGTGGGGCACTGCCGTGTGTACAGCAGACAGCTGGTGGGGATTCGACGCAGGGAGCTCAACTCAGTGCTCAGTGACAACCTTGAGGGGTGCAATTGGGTAGGAGATGGGAGGGAGGTTCAAGAGGGAGGAGACTTATGTATACCTATGGCTGATCCATGCTGATGTATGCAGAAACCAACACAATATTGTAAAGCAATTATCCTCCAATTAAAAATAAAATTTAAAAAAGAAAGGAAATGGTTGTAATTAAATGTAAAAATAAGAATTTTCTGATGTTAATCAGAAACTGAGCAGTAAACGAAAATAAAATTCATTTAAATTATTGACTTTATCACCATTTACAAAGATCAGGTTTTCATTATTTTTCCCTCCTGGCATATATTCAAACATCCTAGAAGGTCTCAGAAAGAACTGTTATCGTTCAGTTGCTAAGTTGTGTCTAGCTATTTTGCGACTCCACGGACTACCACTTGCCAGAATTCTCTGAAACAATTAGTCACTAGTTTTATTCACTAGAAGTTCAGGTAAAATTTTGTAATAATGAATACTATTTCACTGAAAAACTGTTATACCATAAAAAGATATTCTACTTTTAGATAACCAAACTCTAAAACTGTATATAAAACACTCTGGGATCCCTCTGAAATTGGCTGAAATCAATTTAAGCAAAGATAATGTATGGTGGGACGACAGGAGAAATTTTTCTTTTAAATTGTCTACTTTCACAGAGAGGATCTATCACAATATTTATATTTCATAGTAAAATAAGACTTAAGTGCAACCATGTACAATTGTACTTTTAAATGAGTGCTTAAAATATATTGTTTAAACATCTTAATTGGCCAGGCTATTATAAACTGAATTTATTTGACTTAACAAGTTCATATTTCTAAGAAGTCTTGCATCTTTTAAAATACATTAAATGGCAAATTGCATGGCTCAAATTTAACCCTTTCCATAAGATTAATTTCTCACAGACCACACATAGATAAAAGTTAGACTATGATACAATCTTTGAAGGCTCTTCTGACTATTGTATATGGTAAGATACATTTTATAATTTATAAAGTAGAACAAAAACTGTTTTCCCTCTCCCATGCTCTACTTTTAAATTGCCACACTCTTATGTAGTTTTTTTTTTCCAAAGTGAATCACAATATGACTAGTTCACACACCCTCTAGTAACTCCCAATTTCTATGAGCACACAAAAGAGTCATTGATTCCTTTTAGAACTACTGCCTTTAAGCGAATGAGAGCATGTAGAAAATATATACTTCACTGTGTTGTTAGATATCCTTCCAGAACATGCTGTAGGAATCTTTTGCCACATGGTAAAATATGTTCAATGTAACTTCAGCTCTAACTGCTACATTTCTAATTGGTGAGGGTTAGCCACTAGTAAGTAATTCTCACGTAACTATTAGAGAGAGACCTCACAACAGTTACTTTAAAAATAAAAACTAAAAAACAAACAAAACCCCCCAAACCCACAAACCTAATAAAGCTACACTTAAAGATAGTATGTTGGAAAAAATACATTACTTTGCAGTCAGATAGATGCTAGGTTGACATCTTTGTTGTGTGACTGGACAAGTGTTCTGAGTCCCAGTTTTCCTATCTGTTAAAGTAAAACGATATCTAGCTCATAGGATTGCTGTAAAGATTGAGTTAACAAATACAAAACATCTTGCCAAGCTCCTGATACAAGGTGATCAATGCTTTAATTATTAGGAACTACTATCCTGAAAGAGGAGAGTGAAAAGTTGGCTTAAAGCTCAACATTCAGAAAATGAAGATCATGGCATCTGGTCCCATCACTTCATGGGAAATAGATGGGAAACAGTGGAAACAGTGTCAGACTTTATTTTTTGGGACTCCAAAATCACTACAGATGGTGACTGCAGCCATGAAATTAAAAGACGCTTACTTCTTGGAAGAAAAGTTATGACCAACCTAGATAGCATATTCAAAAGCAGAGACATTACTTTGTCAACAAAGGTCTGTCTAGTTAAGGCTATGGTTTTCCAGTGGTCACGTATGGATGTGAGAGTTGGACTGTGAAGAAATCTGAGCGCCGAAGAATTTATGCTTTTGAACTGTGGTGGTGGAGAAGACTCTTGAGCGTCCCTTGGACTGCAAGGAGATCCAACCAGTCCATTCTGAAGGAGATCAGCCCTGGGATTTCTTTGGAGGGAATGATGCTGAAGCTGAAACTCCAGTACTCTGGCCACCTCATGCAAATAATTGACTCATTGGAAAAGACTCTGATGCTGGGAGGGATTGGGGGCAGGAGGAAAAGGGGACGACCAAGGATGAGATGGCTGGATGGCATCACAGACTCAATGGACATGAGTTTGAGTGAACTCCGGGAGTTGGTGATGGACAGGGAGGCCTGGCATGCTGCGATTCATGAGGTCACAAAGAGTCGGACACGACTGAGCGACTAAACTGAACTGATCCTCTCTCATTTTCCAAAAGAATTCTGAGAAAGGCATTACCAAAACTGGGGACAGTCAAGATCAATTACTTTAGAAATAAGAGACTCTGGCTACCCTTTTGTAGTTGGGAACCACAGATAAAGAAGGATGATAGATAGCATGCTGGAGTGAAGAGTCGTGAGGAATTTAAACTACCATTTGAGTCACTTTTGTTTTTAGATGAAATCCTTCCCTCATTTCCTGATGGTTTCATGCTTTAACCTCTCTCAAGGATATTATAAAGCAAGGAATCATTTTATATCTTTTTCGCCTCTCCCCTGATGTTAAGAGGAATAACGAGCACTTGGTAAAGGGAGTCTATAAATACTAACTGCACTAGTTGAGTAAATCAACTAGGAATGGAGCCAAAATGTATTTCCTTCAATATTTTTTTATTCCTTAAATATTCTCATTAAGAAATCTAAAACTGTGCTTAAAAAAAAAAAAAGAAATCTAAAACTGTGGTTTAAGGAAGCAGTGTGATGAGTGAAGAATGTAGAATTTCAGTCTCAGCCCTGCTACTAACCAGCTATATGGCTTTGAGGAAAAAAAAAAAATTATCTAGCTGCTCTGGCACTGAGTTTCCTCACAGATGAACTCAAATACACTAGATAATCTCTAAAGTCCTTCATGGTTCCATTCGAAGCTTTCATGAGTAAAAATTAAGAATTATTTGTTAGAGAAGTCAAGTAAGAATTATAGGTAAATATACAAAAGGAACTGAAACAGACTATACCTAAATCAAAGTTTTTGATTTGTTGTGATAAATATACATCCTCAAAAAAGAGTGAAACTGAAACAATCTCTAGTCCCTTTAATTACTGGGTTGGCCAAAAAGTTCATTTAGGATTTTCTCTAAGATATTATGGAAAAACCTGATTAAACTTTTGGCCAACCTGATATAAAGCAGGCTAGTCTAAGCAAGAAAAAATTCTGTTCTTTGTCAATGGCATAAAGAACAATATTCATGTTACATCTACATTTGGAATAACTTCTGCACACAAATTTTAATATCTGGAACATTTTGCTAATATGTCCCAATCCTGGTGGCTCAGAGGTTAAAGCGTCTGCCTGCAGTATGGTAGACCTGGGTTCGATCCCTGGGTCGGGAAGATCCCCTGGAGAAGGAAATGGCAACCCACTCCAGTATTCTTGCCTGGAGAATCCCATGGATAGAGGAGCCTGGTGGGCTGCAGTCCATGGGGTTGCAAAGAGTTGGACACGACTGAGCGACTTCACTTTCACCAATTATTTAGCTTGGTGTCTACAGGAAGTGATGGAGAAGGAAATGGCAACCCACTCCAGTGTTTTTGCTTGGAGAATCCCAGGGACAGGGGAGCCTGATGGGCTGCCGTCTATGGGGTCACACAGAGTCGGACACGACTGAAGCGACTTAGCAGCAGCAGCTACAGAAAGTGAATGTAATACAAATATGACACAAGAGAGAAAGAAGGGCCCCAGCTGTGTAATTCAACCCCAAGAGATCTGTTTTTGCATATTCCCACAACCATTCTTTGTAAATAATAAAATTTTCCAGGTTTTTTGCTGTCCTTTACATTTGAATCTAATTTCAATACACAACATACTGCAGTAACTTTTTGTTTCAAATATAAATGCATGATCGTAAAACTGCGTTGAGTTTTAGCATGCTAGTGATATTCCTGGGGGTGGTACAGGAGGGGGATGGGGTGGGGTAATACTGACCTGATAGCTTATGGTCACACTTTAGTCCTCAAGTATAAATTCTTGAGGTTTTCTTCAGTTAAAATTTGGGAAAACTGACAAATATATTTAAAATGTCATCAGCATGGTGGAAAAATGTTCAATGTGCAAAATAATAAGAGATTTATTGTCTACGTGACCACACTCTATAAACAATTAGTAAATCCTCAGAATGTCAACTGTCCTCATAGCTGCAGAGGCCTGACAGCTGTAGGTTGATACAGACAAGAAAGAAGAAAACAGCCACTTCAAGATGAAGCTGAGTACATTGGAAAAAACACCAGGAATCTGCCTTCCCTTTTGCAATTATAATTAGGGAAGGTGAGGCCTTTCCAAGTCTTTTTTAAGATGTCCACTGCCATTTCATCTTATGAATGTCACTAGAAGAAACTGACTTTCTCTACCTGAACTGACAAAAACCTATTTGCTTGAATCACTATGACTTATTCACAATGCACTAGATTTAAAAAATAACATGATTACAAATTAACTTTTCAAACTGCCAAATTCTGGTAAGAAAATTCTGATCCCTTGATCTGCCAATCAATAAACAAACAAATCAATCTGTCACCACCTCAACTTCGAAGGGCTTATTACTAATCCCAGCTTCTACTTTTTCCCACTTATGTTCAAATATTAAATGTTGAATTATATGTAATTTTTGGTTTATGCTTTTCTAATAGTGTATTAGACACAGCAAACTTTTAAAAAAGATAGGCTCTAAATTTTATTTGATAGAACACAATTTCCATCTTGCATTTTAAGCTTCCAAGTCCATTTGACTCCAATTTCTGCCTAATATATAAATAATTTGGTCTGAGATTTTCAGAGAAAGGCTGCTTCTAACTCTATATTCATTATCAGAAATATGACTGCCAGATTTTTGGCAAGTCACATCGTAGTCTACAGACTCATTCTCCACTTATTTTCTAAATGAGTTGTTACTTGTCATTGTCACTGTCCATTAAGTAACAGAGAAAAACAAGATCATTTCAACCAGATGCTCAGCTCATTCCTTCCAGTAGAATCTTTCCAAGACCCAAGTTTCCTTACAGTTTAGATGCAGATACTTCTGCCTAAGGAATGTCTATAAATTTGAAATAAAAACCACTTTTGGACAAGTTGTCTGTATATATTATCATACACTGTGGTATAGCTAGCTATAGCTATATTAAGCTTTATAGTTTTTCTCAATGAAAAAAATATATAAATATATACAGTAAAAAGGTAAAAGTTATACATACTACAATACCCTGGAAAAATAAGCCTATTTATAGACTAAATATGAAGCTTATTTTTAAGCTATTAATACGTGATTTCAAACTGAATTTGCCCGGCTTACTATGTAGTATATTTATATGCTACTTCTCACCAAGTCAGGGCTAAGAGCCAGGAGCGCATGAAGGTTTTCTGTACAAACTTTCACGTGCCAACACCCACAAGAACAGAATTACGGGTATCAAGGACACTGGCCCCCCACCTCCACTGTACCTCCTCAGCACCAGTGCTGATTCTGTCATGGAGGTATGCTGCTGTGGCTTGGGCTCTGTTCATTTTACTTTGAACTCTGTTCATTTTACTTTTTACTTTGGGTTAAGGCCTTTTCCCTTTACCCAACCTCCAGTCATTTTGGTTCTGGCTGTGGTTGTGCCTTTTCCTTCTTGCTCTGAACTTATTCTAGATGATAGCAGGCATTATTGCCTTTTTACCAGAGAGACTGGGTGGCAGAAAAAGAAACACCCCAAACAGCTTCTATAGCTAAGTAAGCGGTAAGGCAGGGCAGGGTGGAGTACAAGTAAGATGTTTGTCTACCTAGTATCTGGGTGTGTGTATGTCTCTATGTGGAACTGAAGGCTTTATTTCTAAGTAGTGGGTGAAATGGGACATGTAAGAGAAAACGTTTTTAAGATGAGTCTTAGATATTTCTGGATATAGAAGAACCTCAAAAAAAAAAAAAAACCCTACATAAATCTTTTTCTTTCAAATCCACTTGGTTAGCGCGCATGCGCACACACACACACACCCCCACACCCACACACCCACACACACACACACACACACACACACACACACACACACTCAGTTATGGTACCCAGGAGATCATTCTTCCAAAACTGGATAAAAGTCATTTCATTATTATATATTCAAATTTATAATTTATAATTTAAGAAATTTACACTTAGGCTGCAACTGACTGACATTCAGGCCATTCAGTAAGTTTTCAATATAAGTAATAGAAAAATAGCAAAGATGTAATGCAAACTTGCTCCAATTATGTAAAGACTCTTTTCAGTACATATAAGCAAAACCAAAATTTGGAAGGCCAGTGAATTCTAAAAATTCAAAAAATCAACACTGACATACAAAGTGGGTGTTTTGACAGCTTTCTACTAGATAACGTACTTCCTTAAAAACCCAGCATATATGAAATTTTTAAAAAGTCACCTTTATAAATACCAAGCCTAAAATAAATAAAAGTGCACTGCTGTTCAAGAAGAAAATGTATCCAGAGCAACCTTCTATCTGAGGGTGGAAGGTGTTGACATATTACCTTGACTATTTCAAGATTTAAGTTCCCCCACCCTCTGGCACTTCTGGCTTTTCATAAAGGTTATTCATGCATTTGGGGGTGAGAGAGTGACAACATCCCAAATTGTACTTTTGGCATTTTAGGATTAGGCTAGTAAAGAAAAACATGTCAAAATATTACCAGAAAAGGCACAGCTAGAACCAAAATGAGTGGAGGTTGGGTAAAGGGAAGAGGCCTTTACCCAAAGTAAAAAGTAAATAGATCTTTTGTACATTTACTAAAGAGAGTTGTTTTTGCTATTATTATTTACAAAGATTCTAAAATCAAGGTAGAAAAACAAATCTTACTAAATTCTACAATACTGTGCAAAAAAAGCTTTACTATAAATGTCAAGTCAATCTTCTTTTAGTTGAAGGTAAAAGATATTACTGAACTATTTGTATTCTTTGTACTTATGTGTTATAGGTTAAATGTGTCCTCTAACCCAAATTTATATGTTGAAGTCCTAATCCCTAATCCCTCAGAATGTGATATATTTGAAAACAGGGTCTTTAAAGAGTGATTAAGTTAAAAATGAGGTCACGGGACTTCCCTGGTGGTGCAGTGGTTAAGACTGTGCTTCCATTGCAGAGCTCACCGGTTCAATCTCTGGTCAGGAAACTAAGATCCCACATGTCATGGTGGTGCAGCCAAAAAATATACGAGGACATTAGGGTAGGCCCTTATCTAATATGCCTGGAGCCCTTGTAAGAAGAGAGATTTGGATAAAAACACAGGCCAGGAAGAGACCCTGTGAAGACAGGGAGAAGATGCCTCCCGTTTAATAAGCCAAAGACAAGAGAGGCCTCAGAAGGAACCAATGCTGCTGACACGCTGATTTCTGATTTCCAGCCTCCAGGATTGTGAGAAGATAAATTTCTGTTGTTTCAGCAACCCAGTCTGTGGTACTTGTTATGGCAGCTCTAGCAAACTAACACAACATTGTAATCATTTACTACTGGTATTTTTAAACGTTATTACTGCGACTAGATCAAAATCTTCCCCTTACTGTGAGAGTGCCTGAATAGAGAATGCCTTGCTGTGTCTTATCAGTCTGATGATAGGATTATGTAAAAAGGAATGGTTTTGTAACAGTTTCAGAGTACAAATTTCAGGATCCTGAAATATAAATATAATATACATCAGTGCTAAGGGATTGAGATGCTTGTTTATCCAATACTCTCAATGTGTACTTTGAAGAAGGCCTCAAGAAGCCAGCTCTGTAATAATGCTAATAACTTGTTAAGGTCAATACTTAAAATGCTTTCAGAATTCTACTCAAAGCTGATTCTAGGTTGCCAGATTTTTTAGATTTATACTTAGGGCAGAAATTAATAATAATATAATTAAGCTTACCAATATTAATCACCACTTCTCAGAGTTTTATTTATTTTTTCCTCAGAGTTTTTTAGAATTCAAACCATAGTAGTAATAAAACACACACACACACACACACACACACACACACACACACACACACTGAGCTAAACATTAATCTGTTCCAAGCAGTGTTCTAAGTACTTGACATGTATTAACTCAGTCCTTACAACCTTAGGTGATAGGTGTTATAACCATGAACCAGCCAGTTCATCATAACCATCACCTCCATTTTAAAGATGGGAAAACTGAGGTACAAAGACTAAATAACTTGTTCAAACTCTTACATGTAGTATGTGACAGAAACAGAATTTGAACCTAAGTAATTTAACTCCAGAGGCTTCCTTAGTAACTACTGCTACTTGGTACCAACTTACATCTGATTTTCTCATTTTACCAGCTACAATGTTGAGTCACAGAACTGGAAGGGACCTCAGAAATAATCTAACTTAGGACTCTCATTTTACAGATGAAAATTGAGGCCAGAGTTGTTAAGTGAATTACTGAAGAGTACAGCTAAATAGTAAAACTGTTAAGATACCGTCTAATCGACTTTCTGGGGCAGCAAGATGGATGTCAGTTTCTGTTTTGGTCGGCACTGTTTGAAGACTCACGCGTCTCCAGCGTATCTCTGTGTGTGCATGCGTGTGCAAGTCCGTCTCCCTCACGAGGTGTGCACATCTGCTTCCACCACTGTCTCTCCTACATGTCGCCATCAACATTTATACATATACAGAAGAAAAGGAGGAAGTGGCCTCATGCCTGTAAACAAACATTCAAACATCTCTCCCCCAAAATGGGGATGTCTGGCACAATGCTATTAAAAACAGATCTGTCTACCTAGAAATCTTGTTTATACCTTTTCAAGTATTCTCACCTGGGACAAGACCAAACCAGAAGAGCTACATTAGTTAAGCTACTGGAACATACGTTAATGAAAATGAATAAGTTTTTACATTAATAATTTTTTTCATTAAAATTAAAAATATGTCTATTGATAGTATCAGGAAATTACCAGGAGTATTTACCATTTCAGGTATATTTGTTAGTGGCTTTATTTCAATGAAATCATTAGCCTTATTTCAGAGAAGTAAAAATTTAGGGGACAGATAGATGATATAGACAGATACACATATTTCAATGAAATTATAACATGATTTCACTGAAATATGTACATCTGTCTGTATCATCTAGCTGTCCATCATCCCCCTAAATTTTTGTTTCTTTGAAATAATGTCACCATGATTTGCAAAATACTACAATGAGGGAACAATATGTAGATTGATTTTATTTCCAGTAAAATGATTCATGGGCCTCAATTCTACAGGCAGGCTGGGATACAAGAACGTTTCAAATATTAGTGTTGGATGAAGTTGTTGACTCCATCAAGATTTCAGGCGAGGGAGAAAGAGAGCATGTCGCATGCAGGACAAACCCTAATATGGTCCAGATATCTGTGTGTTAGCTATGCCCATGATCTGACTCTTTCTGAACTGTATAAAAATTTCTCATAGGACTATAACAGAAAATTATAACTGATGATGTTGTTTTGCCTTTAAAATTTTGTCTTTTAAACCAGACCACTGATTTTTTTAAAAAAAGTTTAACAAATTGATATCAGTTGAAAATGATCAAGAGACCTTGCTCCCAGGTTCTTTGGGGACGGTAACTCTTCTGAGAGGATGTATCTAAGTAACTCTTCTAAGAGGACGTTGCAGTGGAAAGGGCTTGGACTTCTGAGTCCTATAGACCCAGGTTTATATCCTGGCTCTACAACTTCATACTTCCTTGATCCACTTAACCTTTGAGCTCTCCCTTCTATAAAACGGGGATGACTATATATACCCTAACAGGATACGGAAGGGTTTAACAGGGTTAGTGAGTGGTCAGCTCTCTCATTTGTTATCTCTGGAGAGCATATATTTGGTTGCATCTGCAAGGATAATTCAATTTTCCTTTTTCCAATGAGCAGTCATTTTCTACCATTCATGTGTCTAATTTAGAAATCAAAACAAGTTTACTCCTTCTAACCTGGCAGGCTGATCTGTTCCAAGAAGGTGATCACCTGGCCAGTTCCTGGGGAAAATGGCTTAGGAACACACACAACACTTTTTTAGGCCAATGGTATTTGCACACTACTGGGGAAAGAAAAAGGACAATCTTCTGTCTAGGCTAGTTTTTTTGTGACTTTAGGATATAAATGAAAAGCATGACCTTGCTTCCACTGCATTTCTATACCTCTTAACAGTCATAATTTTAACTTGTAATACTGATAAGTGGGTCTTCTAAAAACATTACAGCTATTTTTAATATTAAATGCATAATGGATATGTATCTATATTTATAACCCAGCAGCAGTTATCCCATTCTATTGTATCAATTCATCTATTTACATAGCTGTCTTTTGTCTCATAAGACTGCTCTTCCGGACGAATACTCTGTCTTATTCTACTTGATAAACTTAGTACCCAGCAGTCTCTGGTTCAAAGGGGTATTCAAAACAGGCTGGTTGCATAGAAATGTATCATAAAACTGGACTTTATCTTTTAGGAAATAAGAAGCCACTAAACATTTTTAACAAGGTGAATCTCATAATAAAAGTATAGTTTTAAGAAGGCTAAAGCTTGAAGTACAGAGCTGATTTGACTGAAGAGAAACTGGAAGCAGAAAAAGCACTTGGGAGAATAACAATGCAGGTATAAGATTAAAATGTGTGAACGAGGATGGTGGCAGTTAAGAATGGAAAAAAAAAAGACGGATGTAAGAGACTTTGTAAAGAATGTACAGTAACTCAGTATTGGTTCTATTTAAGGAGATAAGAGGAGAAATAATCCCAGATCAGCTGAGGTTTTAAGGCTGGGTAACTAGAATGATGATGCCTTTAACAGAAACAGGGATGTTAGAAAAGGAACTGGTTTTTTCAGGGAAATGATGACTGTGATGAGACAGACACTGAATGAGAAGTAATTAGCCCACCCCCTCAAGAGGAACATGTTCAAAGTCAGCAAGTGTGGTGAAGGCTACAGGTTTAGAAGCAAGGAAGTCTTTAGGGATGGAGCCTTTTCAGAAAATCTCCTCTCTGCCTTCAATTTGGGAACAAGAGGCAATAAGAAGCTGACACACAGGGCTGGACCAGACCTTGTCTGTGCGGTCAAATATTGGACCAGCTAGGAGCCAGCCTGGTTCTGTTCCCACTCTAGTTCCACTGCTGTAGCAGAAAGGCCTACTCAGCAGAAACCAAGGAACAGGGACCTCTTCCTCCCCCAAACCCCCAAACTTAGTGCTTCTTTTCTCTCTAACTTACCCATCAGTTGACTCTCCTCCCCATTATAATTTATAGCTCTTATCTCCCATTGAAACAACTCATCCCTGCTTGCTTCTCCCTCTGCACCCCTTCCTCCCTGACAGACCCAGAGCACACTTCAGCCTCGCCTTGCCCAGCGGCTTTGTACAAGGGATCCATGCAGATGCTCCCAAGGCTCAGGGTCAGAAGTCTTTTTTTGTCTGTAAACCCCATCATCCTGTGCTCTTTTTGTTTTCCTTCCTAGTTTCTATTTGAACTCAGTAACAATTAAGGATTACATTCTTTGTGGCTCCAAAAGATTTAGAAAGGATTCATTTCGCAGCAGAGCACACAGTTAGAGTGAACGCTCTGGCTTTGGACCTGAAATACAGAGCTTGGAAACAGTTGGCAGGGAGAAGCCATATTACTACATTCTTTACATCAAAGCCTGTTTGTAGTCCTGCTTTCCTCAACCCACAAGCCCTGCCCTCGACTCCCCTGCCCTCTACTCTTAACTCCCCATCCATGGTTTCTTCTCATCCATTTTGACTGTTCCTATGAACTGCTCCTTACATTGGAGGCAGTAGAAGAGCTGTCTTCAAAAGGCAAAAAAATCACTATTAATCAAAATTACCATGGAAAATCCCTTAAATCTCACAGAAGGTACAACCCTGTACCATGATCACACTATCCATGAAACTGTTTATATGACACTGAGAGCGAAGGCACTTGAGACAGTTTGGAGTGGAGTAACTGACAACTCAGAGAGAAAACATCAGATAGTTGAATCCCTTGCCTTTCTTTTTCCAGGGCCAACAAGTTTAAGGAAGATAATGCACATGACAAAATTATGAAACACACGCTGTAAGACACACACACTGTCCTAAAAATTCTTCTGTCAGATGTCTGAGATCACGACATACACAAGCTCTGTTTCCCTCTACTTAGGAAACGTAGCTATGTAGTCAAATATTTAAAACCAAACCAACCCATAGCTAAAATCAGATACTAATTCTTCACCTTTGTTTAAATGATAAAGGAGTAAAAGAATATTCAATATTAATTAACTCACGTGCAGTGCTAATAATAATGTCAATAATACCTACCAATTATTGAGTGCTTCCTACATGCCATGTTCCTGTAATCCTTTTTTAAAAAAAGCCTCTAAAAGTCATTTTTAAGTCACAGCTGAGGAAACTGAGATATGGTGAAGGTAGAAAACTCTGCCCTTCTGGGTCATACAGCAAAAGAGCAACAGAGTTGGGATTTGAACTCAGGTTTGCCTTTAAAGTCTGTGCTGTAAATTAGCACACTTTATCGCCTCGCCATAAATAACCTATCTTCTCACTGAAATGCTTTGAACTAAAACTAGGAAGATTCAATTTTTAGCTATTAGCAGCAAACATTCAGGAAATAAGAAAAAAATGGCCTTTGGTAACAGGCTGATGAGCTATTCCTGGGGTCAACCACCAGACTGGACAAACTTCCTCTAAAAATATCTCTGCTTCTTGTATCATGCCACTAAACACCAATTCAGTGGCCTAAAAATCCTTGTATCAGGTATCTGAGATCATGACATGTAAAAGATTTGTTTTCCCCTACTTATGCATCTTAGCTCTATGTTGAAATATTTAAAATTAAACCAACCAATAACTAAAATCAGACATGAATTCTTCACTGGTGTTTAAATGCTAAAGGTGTAGAAGAATATTTAATATTACATTATTTAATTCACATAAAAAGTGAAACACTATTTCACTAAAAACATCCAAGAAACACCATTCTGCTCCACTCAGAAAAGTCAAAAATTCTAATCTTGTTCTGCAAATTAACTAGCAGTACTGGAAACCTGATTCTACCAAGACACAAATCCACTGTAGGCTGAGTGCATTATGCCCACCACAGTCAGTCTGCATGATTCCATTCAGCGACCCAATACAGTGTGTATCCTTAATCATGTACTTGGTCCTAGTTTAGAAAAGTATAAAGTCAATTAGAAATTCATTTTTTAAAAAATCCCAAAGTAGATCAGAAATTTGTCAAAACCAAACTCTCAGAAACCATTTTTAAAGAAAAAACAGTTCCTAGTGTGTTCTCCTAAATTCACTTCATTCCTCTCAGGTCAGATTTTTAGAAAAATAAAATGCTAAAAGACTAGCACTGATTACATTAATAAGTCTGGTTCAAATTTCAAACTTCAAAATTCATTACTTCAAAATTATATATCTAATCAGCAGACATCTTCTACTACAAAATTCAGTATTTTAGTCATTGAAGATACTGGAGCGCCAGAAGACATCAGATCGGGAAAACAAGGCAGAAAGAAATGGACTGTTTATACCAACAAGATATGCCATATCTTATCAGTACATCTTTCTAGTCTACCCGAAGGTGTCAGCTTCAAATGAAGTTCAACACTCATTAAGTCAAACTATATACTAGGCACTATGAAAGGTATAAAGGTGAAACAAAACATACTAACACCTCCTGAAGACTTTATAATGAGATAGACTACACGTACATTAGAAAAATCTCTGCATACGATGCTTTTCTTCATCTAACACTACTAAACAGGTGTCGAAAAAGTTAAAGATTTCTGCGATTCAAATGTGTATCGAATAAATCTTGCTTGTTATGCCAAGGAATCAAAGAGCATTATTTGCTTTTTCCTTTCTGCTCATAAAGGCCCTGGCAATCACCACAACTTTGTTTTCCTTAGTCTCTTTACATTGGTTTATTTTCTTTTCTCTGTTCATAAAGGAAGATATATCTTTTGGGGATTTCCTGCTCTGCTTTTAGTTTTTCTCTGCTGCTATTGCTGGGGGGCCCTTACCAGCCCATTGCAGTATGCTTGGTGTGTGCTGGAGAGACCCTCCGCAGTTTCTTCTCGGGGCCTTTTTATTGGAGATCTGGAAACAGTCACCGAGTGGATCTATGCAGAGGGAGACTGGCTCCGAAAACGTCCAACCTAACTATTCAAAATTAATTACCTTCATGACGTCTACCTTCAGAGACGCTTATCAGGAAAGTAAAAGACAGCCCTTATGATTGCCCCTCATGATTCCAACTCCTCCAATCCCATTGTTACTATGTTTGACTTCAGAAAACAGTAGTAAGACAGACTTTGGATTGAAAGCAAAAGAAACAACGCTAAAAAATATGGCGGATTTTAATGTATGAAAGCACTAGCAACAGATGGTTAATGGGGAGTCAATGGCATTTACATTAGGCCAAAATTATCAATATTTTGCACCTGCTGAAATGAAGGTCTTTATGAGCACCCTATAGAGACTCTCTTTGGTAGTCACATGTGTCTGAATAGCTAGAGTTTACCTTGCTTTTATTAATCCTTATCTCTGAAATTTAAAATGTGCTTTTAATTTTTATCCCCTGAATTTTGGTAGATGATACTGGTCTTGTAAAGCCAGTCAACATCATATATATATATTACACATCAGTTTCTCCTAGAGGAAAAAGCCCACCATAAAATAGGGGCTAGAGAGTAACCAAAGGCTACCTGACCAGATTAATCATAAACCTAGACCACTGAACCTGAATTTTCTTCAAACACTTCCTCCCTTTTGTTTCAAAAGAACTACACCTTCAAGGTTAACTGCAGTCTCCCTGAGCAACAGACCAGCCCACCTAGACTGGAAGTCACTCATTCCTAATCTAAAGCTCTTTATTTAGTTATCTGTACTGCTTCACTTGAAAGCATGCTGTTACGGACAGTCCAACAATATACACTGCATTCCTACCCACAACGACAACTCTGTAGATATACAACACGCTCAATTCACTGTGAAATACTAAAAGGCGATTTTTCATCAAATTTTCAGGAAGAAATAGGATAGAAAGCAAAAACGAAACGCAACTCAAACCTAAAAAAAAACAATCCTCAGAGGTTAGGTTCTCTTTCAAGTAATAGAGTAAAGGTACAAAGCGGGGTCGGGAAGGTTACTATTTCTCCTCCTCCAGAGTCAAAAAGTCTCGAAGCAGAGGAACTCTCGATACCGCCCCCCGCCCCCGCCCCAGCTCCATAGGAGAATAGAGGATTCAGGGGGAAGGCTCAGGAATACAGAATGGGGGATGGGAGGAACCCAAGTTGGGGAAGGCCGATTCGTCCGTGGAGCTGGCTGTCTAGGTCGGGTCTTTTGATTTTTGCATCGTCCCATCTCTCTTCTTTTTGAAAACACTGATTTTTATCTTATGGATAAAATTACCTCTGGTCCCTCCCTTGCGAGCAAGGACAGGTGTTGGAAGAGATGTCTGGCCTCCTAGGGGTACAAAATGGGGGCGGGGGCGGCAGTCTAAAGAATGGGAACCTGTACGCCTTCTCCCAAGGTTGAGGGGCTAGGTGAGGGACCTTTTAAATGAGGGGTATCAGGAAACCAGCCCCTTCTGGGAAGCTGGGATTGATGGGGGACAGTAAGTAGCTGCAAGCACCCTCGAAGGATGAGGAGCCGCCTCCTCAGGGAATACCGGGAGGTAGAGGAGACGGCCCCGCCCCCTCAGGGGATGGGCGCGAGTGGCAGCTGGTACGGTGGCGGGAGGACACCGGCGGTTCTACCCCTGTTTTTCTTTCGAGAACCTGGCCTCCCAGCCGCCGCCAAGCCCCGGCGCCAACGGCTCCTACCTTTTCCCGGCGCTCAAGGTTCCTCTCCCTGCCGCCTCCGCCACCCTCTCCATCCACAGCCCCTCGAGGCCCCGCCCCTCAACAGCCAGGCGGGGGCACTGGCATTCGGCAGAGCCAATGGCCTCCTCGCCTCTCCAACCCCGAAACCAATCCGCGCCGGCTGGAGGAGGGGCTTCTCCAATGTCATTTAGGCTCCTCCCGGGGCCCCAAGATCCCTTTTGTTTGGGGAGAGCCAAGCTGGGATTGAGCTCGCGTCACTTCCGGGAGGAAGCTCAGTCCTCCTGCCCCGGCTCGGGGTGGGCTTGCGCCCCTCCGGGCCCGGATTCTGCAACTTTCCACCTTCTATGGGCTTTCGGGACCAGATGGTGGCGAGTGCTTCGTGTGTACCCTCGTTGTACGGGAAGCTCAGGAATGGGTTTCGGGTGTCCTGACTGACTGGGCACATTAACGTTTCATCCAAAATGTTAATAAATGAAGTGCGCTCTGGTGTTTAGAAAACCTGCTGTTGAAAACCTGGTAACGTGGCTTGCCTGTTCTACCCCCCGACACACTTTTTTTTTTTTTTTTGGCGGGGGGCGGGGGAGAGGGGGACAAAGCGTGTGCTAGAGAAGGGAGCAAAGATGAAAAACCCAGAGACCCCTCTTTTCACATTATATTTGGAAGAGAATAGTAGCTTCTGGAGCCCCTGGAACCCCTGGAGTGGAGACGCCGGGTAGCTTTCCAACCCGACTTCCTTTCCAGGTAGAAATCGAATGAATAAAATTTCTGTGTGTCAGTGTTTTCTACGCTGTTTTCCAAATGAGAATTTTTGTGTCTTTGGCCCCATTGTACTGTAGGCTGCCGCAGCCCTGCTGGGACAAAGGACAGTAGAGGATGCAAGGAATGTCTGTCCCTCGTGAACACAGGAATGCAGATCTGGTGGCAGCAAGCCCTTGTTTAGTCGCTAAGTCACCTCCGACTCTTTTGTGACGCAATGGGTCCGCCAGGCTTTTCTGTCCATCGACTTTTCCAGGCAAGAATACTGGAGTGGGTTGCCATTTCCTCCTCCAGGGCATCTTTCTGATCCAGAGATCGAACCCGCATCTCCTGCATTGCAGGTGGATTCTTTACCGCTGAGCCACCTGGGAAGCCCCGCACTAAGCCCTCCAGCACCAAATAACCCAGAGAAGGGCGAGGGTGCATCCCTTCCTGAGGTCAAAGTTTCTGGATTTCTTTATCCCTTTCACGGATTCCAGTTCAACTGGTTAAACGAATAATAATCACATTGCTTTAAATATAATACATGCTTACAATTATTTATAATGCACAAGTAATATGAATTAATTTCAATGTATTATTTCTAATATTAACAATTATTATTAAGCAAAGCAGTAGTGAGGCCTCCTACTCACCTAGGCAGACTGTCTCAAGACAGATCCAGCTCTGTCCACACGCAGTTTGCAGTCAGGTGGAGGGATGTAGTCAGTCGGCAAACATAGGGAAGTTCGAAGGAAGTAAACCAGTATTAATGCCATTTTGTTGCATAAGTGCTCAGTCAGGTCTGACGCTTTTGTAACTGCATGGATTGTAGTCCACCAGGCTCCTTTGTCCATGGGATTTTCCTGGCAAGAATGCTGGATTGTGTTGCCATTTCCTCCTCCAGGGGATCTTCCCCACTCAAAGATCAAACCCTTGTCTCTTGCACTGGCAGGTGGATTCTTTACCACTGAGCCACCTGGGAAGCCCTATTAATGCCATTCAGTTCAGTCGCTCAGTTGTGTCCGACCCCATGCCAGGAATCCCTGTCCATCACCAACTCCTGGAGCTTCTCAAACAGATGTCCATCGAGTTGGTGATGACATCCAACCATCTCATCTTCTGTCGTCCCCTTCTCCTGCCTTCACTCTTTCCCAGCATCAGGGTCTTTTCAAATGAGTCAGTAGTTCACATCAGGTAGACAAAGTATTGGAGTTTCAGCTTCAGCATCAGTCCTTCCAATGAATATTCAGGACTGATCTCCTTTAGGATGGACTGGTTGGATCTTCTTGCAGTCCAAGGGACTCTCAAGAGTCTTCTCCAACACCACAGTTCAAAAGCATCAATTCTTTGGTGCTCAGGTTTCTTTATAGTCCAACTCTCACATCCATACATGACTACTGGAAAAGACCATAGCTTTGACTAGATGGACTTTTGTTGGCAAAGTAATGTCTCTGCTTTTTAATATGCTGTCTAGGTTGCCATTCCTGCAAGTTATTTTCATATAATGATATTTAATCTTCACACAGGAGACATGAATTTGATCCCTGGGTTGGGAAGATCCCCTGCAAAAAGGAACAGCTACCCACGCCAGTATTCTTGCCTGGAGAATTTCATGGACAGAGAAGCCTGGTGGGCTACAGTCCATAGGGTCTCAAAGAGTCGAACACAGCTGCGCAGGCATGCACACATACGCACACAAATGTAATATCTTTCCTAACCTGTAAGATAGACCATTGGTGCCTATTTTACAGAGAAGAGAGAAATTCAGAGAAATCAAGTAAAGCCATAGAACTAGTAAATGGAAAACAAAGACCTTCCAACAAGGATGTGGATTCCAACTCTGTGCTATATTCTGCTCTCTATACACTTGGCTTTCAGGAGGAGGGCTGGTTCAGAGAGTGAGTCTGGATGACCTCCAACTAGCATTAGAAACAGAAATGGGCTCCATGTCTCCCTCTATTGACTGCTGGCTTGAGAATGTCCTCTGTATGTATATTTGAAGGACAAGAGGACTGTACTGAAGGGCTTCACAGCAGCTCAGATGCTTCTGAAGTAACAAATAGGAAATTCAGAACTTCAGAAAGACATCATTCCCTGTGTTCTGAAAGGCAAGATGAAGGGCCAGGGACATAGTAGGTGTTCAACAAATACTGACTTCACTTGAAACAAAATGTCTGGAATGGTTAAAAACAGAGTTTCAGTGCTGGACTAGGCCCACGAATTTGAAAAATTCCATTTCCTCCTCCGCCCTTTTGCCCTGCCTTCTGGGTGTGCAATGAGGAAGTGCCTCATTGCCCGACAGTGAGGCAGATGCAGAACAGGCTATTTTCTGCTGGCTTCTGAGTCACTGTAAGAGTTGTCCCAGTGAATCAGCTCACCCCTCCTCCCCTCCTTCCCTTTGTTAACCCACCATTACCCATTCTACTCCCAGGTTGACCTGGCACCTACTTCCTTCAGAGCAACTGGCGGCTCCCCAGATTTTCTGAGCTCTTGCTGACTTTCCTCAGTGAGTGTGGGAGGACCCAGCAAGAATGAGGTCATCCCTGCCTGGTAGGATTGAGTCCTGAGGGTATTCAGATTATTATCCTTTTAATTCATCACCCCTGGAGCTAGTGCATGGCCAGAGCCTGTGAATTTGAAGTTCAATGATTCTTCAAATGTATAAAATGTCTAAATAAATTAGAGTCTGGCACACAGGTGTACAGAGGTAGAAAGGGGGTTTGTAATAATTTCCTAAAGTTGTATAACACAACATACTATTTTTATATCTATTATTGTATCAACATGCCAGTAGTATTTATTAAATGCCTACTGTATGTCAGGTAACAATTTAGTAAGAAGCACTAAAGAGTATAGTGTGTGTTAGTTTTTCTCCAAATGAGTAAACATCTTAGGTAGGTGTACCATGAATGTTTATTGCTGGTTTGGGGAAGGCAATGATAGAGTAAAAGAGGGCTAGACTGGAAATGTAAAAGAAAAATTTGTGAGTTCTGCTGGAGTTCTCCCTGTCACAAACTGTAGTTTCTTAGGGCTGCTGTGACAACTGACCTTAAATGGGGTGATTTAAAATAACAGAGATGTATTCTCTCTCAGTGAGGAGGCTAGGAGTCTGAAATTAAGGTTTTGACAAGGTTGGTTCCTTGGTGAGGGGTGTTGGTGGGAGTGGGCTTATGGAGGGTCACCCTGCTCTCCTAGCTTATGAGGGTTCCTGGAAATCCTTGGCTTGTAGCTGAATTGTGTTATTCTCTGCTTCTGTCTTCACATGGCATTTCCCCCTCTGTGACTTAATGCCTCTGTCTTCTCCTCTTCTTCTAAGGATAACAGTCATACTGGATTTAGAAGTCATCCTAATCTAGTATGACCTCATCTTAGCTCATTACATCTGCAAATATCTCATTTCAAAGAAAGTTCACATTCTGAGGATTTGGAGGGGGGCAGGGATGGAAAACATTCAAACCTGTGTGCAAAACTACTTCACAAAGTAACGCCCCCAACTTAACTGCATTTAGCTTCACTGGTAATAGCATGAAATTAGCAACCTGATTCCTAAAGAGCGTTTCAGTTCTATAATTGTATGATAATTATATATGCTAGAAGCATTTCTCAAGCCTTTACTATATGGCAGGCACTATGAAAATGCTTCGGAGTACATCTCATTTAACCCTTAAAAGAATTCCAGGAGCGAGATGTGAATATTCCTGTTTTACAGATAACGAAATTGAGGCGCAAAGAGGTCCATGGTCATGGAATTCATAAGAGATGAACATGGAATATTTACTCAGATCTGACTCCTAAGTCCACCCTCATAATTACTATGCTCTATCATGTCTCCATCATACGAGATGGGTTAGGAAGACAGGGAATGCAACGAATATTTTTAAATTTGATTTTTGGAATACTTGGAGATGAATAGCAATCTTCTGGGGAAGGCAAGAGAGAAGAGAACAGTGGGTGGCAAATGAAAACAGCAGGGAAGAGGCGAGCTATTGGCACTTACCTGAGCCTCAGTTTCCTCATTTCTTAAATGGAATCAGTTCCTTCAAGTGGTTGTGACTATCCAAGTGAGATGATGGGCATGAAAGTATTTGGTAAATTCTATGAGGGATGATAAACTATTTGGAGATCTTGCTCAAGCTCTTTCTCCTCTCTGGGCCCGAGCCCTGCAGCTGAACATCTAAGGGTTGGTTGACCATCTGGGGCTCTGTAAGACTCCTTCTAGCTGTGACCCACTTGGACTTACTAAGATGCTGGGTGAGCTAGATGTGAAAGTTGGAGTGACTGGGAAAAGTGACCTGGCTTGGCTCTTCCTACCTTCTGGTTCCTTATGAGCCCCCATCTGGCTTCTCCAAGAGGGGATCCTGAGGTCGCAACATAGAAGCCTGAGAGAGCTCTTTCTGCTGGGACCAGGCTTAAGTGGGAAGGCTGGTGTGCTGTCTGCATGACTCCCTACGTTTTCTCCCATAACTTGTTCCCACAAAGGCCTTTCTGAGTAGTCCTTAAGGTTCTTTCACTTAGGATCCCTCGACCGACTAGAGCACAGGGGAAGCTGAGAAGTTTCTGGGTGTGGCCCTCACTGTGTTCTCGATCTTATTGCGCCCCCTAGTGCTGAGCGACGAGTCCTGCGGTCGTCGGCTTCCCTCTTGGCTGCCCCAGCGCACTCCGCGGAGCGCCTCTCACTGGACGGTTTTTCCTTTTAAGGGCGTGAGCTGAGAGCGCAGCAGGTTGGGAAAAACCCCCTTTAGGGACAGATTCTTCTGGTTTTTAGGTAAGTGTTGGGGCCAGCTTGACCATGAGAGAGCCAGGAAACTCTTACCTTGGACTTCACAGAGGGAGGCTGGGAAAGAAAAAGAAATCTAACATTGTGGGTCTCCTATGTACCAGGCACTGTACTGGTGCTTTACATATATTACGTGTATCATCCTTGTAATCTTTACATATATAATCCATCTATTCCTTTGTGATCATCTTAGGAGATAATTATCATTCCCATGTTTCACATGAAAGCAAGTTCAGGGACTTCCTTGGCGGTCCAGCGGTTAAGAATCCACTTCCGGGACACAGGTTTGATCCCTGGTCAGGGAACCAAGAGCCCACACACATGGCGTGGGGCAGCTAAGCTCATGCGACAACTATGCAGTCTGAGCGCTGCAACAAAAGAGCCCACGTGCTGCGGCTAAGACCCGACACAGCCAAAAATAAATTAATCTTAAAAAAGAGAAAGAAAGCAAGTTCATGGAGGTTAAGCGTCTTGCCAAAGGTCACATAACAATATGATGATAATGACATCGACCACTTATTTAGTGCCTACTTCACACCAGGCACATTATTTCTTTTCATCCTCTCAGCAAATCTTTAAAAAAAAAAATCATAATAACTTATTGATGAGATCACTGAGATTTAGGTAGTTTAAGAAAGGGGTCACTGAGGAGCTTGCCTGAGATCAAAGAGTAGGTCCTCCGGTCTTCAGTGCCAGCTGTTTCCATTCCACCATTGCCTCATGGAGCTGTGGGTGGTGGAGGTGGACTGGGCCCAGCACCCTGTGATTCACTGTTCTTGCCATTACTGGCACTGCCTCGCAGCCCTTCCCCAGGACCAGGAAACTAGGGCCGTGTGGGTTTTTTGGATCTCCAGATCCACAGATAGGCTCCTGACATAGGATGGCAATGAAAAATCCAAGGCCATAGGCCATTGGATCCTAGGACAGTTTGCGTGGAGAGACCCATAACAGGGCAGTCCCTGGGAACCACACAACAGATTGCTGTTAGGGGCCTTGGGAAGAGTACCCAGAGGACCCTGAGTCCCATCTCCCTCATCCTCTGTGGAATTCACATGTTCCCCTAAAGCTGATGGGCCTGGATGGGGCACACACAGCTAGCTCACTGAGGGGTAAAAAGGGAAGGTAAATGGGGTACAGTCTAGCTCAGATAGAAAATTCCTGGAAATAGATGAGAAAAATCATGGAGTTCCCAAATCACCCAGCAAAGTTTCCAAAGATTTGAGTCAATTTAATCCCCTCCCTTCATCCCCAAAGTACAGGTTAGTCATAGGTCCCTGGAAGAATACTGTATGTCCCTTTGGATGAATCTCAAGTTTTCATTTTCATTTTAATCTTTGAAATTATTAAATTATAATTGAGAAGCACATACCTGATGATGAGTTGATGTTATGTATGATGGGATTCATGTTTTGGTTGCTATTTCCAAGTGTTCATGCAGACTCATGGCGGGCAGGGGGCAGGAGCTATCAGCTGGCTACTGTTTTTTATTGGTAAGTTGACTTAATTCGTTAACGGTTAACTTTTCCCCCTCTCTTTCAACCGCTCCCTTTTCTGTCTCCCTTGCTGTTTCTCCTCCGCCCCAGGTGACTTTTCCCTAATCGTTTGGGGCCAGACCTCCTTCTGTGTCTCCTGGCTCCTCAGACAAAGCGCTGGGCTGAGTAGCCTTGCCAGAGGGACTGAAGCTGGCTGGAAGGCTGGTCTTTCCTTTCCCTCTTGTTCCCCCTTCTTCCTCACACATGGCCTGACATTAAGCAGTAAATAATTTCTGTGCTACGCTATAAACAGAGCTTCGGCTCAGTTGGGCTTCTCTCTGGTTTCAATCTGATGAAAGCCAATTACACATTCCCTTTCGTCTGTTATTTCAGCTGAGGCACCACAGAGTTGGCTGAATAGGTTCTTGTTGCTTAGAAAAGGGAGAAATATGTGTAGGAAAAGTAATGACCTGGTAATGGCTGCACCATCATTTCTAGGCAATTTCCTAGAGGAGCCCTTTGGAGGAACCTGATGCTAGAGGCTTCTATACCCCTATTTCTTGCTACATGATGTCTGCTGGTCCCTAGCAGGGTCTAGTCTGCCATGAAAAAGTGACCAGGAGACCCAGGGCACCTGCACCATTGGGAGGAGTCTGTACATTTCTCATCTCCTTTTCTTTTTGCCACCCTACCTTTCTCTTGTCCCCCCTTTATTTCTAAAACTATCCTTGAGTACCTATTATCATTACCACAAGAAATAACACACAATTCCAGACCTCCGGGTACTCACAGTCTTGAGGGGAGGTAGATTTGTGTAACTAGTTGACTCAAGTTCTTCTTTCTGTTGCTACACTTTCCAAACAAAATAACTCACCCCACTGTATTACATCATAATCAGGACTCCTCCAGATGTAAAGGACAGAAATTCCATCCAAACTAGCAAAGGTAGTTTTTATTGGCTCATGTGATAAAAACATCCAGAATTAGACTGCCTTCACGTGAGGCTTGATCTGGCTCCTCAAAAGCGTTACCAGAACCAGGCTGCTCTCTCGGGAGTTTTCAGCTTTACTTTTGTAGAGTTGGTTCTGTTTTCAAACGTGCTTTTTTCCTCAACTGGCAATAAACATAGGAGTTCCAGCTTCATATCCAGTCATATTCAATAGGAAAGAGCATCTCCTTTGTCCTCAGAAGTCTGAGAAAAGTCCCACTCTGTTTTCTTGGTTCTGCTTAGACCATGTATTCGAGTCTGAATCCAATTACTGTGAGTGGGGCATGTGCTGCTGTGATTGGCTAGACGTACTCTGTATAGAACCATGCATTAAGCGTGGGGGAAAGCTATAACCACAGGTGAACATGCATTCATTCATCCATTTATTACCAAAAAAATGGGGTTGAATATTTGGGAAGCAAATAGTGTTTATTACACATTTGAGCATTTGTCTTGCGTTTGCTCCTGGGACCTCTTGAGCTGCAGCTGATTCTCTAACCTTGGCCTGGACTTTCCTTGCTGCTGGTCATTGTCAGAAAGTTCGGAATGGCTGTCCTTTGTTGTCCAAAGCATCACTAACAACAGATTGTTGTGTGCAGCGGCTGTTCACTGAGGATTTGGGGGCCTTGTATGGTATGGGCAGTGTTAAAAAGGTTTTTAAAGATTTGGGGTTCTTGGATTTGAAGGTATATCAGAAATACCTGAGGGTCTTGATAAATCACAGATTGCTTGGCCCTAACCCCGGAGTTTCAACAAAAGTATACACTGACTATGGTATGCCAGGTGCTAAGGTTACAGTTATGGCCAAGCCACCTGCTGTAAAATTCTTCTTTGTTATGCAGAGTGATTTAATTACTTACTGCAAGCCTTTCTCATCTCAGTTCTATCCAGGGGACCCTCAATTTTCATAGTCAGATAAGCCCATGAAGATAGTTTCTCTAACAGAGGAATCTATTTGTACTGTCCTTGGAGGTCAACTGATTCAAACTGCAGCAGCTTCTGTGATAAAATTTCATTTATTTTCCTACTGCTTAGGCAAACAGGGAATGTTGTGAGTGAAGTATGGTGCTCGAGGTACTAACTAGGTGCAGCTTTCAAAGGCACAAAAGAGAGTAGAACCTTCCATAAGGAACAGCTGCTTGACTCCTGGGTAGCACTGTGGAAAGTAACTCGAGAGACAGACGTACTAGCTGTGTGACCTGGGCATGTCATTGACTACTTTGAGTTTCAAATCCCTTATTATAAATTGAGAAATAATATTGTGTTTCACAGGGTTGTAGTAAAGAAGAAGCCAGATAACGGGAGTTTTATTGATAATTTTTCTCCTTGCCACTTATCTATCACCAAGAGCTGTCAATTTTTTTTTTTTTAAGGACCTGTCAATTTTTCCTCCTGAATACTTTAACTTCATAACTTCTATTCCTACCTCCATCACCATCTTGGTCTGTCCATTACCTCATTTATTCAGGGCAGTGGCAGCCTTCTGAATGGTCTTCTAGCCTTCATTCTTGCCCCTTCCAGTCCATTCTCCACACAGCACGCTGTGCAGATCTTAAGAAAACACAATCTGATCACGTCACAACCCTTCCTCTCAATGAAAACTATTCAGTGGTCTTAGGACAGATCTGTTCACCAAACCCTCATTACTTGGCTCCTGCTTCTCTCTCCAAAATCATCTAGTGCTCCTCTCCTCATTGCTGTCTCTGCCCTGGACAAGTGGGGACAAAGACTCTCCTTGATCAAACTTTAGTCAGGCTTTAGTTTAGGTCTTGACATTGGTCACTCACTCTCACCCTCTGGCCTTGCTGGGCCTGCACAGCCCAGTTTTAGCAAGAATCCTGCTAAGTGAGTCCATATCCTTCATATCTGATGAAATACTTTATCCTTCACCTTTGATCTTTAGTCCTTGACCTGCCTTCAGCAGGAATCCGGTTAAGTCAGTTTAGTGAGAATCCCCCATCCTTGATGTCTCCTCTTAGTGATTTTCCATCCACTGAATCGCTCACTCTGCTTTGGGGCTATAAATCCCTTCCTCCATTTGATTTTGGAGTTGAAACTGGTCTCTCTTCCCTATTGCCATAGTCTTGACACTTTCCGAGTAGTCCTGAGGGAAGTCTTCTCTACCATTTTAGCAAGTGTCAGAGTTCATTTTTTTCTCCAATGATGGCTGCTTTTCTGTTCCTCAGAGTATTCACTAATGTTACTGTGTGTTCTTGGGCTGTTCTTTCAACCCTCTACCTAAAGCCTATACATCCTCAGACCTTCTCTCAATGCCACCTTATCAGGAAAGTTTCCTTAGCCCAACAGAGTGAGTTCTAATGTTTTGCCTTCCTAGCGTGTGTTATGATTTATAATTATACACTTGCACTTCAAGAAAATTAGAGATATCAAGGGAACATTTCAGGCAAAGATGGGCTCAATAAAGGACAGAAATGGTATGGACCTAACAGAATCAGAAGATATTAAGAAGAGATGGCAAGAATACACAGAAGAACTGTACAAAAGGATCTTCACGACCCGGATAATCACGATGGTGTGATCACACATGTAGAACCAGACATCTTGGAATGTGAAGTCAAGTGGGCCTTAGAAAGCATCACTATGAACAAAGCTAATGGAGGTGATGGAATTCCAGTTGAGCTATTTCAAATCCTAAAAGATGATGCTGTGAAAGTGCTGCGCAAATTTGGAAAAGTCAGCAGTGGCCACAGGACTGGAAAAGGTCAGTTTTCATTCCAATCCCAAAGAAAGGCAATGCCAAAGAATGTTCAAACTACCGCACAATTGCACTCATCTCACATGCTAGTAAAGTAATGCTCAAAATTCTCCAAGCTAGGCTTCAGTAATACGTGAACCGTGAACTTCCTGATGTTCAAGCTGGTTTTAGAAAAGGCAGAGGAACCAGAGATCAAATTGCCAACATCTGCTGGATCATGGAAAAAGCAAGAGAGTTCCAGAAAAACATCTATTTCTGCTTTATTGACTATGTCAAAGCCTTTGATTGTGTGGATCACAATAAACTGGAAAATTCTGAAAGAGATGGAAATACAGACCACCTGACCTGCCTCTTGAGAAATCTGTATGCAGGTCAGGAAGCAACAGTTAGAACTGGACATGGAACAACAGACTGGTTCCAAACAGGTAAAGGAGTACGTCAAGGCTGTCTATCGTCACCCTGCTTATTTAACTTCTATGCGGAGTACATCATGAGAAACGCTGGACAGGAAGAAACACAAGCTGGAATCAATATTGCCGGGAGAAATCTCAATAACCTCAGATATGCAGATGACACCACCCTTATGGCAGAAAGTGAAGAGGAACTCAAAAGCCTCTTGATGAAAGTGAAAGAGGAGAGTGAAAAATTTGGCTTAAAGCTCAACATTCAGAAAACTAAGATCATGGCATCTGGTCCCATCACTTCATGGGAAATAGATGGGGAAACAGTGGAAACAGACTTTATTTTGGGGGGCTCCAAAATCACTGCAGATGGTGACGGCAGCCATGAAATTAAAAGATGCTTACTCCTTGGAAGAAAAGTTATGACCAACCTAGATAGCATATTCAAAAGCAGAGATATTACTTTGTCAACGAAGGTCCGTTTGGTCAAGGCTATGGTTTTTCCTGTGGTCATGTATGGATGTGAGAGTTGGACTGTGAAGAAGGCTGAGCGCCGAAGAATTGATGCTTTTGAACTGTGGTGTTGGAGAACTCTTGAGAGTTCCTTGGACTGCAAGGAGATCCAACCAGGCCATTCTGAAGGAGACCAGCCCTGGGATTTCTTTTGGAAGGAATGATGCTAAAGCTGAAACTCCAGTACTTTGGCCACTTCATGCGAAGAGTTGACTCATTGGAAAAGACTTTGATGCCGAGAGGGATTGGGGGCAGGAGAAGAAGGGGACGACCGAGGATGAGGTGGCTGGATGGCATCACTGACTCGATGGACGTGAGTCTGAGTGAACTCTGGGAGTTGGTGATGGAAAAGGAGGCCTGGCGTGCTGCGATTCATGGGGTCACAAAGAGTCGGACACGACTGAGCGACTGAACTGAACTGAACTGAACTGACAGTTACTTTGATTAGTGTGGCATTTCACAAGCCTTTTGTATGCTCCATGAGGACAGAGCTCACTTCTATTTTGCTCATGATTCTTATCTCCGATATCTCGACACAGTACCTGGTACACAGTAGGTGTGTTCTATGAATGTTTATTGATTGAATGAATGAATGAAAGTGCACTGTTTATAAAAAGTGCTCTATAAATCAATTTCTCCTAGTGTCCAACTGTGGTAATAATCCTGAGTTTCTTGGTGGGAAATAAAGGCTTTTATGACCTATTTCAACCCACTGCAAATCCTCTTAGGGGAAACCTAGGTTCATACCCTTGGAGGTACCTGGAAAGCCCAGAAACTTCAGATGAACCTCTTGAGAAGTCCACTTAGGATGATTACCCAGTGAGTATAATGATTTACTCACTTTTTAATCCTCAATTCCTGGTAACAGTGCCTGGGCCTGGGAGTTAATCAAATAAATGATCTTGAAGTTGAGGAAATATCCAAAAGGGATTCACTGACCCATTTGGGTGGTCTCAGGAGCCTGGAAGGCTGCAGTCCATGGGGTCGCTGAGGGTCGGACACAACTGAGTGATTTCACTTTCACTTTTCACTTTCATGCATTGGAGAAGGAAATAGCAACCCACTCCAGTGTCCTTGCCTGGAAAATCCCAGGGACGGGGGAGCCTGGCGGGCTGCCGTCTATGGGGTCACACAGAGTCAGACACGACTGAAGTGACTTAGCAGCAGCAGCAGCAGGAATATGAATAATCCACTTGAGACAGATGGTCTCCTACATGGATGCTAATGGAGATGAATGCTAGTTCTGCCCTGATGGCTGCCAGCCGAGCAGAAAATGCCATCAGGAATGAAGCCCATGAGGGGCTTCTTTAGGTGATTTTAGTACCATAAAACAGGGGAATGGTAATATGGACTTAGTGAGATTTCTTAACTATTTCTATTACAGCCATCTGTTTTCCTATAATATTTAAAAAATTTATAAAATTAATTTATTTTTGGCTGCCCTGGGTCTTCGTTGCTGCACGAGAGCTTTCTCTAGTTGTGGTGAGTGGGGGATACTCTCTAGTTACGGTGTGCGAGCTTCTCATTGTGGCGGCTTCTCTTGTTGCAGAGCAAGGGCTCTAGAGCGTGTGGGCTTCAGTGGTTGGAGTGCGTGGGCTTGATTGCCCCACTGCACGTGGAATCTTCCCAGGCCAGGGACTGAACCTGGGTCCCCTGCATTGGCAGGCGGATTCTTAACCACTGGACCACCAGGGAAGTCCTCTCCCCTAGTATTTATCAGCAGAACTGGTGGGCAGGATTAAGGCGGGAGAGGACTCAGCAAGAAAGCAGGGAGTTGGGTGTCTGATCCGGGACCTGACCTCACTCCCACCTCCCCCCACTCTCTGCTTTCCTTTAATGCCAGGCTTTTTGAGACCCATCCTCCCCTTCCATTCTGCCGTCAATCATTATAGTCTCACTCCTGCCTCACTGTGCAGCTGCTCCCCTAAGATTTCCAATGACCGTCTTGTTGACAAACCACGTGCTTGTGTCTGGGCCCTAGCTGCTCCCTGCAGACACTGTTCTCCTTCCCTTGGTGTCTGTGATGACATCATCCTTTCTTCATTGGTTTCCTGCCTCTCCTTCCCATGCTTCTTATGGCCATCTCTTTCTCCTCCCACTTTATACACTGCCCTGGGTGAGCCACCTAATCTGATGGTTCAGTCACCACCTCTACTTGGATGCGTCTCAAACAAACACATGACTCAAGCTCCAGACTTAGACAGGATAGGTCACCTCCAGGGCATTCACCCTTGCTTCCTCCCAGTCACCTCATCCCACTAACCATGAAGTGTTTTTGTTCTGCTTCCCTAATCCGCCCTGTCTCTCCACATTTCCTATCGCTACCTTAGTTCAGCTGCCTTCACCTCTGCTATGGATCCTGGAAGCAGCCTTCTGTCTGGGTTTCCTGTGTCTGCTCTGGCTCTTCCCCCTTCAATTCATTTCTACATGGCAACCATAGTGATTTGTTTCTAAAGTGAAAATTTGAACAGGTCACTTCTCTGCTTAAGTGCCTCTAGTATTCTCGCCTGGGAAATCCCATGGACAGAGGAACCTGGTGGGCTACAGTCTATGGGGTCGTAAGAGTCGGACATGACTGAATGAGTAAACCACCACTGCTTGAGTTCCTGGAAAGTCCTGAGTTTCCCATTACCTTCACGATAAAGTGTAAATGTGAGATGACATCCCTTCTTGGCCCAGCCTCTGCTTACTTGCGTCTTCAGCTCCAACTTTTGCTGCTGCCCTGGCCCCAGGCAGCATTAGACCTCTGCTGAACTACTTGAATTCCCTTACTTCATCACGATCTCTTTGGCCTCAGGACTTTTTGCTGTGTTGTTCTGCCTGCACTGCCTTTTCTTGGTTCTTCCAGTCCAGCTAACTACTCTTTCTTTAGGACTTTTCTCAGATGTCACTTCCTCCAGGAAGCTTTCTGTGATCTTTTAAGGCCAGATTTAGATGTCGTGTACCACGCACCCCCTACCCCATTCTGCTGCTGCTCCTGCTAAGTTGCTTCAGTCATGTCCAACTCTGTGTGACCCCATAGACAGCAGCCCACCAGGCTCCCCCGTCCCTGGGATTCTCCAGGCAAGAACACTGGAGTGGGTTGCCATTTCCTTCTCCAAGCCATGAGAGTGAAAAGTGAAAGTGAAGTGGCTCAGTTGTGTCCGACTCTTTGTGACCCCATGGACTGCAGCCCACCAGGCTCCTCTGTCCATGGGATTTTCCAGGCAAGAGTACTGGAGTGGGGTGCCACTGCCTTCTCCTCTACCCCATTCTAATTGTTCTCAGTACACTCTGCACTCCCATCCTTTTACTTGAATCTGTGTCTCCCATGACTAAAAGTTCCTTGAAAGCAGGGACTCTTCCTGGTTCATGGGGTATTTGTAGTTTGTCACATAGTGTGTGCACATAGTAGGCGTGAATAATATTTATCAAATGAAAGAGCAAGTGATTTCTTAAAGCTTTGTCATAGCTTGCCTACTATTGCGGTTAAGAACAAGGACATTCTGTCAGGAAACCCTGACAGAAGGCTGTTTCCAGGATCCATGGCAGAGGTGAAGGCAGCTTGAACTAAGGTAGTGATAGGAAATGTGAGAGACAGGGTGGGTGGGAGGGGGCTTGGGGGAGAAAGGATGCGTATGTATGTGTAGCTGAGTCTCTTCACTGTTCACTGGATCTACCACAGCATTGTTAATTGGCTATACCGCAATACAGAATAAAAAGTCTTGTTTTAAAAAATAAGTAAGAGAAGCCAACCATCTCTAGAACAACAACAACAGAAAAAGGACATTGAAGCCAGACTGCCTCAGTTCAAATCCTGGCTCAGACACTGACTCTCTGTGCGACCTTTGGCAAGTTACTCAACCTCACTATGTCTTAGCTTCATTATTTTAAAAATGTTTCTTAGCTCATAGAATTGCTTTCAGGGTTAAATAAGTTAATGTTTATATGCTTGATACAAAGTGAGTAAATACCATATCAATAGAATAGCTTATTCTACTATATGACCACACATGGATAATTTTGAGAGTAAAAAAGATACTATTAATCGTAACATTAGGACAAGAGTAAACAGGACTGTCCTGTGCAAACAGGGATGTTTAGTCACCTTGCAGACAAGGGCTCATTAGGTAAGTAAACAATGTCTTCATTTTTATTGGTTTTGTTTCTCTCTGTCCATTGTCTTCTAGTGATTAGCAAACTCTTCCCACCATAAAAGCCTGTGTGTTTATTTTTAGGGACAACAGGGAAAGGAAGGAGGGGGACAGTGTCCTAGGGGACAGAGTTTGTAGGGCAGCATTAAAGAAATGGAAATGAAGTGAAATTCTTAGGGTGGGGGTGCAGGAGTGAAAGAGAACCTCCCCGTATCCCACTGAGGCCTGTGGACTTGACAGAAGGTCCATGTGCTCTCCTGATGGCTGATGTGATTTGAGGGGCTCCAGCCTTTCCCAGAGCCTTGTCTGTGAGCAAGGCAGTCTGTGCTGGCCCTGCTTGACACGCATCTGCTGGTTGTTCCCTGAGTTTGCCGTTTTCTCTCAAACTGTTTCAGAAGCATGTGGTTCCATTTGCTTCCCCAACAGGGAGGGTTGTGTTTTTTTTTTTTTTTTTTTTTTTTATTACCTTGAAGTAGTTGTTTTTATGAACTGGGATAAATACCTGGTGGGCCGGAGTTTTATCTCATGGTCCTTCCAATTTGAATTCCATTATTTCTCCTGCTTACCTGGGGAGGGGGAAAAATATATTTTCTAAACACAGTGTTCCTTTTTCTAGTTTCCCTGACAGATGCATCATGAGATAAGAGCACCTCTGCAGATGAGTGCATTTGCCTGGAATACCAATGGCACACAGTTCTCTTGGTGACTGTGGTGCTCAAGGAAGCGGGGAGGGGAGAATATCTTTCCTTATCTTGAAATACAGCCTGTCAGTCTGAGGAGGTGCTATTCAGAAATGTGTGCCACCTCGTCTCCCTCCCTCTCCCTCTAGGTGAGAGTGGAGGTGGTGGTGGGGAGTGGGAAGAGAAGGCACTAACATTTAGTGACACTTCCTATGTTCCAGGCAGAGGTAACCTTCCATTTCATTTAATACTCAGAGCAACCTCAGAATAGGTATTAGTCTTTCTCCTTCATGGATAAGGAAAGTGAAATTCACAGAATAAAAAGAACATGCTAAAGATATATTAGCAGTAGGCAGGGATTTGAATCTGCTTCTATCTGATTCCAAATGCATACCTTTAATATTTAATGCCTACGAGGCCCCGAGAGCATGAGAATTTGCTTAGTGTCTCGCAGTCAGCCGAGAAGAAGGTTATATCTTTCTAGCTTCCCAGTGGGAGGGAAAGGCAGGATTAGGCAAAACATGTTGGTTGTGTGCTTAATTAATATAGAAGAGGGAGATCTGAAGGAGTTTTTGACTGTTAGTAATTCCATCTTTCATTCATTAACATATGCAGTGCTTACTGTGTGTCCAGCAGCGTATCACTGTATTTGAAGAATATAGTAGAACTGCTCAGGTGGTGCTAGTGGTCAAGAACCCGCCTGCCGATGCAGGAGACATAAGAGACCTGGGTTCAATCCCTGGGTTGAGAAGATTCCCCTGGAGGAGGGCGTGGCAACCCACTCCAGTATTCTTGCCTGGAGAATCCCCGTGGACAGAGGAGCCTCGCGGGCTATAGTCCGTAGTTTCGCAAAGAGCTGGACACAACTGAAATAAATTAGCATGCAGTAGAACACAACACCGTAAATCAACTATATGTCAGTGAAATAAATTTAAAAAGAATATAGTAGAAAAGGCAGTCTTGAGGTTATGTGTAACAATCTTAGTTTTGGATATGTTGAGCTTAAGATATAGATTTTTAAATTAAGTATTTGGATATACTCATCTGGGGTTCTGGGGAAAAGTCTGTGCAAGAAATAAAGACTTGAGAATGATCATAAAATAAGTGGTAGTTATACCATTAGTGGACACGACTGAGGGACTTCACTTTCAGTTTTCACTTTCATGCATTGAAGAAGGAAATGGCAACCCACTCCAGCGTTCTTGCCTGGAGAATCCCAGGGACGGGGGAGCCTGGTGGGCTGCCATCTATGGGGTCACACAAAGTCGGACATGACTGAAGTGACTTAGCAGCGGCAGCATACCATTAGCAGTGAGGGAACTAACTAGGGTTATATAAGAGACAAGTGCATGGATTGGAGGATGGAACCATGAGGTAATCTGCGTTTCAGAGGCAAACCAAATGAAGAGTTCACAAAGAAGATTCAGTAGGACTATGCAGAAATGTAAGCAGAGGATCAGGAGAGAGATGAATTTAGTTAGATTTTGTTTTTCTATTTCCTTTTAAAAAGAAACTACCTATTGAGGTGTAATTTACATATGGCCCATGCACTCATTTAGAGTGTACAGTTCCCAGATATATGCCACCATCAGATGCTACCACGTCAGCAAAGAAGAGGGAGTTCTGCTGAAATTTTGACAAATGTAAACACTCATGGGACCTCTACCCCAGTCAGCATATAGAATATTTCCATCATATTAAGATTCCCTTGTGTCCCTCCCCAGTTATTCCCCTGCACTCCTCCCTGTTCTAAGCGACCACTGGTCTGATTTCTATTATCATAGATTAGTTTTGCCTATTTTAGAATTTCATTCAATGCAGTCACACAGTATCTACTTAAAATTTTTTTTTAATTTAAAAATTATTTATTTATTTAGCTATGCTGAGTCTTGGTTGTGGCATAAGGGATCTTTAATTTTCATTTTTCCATGGCGTGGGTGATCTTTAGTTGTAGTTTGTGGGATCCATTCCTTGACCAGGGATTGAACCCCAGTCCCCTGCCTTGGAAGCCTGGAGTCTTAGCCTCTGGACCACCAGGAAAAGTCCCAGTACCTACTTTTTTGTATCCTGTTTCATCAGTGTTGCGGCAGTAACTTGTTCCTGTTTATTTCTAAAGTAAAATTTCACTGTATGAATATACCATGATTTGTTTTTCCACTAACCTGTTGGTGGAAATTTGAGTTATTTCTAGTTTGAGACTATTATGAATGAAGTGCTATGAACATTTGTGTACAAGCTTTTGTGTGTAAATATGTATATATATTGGAGAAGGAAATGGCAACCCACTCCAGTGTTCTTGCCTGGAGAATCCCAGAGACAGAGGAGCCTAGTGGGCTGCTGTCGATGGGGTCGCACAGAGTCGGACACGACTGAAGCGACTTAGCAGCAGCAGCAGCAGCACGTATATATATATGTATATATATATATACACACACACACACAAAGTGTATATATATTTTATATATGTATATCTATTTTCACTTGCATATATATATATATATTTCACTGTCAAATGTTTAGTGTATGTTTAAGAGAAATTGCCTACTTCTTTCCCAAGTGGTTATATCATTTATTCTCTAATCAATAATATATGAGATTTCTAGATGCTCCCTACTCTTATCACAATTGGTATTGTTACTATATTAAATTTTTAGCAACTCTATTAAGTGTGTAGTAGTACCTACCTGCGGTTTTAATTTGCGCTTTTCGGATAACTAATGATTGAATACCTTGTGCTTCTTGGCCATCCTTTGGGTCTACTTCTGGTCTGTTTCATTTGTGTATTTGTCTATTTTAATGCCAATATCATATTACTTTGATTTTTATACTTATAATAAATCTTCAAGCCAAGTTATTTAAGTCTTCCAACTCTTTTTAAGTAATGGTTTTGGCTATTTTAGATCCTTTGAACCTTCACATAAAATTTAAAATCACTTATTAATTTCTACAAAATAGAGCCTCCTGGGATTTTTATTGGAATTATATTGAATCTATCATTTCGGGGAGAGTTGACGGTGATATTGTACCTTTCAGTCCATTTCTTTAGGTATTTAATTTCTCTCAATAATGTTTTCTAGTTTTTCATATATGAATTTTACATATATTTTGTTAAATTTATCCCTTCACACTTTATGCTTTGATGAAATTTTATGGAGTGCCTTAGATTCATGTTTCTTGTGCTTGAGGTTCACTGAGATTTTTGAGTCTGTGGACTGATTTTCATAAATTTTTGAAAAATTTTGGTTATTATTTCTTCAATTTTTTTTCTGACTTCTCTTGTCTTTTTTCCTTTGGGAAAGGAAACTGCATATATAATAGGTTATTTGAAGTTGTCTCACTAATACTCTGGTGGTTTTTTAAAATCTATTTTCTTTTTGTGATTATTTTGTACAATTTTCTGTTGCTCTCTCTTAAAGTTCACTAATCTTTAATTTTTCAGTGTCAAATATGCTGTTATTCATTTTCATTTTTATCTTTAGAAGTTCTATTTGAGTCTTTTATATATTTCATGTTTCCACTTAATATGCTTAATCTTTCCTTTACCTTCCTAACATATGGAATATAGTTTTACCAACTGTAATGTCTTTGTCTACTAATTCTATCATCTATGTCAGTTTTCACTGATGAATTTTGCTTTTTATTATGGATTGAATTTTCCTGCTTATTTGTATCTTATAATTTTTTATTGGATTCCAGACATTGTGTATTTTACCTTGTTGGGTACTGGATGTTTTTGTATTCCTACAACTATAATCGAGCTTTATTCTGTGATGTAGTTTTTTGGAAATTATTTGGTCCTTTTTAGGCTTGCTTTGTTAGGCATGACCAGAACTGCTTTTAATCCACAGCTAATACTGCCCACAACTGAAGCAATACTCTTGTGAATATGCTACCTGATGACCTGTAAATTAGGGAGTTTTCCGTTCTTTTTGGGAGATGAAGCCTGAGGATTGTCCCTACCCTCACTCCCTTCAGGTGTTTTCTTTTCCTTCAGTTTTGAGTAGTTTTCTCGTATGAACATACTGACCAGCACTAGGCCAAAGACTTGAGGGAGGCCCTTTGCAGATCTCTGGGAGTCTCTCTCAGTGCAGCTCCCTCATCGCTGATGCTCTTCTTGTGAATTCCGGCTGCATCGATCGATCGTCTTGGATTCTTAGTGTAATCTCCTAAACCGAGGGAGACTTTTGGGCTACGTCTGGGTTTCCCCGTCTAGCTCTAAAACTTGGAAACCCACTCCTGTCACTGACTGAGGACATCACAGGGCTCATTTTGTTTTTCTCTCTCTCTTAAGGACCGCTGCCTGTGCTGTCTGATCCCTAGTGTCTGAAAACTGTTGTTTCATATATTTTGTCTAGTGTTTTAGTTATTTCAGGTAGGAGAATAAATGTTGTCTTTGTTACTCCATCTTGATCAGAATTAGAAGCCTTGATGCTAATTTAAATGGCATTAAAATTTAAAAAATGTCTCAATTTTTTATAGTCTGGAGAAAAACTATTGATTTTTTATATTTGACCTTGTGTCATGTAATCTTGCTCAATTCACTTATTAGTTTTCACATTTTGAAGTGTAGATTCTTGAAGAATTTCTATATGCACAATCATGTCATCTGTGAATAGAGAAAATTTTCCTTCCTCCTTTGCAGACTGTGTATTCTCTCTCTTCCCCTACGCCAACCTCCTATTGCTACCCCAGGAATTCTATTACAACGAGTATGACTGGTATAATTTCTTCCTTCTGTGAAGCTGTTTGACCTGGTGCTTCCTTTGTGGAAAGTTTTTAAACTAAAAATTCAATTTATTTAATAAAGGACTATTTAGATTTTTCTATTTCTTTTGTGTCACCTTCAGTAATTTGTCTCTCAAATAGTTTGCATACTTCATATCCCCCGTTTTCAGATTTACTGAGGTTAATTGACAAAGTTGTAAGATATTTCATATCATTTTAGTATCTATAAAATTTTCAGTGGTTTCCTCTGTTATTCCTGATATTAGTAATTTGTGCTTCTTTTTATCTTAATTTATCTAGATAGAGATTAACTAGCATTTGCTATGTTGCCAGATTTTACAGTCTCAACGACTTACAACAGCATACATTTATTTCAAGTTTATGGCTTTGTGAGTTGGCTCTGGCAGCTCAGATCCAGGCTGTGGATTGTGTTCATGTCTACTCCATGTGTTTCTCATTCTGGGCTCAAGCTGATGGAGAAGAGGCTACCTTGGGCATTTTCTTTGTATGGCTGAGGGCTGGAGTGCAAGAGGGCAAATAGAAGAGTCTCTCTTTGGAAAGGACAAATTGTCAGTTCAATTCACATGTCATTGGCCAGTGCAAGTCCACAGCCAAGCCCACAGTAAAGTGGAGTAGGGAAGTATGCTCCACCCACAGTGAACCATGGCAAAGTTGGAAGTGGGGAAAATTTTGAGCCAATAACATAATCTACCCTAAAGAATGTCACAGAATGCAAGGAAAGAGAGAATTATAACCAATGTAAAGTGCTTAGATGTTAAATTAAAAAGGATAAGGAAAAAAAAAATCCTCTCAGTTTCATCAGTGAGTTTGGCTGTAGAAATTTCTGTGGATAGTGGTAGCTGGAGCCAGGTCAGTATTCTCGCCTGGAGAATCCCAGGGACAGAGCCTGGTGGGCTATGTTCCACAGGGTTGCAAAGAGTCGGACACTACTGAAGCAATTCAGTACGCGCGCATGTAGTAGAAAAAGGAGTGAAAGGAGTACAAAAGAGAGAAAACAATGAGTGTGGACTGTATTTTCTAGAAGCTTTGCATAGAAGGAAGTGAGAAAGATTGTCGTAACTAGTAGGGAGCATAGTGACTGGAGATGCGCGTGTGTATGTTTAGTTGGTAGTACTTGCACATACTCATAGGCTGAGTGAAAGAAGCTGGTAAAGAAAGGGGAGTGGACGATACCAATTATTAATATGTCACTTACCAAACTATTGCTTCTCTGCTCCAGATACACTCTTCATTGCCTGCTCTGTGGAAATGGAGCGGGACCTTATTATTAATATAAGCCTTTCTCCTTTGTCGGCTGGCGTAAGGTTAAGATATGTCAGTAGAGGGCACGGAGGGCATAGCTGGAAGAAAGGGCTTCTCTACCTGGTTCCTGTGTCCTCTTTGCAGGCTCTTGCAGCAAAGCACAGCAGCATAGGGTGACCAGCTATGAGAGTGGTCTCCAGCCACATACTCAGGGTAGCCAGTAGCACATGGCCCCTCCCTGTGGGCAGCTTCCTCAGTCTACTAGTGTGGCTTTCTAGTACACCATCCTTACAGGTATTTTCCTAGCAAGCTTTGCAGGGCAACACCTTCCTAGGGATGTCCTTTGGCACTGTGGATGGCTTCCTGGGCAGTGTGTGGTGGGTGGCCTTGCAAGCTCCACAGCATAGACCTTCTATGTTGATGGCTTTCTCAGGTACCCCAGAGGTGGCTTCTTGGTGAGTTCTGTTGGCACAACATCTCTGCCATCCAGTGGGCCAAGGCCTCACCCTTTCCAGCATAGGTTAGACATCAGCTGAGAGGGCAGGGCCTCTTCAGATTTTCTGTCTCAGTCCTAGAGGTAGAGGCTGTTCCCCATACTGGGTATTTGTGTATCTTATTGAGCTCTTTCTTTCTCTGTAGAAGGTAAGCCCTTGTTATAGCTAGTAATTCTTTAAGTTAAAATCCCCCTGTTTAAATTAGGGTTTGTATTCTGTCTCTTGTCGTCACGTATGGATGTGAGAGTTGGACCATGAAGAAGGCTGAGTGCTGAAGAATTGATGCTTTTGAACTGTGGTGTTGGAGAAGACTCTTGAGAGTCCTTTGGATAGCAAGGAGATCAAACCAGTCAATCCTAAAGGAAATCAACCCTGAATATTCATTGGAAGGACTGATGCTAAAGCTGAAGCTCCAATACATTGGCCACCTGATGTGAAGAGCCAACTCATTGGAAAAGACCCTGATGCTGGAAAAGATTGAAGGCAGGAGGAGAAGGGGACAGCAGAGGATGAGATGGTTGGATGGCATCACCAACTCGATGGATGTGAGTTTGTGCAAACTCTGGGAGGTAGTGAAGGACAGGGAAGCCTGGTGTGGGCAGTCCATGGGGTTGCAAACAGTCAGACACGACTGAGTGACTGAAGAACAACAACAACATTCTGTCTCCTGAGTGACTCTGACCGAAATGCTGATAAAAGAAGGGAATAGATATTTCAGAGGCGTGGTGGGGGCAGGGGACAGAAGAGAATTCAGGCCCAGGTAGGAAGGCTGACTCTGAACAGGGAAAGAAGCAACCTCTGACCTGGAGACCCTAAGGAAGGCTATGTGGCAGGTCATCTGAATTCATTTGTGAGAGGAGGGTGAGAATCTGAGGAAGTTTTTGGCTCTAATTTTTCAGTGAAATAGGAGGACAGACTATCTGCTGAGGCCTTGGGGAGAGTGAGACAGATCTGTAATGGTCCTTGAAGAACCTTCCAGAAGACCAGTGTGTGCCAGAGTAGACAATTTTCCTCACCAGGACCCAGAAGTCCAGGCCTAAGGGCAGAACAGGCAGCTGTGGGACTGACTCAGGGTCAGGCTTTGGGAGTGGAAGGAAAAGGGAGTAAGGGGGCTTAAGAGGCTGGTGAGAAATCACTCAGCTTGGTTTTCCAAGTACTGAGCCCTGGGCTTGAGGGAGGAGGGAAGTTAAACTGTGACGCAAAAAAGGGGTTAAAGTGCTAGAACTCAGCGGGGTCAGGGAGTTGCGAAGTGGGAGGAACAGAATAAAGTTGGAGGGATTGTGGTCCAAATGGGACACTGAAGTGTAAATTTTGAGAGATGGAGCCTGCTAGTAATGGTCCAATTGTGGCCTTGAAAAGCATGGCCGAAAGCAGCACAGAAAGTTGCCTGAAGTGATTAGGATAAAGTTAGGGGGAGGTTAGCGTGTCGAATGCATGGGTGTGAGCGATTTGTTTCAGGACCTTGACGGGAGCTGATGTGTAGGGGTAAGTAGAGAGAGTCCTCAGCTGGCATGGGCCAGGGTCAGTGACAGCAAGGGAAGAAGTAGGGGGCAATGAGCCATTCAGTCTGATGAAGGCTTTAAATGAGGGTAGAAGGGTCAGTGTGAAACTGCCGGCGAGGCGATGGCAGCTGGGAGACTGCTGACCCCAAGTGCACCCTTCTTGGCTGGAAGATGGAACTCATGCGGGGGTGGGGGAGCTGCCTCCACGCAAGAGGGCTGCAAGGGAACTAATGTCCTTGGGGAAAGGCCAGGTTTTAGTTATAATGAGGGGGAGGATATAGTGAAAGTTCTTGGAGGGTGTTATGGATGTAGAATTTGTTTTCAGTAGAATGAGGGTTACCAAGAACACAGGGGAAAATATTCAGAAGGAAAACAGTGACTGGGAGGAGGAAAGGAAGCAGGTGATGAGTGGCTCAGCAAAGAGACTTAAAGTGCAGTGAGTGGGTTTTCATCCCTGTTTCACTGTACCAGGCACATTGTAGGGGCTCAACTAATATATCTGAGTGAGTAATCGAATAAATGAGTGAATGAATAAAGTCTGTTCCCTGCAGCTGCTCACTTTGATTTTCTGGGACTTAGTTCCTTCATTTGTTTACTGAGAATGCTGCTGCTTTTATCCTCGGAGTTCTCAGATTTATAGCCGTTTCCTCTCCAAAGTCTCAGTTCTCTCCATCTGGCAGAGTGGGTGTCTTACTCTATTCCATTTCACCCCGGGAGGGCGGGAAAGTCAGGGTGAATCCTCCTCTGGTTATAACTTGGGAGAAACTGAAGGTTAGAGAGTATAAAGAGTTCACTCAGTATCCTAGATGAAGATTTACAGTAAGACTGGGAAAGTGAAGCTTCCCTTGTGGCTCAGCTGGTAAAGAATCTGCCTACAATGTGGGAGACCAGGGTTCGATTCCTGGGTTGGGAAGATATCCTGGAGAAGGGAATGGCAAACCCACTCCAGTACTCGTGCCTGGAGAATTCCATGAAGAGAGGGGTCTGACAGGCTACAGTTCATGGAGTCACAAAGAGTTGGATACGACTGAGCGAGTAATACTAGGTGGGAAAGAAATAAGGGTACTTCCCCTTATTGCAGCCTGTTTTGTGGCCCTGAAGGCAGACCTGGGGGGAGGGGCTGGCGTACAGGATTCCCAGAGAACAGTATCCTGTGGATGGTCAGGATCTGTGCAAGGCAGCGTCCAGCAGGTGGGGGTGTGGAGCTGCAGAAGGCTGCCAGCCTTGAGCTGGAGAGGCTTGTGGGAGAGGCTTTTCCAGGTTGTCCTTGCAGTCTGTGCAGCCAAGCTTGGGCGAGCGTCTTTGGCTGCCCTCTCCCTCTCCAGCCAGTACTCCAGAGGTTAGGGGCAGGAAGCAACAGGAGATACAAACGTCCTGTCTCTTTTTTTGCTCTCTACCTTCAAAAGCAAAAGGTCTTGATGATGGTGAATGTAACCTAATGGAGAGTACACAGCATTAGGGAGTCCTAAGTCTCAGCACACCCACATTCTAGCCATGCACGCAGGCCACTTGCCGGAAATCTACAAGTGAGTGATCATGGGGTCTGTTCTACCTCCTTCTCGAGCTTTTGTCCTAAAATATATGTGGCAGTCTTGGTAGAGACTTAAAATACAAAAATGTATTATTAATTGTTAGTTAACAGGTGGTGCTAGTGGTAAACAATCCGCCTGCCAATGCAGGAGACAAAAGAGATGAGGGTTCAGTCCCTGGGTCGGGAAGGTCCCCTGGAGGAGAGCATGGCGACCCACTCCAGTATTCTTGCCTGGAGAATCCCATGGACAGAGAAGCCTGATGGGCTACAGTCCACAGGGTCACAAAGAGTCGGACACGACTGATGTGACTTAGCATGCATGCAGTGGGTAGTTAAGAGTGAAATATGCTCCTCGATCTATTCTAGAGAAGGGAAGAGGAATTCTGGGGAAGGCATGGGCTGAAGATTTTACTATATGCCGAAGAACTGGCCCTTTTGACTGTATGTTTTCACCTCTGTGAGGCCACGGAGTAGAGGGGTAAGAATGTCAATACAACATTGTAGGGAGGTTGTAAGCACTCAGAAAATAGAGGCCATAAAAAAGAGCATTATAAACTACTAAGAATCTACTATGTTCCAAGCATATTACATGTGTTGTGATTTAATCATCACAACAGTGCAGTTAGAATAGATGTAATTATCAACTCTAACTAGGCATGTAACTTCAGGATCTGAGAGGTTAAATGATAGCAGAAGGTTACAGAGATGATAAGCAGTGATGGTGGGACTTGAACCCAGGTCTGCTTGGCTGTGAGAGCCCATGGCTTTCCCACTATAAATGTATGGCCTTGTTCTTTACTAAATCTCCAAATGCCTTCTAAGGACCTCTCTTAAGCTGGCTACTTATGAATCACCCAGGGGAATTATTAAAATGTATATTCTTGAGTCCCACCCCAGGAAGAACAGCACGAGTGATTCAGGTTTTTCCTTCTCTTTCTCTTTTCTGTCTCTGTCCCCCTCCATTTCTTTGATTGCTAATGGGTCACAGTAATCAGTACTTTTGTCTCTTTAACACCTTATACTTTATACCTTCTCTTGAAAATGCTAGCAAAGGCAAATCACCTTGTCCAGTCAGGGACCACTAAGTCTCTTCACCAACCAACAGCTCCCTTTTCTACCCGTAGTACACTTTAATGCACCTTATTCTGCAGGAGGTCCAGGAACCATCTTTGGGCATGGTCCACGCCTGCAGAGAGACTTCTGTATGGGGAGGATCAAGCTCTGGGAGGGAAACTGAAGCAGAAAGAGACCTGGATTCCTAGGGTTTTCTTCACCTAATAGTATTTATTGAGTACTGTGTGGTAGGCACTGGGCAAGGTGTTGGGAATGGAGCAATGCTGCAAACAGATGAAATCTCTGATTTCGTGAGTTTTATTTATTTATATTTGTGCCATGCAGCATGAGGATCCTACATCGCTGACCAGGGCTCGAACCTGTACCCTCTGCAGTGGTAGCATGGAATCCTAACCACTGCACCACCAGGGAAGTCCCAGGTGAGTTTTAGATAGGTGGAGAGAGAAGGCCTCCCTTAAGAGGTGCAGCTGAGGCCTATATGAAGTGAGAGTGGACCATGAATTTCTGAGGAAAAGCATACCAGGCAGAGGGAACAGAGAATGCAAAGACCACAAACAGCGGTCTCTTGGATGTATTTGAAGGACTGCCAGAAAGCCAGTATCCAGCAAGAAGCCTGGAGTGGAGTGTGCAGAGAGGAGCAAGGTGGGAGATGAGATGGGAGAGAGAGTGCAGGTTGGAGTATGTATGGCCTTGTAGGCCATTATGGGAATTTGGGGTTTTGTTCCAAATCAGATCGAGAGCCATTGGAGGGTTTTGTGCAGGTGTGTGACATGATTTAATTTAGGTTTTAATAGGGTCACTCAGGGTGCTGGGTTGAGAATAAACTCTAGAGGGGCAAGGGTGCTAGGTGAATCCCAAGGCATCACTGTTCTCATCGAAGACCGTTTGATTCCAGGTCTCATCTTCCTACCATGATGGTCAAATGGGGAACATAGGCCAGCTAGGATCCTCTACCATCCTTTCTGTTCCTCCTGCCCCTCCCCAGTCATAACACCATGATCCTCATGGTTACAAATTGGTAACAGTGGAGAACATGACAGGGATACTGACCAAATCAGTGCTGGATACTGGATACATCCATCACAAGCTGGATACTGCATAAGCCAACCAAACACCTCCATTATACCAGACAGAATTTTGGCTTCAGGAACAAAGGGGCAGAACCATAACTCACCCACTTGCTGAGTCATCCACTCATTCTTTTAACTCTTGTTGAGTGCACACTGGAGAACTAGACAAATTTTAAAAAGTCCCTAATGAACTGCTCCAGAGGAATCCCTCAAATTAATTATTAACATTTATTGAGCACTTTTTGATGGGTCAGATACTGACTTAAGTGTTTTTTATATATTGTCATGCTGAATCATTTAAATCAACTCTACTAGGCAGGTACTATTTTACTTGCCATTTAAAGATGGAGAAATCGAGGCACACAGAGTTTAAGTAACCTGTTCAAGGTCACCCAGCTATGAGGTGAACTGAGGTTTGAGCCCAGACAATCCAGCTCTAAATTCCAGACTACTGTACTTCTCAGACTAGAGGGGAGGTAGCTAAACTCATAATTATAATGCAGAGTGATGAGTACTCAGCAGAGCTACTGGGAGCTTTTGACATTATTGAGGGACAAGGCCCAAAGCCTTTTCAAATTTCCAATCCTGTTAATGCCACTGTAGTGTGTAACTTCTTCCCATAAAATGCTGTAAAGTACAACTAAGATATTTAAGTGATGCTTGCAGATTCTTAATAAAAGATTAAAGTAATTTATAAAGCCATTTTCTGGCTAAGAACCATGCCTTTCTTGGACTGCTTCACTCACTCATCATTTCCATCACAAGCTGATAGCTTTTTTTTTTTTTTTTTTTCCCAGGCAGTCCATTCTACATAAAGGGTGAAAAAGCTTTTATAAAAAGCAGCGGCCAGCCAAGCTGGGTTGGGCTATGAAGGCCTGGAGGTGGGTGGGGGTTTGGCTCAGCCATTATCTCCTCCTCTGTAGGGACATCACAACTGGCTGAAGTTAAATTTGTGTCTCAGTAAAATGACCAATCAGTGCAAGTGGTGGACATTTAAGATTTGGGGGGAAGAGTTGAAACCACGAGTCTTACATGCTAGACTAAAGGGATATATTACTGGATTCTCAGGTGCTAGGAGAGTGCAGACTGGAGAAGACAAGGAAAGTTTCAAGGAGTAGATGAGATTTTAGCTGGGCTTGAAAAATGTGTTGATGTTCACGGTGAGGTAAGGGTGTTCTAAGGGAAGATTTTGTATAAAGGGTCTGGGAAAGGGTCAGCTTTCTGGGCCTTCAGGGGTCATTCCATCCTAAGGCACTTAAAGTCTTGGGGGCAGAATCTAAATGGGACTTTTTCCACTTGTAGGATATTGTACAATAAGCTATATATTCACTCATGAATGCTCTTTCTTTCTCTAGCTTTACTGAGTTATAATCAACTTATGATAAACTGCACATAAAGTTTACAATTTGCAAGGTTTTAAAAAGACTAATAGTTATTTTCTTGAAGTATAGTTGATTTACAATGTGGTGTTAGTTTCAGATGTATGACAAAGTAATTCTGTTATACATACACATATATCTATTTTTCCAGATTCTTTCCCCTTATATGTTATTATTAACATAAAATTTTGAGTATAGTTCCTTGTGCTATACAGTAGGTCCTTATTGGTTATCTATTTCATATATGGGAGTGTATATATGTTAATTCATGTTAATGCCAACCTCCTAGTTTATCTCTCCCACACCTGTATGAGCTTTAATGTGCCCATGAAACCATCACCACAGTCAAGATAGTGGACACACCAATCACTGAAAGTCTCCTTGTGTGTGCCCTTTGTGTTCTCTCTTTTCCACCCTCTCTTGCCTCCTCTTCTTGCTTCTGGCAGCCACTCATCTGCTTTCTGTTATTATAGGTCAGTTTGATATTATAGATCAATTTCTAAAATTTTATGTAAATGCAGTCATACAGTATGTATCCCTTTTTGTCTGACTTCTTTCACTGAATATAAGTATTGGGCTGGCTAAGATGTTATAGAAAAACCCAAATGAACTTTTTGGTGGACTCAGTATTTTGAGATTCATCCATACTGTTTTGTGTATCAATAGCTCATGCTTTTTCCACTGCCAAGTAATACTCCATTGTGTGAACAGACACCATTTATTTCTCCATTCTACCAATGATAAGCATATGGGTTGTTTCCAATTTGGGGCTATTACAAATAAAGTCGCTATGAACATTTTTAAACAAGTCTTTTATGGACTTATTCTGTCTTTTCTCTTGGGGAACTATCTTGAAGTATGGTAGGAATATATTTAATTAAAAAAAACAAAACCCTGCCAGACAGACTTCTAAAATGGTTAAACCATGAAAGTTTCAGCTGTTATGCATCCTTGCCAACACTTGTATGGCCATCTTTTACATTTTAGCCATTCTAATAGATACATGGTGGTACCCTTATGATTTTTAAATTTGCATTTCCCTAATGGTTAATTATATTGAGCATCTTTTCATGTACTTGTTTTCCACCTGCCTATTTTTTTTGTTTTTGTTGAAGTTCTGTTCAAATATTCAGTCTATTTTAAAAATCTGTTGTTTGTTTCCTTACTGTTGAGTTTTTGAAGTTTGTTACATATTCTGGACACGAGTCCTTTATTAGATACATGTTCTACAAAGAGTTTCTCCAAGTATATGGCTTGTTATTTTATCCTCTTAACAATACCTTTCATAGATCAAAAATTTTAATTTGATAAAGTCTAATTTATCAATTAAAAAAATGGATTGTGCTTTTAGTGCCATTTTTAAAAACCTTTTACAGGTTCGCAAAAGTTTTTTTCTGTTTTCTTTTTGTTTTTTGGTTTTACAGTTTTTAATCTCAAACAGTTTTAGGGTTCTTCTGGAGTTATAATTCACATATTGTAAAGCTTACTCTTTAAAAGTACACATTTCAGTGGTTTTTAGTGTATATATAGAGTTATGCAACCATTGCTGCTGCTGCTACTGCTAAGTCACTTCAGTCGTGTCCAACACTGTGCGACCCCACAGACGGCAGCCCACCAGACTCCCCCGTCCCTGGGATTCTCCAGGCAAGAACACTGGAGTAGGCCATTGCCACTACCTAATTCCAGAACATTTTCATCACCCCCAAAAGAAACCCTGTACTTGTTAAGCAGTCAGTCTCCATTTCTCAAACCCCAACCCCCCAGCCCCTGGCAAACACTAATTTACTTTCCATCTCTATAAAAGTTGCTTATTCTGAATATATAAATTGATATACAATAAAAGTCTGTTTATGACTTTTTCACATAGCACATTTTCAAGGTTCATCCATGTTGTAGCTCATATCAATACCTCAGTCATTTTCACAGCTAAATAGTATTCCATTGTATGGATATACTACAGTTAGTTTATTCATTTTTCAATTGATGTGCATTTGGGTTCTTTTTGGCTATAATGCTGCTGTGAACATTTATGTATGAGGTTTTTTTTTTTTTTTTGCCTGGCTATGCAACATATGGGATCTTAGTTCCCCAACCAGGGATGGAACCTGTACCCTCTGCAGTGGAAGCTCAAAGTCTTAATCACTGGACCACTGGGGGAAGTCCCAGGGTTTTATATAAATATGTTTTCCATTCTCTTGGATATATACTGAGGAGGTTAATTGTTCAGTCATCTGGTAATTTTATGTTTAAATCTCTAAGAAACTGACAAACATTTTCCAAAGTGGCTCTACTATTTTGCACTCTTAGCAGCAATGCATAAGAGTTCCAATTTCTCAACATCCTCTTCAGCGCTTGTTACTGTTCTTTCTTTCTTTCTTTTCTTCCTCACTCCCTCCTTCCTTTCTTCCTTTCTTCCTTTCTCTCTCTCTTTTTAAATTATAACCATTCTAGTGAAGTAGTATGCCATTGGAGGTTTGGTTTACATTTTCTTACTGACAAATGATGTTGAACATTTTCATATATTTATCAACTATATAATTTTGTTGGGGAAATATCTATTCAGATCTTATGCCAATTATAATTGGATTGTTTATCTTTTTATTGTTGAGCTGTTAGAGTTCTTTATGTATTTTGGATACTAGTATCTTATCCAATATGTGCTTGCAAATATCTCTCCCATTTTGTGGGTTGTATTTTCACTTTCATAGTGATAGTGTCCCTGAAGCACAAAAGTTTTAAATTTTTAAAAAAAGACTTCATTTTTATTCAGAACAGTTTCAGGTTCACAGAAAAATTGAGAAGAAGATACAGAGTTCTCATATATTCCCTGCCCCTCCAAAAATGCACTATGCCCCGATTATCAACATCCCTCACCAGAGTGGTACATTTATTATAATTGAGGAACCTATACTGTTATGTCATGATCACCAGAGTCCATAGTTTACATTAGGGTTCACTGTTCTATACAAACATATAATGACAATATCATATGGAGTACTTTTGCTGCCCTAAAAATTGTTTATTCATCCCTCCTCACCTCTCACCCCTGGCAACCACTGATCTTTCTACTGTCTCCATCAGTTCAGTTCAGTTGCTCAGTCACGTCTGACTCTTTGCAGCTCCATGGACTGCAGCATGCTGGGCCTCCCTGTCCATCACCAACTCCCGGAGTTTACTCAGACTCATGTCCTTTGAGTTGGTGATGCCATCCAACTATCTCATCCTTTGTTGTCCCCTTCTCCTCCTGCCCTCAATCTTTTTCAGAATCAGGGTCTTTTCCAATGAGTCAGTTCTTCACATCAGATGGCCAAAGTATTGGAGTTTCAGCTTCAGCATCAGTCCTTCCAGTGAATATTCAGGACTGATATCCTTTAGGACGGACTGGTTGGGTCTCCTTGCAGTCCAAGGGACTCTCAAGAGTCTTCTCCAACACCACAGTTCAAAAGCATCAATTCTTCGGCCCTCAGCTTTCTTTTATAGTCCAACTCTCACATCCATACATGACCACTGGAAAAACCATAGCCTTGACTAGATGGACCTTGGTTGGCAAAGTAATGTCTCTGCTTTTGAATATGCTATCTAGGTTGGTCATAACTTGCCTTCCAAGAAGTAAGCGTCTTTTAATTTCATGGCTGTAGTCACCATCTGCAGTGATTTTGGAGTCCCCCCAAATAAAGTCTGACACTGTTTCCACTGTTTCCCCATCTAATTGCCATGAAGTGTTGGGACCAGATGCCATGACCTTCGTTTTCTGAATGTTGAGCTTTAAGCCAGCTTTTTCACTCTCCTCCTTCATTTTCATCAAGAGGCTCTTTAGTTCCTGTTCGCTTTCTGCCACAAGGGTGGTGTCCTCTGCATATAGCTCTGCCTTGTCTATGATGTCATATAGTTGGAATTGTATAGAATATAGCTTTTTCATGTTGGCTTATTTCACTTAGTAACATGAATTTAAAGTTTCTCCATGTGTTTTTTTCATGGTTTGATAACTCATTTCTTTTTAGCATTGAAAAAGGTTTCATTGTCTGGCTGTACTACAGTTTATTTATCTGTTCACCTACTGAAAGACATTTTGGTTACTTCTAAGTGTTGGCAATTATGGATAAAGATACTATAAGCATCTGTATGAAGCTTTCTTTTGTATGGACATAAGTTTTCAACTCCTTTGAGTAAATACCAAGGAGCCCAATTGATAAATTGTATGGTAGTAGTATGTTTAGCTTTGTAAGGACCACCAAACTGGCTTCCAAAGTGACAGGGCCATTCTGCATTCCCACTAGTGATGAAAGAGAGTTGCTCTTGTCCTGTATCCTTGACAGCATCTGGTGGTGTCAGTAGTTCGGTTTTTGGCCATTCTAGGTGTGTGCTGTTACCTTTTTGTTGGTTTAATTTGCATTTTCCTGATGATATATCATGAGCATCTTTATATAAGCTTATCTTCCAGCTGTATGTCTTCTTTGTAGGGTGTGTGTTCAGGTCTTTGGACCATTTTGTAATCAAGTTATTTGTTTTCCTGTTGAGTTTTAAGGGTTCTTTGTACTTTTGGATAGCAGTTCTTCATATGTTTTTTACTAGACATTTTCTCCTAGGCTGTGACTTATCTTCTTATTTTTTTGACATTGTCTTTCATAGGACGGATATTTTCATTTTGAACTAAATTCAGCGTATATATTATTTCTTTCATGGATCGTGCCTTTTATGCTGTATCTAAAAAGTCATTGCTATATCCAAGGTCATATAGGTTTTCTCCTATGTTATCTTCTAGGAGTTTTTTAGTTTTTTGCTGTACATTTAGGTCTATGATCCTATTCTTTTTGGCCACACAGCTCTGTGTGTGGGATCCTAGTTCCCCAACCAAGGATTGAACCCACACTCCCTGCATTTGAAGTGCAGAGTCTTAACCACTGGAGTGCCAGGGACATTCCTGTGATCCATTTTTGTTACTTTTTGTGAAGGGGGTAAAGTCTATGTCTAGATTCTTATTATTTTTGCCCATGAATACATATTGTCTCAGCATCATTTGTTGAAAATACTTCATTTGCTCCATTGTATTGCCTCTGCTTTCTGTCAGATTAGTTGACTATGTTTTTGTGGGTGTATTTCTGGGCTTTTCATTGTGCTCCATGGATTCGTCTTTTTTTTTTTTTTTTTTGGTTAGGGCCACATTGTCTTGGTTGGTGTAGCTTTGAGAAGTCTTGAAGTCAGGTAGTATTAGTCCTTTGCTTTATTCTTCTCCTTCAGTGTTGTGTTGGCCATTCTGGGTCTTTTGCTTCTCCATATAACTTTTGTGATTAGTTTGTCAACACCACAAAATAATTGCTAGCATTATGATTGGGATTCCATTGAATCAGTAGATCAAATTGGAAAGAACTAATATCCTGACAGTATTGTCTTCCTACTCATGAGAATGGGATTTATTAAGTAAATGGAACTCTCCATTTATTCAAATTTTCTTCGATATTTTTCACCTGAGTTTTGTAGTTTCCCTTTATAGATCTTGTATGCGCCCGTGAAATGGAGCAGCACCCTGCTGTCCGCCCCCCATGTCCTCTGCTTGCCTTTTGTCTGTGGAAAACTTTAGTCAAAGAATAAGTTTAATCAGAGAAGTGAGAAATGGGCAAACAGTCAAAGGAGACTAAATAATAATAATGTAGTCCTTAAGGACAGCCAGGAATCTGTAGTTCTTTCTCAAGGGCTAAAGATAATATTCTGAGCCATATCCTGTGAGCTGTCTGCCAGATACCAGAACACCAGGTGGAGAAGTTAACTACACGATGACCAAACTGTACCCAGGACATGAGCTGCCACAATCCCGAGAACTGGACGCAAAGAAATGGGAACAAACAGGCCCTGCAGCTGAAGGCTAACTGCACCTAAAACAATCGCGGTGCTGCTGCTCAGACTGGTGATGACAAATTTGAAGATGACTGTTAGAGATGACTATGCTTTTTCTGGATGTAACTGTCCTCCGCCCCCAGCTCTGTCTATAAACGCTCTCACCCCCTGCTTGGCCTTTGGACACATGTCCACCACCCTCCCACCCCAGTTGCCAGCATCTGAAATAAAGCAAACTTTGGTTTCCACCAACCTGGCCTGTTTTTTGACTTTTGAGTGGCAAGCAGTGAGACCCCATACACACCCTTTTGGTAATGCTTGTATATGTAAGAATCTCATTTTTGGGTGGTGCTAATGTAAATACATCATGTTTTTAATGTCAAATTTTACTTGTTCATTCCTGGTATATAGAAAGGTGGCTGACTGTTACATATGAACTTTGTATCCTGCAACCTTGCTGTAATTACTAATTAGTTCCAGAAGGGTTTTTTTTTTTTTTTTTTTGTCAAATCTTTCAGATTTTTCTACATAGATGATCATGCTATCTGTGAACAAGAACAGTTTTATTTCTTCCTTCCCCAAATGTATACCTTTTCTTTTCTTGTCTTACTGCATTAAGCAGTACTTCCCTATACAGTGTTGAAAGGCAATGGTGAGAGGGTCTCCTTACTTTCTGATTTTAGTGGGAAGAGTTCAAGTTTCTCACAATTAAATATAATGGGTAATGTCTTTGTCTGTTTTGGTGTGTATATATATATATATATATATTATAATTTGATGAAGTACATTTTTTCTTTTTGTTTGTGCTCATCTGTCTTTTAAATGAAAGATAGGAATCATAAAGCATTCTCATTAAGCACAACATATAATAAAATTGTATCTCAGTCACATTTTGTGGCAAATAAAGGGTTGGAATTGATATGGGAGAAATGGAGAAAGTGAGGGCAACTGTTTACTTGGACTTATGAGTTCAAAGTATGGTCGAATGTTAGTCACCGATTTGATTGAATACCTAATAGTCAAGGGTAACTGTTTGGGAACTCCTCTAATCCTTAAACCTTAGTAGCTTTCCTCTGAAATGGGCGAAACAAAGCTACCAATAGGAAGTTATTTTCTGGGCTGCAGCAATGTTACCTCAAGGGTGAGTGAAAGTGAGGATAAGGTGTTAGAATGAGCAGGAGCTTAATAGTCAGACTGTTGGGAGTTCCAGCTGGGTTCTCTAGGAACCAGATGCTAAAATGGAGTTAAGAGTACCAAAGGGGTAGGACCTCTTAAAGGAAAAGACAGAAAGCAGGTTTGGCCAGGAGGAGGAGGTCTCAGTCTGTGAAGCAAAACTGATAATGCTTCTGTCAGCCCAGCGGGGCACCCTGGAGCAAAATTGCTTGTTAGAGGAGTTACACGTTGGTAGAAAGGGCTAGGCTGTGTACCACCATCTTGCTCATCCATTGGCTGGTGGCCGTACTTGAGAAAAGCATGACTGTGGCTTAACTGCTGGGGCCACTAGAACCAACACTCTTGGCATCAGGACAGCAAACCCTTTACTGAAGGGGTGATAAAGGCAGTAAATCTCCATGTATGCTATACAGACAGACCTGACATTCAAATCCCAGCAACATGTAACCGTAGGCAACCACTCTGCCTCCAGCTGCAAAATGGAGAGAAGGCCTTCCTTACGTGGCTGTGAATATGAGGGGATCAAACAAGACAAGGATGAACATGGTGCCTGATACAGCCCAGGCATTCTGTAATGTTCCTCCCTTTCCCCTAGATGGAAATTAGCCAAGGGAACATCCTGTTCCATGAATCAGTTCCCACTCTCTTTATAAACGTTGTTTCCTCTCATTTTCCACTAGGGAATCAAGCCCCCTCTGGCAGTCTTCTGACCTTCTGGAGGTGTTGCCTCTGTGTCCCAGGGCTGGTTGTGTCCTTTGACTTGTTCCTCTTCTGTCTTTCTCTGTGGCTGTTGGCTGTCCCAGGCGGGGACCACTGGAGGATGCTAGTGTGAGGCAGAGGTAATGCTTCCTGGAATGCACCAGAAATAAGCAAATTGCGCCATCTTTTTCAGCTGCCTGCGAGCACATTCCATTGGTGATTCCTCTAAGTAGAAACCATCGTGTTCCTCTGTCTAAGAGCCTCATCAAAAGCCTGAGGACAAATTTCCCTTCCTTCACTTAAGGTCTCTGCCCTGGGAGGTGGGACAGCACCTGCATGGGAAAGAGCAGGATGTGTTCTGTGGAAGTCAGTATCCGTCCTCAGGGTGTCCTGGCACAGGGACCCAGGTCTCCAACATCCATTTACTTCCTCTGTGCAGGTAATTGGGCCTGATTTACTGGGGAATCTCAACTTGTTGGAGTATAAACACAAAGCAATCTTATTTCTTCCAGTAACTGCCCCTGGCTTTACCCTGCCAGATCTCTCTTTCCTGCTGGGGAGCAACTCCCTTAATGATGTCTTGGTCTGGTTCCATAACTTTCCAGCCACTTTCGGTTACTAACAGTCTCATTCTGGTAATTAAGATTCAGTCTTTTAAATATTTAAAAGTTCCATGGCAAGCTTGATTCAAAACTTCATTCTTCTTTCTCCTCCCCTTCAGCGTCAGTTAGAGCTGGGTGGGCCCTGATTGTTTGGTCAGAGGAGGGGAAGTGGGGACTGGGTTGACGGCACCCATTCTCACCCTTTTCAAGGCCTCAGCGACTCTGTTTGAGGCTGGGAGGAGGGATGGGGAGGAAGAAGCCTTTTGATATGACTTATGGGGACAGGTTGAGATTCCCAGGTGGCACAATGGTAAAGAATCCGCCTGCCAATGCAGGCGACGCCAGAGATGCAGGTTCAGTTCTTGGGTCAGGAAGGTCCCCTGGAGCAGGAAATGGCAACTCACTCCATTATTCTTGCCTGAAAAATTCCATGGACCGAGAAGCCTGGCGGGCTACAGTCTAGGGGGTCTGAAAGAGTCAGACAGAACTGAGTGCACAGCACGTGGGGACAGGGGAGGCGTCATGCTTCCTTTACTCCCTCTGGGTTCTTTCCGGTTCTGCTGGATGCTGAAGATCCCACCCCAGCCCTCGTCTCCTCCATCTCTGAGGACCATCCTCTCCTCCCAGCCCCGCCTCCTCAGTTGCCCCTTCCTTTGGTCTCACTAGTAATATAGGCCCCCTGTGACTCCATCCTCTGGCTTAGATCTCCAACTCGTGATTCAGCCCAACCTGGGTAAACCTTTGGTTTCTGCCCTAGAACTGACTTTTGTGCATTTCCGTGTGCAGTTACAGGGCCTGCTGGGGTGGCTGTTGTCTTCAAGGCCACCTGGACCTAGGATGGGAGGGCTGCCTGCCGTCTTCTTCCCATTTATGCTGTACCAAGTCTGCTGGGTAGGCTACTGCAGTGGGCCTCTTGCTTTCATAATCTACAGGTACCAGTCTTTACACTCAAGTATGACCCTAGACCTCAGGGTGTGAATGTCAAGAGCTCTGCTCTTTTTCTTACAGTGGAGGGGAGGAAAAAAACAAGCATGAGACTGCAGTGCTTGGCTCCTGGACTCAAAGGTCTCTTTGGCAATGCTCTGAGCCTGTGAGGCACGGTGGGGTCTGTGCGTCCTCTTTCCCTTTGCACTGGGGCCGGGAAGCCATCTCTTCTCCGCAGGGGAGAGGAAGGCCTAACCTGTCCCCACAGGCCCTCTCTCCTTGTCTCTTAGTCCTTTTCTATCCTGACTGGAGGTGAGCTGGGTGCTGGTTGATTTGAGGGTTTCTGGTGCCTCCATCTGGAGAAGAAAATGGCAACCCACTTCAGTATTCTTGCCTGGAGAATTCCACTGATAGGGAAGTCTGGCGGGCGACACAGTCCATGGGGTGGGCTGAAGGGACTTAGCATGCACACAGTGCCTCCATCAGCTCCGTGTGGAGGTGGCTGGCGCCATCTGCTGGCAGCTTGCTGCTAGCTCTCTATGGGTGATTTGGCTCTCATAACCTTGGCTATGATTCAAGCATTAATGGGAAAATACATGAGGATCTGCCCTGCAGTACACAAGAATATCCTGTCTCTTCTCCTTACTGTGTTGAGGTTACTCTTCTTGGAAGCATTCCTTGATCAAACCTCATCAGATTGAAATTTTTTATTGTGCACCCAGGTTCTCAATTGATAAAAATAAGCACATACACGTGTGAGTGAATAGATCAGTTATCTGTGTCTTGCCTAATTTTATGTGTTATAAGGATAGCTAGTGTTTATTGAACCCTTGCCATATGCCATCTACTATCCTAAGCATGCCACCTACTTCATCTCATTCAGTCTTCACACCACAATCCAAGGAGCTAGATGCTATTATTATGCCCATTTTATAGATGAGAAAACTAAAAGGAGGTAAAAATGTTAAATAGCTTCTCTAAGGTTTATAGGCTTAAAGTGATATAAACAGGTGATTTAAATCCCAAGCTAATACCCTCTACCAATATTCTATTCTGCCTAATTGGTTTCATATTGTGGTCCTTCTGTCCCCTTCCCCCAGTATCACCCCTAAAGTCCTACGTAAGTACTTGTAGATCAGTGTGAAGTATTTTCCATGGTAATTTTGTTTAGATTAACAGAATTTGCCCAGTTGGGGCTTGTGCAAGAGCTGAACTAGCCATGTAAGATTTCAGTCAACTTGTAAATGGGCCAAACTCTGTGGTCATCTTGAAGTCATCAGCACAGATCCTTTGGACAGAAGGCTGAAACTGCCTCATCAAACCCCTTCTCTAATATTTTCAGATTAATTTTTTCCCAGGGAGGCCTAGGGTCCTGAACACACACTCCAAGACTGTCTACCTGAGCAATTCTTTTCATCTAAAAAAGAGAATCCCTTTTGTTTGTGGAGCACATTTACTTCCATTGTCTCCTAGGTAACCACTCTGAGTAGAAAGTTATTATTATCCTTCTCATTTTAAGGGTGAGGAAACTGAAGCATGGAGACTAGACACTTGCCTGAGTTCACACAGGTCATAGGTGCTGGAACTGGGGCCTGGAACCAAATCGTCTTCCTTCACTCTGCCATGAGGCATGCCCATGCTCAGTGTCTTTTACCTGAGACTTTCAGGCCCCTGCTCGCTTGCTGAGGCCTCTGCTCCCCGGTGGTATTTCTTTTTCACCTGTAGCCATGTCCGCATCTCTTGGTTCCGCCTCCTTCTCTAGCCTCCTCTCATTGGCCTTACCCCTACCCTCCCTGCCTCTCCAAGGGCCTGGAAACCTCCAGGCAGGGGGACTGGGCCTTGCCGTCTTCTGACTGTGACCCCTCAAACCCCTGGAGGAGTTGCTCACTGTGTTTATCGTCCTTAGTCATGGCGGATGTTATTTACTGTCAGCTGAATGCATTTCCAAATAAAACAGAAGATGAACAAATAACCACAGTGACAGAGCTATAAAAAACTCTGCCGGCTCGCTCACTTGAAGAAAAGCCGGCACAACTAATTAACCTGGGCAGGCCTCTGTGGTGTTTGGAAACAAGCTTGGAATTAATACCACCCTTCTCAGCTGCTGGAGCCAGCCTCTAAATCTTCTCTGGGCAGTAGCAGTAGCGAGACACAGAACGATAGAGACAGTGAGAGGCCAAAATGGGAGTAGACAGAGACAGTGAGATAAACCCAGTTAGCCGTCTGCCTCCATACCCATACAGAGCATCTTGGCTAGACTCCGGCTTCTAGAAAGGAAGACAGACAGACAGATTGCAGCTTTTCTCAAAGCAAGAGGTAAGGGGAGAAAATGGAGACTTTGTCTAGCTCAGAGTACATCTTGTTTCTATACCACTAAAGTCGGAGAATCAGAAGCTTCTGGTCTGGAAGGGGCTTAGGAGAGGTCATCTAATTCGGTGATTTAAAATTATTTTTAGCAGCGAAACCCTTTCCTGGAGTGAAATCACACCCAGAAGCACAATGAAAGGAGCAGATAGAAGTGGGGCTCCATCTGGATCTTGCTGATCCTCGGGCCCACCTGCACCTCCTAAGGTGGCTGCATGCTCAGCATCCTCAGGGCTCTGGAGACTTTAGCTGGGGAACTAAAGCTGCCTGGTCTCCATGTGACAAGGTTTGGGGAGCATCCCTGGTTCTTCACTGGGTTCAGGCTCTCCAGATGGAGGATTGTGGCAGAGAGGATCCCCCAGCTGAAGGGGGTGGGTTTTCTGCTGCCGCTGCTGCTGCTAAGTCACTTCAGTCGTATCCGACTCTGTGCGACCCCATAGACAGCAGCCCACCAGGTGGGTATACCTATTCTCTTGTCCCTGGACTGCTGGGTTCTTGAATTCTGGTTACTTCCCTGAGGACCTTTGTTGGTAGGCACTGAGGAATAGGCTTGTTAGCCTTCAGTGATGGAGTCTCAGTGGGTGAGCTTTGCCAAGCCATCACCTGACCCTGGCTTTGCCTCAAGGAGGCTCTGTGTAACTCCACATCAAGTTCAGGAGGGGGAGCCAAGAGTACAAGAAAGACACCTCCTTCTGGGAGAATATGGAGGTGGTCATCTAGGTATGTCCTGTAGGGACACTGACAATCTACAGAAAAATTGTATTGCATATATATATATATATATATATATAGTTATTTTTTTCCTCATAGAGGAAAGGAAGACAGTGGCCTAAGCCTGGAAACAATCCAACCAAGTGGTCCTGTAGGGATTTGTCTGGTTTTCTCTGTGGGGGCTGTCAGAGGGCCTCTTGTTCCGGAGGCCCAGTTCTCAGCATTAAGAGCAATGTTGGGTGAAGGCCCTCTCCTGAAGTCAGCAGTGGAAGGAGTGAAGGATGGAGACCAGGCACTGTATTTGGAGCCTTCCCATCACCGATTAACCCTGAGTGCCCTTGGCTCAGGCCTAGAAAACAGCGGGGCACAGTAAGGAGGAAAAAATACAAATCAAGAAGTAAGGCTTTTTTTGAAGGAGAAATTATAAATTGCAATTTAATCACATAATCACTTTGACACTCTCAAGCAAGCTAATTTCTTCCCTTGCCTCATTTCATCCATTCGGTGAGATGAATCTTAATGAATAATGTCCTATGAATATTTAATTTTTGATCAATTTGAATTTTCTCTGGCATACCTGCTGGAGACATAAATCAGTTCCTCTTCTGCCCAGCCGAGTGGAGTTGGACAGTGGCCTGGGTGGATCTCTGCCCACCACTGCAGAAGTGGTCTGCCTGAAGGTTTTGGGGTTCTGCCACCATCTCAATATTGAGACTTGGACCTCCCTGGATGCCTTCCCTAGGCCTCTCCAATACTGCTGCACCAGCGGACGCCTGAAGCCAGTGTGTCCAGCCAGATGAGATGCATCTGGAAATGACTCTCCACAGGTGCCCCCTCCTGCGCCATCCTTTCTAATCAGTAATTTAAAGAAGCCTCACTCCTAATACTGACTTTATCCTTCCTGGCCCCTGGGACAAGTGTCATCATTCAAAAGACTATCTAGAGGCAACATTAGAAGAAGTACTCTTCGCAGCTATTTAAGAAGTCTTCCTTCATGAGATATTTTGATATTTTTACAGTGCTTTACAGTTGACAAAGTGATTTCTCATCCATCTTTTCTTTTCATGTCTTAAAAATCCTTGTGTTTGATCTCTCTTTCCTGACTGTGAGGTAAGACAATGGCATTTGCGAGAGCTCTTTCTTATTCTGGGTCAAAGGAGTAAGTATAGGAGCTCACATCCTGGAAGGACTGCTGAGTTCAAAACCAGGGAAATGAGTCCAAACTGAGCTGCCCTTTATAAGGGGAGAAGATTGAGTGTTTGGACTGGGAGGTAGAGGAAGAAGAGGAGTGTCTTTTTAAAAAATTCTTTTCCATTATAATTTATTACAGGATTTTGAATATAGTTCTGTGTACTATAAGTAGATCTTTGTTATTTATCTATTTCATATATAGTAGTTTGTATCTGCTAATTCCAAACTCCTAATTTATCCCTGCCCCCTTCCCCTTTGGTAACCATAATATTGTTTTCTATGTTTGTGAATCTGTTTCTGTTCTGTAAATCGGTTCATCTGTATAATTTTTTAGATTCCGCATGTAAGTGATATCATATGCTATTTATCTTTCTCTGTCTGCCTTCGCTTAGTATGACAGTCTCTAGGTCCATCCATGTTGCTTCAGATGGCATTATTCCGTCCTGGTTTTGGCTGAGTAGGATTCTTTTGTGTATGTGTACCATATTTTCTTTATCCGTTCATCCATCAGTAGACTTTTAGGTTGCTTCCATGGCATGGCTATTGTAAATAGTGCTGCTGTGAACACTGAGGTGAATATATCTTTGAAAGCTATGGTTTTCTCTGGATATAGGTGCAGAATTGGAGTTGCAGGATCGTATATAGCTCTATATTTATTTATTTATTTTTGAGAGACCTCCATACTATTTTCCAGAGCAGCTGCACCAATTTACATTCCCACCAACAGTGTAGGAAGGTTCCCTTTTCTCTCCAGCATTTATTATTTGTAGAAAACGATGGCCATACTGACTGTATGAGGTGATATTTCGTAGTTTTTTCTTTCATAATTTCATTTATTTTGGCCATGCTGGGTCTTCGTTGCTGGGGGCGTTCTCGAGTTGCGGTGCATGGGCTTCCCATTGCAGTGGCTTCTCAGTGTGGGCTGCGGTAGCTGCGGTTCCCAGGCTCTAGAGCACAGGTTCAGTAGTTGTGGCGCATGGGCTTGGTTGCTCTGCGGCAAGTGGGATCTTCCTGGACCAGGGACTGAACCGTGTCTCCTGCGTTGGCAGGCAGATTCTTTACCACGGAGCCACCAAGGAAGACCCCTCATTGTAGTTTTGATTTACGCTTAATAATTAGTGATGTTGAACATCTTTTCATGTACCTGTCCGTTATCTGTATGTCTTCTTTGGAGAAATGTCTGTTTAGGTCTTCGGTCCATTTTTTGATTAGGTTGTTTATTTTTTTATTGTTGAGTTGTATGAGCTGTTTGTATATTTTGGAAATTCAGCCCTTGTCAGTTGCATTTGCAAATATTTTCTCCCAGTCTGTAGGTTTTTGTTCTGTTTATGGTTTCCTTTGCTATGCAAAGACTTATAAGTTTGATTAGATTCAATTTGTTTGAGAAGCGATAAAGAGGGGTATCCTTAATAGGCAAGCTAGAGATGGGCTCAATAATGAGTCGATGACAGTACTTTTTGAAAAAATACTTTAATTGCTTAAAAGGGATAGATAACACGTTTAACATGTGTTTTGAGTGAATATCCGTATATTGTAAATTTGTTTTCCTGGAGTTCTCCACCCATGAAAGCAATGAGTTTTAGTTCTTCAGGAAAGGCAGGAATCATCCAAAACAAAGAGGTCATTTTTAGCTTTACATCCAAAGGCAACTTCCTGTTTTTGAGTCCATCAGGACAGAATAGTCTTGAAAGTAAGGTTTTTATGAAAAGAAAAAAATTTCTAAATTCACTACTGCCTTTTCCCCAATAATATGATCATGGAATTTTCTTACAAACAGTGGGATAGAGATGATTCAGGCTATGGTGTGATGGAAATCATTCTTATTTGTTGGGATGCTGAGAGTTTGTAGTTGAGTAGAGGTCTGGGATTGGAACAAAGAGTTCACAGAGCAGAGAACTTTGTAATTGGAGAAGAAGGACCGGAATCGTGGTTTTTAGCTGTGGGTGCTAGTGTGTCATCCTGACAAGTCAGTCAGAGAAGTATAGAAACCAGATTAGATAAACAACCCAGTGGCAGAGGTCAGTGTTGACCATAGGTTAGTTCACCTTTCCCATTACTACAAATTACGTACATGTCACCGTCTACTTAGTCGTCATTAAGGAAGAGTCAGGGTGGTGGTGGAGCATTGCAGGAGGAGATCTGGAAGTCTGAACATTTACTCTGCAGAGACTGAACCATTCAAAGAAATGCTTATGTTGAGGTCTTGACTTGACTGAAGTTTCTAGAACATAGAACTTGAGACAAAGCTTACATGTTCAAGTGTTACTCAACAGTGCTGTCCTAGGGTAGCAAAGATAAAGGAGAAAAGGAAAGTGAGGCTGGGAAGGAGAGAAGGCATTACTGAGCTTCACAAGAAAACTAATTTTGTTGTGGAGACACATGGGACTTCTTTCAGATGAGCTGCGAGGAACCACCGCATCTCAAAAGAGTCAGTGGATGGTTGGTTTGTTTGTTTACTGTTTTTAACTCTTTCCTGTATTTAGTGGTCAACATTTGTCTCACTGGACTATGATGTTGTGTTAACTGGTCCTCCTGGGAAGATTCTGAGGAGGTAGGAGATCATGGGTCTGTGCTGTGGTCCTTTGTTGTAGTTTAAAAATGTATTCACAAAAGCTTTCATACTCTCCTCAAGTGATACACCCAATTCCTCTCCCAGTGTGCGCTAGTCTTAGTGACTTTCTGCTAACAAAGAGAAAAAAGGGAAGATGACTGTGTGTGGTTTCAGAGAGTAGGTCATTGTGTCTTCCTCCTTGCTGTTACTTGTTCTTGGAGAATCCAGCTTCCATGTTGTGAGGATGATCAAGCAGCCTATGAAGAGACCTACATGGTGAGGATCCAAAGCCTCCTGCCAGTATCCGTGAGAGTAAGCCATCTTGGAAGCGGACCTCCAGTTTCCAACTTCACTGAAGTCCAGTCAAGCCTTCAATAACTGCAGTTCCTGTCATCATCTTGACTACTGTCTCATGACAGACCCTTGGCCAGAACCACTTAGCTAAGCCACTTGAAGATTCTTGACCTACAGAAAAATGTGTGATAAGAAGTTGCTTTAAGCCCCAAGCTTTTGAGTAATTTGTTACTAAGCACTAAGTCAAAACACACCCTTTCTCTGAGTCTGGAAGAGATGAGAAGAATCAGAATCTTCATGGATCTTGTTGAGTCAGACCTCGGCACCAGAGCTGCTGTGGTTTCTGCCATGGCAGGTATGAAAGAATATCTGCTAAAGCCCTCACTTTGGAGAAGGCTGAGACAGCAGGCAGTTTTAGGATATGAGACAGTGGTGGTTAGAGCTATCTATTGAATGCATGGTAGAGGGGAGAGGCAAATAGGGCCAGGCAAATCTGGGGGGAGACCCATATACTGGGTCTGGTTCATCAGACTCCTAGTCCTCTAATTCCCACTAGGATGGAGTTTCTAGAAGCACAATTGAGCATGTTACAGAGAAATAAAGAAGCCACAAATGTTTCGCATATGTGCATAATAGTGTAACATTGAGACAATTGTTTTGTTAATATAATAAATTCCCATCGCAAAAAATTGAAACAGTATAGAAAGACAAAGCAAGGATCACCCAACAACCTATGATCCAAAGAGAACACTATTATATAACTTAATTTTTATACTCAGTCCTTAGGCTGACATTTTCCCTTGCCAGTAAGTATAATTACACTTATCTTTTCATTAAATATATTAAAGTAGGTGTTCCTTCAATCTTGGAAAATAAAAAAGTATAATCATACAAATGAACCACTCAATGTATGTAATAATAAACTAGACTCAATTGAATTAAGAAGAAAGAATTAGTGACCTGGAAGTTTCTCTGAAGAATGACCTAGAATATAGTAGGAAGACAAAGAGATGGAAGAATGAAGAGATGTAAAGAACTGAGTGGGGAGATACAACATAGATAGAATTGGAACATTAAAGGATGGCAGAGGAAAGGAGAGAGAAGTATTAAGAAAGATAATGACGGAACAATTTCCAGTCCTGATAAAAGACATTATTTCTCAGCTTAGCAAGTCCAGTGACTCCAAAACAGGATAAAGAAAAAGAAACTCACATTTTGTAGAAAATCAGAATACTAAAAGGAAAAGAGAGCATCCTAAAAGTAAGTCAGAGAGAAAAGATAGATTACCTACAGAGCAATGGGAATTCCACCCACAGGTTATTTATCAATAGCAACAACAGAAGCCAGGAGACTAAAGTGCTAAGTGGAAATATTATGCTAAAATTCTACCACCACTAAATTTTCTCTTAAACATGAGGGTAAAATAAAAGCAAATTAAAAATGTTTTAGAAAGAAAAAAATGATACAGTTGATTACCCAGAGAGACTTGCTAAAAGAACTTATAAAGATAGACACATGGAAGAAGAATGATCCCAGGAGGAGATTTGAAGTGCAAGAATGAATGGTGAAGAAAGAAAGTGGAAGATGTATAAATGAATACTGATTGTATAAAACAATGCTAAACATCATAATCACTGTCATCATCAACTACTTTGCGGAGTTAAAAATCAAGTTAAAACTAGGATCATGGACCAATGTATACAAATTGACTATGTTTGAACAGAGATCAAAATAGGAAAAATGAAACTTTTCTTAAGAGATACATAGATGTATGGCAAAAGTATAAAGAGAAGGAAAGAAAGGGAATAGCACAAAATTTGGGGTAGTGGGTTACTGAAGTGGGAGGAGAGAGATGCATGAGGTGGGACATGGCATGTATGAGGTTTAAAGGTATGGTGAATATTAAGTTAGGTGTTTGGTACTTGGCTTCCCAGGTGATTTAGCAGTAAAGAATTCACCCGCAATGCAGGAGATGCTGCAGGAGTTGTGGGTTCGATCCCTGGGTTGGGAAGATCCCCTGGAGAAGGAAATGGCAACCCACTCCAGAATTCTTGCCTGGAATATCCCATGGACCAAGGAGCCTGGCGGCTATAGTTCGTGGGGTTGCAAAGAGTTGGACATGACTTAGTCACTAAGCATGCATGCATGGGTACTGACTATATATTTTTTTATTATGGCAATTCTTTAAAATGTAAATATCTATTCTTTTTTTTTTTTACTGAAGTATAGTTGATTTACAATGTATAATTTCTGTTGAACGGTAAAGTGATTCAGTTATATATATTCCTTTTTATATTCTTTTCCATTATGGTTTATCACAGGATATTGAATATAGTTCCCTGTGCTATCAGTGGGACCTTGTTGTTTATCCATCCCATATATAATAGTTTCCGTCTGCTAATCCCAAACTCCATATCCATCCCTCTCCTCATCTCGCCCCTTGGGAACCGTAGCCTGTGAGTCTGTTTCTGTCTCATAGGTAGGTTTGTTTGTGTCATATTTTATACTCCACATGTAAGTTATATCGTATGGTATTTGCCTTTCTCTTTCTGAGTTACCTCACTTAGTATAATAATCTCTAGGTCCATCCATATTTCATTCTTTTCTAGGGCTGAGCAATATTCCATTGTGCATGCTCAGTCGCCTCAGTGGTGTCCAGCTCTTTGCAACCCTATTGACTGTAGCCCACCAGGCTCCTCTGTCCACGGGATTCCCCAGGCAAGAATACTGGAGTGGGTTGCCGTGCCCTCTTCCAGGGGATCTTCCCAAGCCAGGGATCAAACTGCTATCTCCTGTGTCTCCTGCATCACAGGCAGATTTTTTAACCACTGAGTCAGCTGGGAAGCCCATTCCATTGCGTGTGTGTATACACACACACACACACACACACACACACACACACACACACACATATATACCGCATCTTTTTTATTCATCTGATGGACATTTAGGTTGCTTGCATGTCTTGCCTATTGTGAATAATGCTGCTATGAACATAGAAGTGCATGTTTCTATCTGAATTACAGTTTTCTCTGAGTATATGCCCAAGAATGGGATGGCTGGATCATGTGGTAACTCTTCTTCTAGTTTTTTAAGAAACCTCAATATTGTTTTCCATAGTGGCTATACCAATTTACGTTCTCATGAATTGTGTAGGAGGGCTCCCTGTAAACATCCATTGTACATACTTTTTGTAGGTATGAAGTGATAAAATGATGTTGTAATGACCATTGTTATGTTGTGTATCTTTTCACATACCTTAAGGTTCAGTTCAGTTCAGTTCAGTTGCTCAGTCGTGTCCGACTCTTTGTGACCCCATGAATCGCAGCATGCCAGGCCTCCCTGTCCATCACCATCTCCTGGAGTTCACTCAGATGCACACCCATCGAGTCAGTGATGCCATCCAGCCATCTCATTCTCTGTCGTCCCCTTCTCCTCCTGCCCTCAATCCCTCCGAACATCAAAGTCTTTTCCAATGAGTCAACTCTTTGCATGAGGTGGCCAAAGTACTGGAGTTTCAGCTTTAGCATCATTCTCTCCAAAGAACACCCAGGACTGATCTCCTTCAGAATGGACTGGTTGGATCTCCTTGCAGTCCAAGGAACTCTCAAGAGTCTTCTCCAACACCACAGTTCAAAAGCATCAATTCTTCGGCACTCAGCCTTCTTCACAGTCCAACTCTCACATCCATACATGACTACTGGAAAAACCATAGCCTTGATTTAGATGGACCTTAGTTGACAAAGTAATGTCTCTGCTTTTGAATATGCTATCTAGGTTGGTCATAACTTTTCTTCCAAGGAGTAAGCATCTTTTAATTTCATGGCTGCAATCACCATCTGCAGTGATTTTGGAGCCCCCCAAAATAAAGTCTGACACTGTTTCCACTGTTTCCCCATCTATTTCCCATGAAGTGATGGGACCAGATGCCATGATCTTTGTTTTCTGAATGTTGAGCTTTAAGCCAACTTTCTCACTCTCCTCTTTCACTTTCATCAAGAGGCTTTTGAGTTCCTCTTCACTTTCTGCCATAAGGGTGGTGTCATCTGCATATCTGAGGTTGTTGATATTTCTCCCGGCAATATTGATTCCAGCTTGTGTTTCTTCCAGTCCAGCGTTTCTCATGATGTACTCTGCATATAAGTTAAATAAGCAGGGTGACAATATACAGCCTTGACGTACTCCTTTTCCTATTTGGAACCAGTCTGTTGTTCCATGTCCGGTTCTAACTGTTGCTTCCTGACCTGCATACAAGTTTCTCAAGAGGCAGGTCAGGTGGTCTGGTATTCCCATCTCTTTCAGAATTTTCCACAGTTTATTGTGATCCACACAGTCAAAGGCTTTGGCATAGTCAATAAAGCAGAAATAGATGTTTTTCTGGAACTCTCTTGCTTTTTCCATGATCCAGCAGATGTTGGCAATTTGATCTCTGGTTCCTCTGCCTTTTCTAAAACCAGCTTGAACATCAGGAAGTTCACGGTTCAGGTATTGCTGAAGCCTGGCTTGGAGAATTTTGAGCATTACTTTATTAGCATGTGAGATGAGTGCAATTGTGCGGTAGTTTGAGCATTCTTTGGCATTGCCTTTCTTTGGGATTGGAATGAAAATTGACCTTTTCAGTCCTGTGGCCACTGCTGAGTTTTCCAAATTTGCTGGCATATTAAGTGCAGCACTTTGACAACATCATCTTACAGGATTTGAAATAGCTCTACTGGAATTCCATCACCTCCACTAGCTTTGTTCATAGTGATGCTTTCTAAGGCCCACTTGACTTCACATTCCAGGATGTCTGACTCTAGATGAGTGATCACACCATCGTGATTATCCGGGTCATGAAGATCTTTTTTGTAGAGTTCGTCCATGTATTCTTGCCACCTCTTCTTAATATCTTCTGCTTCTGTGAGGTCCATACCATTTCTGTCCTTTATCGAGCCCATCTTTGCATGAAATGTTCCCTTGATATCTCTAATTTTCTTGAAGAGATCTCTAGTCTTTCCCATTCTGTTGTTTTCCTCTATTTCTTTGCATTGATCACTGAGAAAGGCTTTCTTATCTCTCCTTGCTATTCTTTGGAACTCTGCATTCAGATGCTTATATCTTTCCTTTTCTCCTTGGCTTTTCACTTCTCTTCTTTTCTCAGCTATTACTAAGGCCTCCCCAGACAGCCGTTTTGCTTTTTTGCATTTCTTTTCCATGGGGATGGTCTTGATTCCTGTCTCCTGTACAATGTCATGAACCTCATTCCGTAGTTCATCAGGCACTCTATCTATCAGATCTAGGCCCTTAAATCTATTTCTCACTTCTACTATATAATCATAAGGGATTTGATTTAGGTCATACCTGAATGGTCTAGCGGTTTTCCCTGCTTTCTTCAATTTAAGTCTGAATTTGATAATAAGGAGTTCATGATCTGAGCCATAGTCAGCTCCTGGTCTTGTTTTTGTTGACTGTATAGAGCTTCTCCATCTTTGGCTGCAAAGAATATAATCAATCTGATTCTGGTGTCGACCATCTGGTGATGTCTATGTATAGAGTCTTCTCTTGCATTGTTGGAAGAGGGTGTTTGCTATGACCAGTGCATTTTCTTGGCAAAACTTTATTAGTCTTTGCCCTGCTTCATTCCACATTCCAAGGCCAAATTTGCCTGTTACTCCAGGTGTTTCTTGACTTCCTACTTTTGCATTCCAGTCTCCTATAATGAAAAGGACATCTTTTTTGGGTGTTAGTTCTAAAAGGTCTTGTAGGTCTTCATAGAACCGTTCAACTTCAGCTTCTTTAGCATTACTGGTTCGGGCATAGACTTGGATTCCTGTGATATTGAATGGTTTGCCTTGGAAATGAACAGAGATCATTTTGTCATTTTTGAGATTGCATCCAAGTACTGCATTTCTTACTCTTTTGTTGACCATGATGGCTATTCTATTTCTTCTGAGGGATTCCTGCCTGCAGTAGTAGATATAATGGTCATCTGAGTTAAATTCACCCATTCCAGTCCATTTTAGTTCGCTGATTCCTAGAATGTCGACATTCACTCTTACCACCTCTTGTTTGACCACTTCCAATTTGCCTTGATTCATGGACCTGACATTCCAGGTTCCTGTGCAATATTGCTCTTTACAGCATCGGACCTTGCTTTTGTCACCAGTCACATCCACAGCTGGGTATTGTTTTTGCTTTGGCTCCATCCCTTCATTCTTTCTGGAGTTATTTCTCTCTCTAATCTCCAGTAGCATACTGGGCACCTACTGACCTGGGGAGTTCCTCTTTCAGTATCCTATCCTTTTGCCTTTTCATACTGTTCATGGGGTTCTCAAGGCAAGAATACTGAAGTGGTTTGCCATTCCCTTCTCCAGTGGACCACATTCTGTCAGACCTCTCCACCATGACCCACCCATCTTGGGTTGCCCCGTGGGCATGGCTTGGTTTCATTGAGTTAGACAAGGCTGTGGTCCTAGTGTGATTAGATTGACTAGTTTTCTGTGAGTATGGTTTCAGTGTGTCTGCCCTCTGATGCCCTCTTGCAACACCTACCATCTTACTTGGGTTTCTCTTACCTTGGGCATGGGGTATCTCTTCACGGCTGTTCCAGCAAGGCGCAGAAAATTCCTGTAGTGAAGATTTTGAGGAAAAGGATGAGTATAATGCTTTTTCTTTCATGCTTATTGCTACCCTCCCACCCACACTAAAAAAGATGTACCAGCTTGTACTCCTACCAGCAGTGCACAAAAGGGCCCATTTCCCCACACCCTAGGAATACCTTTTTTTGTGCATTTTTTTTTTCTAAAATGTGCTCTTACCATATATGCCAGTGTGGTGAGCTAGACTTCTTTAAAGAAATTGAAAAGCATGAATATATTAAGAAATAGGAAGTAATCCCATTATACAGAAACACTACTAAAAATCACCAAGGCTGAGTGACTGTTCCAGGTTCACCCTGTGACCCAGCTCAGTGAACTTTTCACTGTACCCACTGCTGGCCAAACTCCACCGAACCTTTGTTTTGGAGCAGTCTGTTGCTGCACAAGAAAATCTCTCCCAGAAAAAGAAAGCCAGCAAAGAAGGCAGGAGGAATGTGTGTTTTGTAAGGTGCTGGGGGATCTGGTGGAGTAGGTAGGGGTGACAGGAAAAGTTTTCAGTATTTATACCCTCGAATCTAAGCATTACTCCCTTTCTTGGTCCTTAAGCCCCTGATGATAAACTTTGGAGACAGAGGGTTGGAGCCCAATTTAATCAGACCAGTGTCTGGCACATGAACAATATTTACTAAATATTAGTTGGCTCTCAGATAAGCCCTGGTTGATATTTTTGTTACCTAATATGGAGGGAAAACTGTCCCTTTGGCTGGGCCAGATTTCTTTCTCTGCATGAAGCGAGTCTGGGCCAGGTTGGGAAGAGGGATGAACTGACCTTCCAAGGTCCCTGCCTGCTGGTGAGACAAGGACGGTCGGCAGGCAGTGATGCAGTGAACATCCCCCCGCCCCCGCTCCCGCTAGTGAGCATTGGCTTTCTTTGCTCCAAGTGATTAGCAGGGAGATTGGCAAGCGGCAGTGGCAGTGGAAGTTTAATGTTCTGGAAACCCAGTCTTTTTTCTTTTTCCTCTGAGGTTTTCCCTGGTGAGTCAGGAAAAGGTCTTGCCACTTAATAGGCAGACAGGAATGGGGCCTGGGAGTTTTGCCATCAGAGACTGGAATTTATCACTGTGACACCAAACCCAGGCATGCCTGCATTTGTTGGGGAGAAGTGGCAGGTTGGAGGAGGGAACCTTGGGGACATTGTCCCTGTAAGGTCACTGAGACCCACGCCCCTGAAATTTGACCCATTCAGCCCACGGCAGGCCAGGAAGCCTTTGGACCGTCGCCTGGTTGTAGGAAGTGGATCAGTTGTTTCTGCTGTTAATCCTCTGGCAGGTCCTAAGTACTTGTGCCTGTTAAACACAAGATCATGTGTAATTGCAGGAGCTGACAGACCTGTGTTAATATCCTACCTCAGTTCTCTTCTTGCTGTTTGATATGGAGGAAGCTTCTCTGTTCCTCTGAGCTTCTGTTTTCCTCCTCTGAAAATAGACGTAATAATCATTACCTTTAAAACTAAGGGTGGCACAGCAGGAAAAATCCGCCTGCAATGCAGGAGCCACAAAAGAATTGGGTTCAATTCCTGGATCAGGAAGATCCCCTGGATTAGGAAATGGCAACCCACTTCAGAATTCTTGCCTGGAAAATTCCATGGACAGAGAAGCCTGGTGGGCTACAGTCCATGGGGTCCAACAAAGAGCTGGACATGCCTGAATATGCATGCACTTAAAATTAAGTGGTGTATGCACCTGGACAGGCATACGAATAGAGTGGTAAAGATCAGAGCACTGGAAGCAGCTTTCCTGGGTTCAAACCTGACTCTGACACCTTCTACCTATGGAGACTTGGGCAACTAACAGCCTCTCAATAGCTTGGTTTCCTCACTCGTAAGACGGGAATAATAATAACACATATCTTATAGAGTCATTGCTTAAGTGAGTTAACATTCGTGGCATGTTTAAAACCATGCCTGGCACATAGTGAGTGTGGTACATGTTGTCTATTTTTTTCCAAGTTTCCGCTTCCCCCTTTTCTTTCCCTACCTTCTCTTTCCCCTGTGTTATTTGCCAGTCTATATAAGACCTGATTTCCATCTTGGTTTCCTGATTTTTAATCTGTGCATATGGGCTTTCTTTGTGGCTCAAGCGGTAGAGAATCTGCCTGCAATGCAGGAGACCTGCATTTGATCCCTGGGTCAGAGGATCCCTGGGAGAAGGAAATGGAAACCCACTCCAGTACTCTTGCCTGGAAAACTCTATAGACGGAGGAGCCTGGCAGGCTACAGTCCATGGCGACACAACTGAGCAACTGACATGGAGGGCACCCTTGCTGTCTGGGGCCCCAGCTCCTAACATTCTTACTATATCCTTCTCCTCGGGATTACAGACTTCCCAGGAGGCCTGGCTAGGTGGATCCGGCCTAGACAGTTTCCAGAACCCACTGATATCTTTCTGATTCTGTCACTGCCTTTGCCCAAAGACCTCTGCTGCCTCTACCTGGGCCTCTCTCAAGGATCCTGTGCTGCCTTCTTAGCTCAATGCCTTCCTGGTTTCCTCTTATTCTCTCCTAATAGTGCTACCAGGGTCCCAGCAGGCCCCAAGGCTAAGTCCATCCAAGGGACAATGAGGTCTCCCTGGTTGGCCTTCATTTCCAGTGAGCCCAAGGTGGGCCAAGGCCCAGAGCTTCCTTGCTCTTAGTCCAACATTCCATCCAGATACTGCACGTTGCTGAGTATAAAAATCCTTTCTGGGACCTTGTGTTTTGCAAGGCAGCCAATCTCATTGTTGAAGAGCTCTAATGAATAACAATGACAACAATAATAAAAATAGCAGCTATTATTTACTGAGTAATTACTGTATGTCAGGTTACTTTACATATATCATCTTTAATTTTTACAGCAACCCTGTATGATAGGTTTTATTACTTCTATTTTACAGATGTGGAAAATGAGGCCTAGAGAAGATAAGTGATTTACCTAAGAGGTACAACCAGCAGGTAACCCTGGTTTGCTCACCAAACCAGTAAGTTTCCAAAGCCAGCACTCTGTCATCTGCACTGAACTGGATTCTGCCTCCTTGTCTCCTCCTTCACTGGGGAAGGCAAGACACAATCTGTCTTCCTTCTTCCGCATGTTCATCTTCAGTGGATTTGAGAAAGCTGTCATGTCACTTTTAAGTTTCGTCTTCTTCAGGCTAAATCTCCTCCAGTCTTTGTTAAATCATGTTGCTGTTTCTGGGCATCTCAGCACCTTGGCTTCCCTCCTCTGGACACCCTGTTGGTTAATGTCTTCCTGATGTGTTGTGCTCTGTATCCCAGACTCAGAGCTTGAGGCATTTTGACTGTCTCTCGGCAGCGTACTGTCATTGTTTACGAGCACAGGCTTTGCATGTAGGCTGAGCTGGGTTCAAATACTGACTCTACCCATTTTACTAGCTGTGTAATTGTGGCAGACTGCAATTTCCAAAGATGGTTGACTCTGTGTATCCCATCCCACACGTTCTTGCAGTGTGGTGACACTCTTCTTGTCAAGTAGTGGGGTCTGTGTTCTCTCCCCTTGAACCTGGGCAGAACTTCATGACTGCCATGACCAATAAAAGGTGACAGAAGTGACGCTGTGTGAGGTGAGGTCGTAAAATTACCATGCATTTCTATCTTGTTCTGTTTGGAATTTTCCATTCTGTAAAAAAGCCTAAACTGACCTAAGTGAAAGACCATGCGGAGAGGCCAAGTGTGGGTGTTTGACTGATAGCGCAGCTGAAATCTCAGCTTATAGCCAGCATCAGCCACGTACATGTAGTGAGGAAATCCTTTGAAATGGCTACCTCTCCAGCTGCCACCTGAACCATCCAGATGAGCCCAGTAAGCACCCAGAATAAAACTGTTGTTTTAAGAAACTAAGCTCAGAGATAATACTATTGACAATAATCAGAACGGTGATCTTAAACTTTACTCAAGCACCCTGAGTCTCAGTTTCTTTACCTGTGATGTAAGGACTGTGAAATATACCTTATGGGACATCATCAGATAGTCAATACTGAAATCAGATTGATTATGTTCTTTGTAGCCAAAGATGGAGAAGCTCAATATAGTCAGCATAAACAAGTTGACTGTGGCTCAGGTCATGAGCGCCTTATTGCAAAATTCAGTCTTAAATCGAAGAAAGTAGGGAAAACCACTAGGCCATTCAGGTAGGACTTAAATCAAATCCGTTATAATTATACAATGGAGGTGATGAATAGGTTGAAGGGATTAGATCTGGTAGACAGAGTGCTGGAAGAACTATGACGTTACAGATGTTTGTAACATTGTATAGGAAGCAGTGACCAAAACCATCCCAAAGAAAAAGAAATGCAAGAAGGCAAAGTGGTTGTCTGAGGAGGCTTTACACATAGCTGAGGAAAGAAAATAAGTGAAAGCCAAAGGAGAAAGGGCAAGATATACTCAACTGAATGCAGAATTCCAGAGAATAGCAAGGAGAGATTAGAAGGCCTTCCTAAATGAGCAATGCAAACAAATAGAGGAAAACAATAGAATGGGAAAGACTAGAGATCTCGTCAAGAAAACTGGAGCTATCAAGGGAACATTTCATGCAAGAATGGGCATGGTAGAGGATAGAAATGGTAAGGACCTAAAAGAAGTAGAAGAGATGGCAAGAATATACAGAAGAACTATATAAAAGAGGTTTTAATGACCCAGATAACCATGATGGTATGGTCACTCACCTGGAGCCAGACATCTTGGAGTGTGACATCAAGTGGGCCTTAGGAACAATTACTAGTAACAAAGCTAACCAGAGGTGATGAAGTTCCAGATGAGCTATTTAAAAATACTAAAATACGATGCTGTTAAAGTGCTGCACTCAATAGGTCAGCAAATTTGGAAAACTTACCAGTGGCTATAGGACTGGAAAAGATCAGTTTTCATTCCAGTCCTAAAGAAGGGCAATGCCAAAGAATGTTCAAGCTACCATACAATTGCGCTCATTTCACATGCTAAGCACGTTGCAGTCCTTGGGGTTGCAAAGAGTCAGAAGAGACTTAGGGATTGAACAGCAGCAACAAATGAGATTTAAAAGATAACAGATATAAATGGATAGCCATTATGCACTTGCCACATAATAACTGTGTAACAAATAATTAATCATGATTAATGACATTATGAATGAAATAGGAAGGGGACCTGAGTACGAAGTAGAGACTGAAGACTAGGAAACAACTTGCAGTGGGGCAACCTTAGGGGAAGATGCTGAGAGCTGAGTCACAGGTTCCAAACGTGCAGTGAGCTGTGAGCCAGCAGCACTAAGGCTGGCGGTGAGAAGGCGGGAGCTGGTTGTCGGGAGGTGCGGGCAGGACAGAAACATCTTACTTAGGGGAAGCAGAGTTGGGATTGAGCACTGGGCACCCCACAACAAACTTCAAAGGCGAGAAGGACTTGTGTGAGCATTCTGGATAGTCAAGGTTGCTGCTGGTAAAATGAACAAAGAACTAGGTGAGGCCCCAGGGAAGATGTCTGGTTAAGCTTGTGTGTATGGTGTTTTGTTCTGCTTGGCTCCCCTGCTTCAGAAGGCAAAGATCTGAGTCTGAAAGGTACAGCTTGCTGAAGCAAGTGTCTGAAACATGCAGGCAATCAGGAACTCTTAAATCTTAAAAAGACAAACTAATTACCCCATTGCCTTGAAAAACAAAACCCACCACCACAAAACCCCATACATACTCCACACCCACAGATAATACATCTGCTTATTATAGAAAAGTTATGTACAAAGCAAAAAAGCAAGATAAAAATCACCCATATTCTTACAACACAGAGGTAACATTTTAGAGTACAGGTAGCCTTCCAGAGGGGATACAAAAATAGAATCATACTGTGCAGACTGTGTAGTAACCTCTTATCACCTTTGATATACCATGGACTTCTTTCCTTGTGAAGTATGTGTCTGCAGGTCTGAATTTTTCAGATTGGGGACATGTAACAGTGTGCCAGGGGTTCTATGAAAACTGGTTCATCACACCAGACCATCAGTTTTACTCAGTGGTAAAGAGTAAAAAATCTAGCTGCAATGCAGGAGACCTGGGTTTGATCCCTGGGTTAGGAAGATCCCTTGGAGAAGGGAACGACTACCTACTTCAGTATTCTAGACTGGAAAAATCTCATGGACAGAAGAGCCTGGTGGGCTACAGTCCATGGCGCAGCAAAGAGTTGGACATGACTGAGCGACTAACACTTCCAATTGTTTTCAGCAGAGTGCCAGGGGTTCTATGAAAACTGTGGTTCATCACTTCAGAGCATTAATTTTACTCAGTCATAAGTTGCCTAAAATAATAATTTTATATTAAAACAAACCTAGAAATAGTATGAAAGAGAGTGCAAAATTTGCATGAATTTTTAGAGGGTATGAGACTTCAAAGAAATATCTAGCTTGCCTCATTTTCCAGTGCCATCATTTTTAATTGGCAGGTAGCCATCAACTTATGAGGCTCAGTCAAATGGACTGAGAGAGAAGAGAGGAGAAATTCAGGGGCAAGACCTCAAGACCCTTCCATGAAGCATAGGGCCCCTTCCCTGATAAGCAATAAAATGATCTGAAGGGCAATGTGAACGTCTTGATGTCATGGCTTGGCCTTTAGAGACTGGGTCTAGGTGGGTGACTTAATTCTAAGCTATGCCATCCCTAACCTCTCCCTCCTAACCTGTTGACATAGAACAGTTGAAGGCTGAGGCTGCATCTGGTTAGGGACAATGTGGCTGCATTTGACAAGGTACTCAGAACTAACCCAGTAACTCCAAAGGTGGTCTTTAGTGTGAACAACTCTGCTATTTCCACCCCAGCTCTGCTAATAATAAGCTCTGTGACCACAGACAATTTACTTAACTTCTCTCTGCTTCAGTTTTGCCATCTATAAATTGGTGATAGAAGTAGCAGCTAATAGGGTCATTGGCGGCATTAAATGAGAAAAGTACAGTACTTAAGAGTATCACTTGGGACATAGTAAATTTCAATATATGTTAATTATTATCATTATGTAATCTACAATTGCATAAGCTTCTCATGGTAACTATGTCCCATTCTTGCTTCAAACTGAGCTTGTGGCTAATTAAAACTCTTGGGTCTTTTTCACTGGGATTGTTATCAAGTTTGTATTCTCTGTGCTGTTATTAGTTTTTAATTGCATGGCTTATTAATGTTCATTTACTTGATCCTGGTCTAACGTGTGGTAGCTATACAACAGCTAAGTTTTCCTTTCCAGAGTCAATTGGGTTTCACATTTAATGACATTTATTCCCCATTTTGCAGATGACACAACTGAGGGAAGGAAATTACTACTATTTATTGTGCCCTTTGTGCCAGCCATTGGGATAGGTGCCTTGCGTAGGGCATCTCAGTTAATCCTCAGAACAAATTAAAGATGCAGGGTTTATTACATCATCTTACATATGTGAAAACTATAGCTCAGTGTGGTTAAACAAATTGCCCAAGGTTATCTGGTTGGCTGAGTAGTTTTTCCCTACCTCACATCATCCCCTAGTTTTGGGTTCAACTGTAAACTTTAATGGTGTGTTTCTATTCAAGCTGATGAAGTAGATGTTTTATAGGACAAAGCCAAGGACAGAGACAAATCACTGGAAAAGCCCTTCTAGGTAGATCTTTGACTCTCACGTCAATTCATAAATCAATACTCTTTGTAGAGGATCATTCAACCACTGAGACTGGAATTAGATGCCGCTGTTGGAAACTGGGGTCCAGAGCTTCTTAAGAAATCATAAAGAAACCTTCTTCCATCACATCTTTGAGGGAAGAACCCCCTTGTCCCAGCTCTTCCCTTGTCCCTTCTCAGCTGGAATCCTGATGCTTATAGAGTCACATGTCCGGAATCAATCCCAGAAAATGTTCCTTTTCAAGCTGAGTGTGAGAAGTTTTCAGAGCACTCTGGGAACAGCCGGCATCTGCCTGTATTTACTCTTGCTGTCGATTAATGCCAACAACTGGAGCATTGGGAGCCCAGACTATATGCACAGGACTTCTGACAAGAGAAGGGAGAATCAATAGCAGTAGCCACACGCAAAGAAACCCAGCCTCTTCTTTCCCACTGTCGCCACCGTTGACTTGACAAAGAGCAGTCAGGTCAGGAAAAGAGGAGAAGGATCTGTCCATTGGAAATTTCTCTCAGGGTGGTCTTTGCCCCGTTTTGAATTAACAGAAGCCATGGAGTAGGTGGTGGCATGGAGGCTGGGCCAGCAGGTTCCAGGACTCTGCCCCAGGGTCTGTGCGCTGCAGTGTCAACTGCTCTTTTCCCTAAGGGAGGAGGAAGTAGTGGTTACCTGAACCCTGGGCACTCTGATTAACCCTCTAACCCCCACTGATTAGAAGGAGAAAGGGGGTTGGGAGAGGAGGCTCTAAGCCCTGCACATAAAATGATGGTCTCATCTGTAGTGGTTCCCCAAGCTCCCCAGGCTACCCAGCAGGTATAGCATAGTAGGCCACTGGGACCTGGGATAAGATTGATTTTCAACCTCCTCTGTTTGACCCTTCTGGAGGGAGGATGATTAGAGTAGCGACTCTGTGTCTTCTCTTTCTACCCTTAACACAGCTGCTCAAAATCCAACAAGGTCTCCCATTCCACTTAGAATAAAATCTGAGCTGCTTACTGGGGCCCCTGCAGCCTTGCGCGCTCTGGCCTCTGCCTCCCTCTCCAGCCTCACCTCCCCTCACCTGCCTCACAGGAGCCTCCATGCTGTGTTTTGAACATGCCAAGCCTTCTCCAACCTTGCGGTCTTCACACTTTCTGTCCCCTCTGTCTTATAGTTGCCAGCTTTAGCGAATAAAGGTATAGGATGCCCGGTTGACATTGAGTACCAGATGAAAAATAAATAATTTTTAGTATGAGTGTGCCCTGTGCAATATTTATTTATCTGAGTTTCTAAAGTAACAGGGTGTCCTGTACTTTACCTGGCAACCCTAACGGCTCTCTGGATATCAGCCCCTCAACACTTATAGAGTTCATCCCTTCACTTGCTCAGATCTCTGCTCCCTGCACCAGGGCCCCTGCTTTTCCCATCCTGTCTACAACTGTGTATGTGTATTAAGCCGTCCAGTTGTGTCCGACTCTTTGCGACCCAATGGACTGTAGCCTGCCAGACTCTGTCCGTGGGATTCTCCAGGCAATACTGGAGTGGGTTGCCATGCCCTCCCCCAGGGGATCTTCCCAACCCAGCGACCAAACCCATGTTTCATGTCTCCTGCATTGGTAGGTGAGTTCTTTACCACTAGCGCCACCTGGGATCACAACCCCGTCTATCTACTCTGGAATACTGCTCCACTGTGTTCAGAGCTCTTACCATTACCTGATGGGATGCTGTCCATTTGCCTGTTGGCTTCATGTCTCCCCTGGCATGTGTGGGCTCTACAGGGGCAGGGGTCCACATCTTTGCTATGGTATCTTCTGTCTCCATCCTTTGTCATGTGGCCCCGTTGACCTCTCTGATTGGTCTCAGCTCAGGCCATTCACCTTCCCACAGGGCACCAACAATACTGACCTTCCCGTAGATCCTCAGGCATGGCAAGCCCATTCCTGACAATGGCCTTGGGGCTTTCTGCCCAGTACAACTTACCTGCTGGCCATATGGCTGTTCTTCCTTGCCTCTTTGGGCTCTGAAAGGGCTTCTCTGACCTCTCTGTCCAAAGCAGCCCTCTCACCATAGACCTTTCACTCATATGACTCTTTTTTATTTCCTTTAAAACTTTTCCTGTTCTAGGAAAGCATGTGTTTAGTGATTGGCTGATTTTTCTTGTTTGTCCCCAGTACAGAGGAATGGAAGTTCCTTGGAGACCTCAACCATGCATGTTTCATACAGCACTGTGTTCCTAGTACCTACCCCAGGCCTGGTGTGGAGTAGGAAATCGATCAATCCATGCTGACTTAGTAAGTGACAGAGTGATTTGGGGTGGGCAGTGAGCCCCAGCTCTGCAGGCGCTTTGGGAACTGCAGTGAGGTGGGTGGCTGGCAGCTGAGGAGGACTGAGCCCAGGATCCAGCCTGGAGAGGGTGGTTACTCCCCCATGACCAAGTGTCCATTAGCAGGGCTGGCAGGTGGTGAGGACAACTGGAAGGGGCTTCTCACCTTCCTGCTTCTCTCGGCCTCCCTGGCAGCTAGGAGAGGCTGTCTCCGTCCCATTGGAATGTGTCATTCAGGCCCAGAGAGTGAGAGCACCTCCCCCTTTGCCAGCTTGATGGTGACGGCATGGTGACCTTGGAGGCTGGCACATGATGGGGCTGAACCGGAACATTCTCCTGAGCTGTCACATGAGAAAGAAGTTAGCTTCTCCTGCTTTCAGTTACTGAAGTTTGGGGGTTCCTTACCCAGCTGTAGCCTTGCTAACTCACACATGGCTGTCTCCACTATGTATTACACAGAAAGTGCTTGATGAGTGTGTCGTTGAGCTCCCTAGTGAGGAAGATCTGTTTATTCCTGCAAACATAAAGGGAACTGGCTGTGTTCCTTATTTTCCCAGATGGTGCTGACATCCTTCTTAACTTCCTCAGGTCATCACCTCTTGTGTGTGGGGGTCCCTCTCCCTGTATTTTGTTTTGTTTAGTCACTAAATCATGTTTGACTCTGTGCAACCCCATGGACTGTAGCCGGCCAGCTCCTCTGTCCATGGGATTCTCCAGGCAAGAATACTGGTGTGGGTTGCCATTTCCTTTTCCAGGGAATCTTCCCTACCTGGGAATCGAACCCACATCTCAGGCACTGTATTTTTTTACTGCTGAGCCACCAGGGAAGCTCTCCCTGCATTTAGCAGGGGACAAACTTGTGAAGAGGTGAGTTTTGAGACACATGCCAAAAAAGAGTTTCTGAGGGCTCCCTGCAGTAACAAACAGGCAGCTACGATGGTCTCTCCCTCTATCTGTGTCACCAGTGAAATGCCCTGGAGGTAGGTGTCACAGCCTGATGGGCTGCACCTATAAAAGATCGCTGTGATGAATGTCCAAGGACTTTTAAAATAGAAATTCTTCTTAGCATTTTATTGCTAGATCTTCTGGGATCAACCATCTGCTTTCTTGACACTCACTCTCAGACCGGTTTCTTGGCTACATATTGAATATCTTCCCGCCCTCCCAACCCAGTAGTCATGTATGGATGTGAGAGATGGGCTATAAAGAAAGCTGAGCACCGAAGAATTGATGCTTTTGAACTGTGGTGTTGGAGAAGACTCTTGAGAGTCCCTTGGACTGCAAGGAGATCCAACCAGTCAATCCTAAGGGAAATCAGTCCTGAATGTTCATTGGAAGGACTGATGTTGAAGCTGAAACTCCAATACTTCGGCCACCTGATGTGAAGAACTGACTCATTTGAAAAGACCCTGATGCTGGGAAAGATTGAGGACAGGAGGAGAAGGGGACGACAGAGGATGAGATGGTTGGGTGGCATTATCGACTTGATGGACATAAGTTTGAGCAAGCTCCAGGCGTTGGTGATGGACAGGGAAGCCTGGCATCCTGCAGTCCATAGGGTCTCAAAGAGTTGGACATGACTAAGAGACTGAACTGAACTGAGTTGAATAGCTCTTGGAAGTTCTATAGCCTGAGGCTTAGTTGCACTCTCTTAACTAAGTTTTTCTTAAGAGTTTTTTCAGGAAACTCAGCAATTTTTCTCATGCAGTGTTCATCTCCCCTTACGATGGACCTTGATCTTGCTTTCTCTACTACCACTATACTTAGCCTTGGACAGGTCCCTTTCTCTGTGGTTCAACAGAGAGAGGGCTTTTTTTTTTTTTTTTTTAAAGAAATTTTGCTTTGAAATTAAGTAAATAAGAAAAATGAAAGAACACAGACTTTTAAGTTTAGAAATCATTGACTTCCTGGTGGGCACAACTTAGAGTCTCCCAGTTCACAGATGAATCACTCAACAAATATTTATGGGGCTCCTCTAAGGCCTAGCACCAGACACAGGGGATTCAGAGATAAATAGTGTGCAGGCTTTGGCTTCAAAGAACTCCTGATATATACAAAAAACAAATGGGAAATTGTTTTAAAATATGATGTGATAAACGCAACAATGGAGGCACACAGTGGATGGGATTTTTCAATATAGTTAAGAGGGTCCCAGATCCCTTCCTTTACAAAGTGCTCTCTGAAGAGCCCTGTCCCAAAGACTCCCTCTTCAGTTGTGGCCACCACATTCTTCTCTATTCAATCAAGGCATAACTCCATGTGATTTAATTTACATATATTTATAGGGCTTTGCATATGAACAAATATAATACATCAGAAAAAGATCCTTAGAGTAGACTATGTTCCCCTTTTCTTGACTTGAGAAATATGCCTGCTCCTTTGAGTGAACAACAGGGGAAGAGTAGCCTCTATTCTGGGTCATCTACTTACTTCTGGAAGAATCTGTTCCCCAGGTTGTAACTAGCAGTCCCCAAGATCTTCTCGGGGAGCACTGAATTCTCTTGAGCCCCAGTGTTCCCTCCAACTGGTTGTTCTCTGGCAGGAGAGAAGGAGCTCTGATCAGTTTCAGAAAGGACACCTGCTCTCTGACCACCCTACAGAGAGGTCAGAGAACCTCACTGCAAATATCATCTTCGGTCTTTGCTCTCTTGATCCAGTTCTAGGTTGAAAGGAAGAATGGAACGGGGCCTGGTGCTGAGGTGGAGGAAGGTGAGGTGATGCTGTGGAGAAGGTGGCTGTTGCCCCAGTGCCTTCTGGGTCCCATGTGGACCTGTGAGGTTCACAGGCTGGGGAAGATTGCACTCTCTGTGTCGTCTGCATCTGTCTCTGCTTCTGCCACTTATTCTGTCTTCTGGTGGCTTCCTGAAGAGAACTACAGGTGACCTGGGAGTGGGGAAGGTAGGAACTCTCCAGAATCCGGGGAGGTCCATTTATTCCTCAGGTTGGGGTCCCCTAGGAACAGATGCTTAGAACTAGCTTTCAACTCCTTGTGTGAAAAGAGGAAAGAAAAAGAAGGGACTGTAAGTTATCTACTGCTATCCATTTTAGAGAGGACACTGATAGAGACACGGAAAAGACTCCTGAAGTGCCCCTCCCCACCATGCCCCTTTCTGCCAATGATTGAAAAAGCCCTAGTGGAAATGTCTGGGTTTGAGTTCTAGCCCTGCTGCTAACCTCTGAGGTTTGTTTTCCTTGTCTGCAAAACGAGGAGTGAAAGGAGTTAATGTGTGAAAAGTGCCTCTAAATAGCAGAGTGTTGTGCGAACGACAGCTAATTCTACTACAGGTAGGTAACAACCTTGACCCAGGTGGAAACCCTGCCCTTTGGTTTTGTGGCATAAAAATCTTGGAACTCTCTCCAGATCATGACCCCATCTTCCTGGGGCCCCAGGAGAGGAAGGTAAGAGTGACCTTCCGCAGCCACGTGGGATTGGATTTCCCTGTCTCCTGTGGAAGACTCCCCTGGGCATCTCCTTTCTCCTGCTCATGTCTGTTCACATGCTTCTCTCTGGCTTCGGGGCCTCCCTGACTCGTGACCCGGGACACATGTTACTGCTCTCTGACTGCCTGAGAAGATAACTTTCTTGCTCATTTGTGTTCCTGTAGCTCTTTGTAGAGAGCTCTGTTCTTATCTGATCATGTCTAGTTATAGCTGTTTCTTACATTTCTGTCTCTCTCATTAGACTGTGAACTCCTCCAAGTCAAGGACTGTGTTTCCTTGTGTGTGTGTGTGCGTGTGTGCTCTGATGCTCACTTGTGTTTGACTCTTCGCAATCCTGTGGACTGTAGCCCACCAGGCTCCTCTGGCCAGGGAATTTTTCACTAAAGAATTCTGGAGTGGGTTACCATTTCCTCCTCCAAGGGATCTTCCTGACCCTGGGATCGAACCTGCGACTCCTTCGTTGGCAGGTAAATTCTTTACCACTGAGCCATCTGGAAAGCTCCCATGTTTCCTTACTCAGGACCAAAGATATAGGTGTGCCAAGGTGTCTTTATTTTCATGGATGAGCCCCTAGAGGAGGGCTCAGTCCCACTTCTGTGGTGTGGAAGGAGGAAGGATTGATTGGGAAGTACGTAGTATGTTTCCCTCTGGTTTCTCAAATATTAAGGAGAAGAGGAGGGGGCATGTGTAGGACCTGGGTGTTTCTTAAGATGCAGTAACTTGCTCCGCAACTGGGGAGGGAGAAATTCTCCATGAGATAAAGAATGAACTAGAGTTAGAAGACTTGGATTCAAATCTTGCTTCTATACATTTACTGACAGTAATACATCCACCATCATTTATTTGAGTGTGTCAACCATTCCGAACCTCATTTTATGCTCTGAGGAAAAGGTCTTTGTCTTGTGGCTTTGCAGCAATGAAAGTGCAGTTCTCTTCACCAAATCCTGTCTCCTTCCCCCCAAGCACCCAGCCTCCCTTGGAATTAGATGGTCGGTGTGACTAAGTTCTGGCCAATGACAGTAGGTGGAACTGATGCCCCTCACCTGCAGGCCTGGCCCATGGAAACCTCCCCTGTCTGAGCACTAAAGTGAAGGATTTGGAGATTCTGTGGCAATGCCACAGGATGTAAGGAGCTTGGATCCCCAATGTCTATGTGGGATAGAATTTTTCTCCTTTCTGCCCACTTGCATTGATCTGTGATGAGAACAAGAAATTATTTCATTATGTTAAGCCGTGGAAATTTTGGCATCATTCATTGCAGCAGTTAGCCTTCTTTGACAGGGTTTAAATGGGCAAAAGTTCTGAAGAAACTTCAAAGTGCTGTAACATTACTGGTTATTATTGTGGCTTTTATTCTAGAAAATCTTTTGAGTGCACAGTTACAGATTTTTCCAGGCTCTATATAGAGCCTATATTTTCTCAAGGATACAGGGGGGACTGGGGAGACCCTTGGAAAATATCCAGTGGTCTGACTATATGGAGGTGTGCGTGCCTGGGTGCCAGGGGACAGACCTCTTCTGGAAGGGGAGCCCTAGTTGACTCTCACGCCTGGAGGAGCAGGCCTATTTCAGGATAGACTCTGGGCAGCGGTACCCAGCGCAGAGGCTGTCCTGTGGGCCTAGAGCCAGCTATCTGAACATCAGCTGCTTGAGGGCTAAAAGGGTGGTGAAATGAAATCAGCTGTTAACAGGCTCCAGGAGACCTTACTGACCGTGCGAGCCATGCAGAACGCTGTTCCCTTCATACCTGATGCTCTCAGCATCTGGTTGCACTTGACCCTTAGCCACAGCCTCCTGATCCGGCCCGGCAGAGGCCTGACTTACCCTTGATCTGGGCAGGGAGTGGGGTGTAACATGGATGGACCCAGACATAGTCTCCTGTACTATTTCTCCAAGGAAGCCATGAATAACCAGGAAGCCACTCTCCTGGCTCACAGGAGAGAGTGGGAAGAGGGATGGGACTCACTTTATTGAGTCACGGGCAAGATACTTTATCAACGTTAAGTCTTTGAATGCTTACGACAACTCTGGGATAGCTATTATTATTCCCACTTTTACAGATAAAGTAACTAAGGTCCAAGGAAGTGGAGTGAAGTGCCCAGGATCACACAGCTGTAAGTACTCAAATTCAGTCTCTCTGACTTAAAGCCTGTGTTCTTGATATGGTACCTCATAGCTTTCCCAACACGGTAGAGGTACAGTCCTGCCTTTCAGGACAGGCTAAGAAAAGTGACCCCCTGGCTCTGTCCTGGGACTCCTCTTGGTGTTGGCCCCTCTCACTAGCAGGTCTGTCTCCTGAGTTTGTGAGGAACTCCTTCTGTGAACTTGTGAAACCTTGGGTCAATAGGTAGAGGCAGCAGGCTGGGTGTTGGGGAGCAGGGTGGGGAGGGGTGGGAGGAGAGGAAGAAAAAGAGAAGCTGGAAAGGTCAAACATAGAAAGGAGGGGAAGGCAGAAGGGAGCAGGAAGAAGTTGCTTCCCCTACCCCTGGGGGTGTTCATCAGGAGCTGGGTGCTCCCACTGAGTGTCTTGATGTCTTTCAGCATCTGAGAGTCCATGAGGATCTGGTGCCTTCCTGGTACCTAGCTGGTTCTCAGTTTAGTCTTGCCCAGAAATCGAGAATAGTCTTAACTACTTTCAGTTGAGCAACTGATCATTCAAAACCCATCCTCATTTTGAGTCTCCGTTGTGCCTTCAGCAGAACTTCTTGGGGTGCATGTGGATAGGCTGGCCTGGGAGGCCTGGATGGATACCATCACGTGGTTTTCTGGCAGCTCTGCTGGGGCCATCTAGCCGGCTCCCCCCCAGAGATGCCTGGCATAACAATGCTATATTTGTCTTTTCCAACCATCATTCTGTTATTGTTTGTGTCTAACCCCAAAGCTTTCAGCAACAGCCAGCATCACTCTTCTGATCCTGATGAGGAGGGAGAAAAATGCCTTAAAAAGCAAATTGCTTCCCTGGTTGCTGGCCTCTGGCTCAGGAGGTTCTGGGCTGGATTTTCCCTGGAGTTCCTCAATGCTGCAGCCTGCCTGCCGGCTTTCCAGCACCTTTCCAAGGGGCTGAGCTCCAGGGAGGGTAGTGAGAACTCTGGCTAGTGGCTTGAGGAGAAGTTGCATGTTCTCCATTTTTCTCAGACTTGGAGTGAAGCAGGAGGCATGAGCAAGGGCTGGGCCTCTAGAAATATACCCTGGTGACCTGAAGATGTGCTCATGTGTTGGTATTAGAGAGGGAGAAAAATCTTTGAGTAGAGTCTCATTAAGCCTCCTTATAAGAGAATTCCCCTGTTGTGGAAAATCGAGATTCTGCATGGTATTTTGAAGTTAATCTGTTAGAACCACATATTTATTTTACTTTCAAAATAACCCTTTTTTTGGGGGGGAGGGAAGGAATGCCTTTAGTCATGTTCCTAATTTTAAGCGGCTCTGCCGAGTCTTTTTCACTGGTTGAATTATAACAAGACCAGTGAGGTCATTGTCGGTGGATTAATTATAGCAAGGCTGGTGAGAAAATTCAACCTTCTTTGATAAACACAGCTTAGCTACTTTAAGTGAACAATTTTCTACAGCAAACATTTCAACACATGTTGTCTCCTATAACAAATATTAATGGGCTCATGGTGACAAGTCTTTAGAATTCTTAAACTAGTCAATATTTAGAGGAAAGTTCTTTGCCTTTTTTCATGAACAGACTTAAATGGAAACTCAACTTTGTGATGACAATATGCAGAAAAAGTGTGAATTTAACCTAAATTTTGTATCTGATGTGTAAATATTTTCTAACCTGTCTCACTTGTCTAAGCAAAGGCCACGCCAACTCCAGGTTTTGCATCCTCAAGACACTTGTGTCAATAGTTTCTTTTTTAAAAAGTTTATTTATTTTTTAATTGAAAGATAATTACAGAATTTTGTTGTTTTCTGTCAAACGTCACATGAATCAGCCATAGGTATACATATGTCCCCTCCCCGTTGAACCTCCCTCCTGTCTCTCTCCCCATCCTACCCCTCTACTTTGATATAGAGCCCCTGCTTGAGTTTCCTGAGTCATTTAGCATATTCCCATCGGCTATCTATTTTACATATGGTAATAGAAATTTCTATGTTACTCTCTCCATACATCTCACCCTCTCCTCCCCTCTTTTCTGTGTCCATAAGTCTGTTCTCTTTATTTGTTTCTCCATTGCTGCCTTGCAAATAAATTCATCAATACCATCCTTCTAGATTCATATATATGCATTAGTATACAATATTTATCTTGCTCTTTCTGACTTACTTCACCCTGTATAAGAGGCTCTAGGCATCTAGGTTCATTGGAACAGACTCAAATGTGTTCCTTTTCATGGCTGAGTAATATTCCATCGTGTATGTATACCACAGCTTCTTTAGCCATTCATCTGTTGAGGACATCTAGGTTGCTCCCATGTTCTAGCTATTGTAAATAGTGCTGCAATGAACATTTGGGATACATTGTCTTCTTCAGTTTTGGTTTCTCAGGGTATGTGCCTGGGAGTGGGATTGCTGGGTCATATATTGGCTTTATTCCTAGTTTTTAAAGTAATCTCCATACCATCTTCCATAGTGGCTGTATCAATTTACGTTCCCACCAACAGTGCAAGAGGGTTACCTTTTCTCCACACCCTGTCTAGCATTTATTGTAGCCTTTTGATGATGGCCATTCTGACCAGTCTGATGTGATATCTCATTGTAGTTTTGATTTGCATTTCTCTAATAATGAGCAATGTTGAGCATCTTTTCATGTGTTTGTTCAGTTCAGTTCAGTTCAGTTGCTCAGTTGTGTCCGACTCTTTGCGACCCCATGAATGGCAGCACGCCAGGCCTCCCTGTCCATCACCATCTCCTGGAGTTCACTCAGACTCACGTCCATCGAGTCAGTGATGCCATCCAGCCATCTCATCCTCTGTCGTCCCCTTCTCCTCCTGCCCCCAATTCCTCCCAGCATCAAAGTCTTTTCTAATGAGTCAACTCTTCGCATGAGGTGGCCAAAGTACTGGAGTTTCAGCTTCAGCATCAGTCCTTCCAATGAACACCCAGGACTGATCTCCTTCAGAATGGACTGGTTGGATCTCCTTGCAGCCCAAGGGACTCTCAAGAGTCTTCTCCAACACCACATCAAAAGCATCAATTCTTCAGTGCTCAGCCTTCTTCACAGTCCAACTCTCACATCCATACATGACCACAGGAAAAACCATAGCCTTGACTAGATGGACCTTAGTCTGCAAAGTAATGTCTCTGCTTTTGAATATACTATCTAGGTTGGTCATAACTTTTCTTCTAAGGAGTAAGCGTCTTTTAATTTCATGGCTACAGTCACCATCTGCTGTGATTTTGGAGCCCCCCAAAATAAAGTCTGACACTGTTTCCACTGTTTCTCCATCTATTTCCCATGAAGTGATGGGACCAGATGCTATGATCTTCGTTTTCTGAATGTTGAGCTTTAAGCCAACTTTCTCACTCTCCTCTTTCACTTTCATCAAGAGGCTTTTGAGTTCCTCTTCACTTTCTGCCATAAGGGTGGTGCCATCTGCATATCTGAGGTTATTGATATTTCTCCCGGCAATCTTGATTCCAGCTTGTGTTTCTTCCAGTCCAGCGTTTCTCATGATGTACTCTGCATATAAGTTAAATAAGCAGGGTGACAATATACAGCCTTGACCTACTCCTTTTCCTATTTGGAACCAGTCTGTTGTTCCATGTCCAGTTCAAACTGTTGCTTCCTGACCTGCATACAGATTTCTCAAGAGGCAGGTCAGGTGGTCTGGGATTCCCATCTCTTTCAGAATTTTCAACAGTTTCTTGTGATCCACACAGTCAAAGGCTTTGGCATAGTCAATAAAGCAGAAATAGATGTTTTTCTGGAACTCTCTTGCTTTTTCCATGATCCAGCAGATGTTGGCAATTTGATCTCTGGTTCCTCTGCCTTTTCTAAAACCAGCTTGAACATCAGGAAGTTCACGGTTCATGTATTGCTGAAGCCTGGCTTGGAGAATTTTGAGCATTACTTTACTAGCGTGTGAGATGAGTGCAATTGTGTGGTAGTTTGAGCATTCTTTGGTATTGCCTTTCTTTGGGATTGGAATGAAAACTGACCTTTTCCAGTCCTGTGGCCCCTGCTGAGTTTTCCAAATTTGCTGGCATATTAAGTGCAGCACTTTCACAGCATCATCTTTCAGGATTTGAAATAGCTCTACTGGAATTCCATCACCTCCACTAGCTTTGTTCATAGTGATGCTTTCTAAGGCCCACTTGACTTCACATTCCAGGATGTCTGACTCTAGATGAGTGATCACACCATCATGATTATCTTGGTCGTGAAGATCTTTTTTGTAGAGTTCGTCCATGTATTCTTGCCACCTCTTCTTAATATCTTCTGCTTCTGTTAGGTCCATACCATTTCTGTCCTTTATCGAGCCCATCTTTGCATGAAATGTTCCCTTGATATCTCTAATTTTCTTGAAGAGATCTCTAGTCTTTCCCATTCTGTTGTTTTCCTCTATTTCTTTGCATTGATCACTGAGAAAGGCTTTCTTATCTCTCCTTGCTATTCTTTGGAACTCTGCATTCAGATGCTTATATCTTTTCTTTTCTCCTTGGCTTTTCACTTCTCTTCTTTTCATAGCTATTTGTAAGGCCTCCCCAGACAGCCATTTTGCTTTTTTGCATTTCTTTTCCATGGGGATGGTCTTGATCCCTGTCTCCTGTACAATGTCACGAACCTCACTTCATAGTTCATCAGGCACTCTATCATATCTAGGCCCTTAAATCTATTTCTCACTTCCACTGTAAGGGATTTGATTTAGGTCATACCTGAATGGTCTAGCGGTTTTCCCTGCTTTCTTCAATTTAAGTCTGAATTCGGTAATAAGGAGTTCATGATCTGAGCCACAGTCAGCTCCTGGTCTTGTTTTTGTTGACTGTATAGAGCTTCTCCATCTTTGGCTGCAGAGAATGTAATCAATCTGATTTCGGTGTTGACCATCTGGTGATGTCCATGTGTAAAGTCTTCTCTTGTGTTGTTGGAAGAGGGTGTTTGCTATGACCAGTGCATTTTCTTGGCAAAACTCTATTAGTCTTTGCCCTGCTTCATTCCGCATTCCAAGGCCAAATTTGCCTGTTACTCCAGGTGTTTCTTGACTTCCTACTTTTGCATTGCAGTCCCCTATAATGAAAAGGACATCTTTTTGAGTGTTAGTTCTAAAAGGTCTTGTAGGTCTTCATAGAACCGTTCAACTTCAGCTTCTTCAGCGTTACTGGTTGGGGCATAGACTTGGATTCCTGTGATATTGAATGGTTTGCCTTGGAAATGAACAGAGATCATTCTATCATTTTTGAGATTGCAGCCATCTGTATGTCTTCTTTGGAGAAATGTCTCTTTAGGTCTTTTCCCCACTTTTTGATTGGGTTGTTTGTTTTTCTGGTATTGACTTGTATGAGCTGCTTTTATATTTTGGAAATTAATCCTTTGTCAGTTTTTTCATTTGCTATTATTTTCTCCCATTTTGAGGGCTGTCTTTTCACCTTGTTTATAGTTTCCTTTGCTGTGCAAAAGCTTTTAAGCTTAACTAGCTTATAATTTTCTGTATACAGTTCTTTCGTCTCCTTAGGTAGATTTATTCCTAGATATTTTATTGTTTTTGTCTCAATGGTGAATGGGATTGATTCCTTAATTTCTCTTTCTGATTTTTCACTGTAAGTATATAGGAATGTATGTGATTTCTGTGTATTGATAGTGTGTCCTGCAACTTTGATAAATTCACTGATTAGCTCTAGTAATTTTCTGATAGTATCTTTAGGGTTTTCCAGGTATAGTGTCATGTCATCTGCAAATAGTGAGTTCTTTTCTGATCTGGATTCCTTTCATTTCTTTTTCTTCTCTGATTGCTGTAGCTAGGAATTTCAAACCTATGTTGAATAATAGTGGTGAGAGTGGACACCCTTGTCTTGTTCCTGATCTTAGAGGGAATGCTTTCAGTTTTTCACCACTGAGAATAATGTTTGCTGTGGGCTTATCATGTATGGCCTTCACTATGTTGAGGTAGGTTACTTCTAGGCCCATTTTTTGAAGAGTTTTAATCATAAATGGGTGCTGAATTTTGTCAAAGGCTTTTTCTTCATCTATTGAGATTATCATATGGTTTTTATCTTTCAGTTTGTTGATATGGTGTATCACATTGATTGATTTGCATATATTGAAGAATCCTTGCATTCCCTGGAGTAAACCCAGCTTCATCATGGTGTATGAACTTTTTGATGTGTTGTTGAATTTGGTTTGATAGAATTTTGTTGAGGATTTTTGCATCTTTGTTCATCAGTGATATTGGCCTGTATTTTTCTTTTTTTTGTCTTTGTCTAGTTTTGGTTATCAGAGTGATGATGGCATTGGAGAATGAATTTGGAAGTGTTCCTTTCTCTGCAATTTTTCTTAATTTTTTCATTAGGTCCTATTTAATCATAACTGAATAAAATAATTTGATTATTTTATTGTATGCTGATAAAATATATTATTTTATTATATAAGTCGATTATATAAGTATATATACAGATGCTATTTGCTGAGCAAGCTACTTGGCAGTACAATGGGCTAGAATTGGAAGAAGATGGAAGCTTGCCTTGGAAGGCAGAAAAGTAGGGTGGCAGCTCTCTTCAAATTTGATCCTCTCTTGTGTACCACCTAAAAATGGAGGACTTCTTTGTAAGGGAGCAAAACCCTAGAGAACACTGAAGCACAGCATCTTAGAATTTGAATGTGCAATATGGTGTTTTGTTTTGTTTTAATTGGAGGATACGGACCTAATAGCATCAGAAGAGGTGGCAAGGATACACAGAACTATAGAAAAAAGATCTTCATAACCCAGATAACCACAATGGTGTGATCACTCACCTAGAGCCAGACATCCTGGAATATGAAGTCAAGTAGGCCTTAGGAAGCATCACTATAAACATAGTTAGTGGAGATGATGGAATTCCAGTTGAGCTATTTCAAATCCTAAAAGATAATGCTGTGAAAGTGCTGCACTTAATATGCCAGCATTGGAAAACTCAGCAGTGGCCACAGGACTGGAAAAGGTCAGTTTTCATTCCAATCCCAAAGAAAGGCAATGCCAAAGAATGCTCAAACTACCATACCATTGCACTCATCTCAGACGCTAGAAAAGTAATGCTTAAAATTATCCAGGCCAGGCTTCAAAAGTTCGTGAACTGTGAACTTCCAGATGTTCAAGTTGGATTTAGAAAAGGCAGAGGAACCAAGATCAAATTGCCAACATCTGCTGGATCATTGAAAAAGCAAGAGAGTTCCAGAAAAGCATTTACTTCTGCTTTATTGACTATGCCAAAGCCTTTGACTGTGTGGATCACAACAAACTGGAAAATTCTGAAAGAGATGGGAATACCAGACCACCTGACCTGCCTCCTGAGAAATCTGTATGGAGGTCAAGAAGCAACAGTTAGAACTGGACATAGAACAACAGACTGGTTTCAAATTGGGAAAGGAGTATGTCAAGGCTGTATATTGTCACCCTGCTTATTTAATTTATATGCAGAGTACATCATGTGAAATGCCAGGCTGGATGAAGCACAAGCTGTAATCAAGATTGCTAGGAGAAATATCAATAATCTTAGATACACAGATGACACTACCCTTACGGCAGAAAGTGAAGAAGAACTAAAAAGCCTCTTGATGAAAGTGAAAGAGGAGAGTTGAGAAGTTGGCTTAAAACTCAACATTCAGAAAACTAAGATCATGGCATCTGGTCCCATCACTTCACGGCAAATAGATGGGGAAACAGTGGAAACAGTGTCAGACTTTATTTTTTGGGGCTCCAAAATCACTGCAGATGGTGAGTGCAGCCATGAAATTAAAAGACACTTGCTCCTTGGAAGAAAAGCTATGACCAACCTAGACAGCATATTAAAAAGCAGAAACATTACTTTACCAACAAAGGTCTGTCTAGTCAAAGCTATGATTTTTTCAGTAGTCATGTATGGATGTGAGATTTGGACTATGAAGAAAGTTGAATGCTGAAGAACTAATGCTTTTGAATTTTGGTGTTGGAGAAGACTCTTGAGAGTCCCTTGGACTGCAAGGAGATCCAACCAGCCCATCCTAAAGGAAGTCAGTCCTGAATATTCACTGAAAAGACCGATGCTGAAGCTGAAACGCCAATACTTTGGCCACCTGACCCATTGGAAAAGACCCTGATCCTGGGAAAGATTGAAGGCAGGAGGAGAAGGGGATGACAGAGGATGAGATGGTTGGATGGCATCACTGATGCGATGGACATGAGTTTGAGTTGGCTCCAGAAGTTGATGATGGACAGGGAAGCCTGGCGTGCTGCAATCCATGGGGTCGCAAAGAGCTGGACACAACTGAGTGACTGAAGTGAACTGAATTGGAGGATAATTGCTTTACAATATTGTGTTGGTCTCTGCCAAACATGAAGATCAGTCAGTCACAGTTATACATATGTCCCCTCCTTCTGGAAACCCCCTCCCATCTCTCTCTCTACCCCACCGCTCTAGGTTGTCATGGAGCACTGGGCTGAGCTCCCTCTGGCACACAGCAAATTCCCACTCTATCTAGTTTGCATATGGTAATGTATATGTTTCCATGCCGCCCCCTCCTTCCCCACAAGTGTCCACAAGTTTGTTCTCTGTATCTGCATCTCCACTACTACCCTGCAAATGAGTTCATCAGTGCCATCCTTCTAGATTCCATACATATGCGTTAATATACAATATTTGTCTTTCTCTTTCTGACTTACTTCACTCTGTATAATAGGCTCTAGGTTCATCCACCTCATTACGCTGACTTAAATGCATTCTTTTTTATAGCTGAGTAACATTCCATTGTATATATGTACCACAATTTCTGTATCCATTCATTTGTCGATGGACATCTAGGTTGCTTCCGTGTCCTAGCTATTGTAAAAAGTGCTGCAATGAATATTGGGGTACATGAGTCTTTTTCAATTATGGTTTCCTCAGGCGTATGGCTCATATTCTGGGCATATGCCCAGTAGTGGGATTGTTGGGTCATGTGTTATTTCCATTCCTAATTTTTTAAGGAATCTCTATACTGTTCTCCATAGTAGCTATATCAACTTACATTCAGTATGGCTTTTTTTCTTGTCTAATTGTTGTCCAATGTATGATTTTGCTTGAACTGTATCCATAATGGGGCTCCCTATAAGCACAGCGCCCACCCTGGGGCCTGGTACTTAGTGAGTGCTTAACAAATATTGAATGATTAGATGAATCAATGAGCAACCTCTCCAGCCAAGGCAAAGCTCACCACCTCCCATGCTGCCTGCAGCGTGTGCCCCAGAGAACAGATGTATTTCCTTTAACTGTAACCAGCTATGACTCTTGCCAGTAGGTGCTCCATATGTCTCCTCTGGGCCCAGGATCGCTAGTAACAGTGGGACAATTAGAAGCAGAGTGATCCCAAATCATCTTGACTGATCATCTTGGAGATGCAATAGATGGAATGTTGGGTGACAGACTGAATATACTTTTGCCGTGGTGTGTTGAATGTTTTCCCTGGTAGCTCAGCTGGTAAAAAAATCTGCCTGCAATGCAGGAGACCCTGGTTCCATTCCTGGGTCAGGAAGATCCGCTAGAGAAGGGATAGGTTACACACTCCAGTATTCTTGAGCTTCCCTGGTGTCTCAGCTGGTAAAGAATCCATCTGTGGGAGGGGCGGGTGGAGAAAGCCAGGAACTGGGGTTTGCAGGGGGAAAGGACTTGGGTGAACTTGTGGAGGCCATGTGTGAATGGCACTGGGACAGCCCTCCTGAGAGGATGCCTCCTGTGTGTGTGTGTGTGTGTGTGTGTGTGTGTGTGTGTGTGTGTGTGTGTGTGTTAGTCATCAGTCATGTCTGACTCTGCGACTCCATGGACTGTAGCCGGCTAGACTCCTCTGTCCATGGGATTTCCCAGGCAAGAGTTCTGGAGTGGGCTGCCATTCCTTTTACCAGGGGAAGCCCCCTGTGTGAGTAGGGGGCTCAGCTCTCACAGAGGCGAGCCCCCATCCTGCACGCAGGCTCATGCTCACCCCAGGTGGAGCCATGGAGAAAGACACTTTCCTTGCAGTGCCAAGCTTCTCCAGTGCCCCATGTCAGGGGTTAAAAAGGCCCTTGCTACATTTCCCATATAAGAGCCAATCCTCCTTCACTCTGAAACGTCATCAAAAGTGGGCTTGCAGATGGTAAGATGCCAAGGAGCTTTGCTCTGAGGTGGCTGTGATTGCTACAAACCAGTTCATTTCAATTGAGCCGAAGTTTATGCAGCCAGCTGTATCCACATCCAGGGAAGTACACTGACCACATACTTCCCATGAGCTTCTTTGCAGGGCCCTGAGAGTTAGCGTCCCGTCACATTTGTTGCACCCCTGGTGCCTTACTTGCCCCCCCCCCACTTCCTGCTCTCCTCCTTTCTACACCAAAGGACCCATGCAGCTGGACCACCAGCTGGGCCTCTAGAAGGCCTTCTGGGGTGGAGGGGAGTCATCACCATGGGGTGACTTTGCTGCAGCTGGAGGGTAGCTGCCATTAGGGGTGGTGAGGGCATGAGCAGCTCATTCAGTCTGGTTCAAGGTTGCAGGAGGTCAATGTGACCAGGGCTGGATGACCGCACCAGGCTCTGGCCATTGATTCGTCTTCATTTTCTCCCCAAATGTCAACATAGCAAAACACAGGCAAGGGAAGAGTGTAGAGAACTGGGAAGATAGGGACTGTGAGTTTGGGTTTTGTCTTGAAAAGGAAATGGCTTGTACTCTGCCCCTTGGTGCCCTGAAAGGTTGACTACAGGCCACTCAAGTCCTTCTCTCCCACATCTCCAGCAGGGCCTCCTAATCTGGGGTCACTGAATGTTGCATGGGATTTGGGAAGCCTGTGAACACCTGAAATGGCATGTAATGTGTGTGCATGTGTGTGTGTGTGTGCGTTTTCTTGGGGAGAGGCCTGAAGCTTTCATCAGATTCTCAAAGAGGTCAGTGGTTCCCAAAGGGTTAAGAAACACTGACGATTTGTCTACTGAAGCAGAAAATTGTTCTCGGGAAGCTTGGCTGGAGAGTTGCTTATCTAAGGACAGAGCTTTATCTTGGAGATGAGTGGAAATAAGGTACTGGAGCCAGGGGACTTCTTAGAGTCATTTGGCCTATCTCCTTGGGCCTCAGAACTCTTACTGGGTGGTGTTTGAGAGTTCTTGTCACACTCACCTTTTCCTAAATTTTTATTACTTTTACCCTTTATTGCTTAGTTACTAAAGCAAAACAAAATAAAAAATGTCAACTTACCTCAAGAGAATGGGAAGAGAAGCCACGGACTGAAAGAAAAATGTTTGCAAAGGACACATCTGATAAAGAACTACTTAAAATAGTCCAGGAACTCTTAAAACTCAACAAGCAGAAAATGAACAACCTGATTAAAAAAAGGAGAAACCTTGAACAGACACCTTACCAACGAAGATATAAAAGGCAAAGAAGCATATGTAAATATGCACTACCTCATACATCATCAGGGAAATGCAAATTTAAACAACAATGAGATACTATTACACACGTATGAAAATGGCCCAAATCCAAAACACTGACAATGCCAAATGCTGGTGAGGATTTGGTGCAATAGGAACTCTCATTCATTACTGGTGGGGATGCAAAATGGTATAAGCACTTTGGACAATAAGTTGGCAGTTTCTTATCAAGCTAAATACACTCTCTCACCATATGATCCAGCAATCATGCTCCCAGAGTTGTTGAAAACCTATATTCACACAAAAACCTGCACGTGGATGTTTATGGCAGCTTTATTCATAGCTGCCAAAAATCTGGAGGCAACCAGGATGCCCTTCAGTAGGTGACTGGATAAACTGTGCTATAGCCAGACAGTGGAATATTATTCAGCACAAAAAAGAAAATGAGCTACCAAGTTATGAAACGACATGGAGAAAACGGAAATGCGTATCACCAAGTGAAAGAAGCCAGACCGAAAAGGCTAAATATTATGTGATTCTGATTATACGGTATCACGAGCTTCCCTGTGGCTCAGATGGTAGAGAATCTACTTGCAATGAAGGAGACCTGGGTTCAGTCCCTAGGTCAGGAATATCCCCTGGAGAAGGGAATGGCAACCCACTCCAGTATACTTGCCTGGAGAATCCCATGGACAGAGGAGCCTGGTGGGCTACAGTCCATGGGGTCGCAAAGAGTCAGACACAACTGAGTGACTAACACATACTATATCGTGGGAAAGGAAAACTATGAGACAGTGAAAAGATCAGTGATTGCCAAAGGGTGAGGAGAGATGAATAGACAGGATTTTTAGAGCAGGGTATACAGAGTATACTCTGTATTTTAGCCCACTTTAGAATCTCCTGGTAGGTCTGTTAAAACATCAGTTACGGGGCCTGTATCCCTGGAGTTTCTGATTCAGTAGGTCTAGGGCAGACCCCCAAGAATGTGTTTTTCTAACACATTCCCAGGTGATGACAATGTTGTTGGTCTAGAAATCACACTTTGAGAACCACTGTTCTTAACCAGACATTTCAATATTTTAATAACTTGCGTGGGCTTCCCAGGTGGCGCTAGTGGTAAAGAACCTGAGAGCCAGTGCAGGAGACATAAGAGATGTGGGTTCGACCCCTGAATCGGGAAGATTCCCTGGAAGAGGGCATGGCAGCCCACTCCAGTATTCTTGCCTGGAGAATCCCATGGACAGGGGAGCCTGGCAGGCTACAGTCCATTGGGTCGCAAAGAGTCAGACATGACTGAAGCAACTTAGCATGCACACAATAACTTGCACACACCTAGTTGAATATCAGGCTTGGGAGTAAGAAATACTTTCACCTCCGCATTACAGATAGGCAAACAGAGACTTAGAGAGGTGAAGTAACTTGCTATGGATCATGCATCCAGGGGATGAGACAGGAGCTCCTGAATTCAGTCTTCCTGACTCCAGAAAGCAGCACTCTCCCAGGGACCTCAGAGCCAGCAGAGATCTGGGCAGGTGGCTGACCGTGTCTGGGAACCCCCAGGTCTGTGGCAGGCTGGAGGTGAAGCCAGAGGCAGTCTGGAGCCCTGCCCACCCTCGAGGGTGTTCTTGCTCTCTCCGTTAGCCTAGGGAACACTCCTGATTCCTGAGCGGTTTGGCACTTGCTTCCCCAGGCCCCCTCCCTCCCAGGCAGCAGCTGCGAAGTTGATGAATTACCCTAAACTGTGATGCCTCCTCGGGAGCCTGTTCCAGGGTGTGCTGTGATGGCTTCCCGAGAAGGCGACAGCCATGTGGTCTGCAAACGAGCCTCTTGCTCCCTCGCTCAGCACAGCAGCTGCTCGGAGGCAGAGTGGGCCCTGAGAGGCCCCTCAGGGGAGCCTATTAGAGCCACAATGCTGAGAAAAGCACAGCAGAGATGCTCCATTAAATCTGATGGGGGGCCCTCTTAACAATGGGACCAGCCCCAGGAGTCCCAGCTAGGCTGCATCCTGCCTCAGTCTCCAGACTGGCTCGCCCTCTCTGTGCTGCTCCTGTCTCTTCCCAAAGGAGATTCGGGCCTGAGTGACTCTGAGTTGCTGTCTGGAGTTGATAAGAATGTGGGTGGACAGGTGTGTTGAGAGCCCAGGTGGGGAGCAAACCAGAGGGAGATGCGCTCTACACTGCCTGGGCAGGGTAAGAGGGGATGAGGGGGGATGGGCATGGTGTTCACTGTGGGTCGTGATGCTGATGAGGATGCAGGATGCTCTGGGAAAGAGGAGCCCCAGTTCTGGACCTTGCATTTTAGAGGGTCTCACTTTTCCAGTCACGACCTTCACGAAAAGGGCAAGGAATCCTTGTGCCATGAGACTATATCTATACAAGCCCCATGACTCCCTTTCTTTGCCATACTTCAGGTACTTGGGAACCTGCAATTCTCTGCTCAAATGTCCCCAAGCCTGCTTATAGCCTCTGCATAACTTCTACCCCAGTGCATCTTTTAAAGAGTGGGGTGCATCATTGGCAGGCGTGCAGAGATCTTGGGCTTGGGGCTGGATGTCTGTGTGTGTGAGGTCCCCTGACGGTGAGTCAAAACCCAGTATGGGAAGAGGAGGAGCCAGTCTGGTGGGTAGAAGTCATCTTTCCCCATAGCTCTATGTACTAGAGCAGAACTCCAAGGAGCCTGAAAATTCTAGACTTAAACTTCCCAGGCTTATGAAGGGATAATTGTCAAGGATAGAGTGGATTTTTTTTTTTTTTTAATCTCACATTGTGTTAGCCTGATTTATAACTTTTAACTACCTTGTTCTTGGCCCTGTAAGTGTTAGGGGTGTGTCCAAGTGAAGGTGATGATGAGAATAAGCTCCCAAGGTCTCCCTGAAGCAGCCAGGCCAAGTGCCATGATTTTAGACTATCACACACAGTGTCAGGGAAAAGGGTGAAATTGGGTAATCCTCCAAGGCCTGAGGAAACACTCACTTGTCTTCTGGGATGAGAATGATGACAGGGGTGCTGATGAGCTGGCAGGAGCCCTGTGACTCACGGTCTTGTGAGGAAAAGGCCCTAATCTAGTTACGCCCTCCTTGATGTTTGACCTTGACCTTGGCCACATTGTTGGCCCAAAGTTCTCTCCCTTTCTAATCTGGTGCTTTTGTCTTTTGCCTTTGCTAGCTGTTCTCCCTGAGCACCCTCCATTCTCGCCCCACCCAGATAAACCGTGAATTGTGCAATCCCCCTCAGGAGGGAGCCTGGTACCAAGGGAGGAAGACCCTTTCTCTTACCTGGGGGCCCCCTCGTGGTAAAGACCTCTGCTGAACCTGGCGGGGTTAAGAGCAGTGCTACCAGAGGGTTTATTTAGGAGGCGGAGTAGAAAAGAGAGTCCACCCTTGTGATTTCCAGGCAAAGAGTGGGAGAAGAGGAGAGAACGTGAGACGTCCCTTCTGACATTTAGCAGAAACCAAACGTGTGTTTGAAGGCCTTGGATTATGGTCACAATCTTGATGTAAATCTCTAACATCTCCTCCTCTGTGTCTCTACCGATCTGTCTCTGTTTCTATCACGCACCGCCCCCCCCCCGCCCCCCCCGTTCATTTTTAACTAAAGGTGGAATTTTAGCGTACTACTGAATGCCAACTGTATTCTATTTGTCTTTTTAGACAAATAGGCATCACCCATTCAATGGGCATGAACGGGGGCAAACCCCATGAGCTGGTGAGGGACAGGGCGTCCTGGCCTGCTGCGTCTCATGGTGTCGCGAAGAGTCGAACACGACTTTGTGACTGAACAACAAACCAGCTGTATTCTAGGCGGCGTGCTGTTATTACCTTGCTTAGTTCTTACGAGAACGCTGTGAAGAACGCCCGCCTCCCCCCGCAGCCCCGCCTATTTTATAAAGGAGAAACAGACTTTCAGAGGTGAAACAATTGGCCCGAGGGCACAGAGCTCAGAAACGGTAGAGCTGGGGCCCACGTGTATGTCACCTGACTTCGAGTTTAGTGTTTTGTGCTGTTGTCACTGAGGGAAGATTATCCCTAGGTGCTTTTTTTTTTTTCCTTTAAATCAGAAAGGAGAAATGCTGCCGGGAGTGTTAGCTTATCTCTCTCCGCCAGCATTCCCAGGGGTCCTGGCTCCCGGCTCCGAGGAGGGAGCTGGCAGCCGGGCAGCATCTCTCGCGGAGCTGCCTGCAGACTCCCCATCTGCTCACGCAGCGCCTTGCCACCCGCTCTGCTGTCTGGGTGTGCCTGGAGTCAGACTGCACAGGCCGGCTTTGACAAAGCGACAGAAGCTGTAAAAACAGCTGTTTGACATTCCCTGCTGCTTTTAAAAACAGAACAACCAACAAAGAGGTTGAGTGAATACAGAGAGTACCCTTGTTTTCACGTGGATGAAAACAGTTTTACTTAGAGAATATTCATTTTCCTCTTTCCTTCCTCTGGTCCCTAATTATTTACCTACCCAGTCATTCCCCGAACCCTCTGCCCCATCTCTTTTCCTCTACCCTCTCCTCCCTCCCTCCCTCCTATCTTCTCTCTTTCCTTCCATCAAAAATATCTCCCTTCTTCTGTGTCTTTTTTCAACCTAAATTTTCTTCTCTCCAAGGGCAATGTTTAGCTATTTCTCTGGGCTCCTAGTATTTTGTATCTTCTATGCTTTTGTTTTATTAATTCTTCTCTGTAAGCTTTGGGCACATCTCATCCCAAACATAGTTTGATGAATTCCAGTGTATTTTATTTATTTTTTCCTTAATATACATTTTTTATTGGAGTACAGTTGACTTATCATGTTTCAGGTACACAGCAAGATGACTCAGTTATATATATACACAAATATTATTTTTGAGATTATTTCCCATATAGGTTGTTATAAGATTTTGACTATAGTTCCCTGTGTTATACAATCAGTGTTACTTTTATGATATCCAAGGTGTCTTCAGTTAGCCCAAGGTGGGGCAGGAGATTCTAAAGCAAAATGCACCAAGCCTTCAATCAGCATTTAATTAATTTATTTTTTTTTCCTGCAACTCAGTTTATTTTTTTTCTTTTTTTTCTTTTTTTTTTAGTTTTTTATTTTTTAAATTTTAAAATCTTTAATTCTTACATGCATTCCCAAACATGAACCCCCCTCCCACCTCCCTCCCCATAACACCTCTCTGGGTCAGCATTTAATTTAGATAAAGCGAAGCATGCATGAAAGTGTGCATGAAAGCACAGGCTGGCTGGAGTGAGTGGTCCCTCCTGTCACTTCTGTCACCTCCACCCGCAGAAGCTGGGATAGTTGCTCTTATTTTCAGGCTTTCACTTTGGGATTGTTGATGAGGATGCAGGATGCTCTGGACTGTGCTTCCTTCATGGTTCAAAAATATCTTCCTGTCCAACCAGCTGTTCCTCACACAGACTCTTCTTCCTTATAGGGAGAGGGGTTCCAGATTTCAAGGTACCCATAGACAGGAATAGGTAAATCCCATCCTAGGCACTTAGCTGAACAATTCAATGCAGTTTGGCCAAGCTTAACATGCAAGGTGGGCTTTTACATTATGTGGTCAACCTTGGTCCCTGGAATCACTGGGCTCCTCTTCTGGAATCCAAGTCTTCATGTCTACGCAGGCTGTCTGCTCCCCTGGAGTCCTTTTAGGGTCCCTTGAATATTTTCTCTTCATGTCTGTGCCCTTCATTAAATGCAACTAGTGCCGTCCCCTAACCTTCTCTCCCTTTCCAATCCCTTCTTTCCTATATTCTATCCAGACAAAGGTGTTCCCTTCAACTGTCATCTTCCTGATTGCTCACTGCAACTTATTCTCTATGGTTTCTGATCCCTTGTTCTAGTTATCTTCTCTCCTAAACGGATAAAAAGTTTCCTTTCTCTTTATCCTGTTTTACATCCTGTTGTCTATTATCCATCAAACCCCCCATGGTTCCTCTCAGACGTGGCATTGCAGGAGTTGGTGTGTGTGTGACCCCGTGTGTAAAATGACCTTGAGTCTGCAATGAGAAATGCCTATGATTGCTTCTGGAATGGACAACGCAGGCAGATCTATGGATTACAGGCTTTCTACTCCTTCTTCCCTGAGTTGGATCTTCAAATATACCAGTCACAAGGTGGAGGAGCTTTGAGTGTCTCTGTTGATCCCTGCATTGGGGAGAGAAAGTGGTGGCTGCAGGCAGGTAGAGTGTCTAAAAGAGCCCAGGGAAGGCTGAGCTATCCATTTACAGACATTTCTTCAACCTCACCAATCAGACAAGTCTTTCCTCCTTCTCTGGGAAAGGAATCAGAAGGAAGTAGAAAGAGGATGAGAAGGCTTTTGCTGTTTCCCCCGAGGATAGAGTGGAGGGCTTTCTTCCTATGGACATGTGAGGTGTAGGCAATAACTAACCACTGAACATTTGGTCATTGTACAGGGAATAGAAAAGGGCGGCATAGAAGCCAGTTGTGATAGCATGTCACAATTCCTGAGAGACTGGGAATATGTGGTGTCTTCCCCTAACATTTTCATGGTTCAGACAAGAGTAGAAATTAAGGTCTTCCAGTTTGCCTTTGTGCTCTTCCCCTTCATCCCTCACCGTTTTGCCCACTTGTCTGAGCTCTGTCCATACCTTCTCCCAACAGTATCTTTTTACCCACCCCTTAGGCCTGGGTGTGTGCATATTGGTGGCACTGTACATCCTTGGGAATATGGGCCTGGAGACGAGGTCTATGAGGGACAGAGAGTTCCAGTGTCCTAGACACTCAGAATGTTGCCTGGAAGGGAGATAATAGAATCCTGGTGGGCATGTCTCTTAGCCCTATGGTTTCCTCATCTTGTGGGGAGGGCCATTACCAGGAGGAGGAATGGGCATCAGAGGTCTCTACATGGCGGGGCTAAGAGCAGAGGCCCTGGTCACCCAGGTTCAAGGGTAGGACTGTGCATACCCAATAAATTTGATTTACCCTACACTCATCACTCAGGGTTTTACTAACTTCCTTTTCCTGGAGATATTCCTTTCAGGAGATGACAAGGACAGAACTGTAACCATATGCAGGATTGGAGACCTAAGACCTTTTATTTAGTTTTATCACCTTTCTGATTCTAGCCAAGAATGTGTCGTGATTCCAGAATACACTCAGCAACAATGTGTTAGATCTATTCTAGTTTCTGCATTGATTCACAATGAATAAAAATTAAGTTGGTACTAAATTTTATGGACTCTTAAAAAAATTCCTCCTTTTTTGAGCTTTAACTAGATAGTGCCTGTGAGACCCAAAGGTAGCTTTTAATTAGCATCTTACTTCTGCAAAGAGAAGAACCTTGTTAGTTGCCCAGCAACCTCCGATTGTAACCTTCTCTCACCCTGCAGCAAGACTCCAAGTTCATGACTATGCATTTTCTACCCATCTTTTAGGGATCCCTTCAAGGTCCACTTTTATTAGAAAGCCTACCCAGGTCATTGTGGCCCTAACTCTCCTTGTGTGACCTCCCATTTATGTGCTAAAATAGAACATCCTTCACCCTCACCCCCATCTCAGGTTGTCTTGTGTTAGTGATGAACTCTCCACGTCTGCTTTCTGTCTTCCTACTAGGTTCTCCAGATAAGTAATTTGAGGGTAGAGTAAACATCTCAAGAGGTCCTTATTAATCATGTGACTTTCCTTATATTTTAATGGGTTCCCAAGTATGAATAAAGGAGAGAAGTGAGAGAATTAAAGCACCAAGTAGCAGTTACTCACATCACTTACAGGGTGTGGAGGAAGTTGTTCTCTGGTGTGATGGCTCTCTAGCTTCAGTGGTCCTCAGACTCACCGAGCTACTTGTGAAAACACAGGTGCTCAGCCATACTGACTCAGAGTCTCCTAGGGATCCTGGTGCCAAGATTTGAGAATAACTTTCCAGGTATGAGGGCTTCGCTTGTGGATCAGCTGGTAAAAATTGCCTGAAGTGCAGAAGGCCTGGGTTTGCTCCCTGGGTTGGGAAGATCCCCTGGAGAAGGGAAAGGCTACCCACTCTAGTATTCTCCTGGAGAATCCCATGCGGTCACAAAGAATCGGACATGACTGAGTGACTTTCAGTTTCCAGGCGCATGACTTGCAAAACCAGCTCTGCAGACAACAAATATTATATGATATTTTTTAAAAACAAACTTTTTTTTTAAAGTAAAAGATGTTTCCTAATGAATGTTGAAAAATACATACAGAATACATTCTAAAGACAAGACATACCCACATGTACACACAAACATTGTATCTAATAAGAATACTCACAAATGTCAAATGCAAAATAGGCTATTTAATTTGAGCTGGTAGGTTTCATTCATTTATAATTAATCCTAGGTTTATTTTCAGCTCTGATCTGTCTGCGTTTCACCTTCCTACCTGTCTTCTAGATCTCCGCTCTTTGACCATTTTGCTCATTTACTGTTATATTTTTATAGCTTCGGGGAACACGCTTGAGTCCCTGGGTGAGGCTTCCTCACTCTGGTGGTTTAGGATTCCACCTACTGCCCAAGTGTTTGTCTTGACATATAGGACTATCCTTACACTTAACTCCTTCAATCAGGGTTTAAGAGGCACAGTCAAACATTTAAAATAGCCTCATGATTTTCTATACTTATTTAAAATCCAAAGTGTAAAGTAAACAAATAAATATATGCCTTTTTCCATATCCCAACTGACTCAAAATATCCTTTAGACATTGCAGACAAGATTCAAAAGGTACCTGTGAAGTTGAAAAAACATGGTGAGTTTAGAATGCACATAACTCATCCACTATGAGTTTGTGAATGTAGTTCCAGTGAGTTTAGACCAGTTTGCAAATCTCCTCAAGAAACAAGGATGTCTCCCATATTCTCCCAAATTAAAATGTGAGGAAGAGTCGTAGAATTAATGGCAACATGTTTAAAGTGATGTTGTCAGACAGGAGGTTTGTCCGAGTCTTTGCAACCCCATGGACTATACAGTCCAAGGAATTCTCTAGGCTAGAACACTGGAGTGGGTATCCTTTCCCTTCTCCAGGGGATCTTCCCAACCTAGGGATCGAACCTAGGTCTCCTGCATTGCGGGCAGATTCTTTACCAGCTGAGCCACCAGGGAAGCCCAAGAATACTGGCCTGGGTAGCCTATCCCTTCCCCAGGGGATCTTCCCAACCCAGGAACTGAACTGAGGTCTCCTGCATTGCAGGTGGATTCTTTACCAGCTGAGCTACCAGATACAAAGGAACCCCAAATAAGACTTATCTCAGCACGTGCATCTGCTATTCCATTGCCTTTGTAGGTATATTCTTAGAATAGAGAAGGGCTACACTCAAATAGAATATATGTTCCAGAACAGGATAAAACCTCTAATAGAAAATTTCAGATTCAAATTCTTTACTTGGTTTCTTGTTTTAAAAGTTTTTATTGGAATAGAATTTTTTGTACTCTACTTAGTTTTGTACTAAGTAAGTTTTGACTTCATTCTACATATACCTATATCCACTCCTTTTAGATTCTTTTCCCATTTAGGCTATCACAGAATATTGAGTAGAGTTCCCTCTGCTAATACAGTAGGTTCTAGTTATACACTTGGCTTCTTAACCCGGCCCTATGGGTTTCATTTCATTTATATTTTGTCTCAGGCTTCTTGCTCCTCACTCATTTTTCTGCACTTTTGTAATTATTCTGGTTATCCGTTGCTTTAACTTCTGTTCTGAGATTGGCCTTTGGGACTAGTTTCAATATAAAAATTCAGCCTCTTAGAAACAGACAGTAGAATGGTGGTCGCCAGGGGCTGGGAGGTGGGGGAAACAGGGAGAGTTGGGTCAAAGGGTACAAACTCCCAGTTACAAGATGAATAAGTTCTGAGACTCTAATGTACAGTGTGGTGGCTGCAGTGACTAATATTGCACTGTATTGCATATTTGAATTTTGCTGAGTACACTTGAAATTTGGTGAGATCTTAAGCATTCTCAGGTGGTGCCTGGTGGTAGAGTCCACCTGCTCAACGCAGGAGACACAAGAGACCCGGGTTCGATCCCTGGGTCGGGAAGATCCCCTGGAGGAGAAAATGGCAACCCACTCCAGTATTCTTGTCTAGAAAATCCAATGGACAGAGGGGCCTTGTGGGCTACAGTCCATGGGGTTGCAAAGAGTCGGACACAACTGAGCGTGCATATGCTTAAGTGTTCTCATCAAAGCAAGAGGAAAAAAGTAAAAAGGTAACTATAAATGTAACTACGTGAGGGGATGGATGCATTAATTAACTTTTAATTAATGATTAATGGTTGTGGGAATCATTTCATAATGTGGACATATATCAGGTCATCATGTTTTACACTTTGAGTCTGTTACAACTTTG